>NC_050457.1:69511086-70711086 GCF_903995425.1 Onychomys torridus | reverse complement strand
TATGCAAAGGGAGTCACAGAGGGATTGCTGAACAGGGGCTGGCAGTCTCAGATGAATAAACAAAGTCCATACACTCTCAAAATGTGCACACCATCATGACTCACAGTGATACTTTTATCATTCACAGGACACTGAAATTACACTGGACACTCCAACTGAGATGCATTCTGAAGCAGGAAAGGCGAGAAATGGTGACCAGAAACCGTGAAGGGAATTGTGCAATTTCTCAACAGATACTCTGGTAAGGTCTGGTGTCTTCCATAGAAACAGATGGAAACCTGATGGAGGATAGGAGACTTTGGGAGTGAGTACAGGGTGTGAAGAGGAAAGGCCAAGCTGAAAGATGAGGGCGGGATGAGGGATAGAGAGTACTTACTGGAGTTTTGGATATTGATTAAAGGCACAAAGAGAATCAAGCAAGACCGGCGACTGTGTTGAGAGGAGCACAGAAAGAGATGACATGAGATGCCAAATCGTGAAAAACCCTAGAAAGCCTCATAGAACTCTACAAGCAAAACAGCACCACCAGAGTGAGACCAAAGACGTCTCATGGCATCTCATCCCACTGATGGCCAAAGCCCCCAAACTTGAGAAGCTCTCTGAGTTCACTCTGGAGTCTGAACTTCAGGGGTGGCCACGAGCAGGAAGAGGCAATGCAGTAAACATGAACCACTTAAGTCTGTGTGTAGTGGATAGCCATCCCAGCATTGGCCTGGAAGTTCCAACCCCCATTGAGGCTTCAGTAATGATCACGCCCACAAGGTGGGGCAGAGGAGGGAGCAGAAGACCGAGGAGCAGGAGGAGGTGGCTCTCTTGGTTCCGGGATGCTGGACGCTGGAGGTAGACCGAGCAGAGTTCTCTAGAGAACACTGCCGGACTGCCCTATACCTTTGCCAGACCCTGCAACCTACCCCTTCATTTGTAAGTTACCCCACAAAATAAACCTCCCTTTTAACTACGTGGAGTGGCCTTAATAATTTCACCAATATCTGGCGCCCAACGTGGGGTACGAACCCACGACCCTGAGATTAAGAGTCTCATGCTCTACCGACTGAGCTAGGTAATATTATATCCTTCTGAGGTCTTTGATGTGGTTGAAGACTAGATAGTTATAATTTCCTCAGTTATGATAAAAGATAAGTTAGATATAAAACCTTAGACTCACAAATATAAGATAGGATATCTTCTTTAATATTGTAACTGTAATTCTTGCTTGATAATTGTTTTGTTATATGTAATTGTACTATGTACAAGTTAAAACCTTCCTTAAAAAAAGAAAAGGGGAAGTGCTGTGGATATTGCTCTGTGTAAATAAAGTTCTGATTGGCCAGTGGCCAGGCAGGAAGTATAGGCGGGACAAGAGAGAAGAGAATTCTGGGAAGTAGAAGGCTGGGGAGACACTGCCAGCCACCGCCATGAGAAGCAACATGTAAAGACAGTGGTAAGCCACAAGCCATGTGGCAAAGTATAGATAAGCAGAAATGAGTTAATTTAAGATAGAAAAAGTGGATAACAAGAAGCCTGCCACAGCCATACAGTTTGTAAACAATGTAAGTTTCTGTGTGCTTTCTTGGTTGGGTCTGAGCGACTGTGGGACTGGCGGGTAAGAGAGATTTGTCCTGACTGGGCCAGGCAGGAAAACTCTAACTACATCTGTGTTGCAGCAATGAAAAGGAGGAACACTAGAGGTTAGATAGGATGGTGGTGGAGAGATGGAGCAAATGAGAAATGGATGGCCCCGGGCATGGTGGGAACATCTTAAAGCAACTGTGTGGATGCAGAAGAACATCCAGTGTAGTCCAGAGCCAGCACCTCAGTTTCAGGGAGAAGCAGTGGGCAATATCATGGCTTAAGGAGCTTCTGGATATTTAAGTACTACCCAAGGTTAGCATCTATGAACTTTGACACATGGACTAGCCAGTGGCCTTGTGTATTTTTTACTCTTTATCTTTGCAGTATTTACCATAGGAAAAATACATGGTATTGCTCTAAAGATGGCTGACAGACTCCTGATGCCTGGGCCCCTATGATCAAAGCCACTGGATACTATTATAGGTCCATCTGGAGAAGGAGGGATCTTCTAAACAGGGAAGAAAGAGAGAAAGGGGCAGAGACAGAGAGACAGAGACAGATGTAACACGAATTGCGAAATGATCTTATTAATAAAAAAAAAAAATCACAAAGCTGGAGCCAGGTATTGGAGTGAATGCTGAAAGATCAGAGAAACAGAACATGCCACAGTCAACCCCACCTTGCCAACTCCTCAGCTGATCCTGTTTCCTGAGACTGAAAGCCTCTGAGTCCTCATCTGAACCAATCTCAGCTGAACTTCTTTAGCCAGTGGCTTACCTCAACAAAATCCTCACTCTAATGACAGCATTTCCTGATTCCTCATGCCTGGTATACCTTTCTGTGTCCTGCCATATTCCATCCTGGGATTAAAGGCCTGTGTGCTTCTCAGTACTGGGTTTAAAGGAGTGTGCCACCACTACATGGCTCTGTTTCCAGTGTGGCCTTGAACTCCAGACAGATCTCTGCCTCCCCAGTGATAGGATTAAAGGTGTGTGCCACCACTGTCTGGCCTCTATGTCTAAACTAGGGGCTAGATAAGCTTTATTAGGGTGCACAACATATCACCATAGACACTGATAATCAGAGACATACATACACATACAAGAGCAAGAGATGGAGAGAAAAAGAGAGGTGGGAGAGAGAGAGAGAAAGAGAGAGAAAGAGGTCTCTAGATATAAAAGTGAATTAAGAGAAAAGTAAGGACTTAGAATTTTCTTGTAGCAAGTCTCTAAAGAGATCTGGAGTAGCATTAAGTAAATATCATGTATATGTTGGTGCTTGGAGAATTCCAGGAAAGAGCTGCTATTTATTTTGAGAACAGGTTTTGAGAAGTCAAGACAACCCAGAACATTTCACATTTAATTCAAAATATCCACATGCAGTTCACAAGAGGGAGAACAAGAGAAAAGAAGACATCTCACACTTATAAGCCAACTCACTGATATTTTAAATGTGTGAGTTCTTTATACTGCTTTCCCCTAGTTTCAATTTTCAATGAACATAGATGTGGGTACTCACAGGCACATACACATACACACACACACACACACACACACACACACACACACACACACACACACGTGCACGCACCAGAAAAGGCAAAGGAAATCCTACTAAAAATGCCTATAAAACTTCTAACTTTTAATAAAGAGCACAGTAGCTGTGCTACCATATCCCCAGAGCAAAATAAAGCAGCGTGCACAAATACTTTCTTGTATTTGCCTGCAGCAGCCCACCTCTGAGAATACTCAGTATGATGTTACAGTTAAAAATCTCCTGCAAGGTTGCCTGTGCATGGAACTCTGGACTTTGAACTAGTGTTGACCAACCATCCCTTGGGCTGGGACTGAAGGCCACCAACAACCCACTTCACTTTTTCTTTCTCACTCTACATTTCTCCTGTGAAGCAAGCTACATGGAGATTTGTAGAGGCAATAGCCTGCAACAGGAATGGTCAGAGGGAAACAGAAATGGCTGGGCTATCTCTTTATGCAGAATTGCAACTGAGTGGGATTGGTTAGAGGCTGGACGCTGCCAAGGCCCTCAGTCTGGATTCTCTTCAATGATGAGAAACATGTTTTCTTTCTGAGCCCCCTTGCCTAACCCATGCTCCCACAGGCAACCTCCTTAGTGAGCTGTACAAGAAGCAGTGAGAGGAAGCAGCTACACTGGTATCTCTGGCTGCTTAGATCGTTATTAATTATGGATAAATATTTGCCCAATGGGCCATCATTTGGTTCCAGTTTCCCCAGCCCTCTGGCTTTTAAAACAACAGGATAATGTCTTTAACATAATCCTGGCTCTATTGGGTCTTCAGTGTCTGAAAGCAGGAGCCACAGACACATTTTATGGTGCATTAAAAATTAAGATTTTAATTTTTCTCATGACTGCTGTTATTTTACTTGTAAAAGCTTACTAATAACCTAACACTCTCTCTCTATACATCATCAAATTTTTTTCCATAAACCTACTTTCTCTAAAATTAATGGCATTTGTAATTCCATTGAGGCTAGATTCACAGCACTGATGCTGTCTTCTCTTCATATTTCCTTCTAATCTGGTTGAGACTATGCTAGTTCGTCCTGACAATCTGCTAGCCCCACTTCACTGAGACCTCTGAAGGAACAGTTTTTCTTAGCTCACATTTCCTGGGTATCCCTTCACAGGACCATAGAGGAAGAATTAAGTCTTTTTTGGCACCAGAAAACCATGCATCCATTAAACACACCAGGAAGTTTAAGCTAGCACACCAGGAAAGAGAGGTAACTTTGGTATTAGGCATCACTTCAGCTCATCACAGAACAATAACATTTCTAATAAGAAAAGAATAAGATACATTCTTGTTAGTCCCTGAGACCCTTAACTTGATAACATATTGGGAAATCTCTGATATGAGTTCATGCTCTTTACCTTTCAGAACTCACAACTCATGTTCTCCCTGAAGATGGGTGAGGCTTGTCACTTACAGGCATCAGGACAGGCAGCTGTCACTTCTGTGGTTGTGTGACATGATATTTAATAGCTTTATTTCAAGAATGCCTCCCTTTCTGACTTTAAGGAAGCAGACAATAGGGTAAGTTGAGGAGGAGACAGTGGCCTCAAATTCAGATGCACCAAGAAACTGAAGCCATCAGCCTGACAGCCCAGCAGACATGAAGGCTACCCTCAACAGCAAAAATAAGGAAACAGACCCTGGTCCAGGTGTGCATCAGAGGATAAAGCCATGGCTTCTTACTCCAGCCTCCTGATAACCTGCATCCAAGGTGGCAAGGGGGTTGTGTCCAGGCCAGGAATTCACAGACACACAAGCAACTTTTCACAGTAAAGTATGTAGTCATAACATGCACTCTGAAACAGGCCAGATATCATGGAATACAGTGCTAATGTAAGAAGCACTGAAAAAAAAAAAGCATTGAACATGGTTCTCAGACCCAGAAACAGGTAGAAGTGAGGATTCTGAGAAGCAGAAGCAGAAGCAGAAGCAGAGAAAATTCTAAGTCACTTTATATGGAGAATTAGACACTTAGACGTTGTAGAAAGTGACGGGGGTGAGCCTAGAAGGAAATAGAATGAAGAACTACAAAGGAACAGCAAAACAGACAGCTCAGTTAGAAAGGAGACAAGTGGGCCTGAGCCAGCTGGATAAGTGAGACAGTTGAGTGGCTTGATCTGCTTGGGAGGCACCCAGGCTATGGGACCAGGACCTGTCCTTAGTGCATGAGCTGGCTGTTTGGAACCTTGGGCTTACAGAGGGACACATGCTCAGCCTGGAAGGAGGGGACAGGACCTGCCTGTACTGAATCCACCAGGTTTAAATGAATCCCCAGGGGTGTCTTGGTCCTGGAGGACATGGGAATGGAGGGGAGGGGCTGGAGGGAAGGTGGGGGTGGGGGCGGGAGGGGGGAGTACAGGGGAGCCCATGGCTGATGTATAAAATTAAAACACATAGTAATAAAAACAAAAGAAAAAAAAGGAGACAAATGGACTAGATGTCTTCCAATCAGACACACAGCAAGCACAGGAGAGGATGCTCAACATCATGTGGATATTAGGGGAATATAAAACTAAACCACTTCTTCAAATCAAGTAGGATTGTCCAAACCCAGCCCAGCAATAATAAGCATTGCCAGGAATATGGAGAAACCAGAACTCTTGTGCTCTGTGGTGGGAATGAGCAATGGTGAAGCCACATTCGACAGTAGTCTGGCAACCCTCTAAAGCAGAACATACGATGCGATCATCCACTCGTAGTTCTTTATACAAAATAATTGGAACAGGAGCTTCAACAAGCCAGTGTTCATTCTAACACTGTTTAAATAAGCAAGGGGAAGAAATGACCTGACTCCATTGACAGGTAACTGAATAAGCAAAATGCAATTGTATGCCACACATTCACAAAGGGACTCAGTTCTGATCTAAGCTGCAACATTGATGGAGCTGGAAAACATTATGCCAAGTAAAGCAAACAAGACACAAAAGGGCAGGCATTACAGATTTCCAATTACATGTGATACACAGAATATGTAAATTAATAGGCTGAATAGTCAGCAGGGTTTCCAGGGGCCTTGAGAGGGATGTGGAATATTATTACTTAGTGATAATGACAAAGTTTTGGAAATGGGGAGTTATGATTTTTGCACAATAATGTGAGTTTAATTAATGTCAATGAATTCTGCACTTAAAATGGCTAAGTGGCTAATTTATGTTGTTTATATTTTACCATATAGAAAATGTAAAAAGAAAATGCGATAGTTTTTTTTTTGTAAGTAGTTAGGAAAATGTGGCTACAGAATTCTACAAAGCTTCCAAAATTGTCATTTATACTGATGTGAGAAATAGGACATAGAAGTGTGAAGGAGGTTACACAGATGAGGACATTTCAAGGCAGAGAGTTAAGGTGTTACTGGCTTCCTGCAGCTCATAGGACAGAAAGAGAAAACACAAGGGGTAGACCATAAAAAGAACAAGGGCCAGCTGGTACTTGGATTAGACTTTGCTGATGGCCAAAAAAAAAAAAAAAAAAAAAAAAAATCTAAAATTAAGGAATCTAAAACCAACAAATAGTTCCCAAGCACTCAAGCGCCGTGTCTTAGTTCTCTTGTGGGGAAGAGCCACCATGAGGAAGGCAAATTACAGAAGAAAGCCTTAACTGGGACTTGCTTACAGTTTGAGGGGTTTAGTCCATTACCATTGTGGCAGGAGCATGGCAGCATGCTGGCAGGTATTGGAGTTGTAGCTGAAAGCTACAGCCTGATCCATAGGCATGGAGGGAGAGAGGGAGAGAGAGAGAGAGAGAGAGAGAGAGAGAGAGAGAGAGAGAGAGAGAGAGAGAGAGAGAGAGAGAGAGAAAGGGGGAGATTTGGCCTGGCATGGGCTTTTTAAAACCTCAAAGCTCACCCACAGTTACTGACTTCCTTCAACAAGGTCATACCTACTCTACCAAGGACATACCTCCCAATCCTTCAAATCCTTCCAAAGAGTTGCACTCCTTAGTGACTAAGCATTCAAATATATGAGTCCACAGGGGCCATCCTCAGGCAAACCACCCTCAGTTGTCAGGGAAAGCTGGGGCACGCCTGTTTAACTTCCTGAGGAAACCTTGGCAAGACTGAAGAATGGGAGCAGACTGCCAGCATGCATAGAATCCAGGAGTATCCAAAAGCAAGGATGTGACTCAGGAACCCTCTCTGTCACCTGAAGAAGCCTAGCAAGGGGTATGGCATTGGGAACCCTGCAAATAGATGAAAAGCACTCTGCAGATGGAAGGGAAGGAGTGACTTGAGGACAGAGACTTGTCTGTGATAGATGGAATCTAAAGTAACACCAGTGAAACTTGTTTCATCATGCTACAATCCCCTGCTCTGCAGTGTGGGTACGGCCCATGATTTCCTTCTTGCTAAGCCACTGTGGCCAGATGAGGCTGTGTCTTGTGAATATGGCAATCAGTTCACAAGTTCAGTTTGTGACAATGAGCTGGAGGCCACACTAGGAAGGCTCAGTTGTTAGGGGCTTGGGGCAGTGTCTGGCTGACAACTTAGGAGCCTTGACATGAGGTCCATCTGACAGAGTGGGGCAGTCATTGCATGTTGCTTTTGTTTGGGTCACTGGAGCCCTGGTGACAGAGCAGTAGAATCTAACTCAAACGCATTTTGACACTTGCGTTAATGTCAGCTTCATCCCACCTTATTGGTGACCTTTGAAGAATTGGTTCCTCTAGGAGGTTCCTGCTCCTCAAGAAATCTGTTCCAAAGAATGGATTAGAAGTAAAAAAGAGTATTCATACATTCTATAGCACATGTAAAGAAAAGAAGTGATGTGAAAAACCCAAGGAGATTTTGTGTGACACTAAGCTCCCATTGCATTAAGTCACACATTGAAAACTTTTTGTGGAAATTGTTAACTATGTTGCTGGCATAAGTTGAATTTGTGGAGGGAGTTTAATGCTATTTAAATATCATAAAATGTATTGGTTATTTCATATGCCTGGTCCTAGAATCCTGTACCCTACCCTCCCTTAAGCCTGTCATCAAGTATCTCCACTGCCAGGATCAAGATGAGTTTTCCCTGATGTGGTGATGTCCCCGTATAACACAGCAAGAAATTTAAGAACTGTTTGTTTAACAGAGACCAAGGTACCTCAAGTATATTGCTTTTCTGAAATGCCTGGTAGTCCATTAGAAAGCATACTCAACAGTGAGGCATCAAGTTATACAATCTATACACAGTCACATTCTTACCATCTATCTTTTTATTATTTGAAGTAAAAAATGTCCTCTATTAAAAATCCCTTGTCTAACTCCAAAAAAACATGTCTCCTGTAAATGAAGAGCATGTTAGGTGTGAGACATCTAAACATTCTAGCCATTGTTTTTTAAATTCTTTTCTGAAAGCATGGCTTTATGGTGTCAAGTGGATAGACAGAACACAGCGTAGTTGGCCACAGAGTTTGGACTCTTGACCTTCCTGTCCATTCAGCCTGGGGAAGGAGATGGTGTCTGTGGAGTGCCTGGACTCCAGGAAAGCATTTGCAGACAGAAGTGGACTTCACTAGAATGGGATACACAACATGACAATTTACAGTGTTGAAAACTTTCCAACTAGTTTAGAATCTTACAAGCCTTGGGAAAAGCACTAAGAAGATTTTTCTATATTCAGCTTTCTCACCTAACAACTGGTGTTAGTGGAATAATACAGACCTGAACAAGAGTGTCTCAGGGGACCAATTCATAAATGACAAATCCTGTCTGTCTGTGGCAGCAACCCTCCTCCCATTCTTAGTCAAAAGGAAAGAACTCTTAACTAGTAAGTAAGAAACTGGATGGATGAAGGAGCAAAATGGTCTTCCTAGTTGCTTTCAAGATGTACTCAACACCTACTGTAAAACTACATGAAAAAAAAAAAAAACAGTGAGCCTGCTCTTAGTTTACAAAAGTGCATGGTCATATGGATAAGGAATTTTTATGAGACTCCCTGATCCTGTGACACTGAGTAGGAGCTTATATTTTTTCACTAAAAGGCACTGGAAGCCATTCAATAGGATGGTGTGTGTGTGTGTGTGTGTGTGTGTGTGTGTGTGAGAGAGAGAGAGAGAGAGAGAGAGAGAGAGAGAGAGAGAGAGAGAGAGAGAGAGAGACAGAGACAGAGAGACAGAGACAGAGAGACAGAGACAGAGACAGAGATATCCTAAAAGTGACGTGAACTTCATCTACAAGTTTTCACCCCACTAGCGACAGAACAGAATATGCATTCAGTAGGTGAGAGAAAGAAAAGGAACCAAGAGTAGACTTTGAAGTCAAGGTAAAACGGTTAATTCTATAACAAAACCATACAAACACCTTGCTGGATTCAAGTTTAAGGTGAAATGTCCTAACGGAGCGCTAAACAGTGAAAGTCTTTGTGAAGGCAATTTCCACCGTGCTGGTACTGCATGCAGCTCATGGGGGATGTTCGTTCACAGACTAGAGGGCAGCGAGATACAGCCTCCACTGCATTTGTTCTCACTTGCCTACACCACAGCCTAATGGGGACTTCTTTATTTTACCTGCCCTTATCCCCAGGACCTAATTTGCAGCTGCTGAGACAGGGCTACCATAACATCTCAACCACCATTCTCCAGCAGGCTCACGTTCTGGGTGCACAGAAGCCCAGTATACAGGTGCCTCTGGTTCCTGAGCACCCAGTGACATGGGAATGGATTCCCGGAGGCAGTTCAAGCATGCAGAGAAACAGGGCCAGAACAAGGCTCCTCATGGGAACCTTAGGTCAAAATTGAAAGATGTCAGAAAAAATTAAGGCGTGGGTTAGCTTAACAGAGAGGAATGCCATAGACAAACCAAGCTAGATCCCAAAGTGAAATCGGCCGCACAGATGGCAGGAAGCATGAGGATGCTGGCATAGGAACCCAGCTGGCACCTACCTTTCCTCCCGGTTCTGACCCACACACACACGGCCTCCGTGCCTGGGTGTGGGGTTGCTGCAGGAGCGTTGCCGCACCTGGAAACCAATGCCACAGGTGGTGCTGCATAGCGACCAGGAGGTCCAGGGTGTCCAGCCTCCATTCCTGAGAAGAAGGAAGTGATTCAATATCTCAGTCAAGCCAGCTCAGACTCTGGGCCCCATCGGCTCCTATTGTAAATGCCTTTGTCCCATGGGTGGACTATTAGATTGTATGGAACCAAAGCCTTTGGACAGAGCAGACTGGTAACCTCTGTTACTGTGAGGTCCCTTACAGTTGGCACCTGATGCAAAAGCTACAAATCATTTCTAGAATACTTAACTGTTTGAAACAGTTAAGAAACTTTAGCTATAAAAATTTCAAACTATTAGAGTAGTATTTTACTGCAAAGTATTAAAAATGAATCCTAAACCTATAGAATTGTACATTTTACTTGACTCCTATAACATCCATTACAGCCTGTGAACAGTATCCCTGAGACAGGGAAATCATTGGAAGTCACATCCAGCAAATTCTATTAAATTTAACACCAGTAAGCATGCACAACCCTATAGACGGTGTTCGTGCCCAGGACAAGTGGAATCTTCTTCAAGATTTCTAGCCAATTTTGATAATAACAAAGCGGGATATATTTAATTCAGAATCATAATTCCATATGCAACTGTGCTACTGTACATACAGAATGATAGTTATATTAAGAATAAAAGAAAAGCAAAATGACCCTATTTTACTACATTACTTACAAAATATATTGCTACTGACACACAATACTTCAGTAGTGTAATTTTTCAGAAAGTGACAATATATTCAAAGTCTTTGTAATTTAAGTATCTCCCTTAGAAGTTTTCTTGTGCTACTAAAAATAAGTTGTAAATATTTTATTGTTTTTTAGCATTAGAATATTCATTTTATTGCTCAATCCAAGCTCTAATACATATTGCATGTAGAATCTCTATTTTTTTTTAAAAAAGATTCCTTTATTTATGGAATTTTTCCTGCAGGTACATCTGCATACCAGAAGAGGGCATTGGATCCCATGGGACTACAATTATAGATTGTTGTGAGCCATCTATAACCAAGTGAGTGCTGGGAATTAAATACAGGATTTCTGGAAGACCAGCCAGTGCTCTTAACACTTGAGCCATCTCTCCAGCCTCGTAACTTCTTTCTATTTGTTAACCACAAGGGCATTCCCCCAGGCATCCTGTATCCTCAGCTACTGGATTTTCATTTGCTCGGAACAAGGTCAGTTCTGCATACATTTCCTTAAGAACACAAAAGTATGCAATGGTAACACTGAAGACATAGGATTAAATACCTCAGTTGAAATAATGAACAAATTATTTAGTTAAAAGGAAACTTCCTGAGATCTTTTAAATACGTTTTGTAGTTTCCCAGCTGAACCCCAACACTAAGAGAAACAAAACAGATACCGTTCATCTAATCCATGGTAAATTGTTGATGGTTGATAATGTAATTAAAACGGGACTGACCCTCCAATGTTCCTCGTAAAGTAACAAGCCAATTTCTTATTCCCCTCTACCCACAGCCCGATACACTGTCAAAGTAATTCACCAGATTATTAGAACTTTACAACTTAACTTCAACCTAAATTAGATATTTCTGCTTTTAAAGTTTTTCCACCTATGAAGAAAATTGTGAGATAACACAGAAAGACAATGATTTTCATATTACTTTTAAATTTTAATTTCCTAAGCTTTTAAAAATATATGAAGCTTTATGATATATTCGATTTAAAATATGAAGAACATGTTGCATATGCAACAGTAAGTAAATAAAAGCATCTAAAATTGGTAGGACTATAAGAAATTGGGAGATAAGGAAAGCAAGTTTATACGTAACTCTTCATTATCTGAACTTAGCTTTGCATACTTCTGGAAGCTGCTGAGATGCAGTGTCAGGTAATCACAGAGCCCCATGAAGTAATCACACAGAGGATGGGGAGTTTTTACAATGGAGTCAGTACATGGTCATCTGCTTACACTCACACAGCATCACTGAAACAGCGTGGCTTACTAAGATTTTAATCTGAAGTAAGCTGCACTGGGAGCTTGTTTAGAGGGTGACTTTCCAACAGGAACTGCAGCCGAGAGACAAACAATTGCGACCCAGAGCTCTACAGTCTTTCAGTAGTGAAACAACATGAAACAACTTCACTGTCATCTTCAACGGAAGTCCAGTAACCTGTGTCAGGCTCCTGTCGGGCACCTGTGGAGCCCACCTCCTTGCAGGGAAGTTATATGGAGCAAGATGCAATGTTGACACACCTGTGTTTTCTGTTTTATTATATAGTCTTATCTTTGTGGCCCTCCTTGGCTTCTTTAAACTTTATGGGGTAATTGAATTTACCCTATGAAAACTGCTGACAAGGAGGAGGCTTGCCTTTTTGTGTCTGCACATGCTGCTCTGACCACCCTTCCTGGACATGTTAAGTCTTCTTGACTTTCACACAATTTGATCACCCAAACCTACTCTCAGTCAGTGGCTTAGGAGATTGTTTCCCTCACTGTTTCCGTATTTTAGGCTCCAAAAAGCAGGTAAGATTTTAAGAAATGGACTGTTAATCATGTGAAGGGGAGGCTTGAACCTTCTTGACTCGAGAAGCTCTTCTGAAGCTGTGGTGTACAGGGAAGCAGGGAGGACAAACAAATGCTATTAGAAAAGAACATCAGGTAGCTCAAATGACCTCAGGAGATCACGACATCTTGACTGTCTAGGTGACCAAGTGTCTGGCGTCAGTAGAGCTGGGGTATGCTGAGTTCTAATCTACAGCTGCATAGAGCAAAGATTCCTTTGAGTAATGTATCATGTTCCATCAGTAGGAATTATCAGTCATGTATTTCAGAAAGATATTAGGTAATGAGCATTTAAAGAATCCAATTATATTGAGTAAATTAATAATGTTTTCCTATCTAATTATGAGCTTATAAGCAATTTTAATTTACAACTTAACTTGCAATTTAAAGTTTTCCTCCACAAATGACATAGTAGTTAAGTGACGGGTGTCCCTCTCTTTTTGCCACTTCATCTACTAAAGGGATGGCTTGTATTAAGAGTGGTTGCCCAGATCTCTCAACCATCTGCGGTGACATGTGACTGTACAGTAGAGTGATCTGAGGCACGTACCTGGAACAGTTGGTGATCTCCATCCTAGGGCCCTCACACTGCCAGCCACCACACTGTGGAGCCGGACTGTCACAGGCACGGGACCGGCAGAGGCAGGATCCCACAGCAGCACCATCTGTGTGTGTACAGGATGTCCACGGAGACCAGGGGCCAAAGCTCCCATCCACAGTGAGATTTCTGGTCTGGAAGGCAAATACAAGCAACAGTATCAGAAACAGTAAAGTTGTGAAAAATAAAGTGTGGTGAAAACAACAGATATAAAGTGGCAAGCATAACTCTTCCAAAATATTAAAAAAATTAAAATCGACGGTGTGTGTGTGAGAACATAGATGATGAGAAAAACATTGTAGAGAGGAAGAAAAGGAAAAGGAAAAGGAGGAAGGAAAGAGGATCAGAGGGAGAGGCAAAGAAAAACTGTTGAAGAGGTGGAAGTGGAGGAATAAGGACTGACTTGGGAATGAGGTTTTGGCAGAATGGCCCACCACTGTAGGAAACCCAAGCAACAAGAAAACCCCACCGATGTACACATCCGATGCATGGTTTTATACACCTTAAAAACAACAAAAGTCTATGAAGAATTTATCCTGGTTTGGCTCAAATGTTAGCTCAAAGTGACAATGTTTGATGCTTGGCACATCTTAGTGGCCCTGAGGAATGAGATAGCTACAGTTCTCAGGATCAGTCTTGGCAAGGCTATGCTGTGAGCACCACTTGGAGTTTATATGCTGGCCAGGAAGGGCTTGGCATGTGTTTACAACCCCATGTGACAGCTGCTAAGGGCACTGTAGGGCTGTGCTGCTGAGGATGGACCACAAGCTTGTAGGGTACTTGTGTGGAGTTGTTCAGAATGGAAATGGACCAGGAAAACAGCTGGACAGGAGCCTGGATGCCAAGGACGGTTTGGGTGATGACAGAGGAATAAGCATGTCGGAGGTGCACACCACTGGGTTGTTCCCTGTTAGTGAGAGTCATTGGCAGATGCTTTAGTGTCACTGGGGATGGAAGAAGGAGTTCAAGGCAGTGACACTGAGAAAGAGCTGAGCACACAGTGGTGGAGACTCCTGCAGGTCACTGAAGGCAGAATGCTGGGCTCTGGCCTCTTCTGGCATGTGGTGATGTGTTCCAGTGTGATTGGGACATCAGTGTTTCACAGCGAAGAGTAAGCAACTTTCTTATATATGTAATAAGAAATCTCTTGAGTTTGACACTCATGGAGCCAAAGGTTAGGTTCCTTGTCTTCCTTCCAAAAGGGAGCAGAAGGGACTCAATTCCCAGCTTCTTCATTTTAATACGAAGACAGATGAGTCTTATTTTGACCACAATCCGATGATGAACAAACTGTGTACTTTTTCCTTCTGCTCTCTGGCTCCTGACTGTCCTCTCAGTCAGTCATTATGTGGAAGGCATCAGCCTCAAAAGGAACAGCATTTGTTGTTGTTGTTGTTTTGTTTCAAGACAAGGGTTCTCTGTGTAGTTTTGGTGCTTGCCCTGGATCTTGTTCTATAGACCGGGCTGGCCTCAAACTCACAGAGATCTGTCTGGCTCTGCTTCCCGAGTGCTGGGATTAAAGGTGTGCACCACCACCGCCAGGCAGAAACAGTATTTTTAACTGTCATTTCTCTAAGTACTATTGGAAATATTTACCCATTATTGTGGTGGTTTTCCCTGACATGCTGGCTAATTACAATCTTCTGTAACAGATATGGCTCTACAGTGTGGTTCTCTATTCCTTCTCTTTTCTAGTCAACATTAATGGTTTTTATTTCCTAAGGTGGGTAGAACTAAGCCCTCTCACCAATCTCCATTGTTTCTATATTAACTGTGGCCAGAGCGAAGGTCTCGAGCTGCCCCATCAGGGAGCAAGTAGGATTTTTACTTGCTCAAACATAAATGGATAAAGAAAGGCATATTTCCCAAGAGGAAGCTTTTTTCTCACCAAGGTCCCTGTAACACATCTGGACACAGGTCCTACTTGGACCTTTGGGTTCCATGGTAACCAAGGAGAAACATGCCTTGCACAAAAAGATGATTCAAACCTCTAGAGTTGACAGACTTTCTTGTTAAATCAGCAAAGGTCCTGCTTTGGATATTTTCCACATTCACACTTCAACTTTCTCCTTGTACCTGTCCATTATTTAACTAGGTCTATGTTAATAACCACACACAGACTCTTGCCTGCTTTATAAACACTTATTCTTGTATTTACGTAAAAATCCCAAGTCTCCTGTTCAGGGAACAGACACTGATTAAGCATGGTGATTTGTGTCATTTCTATACACATAACCCACACTAACCTGGCTATTTATATAGGTCATTGTTGCCATTTCTAGAAGGTACTGACTGTCTGAGACAGGTGGAGTTGCCCTAGGAATCTGCGCGTCAGCTCTTTTCCTCCACTGTACCCCAGGGTATTGAACAGGAGTGAGTCTCACTGACTCTACCATGTGCCTACCAGGTGTGGGGAGATTCCATCAAAGAAATGAGAAGTGATAAGAACTATCTACCCAGGAGGTATCCTGGGGGCTAAAGGAAACAGTACAAGCATGCTTGCCAAGCAATTAGTCCATTGCTTCCATGAGTAATAGACTCATCATCAGGAAGAATGCTGCCGTCCATTCTGGTTTCACAGATGGATGAGGTAGACATGCTTCTGCACTGGAGTTTTGTGAGTGTCTCAAGGCAAAA
This sequence comes from Onychomys torridus, assembly GCF_903995425.1. Classification (NCBI taxonomy): domain Eukaryota; kingdom Metazoa; phylum Chordata; class Mammalia; order Rodentia; family Cricetidae; genus Onychomys; species Onychomys torridus. The sequence continues at coordinate 70,695,227 of NC_050457.1, read as the reverse complement.
TAGATCTGGATAACAGGAAATTATTTTCAAGTGTCAATAGACCTGGCTAGAGACATTTTTTGGGAAGGTGAATCTGGGACACAAATTCTTACTATAGATAAGAAGATAAAGAAGAGCCACTGCTATTGTGGGTATTTTCACAATGGAAATATTGTATAATTTAAAAAAATGATGAACACACTTATACCATTGGCTAGCATTGTTCAGAAATGGAACAGGGGGCCTACTGAGCTATTTGGTGAGCAGATAAACTATGAAAGAAGGGACTGTAGAGCCAGAGCCTGGTGGGGATCTCTGGCTGCTCTGTGCATGACACACAGGTGCCAGGACCTCCTCGCAAAACCAACTATATATGAAAACATTACATCACAGCTCTTCAAATCTGATGCAGAAACCTAAATAGTGTGAACCTAAGTGAATGTATAAATCAAGACAACTTCAAACGTTCCGAACAGTAATACACAGAGCACCAACATTCAGACAGTTTAACAAATTATATTTCAATAAATTTCTACAACATTTTATATAAAATGGCTCTTCTTAGTGTACAGACCTATTCTTCTGTTTATTAGACTCTGACGTGTTGGGGGAGAAGGAACCAGATGCCTGCAGAACATTACTTCTGTCTCAGGGAAAAGCAAGCCTACAAACATGTGAACAAATGGAAAAGCTGATAGGAAGTTACAACATGCCCACACAGTTGGGCTTGCCTGGCGGACTGCCTAGTTATTTCCGGTTCAAAATAGCCATTTCCAGGTCAAAACATCTCCCATGACTTGCGGGGCCATGTAATCTATGCGCATGCATGGAGTAGCCACATGTGTTCCTGTACACATGCTTGGTCCACTCTTTAAAAAGCCGGCGCCATTCTTGCACCAGTCTCTTCTCTCCTCTTCTTCTCTCTTCCTTTTCTCTTGACCACGTGGCCTGTCACGTCTGTCTCTTCCTATCCTATATTAATAAACAGCTCTTCTGTGGATTTGTCATGTTCGGGACATGTTCCTCGCAGGGTAAGAGCGCCAAAATAACTAACAAAAGCCCCCAAAGTCATGTAGCTACATGGTAGGTGAGGCATCACACTGAAGAATACACACATGTGACTGTCATGACCCTTCCCTCCCAAAAGAATGACAGTCTGTAGGATCATACAGGGAGGCGACAAGAACAGAGAATGTTAGGAAAATATCAAGAGATGCTGCAGAGCCCAAGGACCAGCTGTGCAATGAAGTTCAGCTATCCTAAGCTCATGGGTGACAAGGTAGGTAGGATGGTGGGTGAGATTCAGAGCTAGACTGGCCTACCATGCATAGCCTTAGTCATGGAGTCTTGGAATCCCTGGCAGAAACACCCTGAAATGAAGAAGGACAAGGAAGATAAACCCCAGGCTCCCTCTGCCTGCCGTGGCACTCTTGGCTGAATGCAGCATAACACAACACAATACAACAGAGGTGAGAGGTACAGGTTGAACAACCTACACCAAGGAAGGGCAGGCCTTAGCATGGAGAGCTTGTGGAAGAAACTGAGCTCTTGGACACAACTGGTCACTTGTGTACATCTTACTTCTCAGTTAAGGAGAAAAGGGTAATGTAGAATAAGGATGATTTGTTTTAAAGATATCTGAATCCTCTAAATGTTAGTCAGAAACTTCGAGAAGAGATGATTGTAGCAAAATTAGGAGATTAGGGACAAAGGTAATTCACTCCAAGTTCATCTGCATTGTGTTTCTGCTTGAAAATACAAAGGTGATGCACAGAGCAGTGACTTGGATATTTATCTGTCTAGACGCTATTTACAGCAAAAGCTAATGTTATGAGACCAAGAAGAAATAAAACACAACAGTGACAAAGAAAAGAAAATGGAAAAAGAAGCCATTCAAAACTCTAGCCCATGTATTTCCTTGAAATGTGTCTCTTGTTCTGTAGGGAACATGAAATTCTCAGTTTTGCAACCCAAATAGCCCTGGACAGGATGCCAGTTAGAACAGACAAGTTCTGTGAAAGAAACACTCTGAGTAAGAAGGGCCTGGGACTTCTTATACAAATTATTGCCCAACATTGTCCAAGGCAAACACAAGCACTTAACCCCAAGGCTAATGGTCTAAAACAGTCATGGTTTGAATATAAATATTCCAAAGACTCGCATGTTAAAAACTTGGTTCCTAGGGTGTAGCACTATTAAGAAATGAATGGATCATGAGGGCAATATTATTACTAATGGATTACTACATCAAGCTTTCTACTCAGTGGACTGTAAGACCTATTTGCACAAAGTGGGTCAGGGGTGGAGATGGCAGTCTTATCCCTGGAGCCCTGTCCTCTTCCTACTTGGTGACTTCCACAAGGTTAACAGCTTCGATCCTGCAGTATGCTCTCTGCTATGTTGGTTAGCCTTGCCTCAGGCCCATGGATGCTGGTGACTGTGGACTGAAACCACTGGACACAATACATTTGTTTCCTGCCAAGTTTGTTCTCACAGTTACTCTGTCACAGCCGTGAAAAGGTAAATGATACACGGGAACTCCTTGTGACTTCAGTTACTGCTGGCTCTTAGGATGGACATGGGACCTAATTCTTCTGAAAGACTCGGCAATGAGAGTGTCTGGGGCATCTATAAAAACTATTTTCCTCCAGCTAAGAGAGAAAAGAGTGTTTCTGCTTTTTAAATTCCTTCTGCTTCGAGCACTGGCATATGGAGGTAGAATGTAATGTGACATTTACCTTTTATGTCATCCTAAAATGTCCCTAGCTATTTCTAGGTGTCCCTGGCAACCATCCTCCCCCTGTTTCCTATCGAGATTCACTACACTGTTCCGTCTTTGTGCTTTCTGTGGGTCTGACTTCAAATGAGGGATTTAGGCAGAGAGATATTATTAGAATTTCCTCCCTAAATATATGCCCAAAGAAAAAATGAGCTGATAAGAATGGCCTAGGAAAGGGGAGGGGTTGCTTGATGTAAGTGACAATGAGTGAAGACCAATGAAGCCCAGTTGCCATCTTCGCAAAATGGTAGAAGCGGAAGGAGCGGCATTGGGCAGCCACTGGTCGGAACACACACAAGGTAGGAGTGTGGCTCCCATGGCCAATCTGCAAGGAGGAAAGATGCCTTCAGTTCTCTCTGGCAGTGAGGAAGCTGAAGACAGGAGAGGCAGCCCCCTCAATCCAGAGCTGATGAAGTTTGTTACACTCCATTCTGGAGCCAGAAGAACTTGCAAGCCTCAGGGAAGCATAAGAGCAGTGAGCGAACTCCCTGCACAGCGTTTAGCCACATGCCTGGCTGGATTCTGAACGGCTTAGATGGAGGATTTGCTTAGAAAATAGGACTAGGAAAAATGGTGTGCATCCGGGGCCTTCAATGTTGAAATTGGGAGATTTTAAGTTTCTCATAACTTCTCTTAAAGGGACCTCCGAAATAAGGGCATATGTACTGGCAGTTGATGCCATGAGCATATGCTTTGGCTAGCATAGATAAAGCCTGGGTCCCGCCCTAGCACTGAGAAACATTAAGTGAAAGAAAACACTCTAGAGTAAAATGTCTGAAGTTGTCTCCAGGTTTCTCCCACATGACTTTCTTCTGGAAGCATGTGCTTTATGCTACTAAATACTGAGCCAGAGTAGAATCTGCACCGCGCATCAGCAGTGCATGGCAGCCATGGGGGTCCAATGTGCCACCTCCTTGAATCTCTACCACATCCCAAGTCAGATGTGTCTGTACCTGATTCAAGACACAGTGAAAGCAAAATGGTTAAGGAACCTGTGCCACGCTCTCAGCTGTATTTCCATAGTTTGGTTCTGTTATATCTTTCCCCTACAAATACTGCCCAAGAGTCAGGAGCACACAACTTTACTTTCCCCGACACCGAGAAAATAATAATTTTCCAAGTGTTAGCTACAGAGGATCCATTTTTGTTACCACAAATTATCCTTTCATGTTGATTGATTCATTCCCTAATTATCCACTGGCTTAATGTGTATGCACATTAGCTAGTTGGGAGCACAGGTACATCTTTATATTTTTCTCACTTTTAACTAATGTTCTTTATTAAAAGATTTAGTTTTGTTTTTGTTTTTATTAATGTGTGTGTGTGTGTGTGTGTGTGTGTGTGTGTGTGTGTGTCCACTTGAGGCCAGAAGAGGGTATTGGGTCATTTGGAAATAACGTCACTCAGTCAGACATGAGTGCTAGGAAGCAAATTCGCATCCTCTGGAAGGATGACAAGTACTTTAAATACCGAGCCACCTCTCCAATCCCTCCAACTATTGTTCTTTTATGCCTAGACGCGTCTTAAATGTTTATCTGGACATTTTTCTTCCAAATTACTAGATCTTGCTTTATTTTTGCAGTCTTTTGTATCTACTTCCAGTGACTGCATGAAGCAGGATATTGGATAAGCTCCTCAGGAAGTTTCACCTCATGTTATGACATCAATTTAATATCCACCCTAAGCTTATCTCTACAGATGAATTGTAGGGAAAGACTGTACCTTAGCAGCCGTGTGTGTGGTATGTTGTAGACTACTGAGTAGGGGCGATCTCCATTAGTGCCTGTGAGTCCCAGTTAGTTCATCAATAAAATGAAGCAATAATGCCCATCTCTGGATGTCAGCATGGGCATTAAACAACCCCCAGACCAAGCAGGAAGCAACACTTACAGAGTCACCACCACAGTTCCTAGAGATAGAACGACATTTAGGGACATCCCTTTTGAGGGACACCACAAGAGATCTCAGCATCTTAGGGTAATGCAATCTGTGAAGGAGCATATGGGTCCTGTCCTGTGGGTCACACCTGAGAAAACGCCATTAGCCAGAAGTGCCTTCCAGCCTTGGTTGGGATCGGAAGTCTGGCTGAAGCTCAGGTATTAGTAAAAGTATAGTTTACATAAACAAACTCCCCTTCCTTGGCAAGGGACAGACATTTTCTCTCTCTTTCTGTTCTCTCTCTCCTCTCTCTGCCTCTTTCCCCCTTCTTCCCTCCCTCCCTCCCTCCCTCTCTTCCTCTCTTCCCCCCTCTCCCTCTATCTCCTATGCATTTTTACTGCAAAATGCAGAAACAATGTCTCATATCCTCCCTGAATACAAAGGGCAGGGTTGTGCCATTCTTCTCTTTATCATTCCATCATTTGAGAAGAGGCTGAGATCTGGGAAGTCATATTCCTGTAGATTAGAGCCTGCCAGAAACTCTAGACACAAGGCCTGGCTTCTTTCCTAATGGTTATAGACCTGTGGGGGAGCACACCAGGAGTTCAGCTGTTGCCAGTTAAATGTAGGCTCTGGCTCCGGCCTCTGCTTAAGTACCTTTTGATCTAAGTTCCTAATTGTGTAGTGTCCTAAGTAGAAGCAGCATCAGGAGACAATGAGATGTTCATCTGGTCCATGTGTTTTGCTGGTTCTCACAGGGCATATTTCGAAACAAGGATTCATCATATTGCATCACATGGTATCATGCATATCCCCCAAAGGACATAAATGTTACTAATGCATAAGTGAAGCCCGGGTAGAATCCTAAGATTACAAGACTCCTGGGTCACAACACAGAAACTCAGGCAAGGATATGCAATTGACGTTGGCCTGCATATGTCAGTTTAAGTATATTACTTAAGCACTACAGCTCTACTAACTGGAGAGAAATATTTTTAATTATAATTTTTAGGAAATTAGGATATTCTTTAGCATGTCAGTAAACTATTTTACAGTCTTCTAGAGTAAAAATGTATAGCCATCTTAAAACTGGTCCTCTTTAGCAGAAAATAGGTGTGCTTTTGCTGTTGTTGTTCAAGCAAAAGCCCTAGAGAATGCTTGCTATGGTTTGAGGTGCCTCTTCCAAAACTCAAGGGTTGCCATGGTGATAGCACTAGGAAGTGGGCTATTAAGAGCTGATCAGGCCATGAAGATTCCTCTTTGGAGGACACGTTACATGTTTTCCTGGCTCGGCTGCGCTTCTCTTTTCCCCCATGTTGGATCCCAGCAGGAAATTCACTTGAGAGCAAATGCTGATGTCCTGATCTGGTAGCTTTTGGCTTCCAGGACTGTGGGTAATAAATGTCTGTGCTCAGTCTCAAATGACTCAGTCTCAACTACTCTCCTGTAGCACTGGAACCAAACTAAAACACCTGTAAATCACACATAGTATGTGAAGTTTGACTGGAAAGTCTGTACGGGGACACTCACTGCTGCCATGCCACGGATCCGGAGTGTTTCTTCAAGATGTATCTGGCTTAGTTTTAGTTATTTGTATATGTGTGTCTGTGTGTGGGGAGGTGCAGGTGCCCACGTCGACCAGGAGGTGACATTAAGGAAGCTGTGAGCCTCCTAATGTGGGTGTTAGAAATCAAATTTGGGTCCTCGGCAAGAGCAGTGTACAGTCTTTAACTGCTAGCCCACCTCTCCAGTCCCTGACCTTGGAGTATGGAGATTCACTTCCTTGGTGGGTTTGCATAAGTGTGTTTGGGGTGCAACTCCCTATCAACATGTCCTTGACTCAATGAACTCAGCGTAAGAAGATAACTTCTCTTTCAACAGATACTTTTACATAGAATAGGAAATGCTTGTTGTCCTTCAAAGGGCCTCAACTTACATTAAAAAATTCTATTTGCTTTGGGTGAGGATGTAGGTAAGCATCCTTTTGAAGGAACAAGAAATGCTAACTGACAGCAAAATTCTCCTGGCATTTATTATGTCTAGGATCAGTTTTTGCCTCAGAACTACTCAACACCGCACCTACAAGGTCAGACCTAAACCCGATGGCTCCGCACTGGTCCTCCAAGTGTGAACTCCTAGATTTAGGCCTCAGTATGGAAAATTCAACTAAAGAGACTGCATTAAAATGGCAGCTACATATAAAGCCCATACTTTAAGATCAATATCATATCAAACTCATTAAATGTGGATGTCACAGATTTATCTCATCTTTCATTTTAGTGAAATGAAAGAGTAGGTAATGCAGAAGTGACATTTAAAGTAAAAAATTTAAAACCTAAGTAAGACTATTGCTGTTCTTTTCCTTTTAATATTCTTAGCTTGCCAAAATTATATATTGATGTAGACAAATCTATTGGGTAAGAGGATGGATTCTATATAATAGACATACCCATGTCTAGAAAATGGACCTCGTTATGTGTAGCTCATATCAGGTATGTGATGACATCTCAGAACTGTGATTTAAGCACCATAGCATATCCATGCTGTCTTGAGAATTTAACTGAGTCTGTCTTCTCATTAGCTTGAGACAACATGGGTGGCAACATTTTGGTCATGCCTCAAACATTGGATCTTTCTATTTCATTTTTTTTTTTCTGTAGAATATCCAAGACATGCACCTGTTATAAAGCAAATACATGGGGGTTAATTCCCCTTTGCATAATCATCTCAGCTCAGATGCTCACATTTATAACCATAGGTGCAGGGGAAGTGTTCTTACCATTAAGATAAACTGCAGTTATGCTATCTGCTTCTTCCACCTTTTTTTTAGCCTTTAAGAATGCAAGGTCAAAAACCTGCAGGAAGAGGCATTGACTATCCACGAGAATATGTCTGCACAGACTGACATTTTGGATGCTGTTCACTGCGTTTTTATTTTCTACAAGAAATTTAAGTTCACTGTCTTTGTGCTCTTAACATGTTCAGCACTGAGAAGGGAATTTCCTCAGTTCATGGTGTTTTTCAAACTGTTTTCAAGAGATATGGTAGAGAGGTTCCTTTTTATAATCAAAGATCTAGTACTACAAAGCCAAAGAGTCTAAGCCTGTGGTTCTCAAACTTTCTAGTCTATGACCCTTTAATAAAGTTCTTTATGTTGTGATGACCCCAACCATAAAATTATTTTCACTGCTACTTTATAACTATAATATTGCCACTATTATGAATGATAATGTAAATATCTGATATGCAGGACATTTGATATGTGACCCCATCTTTTGACCCCCAAGGGGATCTCAACCCAGAAGTTGAGAACCACTGGCCTAAGCTAACCTTCATTGGGAGCACTGAATGCCTAGAAGCAATGATGTCTACACAGGATCCTTTGTGTGAAGGACTTACCACCCATAGGAATATTTGGGAAGGATGCCAACCTTCCACGTTTTACTCTGCTCCATTTCCTTACAAGCTGAGGGACAGGCTTTATTAGCACACAGTTTAGATAGGGAAGAGGTAGTTTCTGAAAGTTGCATTGGCAACTCAGAAACCTGAGACATTTCTAATATATCCAGGGAAAGCAAGGCCCTGCCTTACAGAAGTGCTTAGAAGGAGCAAGCAGAAATCCACAGCTGTGTGACACAAAGTGACAACCGCCCCAGTACTTTTGAGTTACTCGCTCCTGGTAATATGCTAGAACACAAGAAAGAAGACAGAAATAAAGGAAAATGGGTTTCTCCAAGTGAGGATCCAAGCAGACACACTGAGCAAACAGTGAGATTTGCTTTTCTTGGATTCAGGGTCTGGCTATAAATACGGGCCAGTTTTTCTTCATTCCTCAGGATCCCATCTGGGAATGCACACAAGGCTGCTTCTTTCAGGCCTTATAGTGACCCTGACCAAGGTCTATGAATCTGCTCCACATGGGGCCACGATAATATCCTTTAACCCATTCTTCAAACCTCTACTTATTTTAGCTTCTGGAGTTACAGCCCCCCAGGGAAATGAAGGAGTATGGAAGTTCACATTTTATTAGTGTAACAGGGACATGAGTCCACACCAAAATCTGTACAAAAATAAATAAGTAAATAAAAATGGTAAAGGCCAGGATCCTATGCTGAGCAGTGCTGTTGAATCTTAAGTATTTCAAATCAATGTAAAGCAGGTAAGAGCATCCTGTGTGGCCCTCATGCAGGCCAAGAATAGAACAAGTTTAGAAAACACAAACATGGGTTGGGTTTGCAACAGTGGATCCACTCGGAAAGGTGAGCCATCGAGGACCACCTCCTATGGACACTACTTTTGGAAGTTGGATGGGGCGGGCACATACCGGACAGGTGGAGATGCTCTGCTCCCACTGAGTCATGCTCAGACTCTCCTCCAGGCTGGTGCACTTCTTCATCACCACATCCCAGCCACAGTAAGGGTCCTGGGCACCAATGCACGCACTGAAAGCAGACATGGAAACACGCTGACTGTGCAGGTCACTTACTGTAGTAGGGAAATACTATACCACAGGGTGCTCCTGGGAAGATGGAAATCTTTCAAGTGTGACCTATGAAGCAGACATAGGTGAGGTGGGGGCTCAGGGCAGGACTGAAAGCCCCTTGCTTCCTGCTTGGACATTACCTGGCTCTGACAGTCTGACTGGAACTGGGAGTGACCTGGTATTGAACTAGCTCAGTGCATCGCAGTTCTGCTTGTGGCTCCCGAGAGAGGCCAAGGAGTCATTCCTCACTGATAGAACGACACACCAAGTATGCCCTTCACCTTAGGATTTGCTCTGCCTGTGACCTCACTTGCACTATTATGAGTGACTACAGCACAGCTACACTGAGAACCATTCAAAGGGCTCAAGTTCCTTTTCCTGTTTTTCTACTAAATAACATGACTACTAGGTAAAATCCAGGGAGACATTTGATGGACTTCCTCTTGTGCTCAGGATCCTCCTTGTCTGCAAAGCCATATGGAGACCTGAAGTAGGACTTCTGCACTAGAGTGAAGGGTTTGGGTCCCGAAACTCTGCCTGTAATAACAGCTGTTTTTCTACCACGCTGAGGGCTCTGGTTGTTTCTAACATTCAATAACTCTTTAAATATTACAACTGCTATCCAAATACAAATGCCCATTCAATAGAAAACCCACATATTTATAATTTCCTCTTGTTCTACTCTAAGCCAACCACTATGACTTATTATTTTTGGAAGTTGGGTCTTTTAAAGAGACCATATGGAAAAAGCGAGTTTCTGATAGATGTAGCCATAGTGAAAGTGGCTTTTCCTTTTTAAATTTTCATTTCTTTACTCTAAAACTCAATAAGAATGCAAGAAAGAATAAAGCTTTTTTAAAAAATTCAATGAGTTTGAGGTACTTGATTGGAAAAAGTCACATCAACATTATGAAGAACTTGGGGGAAAACCAATTATTAGTATGATTTTATCTGGTCTCTTGACAATAATTTTGCCCCTTAGGTTTAAATATTTGCTATTCTAAAACAAAAACATTAATATTTAATATTCTACAGCATAATTATCAAGTGTAGAACTGTTCCTGGGCCAAGGAGACTACAGCAGCAGGATTTAAAAATGATTCTGTCAGTTATGAAGAAAGCATTCTACTGTTGAACATACACAATATTACTTCCCCCAAATCTTTATTCTTCCTTGCTACAATAGAAAAGTCAGAGGATTCTGGCAAAGCCTCGTTTGGGAGGTGTTCAGGTGGGCAGGATACCAAAACGAAGCAACGGACACTTGTTTCCAAAGCCTGAGGACCAAATCAAGAGCCTTTGAGGCTCCTTAAAGACCAGGCTTCCCTGTAACTACTACACACTTCAAAGGGCAAACAAAACACTGAGAAGAAAGCACATTTCTTGCACATATTTGAGTCTCTTTATTTTCTCAGAAAGATAAAGCACTTGGTGAAGAATGTGTTGCACAGAGCAGAATCTGGTACAATAGGTGCAGCTGTGAAAAAGTCAACCATGGATCTGTCAATTTGTCTTCAGTTTGGCTCAGATTGCCCTAACTTACTGTATTTTATGTGATAGGTTGCCTGTATGTAGCCAAGGCTGATCTTGAATTGGATAGCCTACTGCTTCAGTATTCCAGTTCTTGGGACATTAGCAATCATGACAATATCTAACTAGTGTGTTTGGCTTTTGACTTGCAGGTAAAACACAGGGAGGTTTTGGACCCAATTTTCAATGGAGTGTGCATGTAATACAAAAGATCACTCATGGGCAACCTAGAGGATCCTAGAACTCACCATCCTAGAAGGACCTACATTAACTAGCAGCAACACTTCATCAGGAAAGAAAATTCTTATCATATGCTAAACTTCAGTCTCTGCTATCGCTCTTATGGCCACAGACCTAGAGAGTCTGAGTTCTCGCTCACTGTCATATACTTATGGCTATCCAGTGTCCAGTGAGTCCCAAGTTCATAATGTTTTTATAGGTAAGATGTTTTCATAGTGATGGTTCTGTTCTTAAAACCATGAAATCAGTAAATCATACAGCAATAAAAATCTTAGGGGGAGCTCAGTTACTGCTGCTATTGACAATTTTGGAACAGGTCTGGAGGCTGCTGCTGCAGCTTGGGTTTTTCATGGAACTGTTTGGACAACTATGAACCTGATGCTCAAAGAAGATCTGTGGAATATCTATTAGAAAGGCATGCATATTCTTAGTAAGGTCTTTCAGCTGTATTTCTCCACTGACCAAATAAAACTACCTAGCCGACTGGTTAGAACACACTGATTGCTTACGTTTCCATTTAGACCAGCATCATTCTGTCTTTAAATATTCAACAGGAAGGAGAATCCCAAACTGTTGGCAAGCTAAAGGAATGCTAAGGGAAACTAAGAGCCCATAGGAATCAATTTTATACTCAACACTATAGAGTGTTTCTAGCACACTTGACTGTTCCCTACTTGCTGCCCCCACCACCGTAGCAGTAACATGATTACACTGAAATAGTTCACAAATAAGAGATGAGGAGGAAAAGCACTTGTGATCCAAAGGTGTAGGCAGGAGAGTTTGGTACTGTAGGAGACAGGTAGACCACAATGCCTTTGTATGATGCTGTGCATATAATTTCTTTGTTTATACTGTGCGCCTGTACCAATATTTGTTATTATTGCCAGAGGCAGATCTATTGTGAAATGGAGGCTCATTTCATGAGACCCACTAAGATGATCAGTAGTAGGAATTTTGAATGTATAATAGTACATTACCTTTAGTGGGATGCCTATCAAATAGTGCATGCTTCATACATATCTTGCCTATATCAAGCCTGTGCCTTTTTCTAATAATTACACAATGCACATTAAGGTAATGTATAAGCACTAGCCGAGGTCATACAAGTTTTTGTACTGTTTTCCAACACATTTTGAGGACTTCCTCCTTACTTTGGTTCATGGGGTATTACAATAATGCTAAAAGATGTTTTGTTCCAGCCTGAACCCACCTGGGATTCCTTTTACAGACAGCTTTTCTACCACTATACAAGCATGTGGGTACATATGATTTCTCCCCCTCGTCTTTATTTAGACAGTTACAATCATTGCAGGCATAGAGAAGTTGCCACAGTCACCCTTTAATGACTTCAAAGTAACCCACTGAGTGAAAAATCCATTGAAGGTGTCTGTCATGTCTTGGTGCTTAGTTTTAGAAGCTGAGAATTAGAAAACCAGTTATAATTCAGACATGACTTAAAAATAATTGGAAATCAGGTGAGGGGATTAATTCCTAGCATGGTCTAGGATCAGGTTTAATGATAAATCCATTTTGGAATAAAATGTAATACAACCCCAACCACCTTTGACTCAGTTTTACATTAGATATTCAGGTAATTTTATTTATGGCAGAATTTCTCATTAGACTCAGAGCTCTACACAGGCAGGGTCAGGGATGTATCATCTGTCATCATACACTTAGGGATTGGCTTCGTGTTTAGAATGCATTAAATGCTATAAATGCTTTGTGAGTGAAATGATGAAGGAAATCCATAGACTCCACAGGCTAAGCGAAAGAATGCCACTGTAGTTAAAACTTCAGGACACTGAGACTTGGAAACTGATTGATTAATTGTAGGAGAAATATTTATTTTTTAAAGTGAATGTTCATCAAAAGTTCCTCCTGGATGCTTGAATGATCTGCAACCTGTTGACTGAAGGTGCATCCCTGGGACCATGGAAGATCCTGTTACTTTCCCATTGTGCACAGAGTGTCTTCAGAGAACATTTAATTAATAATGGTGACAACCTATTAAGTTTACCTTTGAAAACATTGCCCTTTAAAAGCAATGAATGTCCTACAGTACTTAATTTCCATACAAATATTCTTAATGAGGTATTAATTCCTTTAGCTTAATGACACTATTACACACTAACTGAATTAATAGTGACAACATACAAGCTCTGCCCAGTGAAGCCCATGACTGTTCCTTAATAGTTCTACCTTTCTTTCTAGTTTTATCAAATTCAGTTCTAGAGGTGTCCATTTCCCATTTCATATGTGGGCTGTGTTTGTTCCTGGGGTGGCTTTTCTTTTCTTTTCTTTTCTTTTTCAGAGCTGAGGACTGAACCCAGGGCCTTGCGCTTGATAGGCAAGCGCTCTACCACTGAGCTAACTCTCCAACCTCAATGGGGCAGCTTTTCTTTTCTCCCTAATTATGTCATACAATGAAGTTACTACCATGTGCTTCTACTCTTCTTGTTATTTATATCACCTTGCCTTTCTAAGTTTCACAAAATGTTAAACCACCCCCTGCCCACTAGGTTATGAAAAGAGAGCAGATAAGGAAGACGTAGAACCCATGTGTTAATTTTTCAAATATGTCCTATCCATTCTTTTAAAGTGCACATAGTGCTGGAGGCCCAAGGAACCTGGAGCCAGAGGCCAACCAGGCCTCAGGACTCAAGTTTCTGCAGCAAGATAGAAACTATGTTTTTCTTATTTTTTGCTCCAGGACTGTAAGCATTGCTGCTTACACCCACTCTCTTTGATTCAGATGGATCCCTCATACACAGAATGCAAGCTCTATGGCCTGGTGGGCTAATCTTATCTTGCAAATTGCAAAGAGTGTCAAATAAAAAAATAAATAAACAATTTGAGAGTTTCCAAAGTAAAGAAATTCTGTGAGATTAAGAAAAAAATAGGTTTTGTATTTGCAACTTGGTAATTTATTTAGAAAGGTTAATAACTTGTATTCATATATATGTAATAGAAATACATCTAGTCAAAAGACATACCATTTTAACTCAGGATTTAGTGAATGAGAGTCTATAGGCCACATGTATCCTGGTGAGTTTTACTTAAACACAACATACACAGGGATGTTTTTCACTCCAGTACCCTAATGGCCATTCATAAGTCCATCCAAACCATCAGGTATGGCTCAGCAGCAACATACCTTCTTAAGCTTCCACAGAATGTCTCAACATTTAGATCCTAGGATGCAGTGTTTTTCCAGGAGTTGCTATATAGTCATCCCCTTCCTGCCTCCCTGCTCTGTGAATTCTAGGGCTAATCTCATGAAGTTGGACCCTGTCACTCTGCTCACCCCTCTGGGGTTCTGCAGAGGTATTGGCTTCCTCTCTTGCTTCACTTAAACAACAGCTGCAGGTTCTTTAATGGCTCAACTTTTCGGAGAACCCTCTGGATCAGCAGGCACCTTGGTTGTCCTGTATGTAGCATTGGCCCTGGCCATTTATGTTTTGGTATCTTTCTGTGGAATACTGCATCTAAGTGCTGATGTTCTTTTCTGGTTCTTGATTGGTTATATAAGTTATAAACTGACTGAATCCTAAGGCAGCTCATATATTTTACCTGTCCATTCATTGTCAGGCTTTGCTCAGCGCATAGCCTTTGTTGGGCAGGGTGAGGCCCATTCCTCACTACAGAAATTGTGTACTTGGAGTATTTTCCTTCCTTTTGCAAAGAAAGTTTACTGAGCTGCAGATCTAGTCAGCGCACACTTGCTAAAATGCCTTTAACAGTATGTGTCCATCCACCGAGCCCTCCCTTCCAAGCTTTCTTTTGCTGAGACTTCAAGGGCTGTAACTATCTTAGGATGTGCAAGACTTCCAGAGGAAGGAGGGGATGAAAGACTGACTTCTAGATATGGCCCTGAAAGCTTGACTCTTGTTGTCATCTCTGCTTCCTGGTGTGGGGAAATGGGACCTGTCCAAGTCCAATGCCCAAGCGTATCAACCCTCTAAGTGCCAGGTTACGATTTTGTATCGGAATATAAGCCAGGCAGGGATTCAGTTACTGGCCTTTCTGTCAGTTCCATCCTGTGCTCTTTCTTCAGAGGTCACATACTGACACTGGCAGTGTACACCAAGAGCAAAGTGCCCAGGAGGTGGCACTCATGAGGTACTGACAAACATTGACTTACAGCTGGGATGCTAGATTTCCAGGTACCTCAAAACCCAGCAAATATCAGCTCATAATATGAAATATATAAATATATGTGCTCAGTCATTGTATAGAGAAAAGGATATTTAAACAGATGACACCAACTCCAAGGCTCTGGATTTGGCTCTGTCATCCGCATGATTATCTATGCTAATTATTAAATGGCAGCATCCAAATATGCTAACATTAAACCAATATATATATTTACCCATGATTGTGATAAAATTTGACTAAACTATAACTTAACTATAGTTAAGGTATTTTTCTTCTAAGATAACTTCTACCAGGCTATTTTTTGAGCTACAGTGAAGAGGAGTCATGGGCAGTGTTGACAGCCTCACCCAAGGGTGTAGGGTCACCCTGAGAAAAACTAGAGCAGATACATAGCTTGGGGTGCTTGAGGAAGGTTCCATCTGCCATATGGCAAGCACAAAATGAGGAAGCTAATAGGCAGACATCATGCTTAGCAAGTTCCATGTTCCTGGTCCTATATATATATATATAGTCTATCTCGGCTCCAGCAGCTCCACATGAGATCTGACTCTATCTGTGGTGACTGCTCTGTACCAAGAGCAAACCATCAGTTTTGCTAATAAATCATTAGCATAGATTTGGGGTACATACAGGCTGGCCCTGATCTCAGTGTGTCACAGAAGGAGATATGTGACTTTAAGCAGGGCACTGACATCTAGACTTTCACACCATCATCTGAACAATAAGAATGGAATGGTACTCTACTTTCAGAGTTGGCTCAATAATCAAAGACAATATAATAGAAATGTAAAAACTACTAAAATTGTATGAATTGTCATTGGAAAATATTTAATCAACAAAAGGAAAAATATAAAGATTTTGTGATATACTTTTCCTCCTCAAAAATGTCATATTTACATTTGAGGCACATTATTTACATAGGCTCACTTTCTCTTTTTAAATATTGTAAAATTTCAATTATAAAACTGACTTCCTAAAGCTAAAACCAAATTATTGATATTTTACTACAGAATGACATTTGGCAATGAAATTATCACACAACCCTGTTATTAGTCTATTCCTAACTCATTAAGTCTATTTCTGGACAATTAAAATTATTTGTCTAAAAACATTCTATTTTTCCTAAAAACCTAAGCAGGTAGTGTTTATGAAATAGAGTCTTCTTGTGAGTGTTAACTGGGGAGGCTCTCCTGTCCTTCCACATGAAGAGGACACTTAGAGAAGCACGTTAGAAGACACACAGAGGGATGCTTGGTTCTCAGTCTTCAGAACTTCCTTTTCAGATGGAATACTAAGGGCCAAATACAAGCCGACCAAATGCAGCACACAGAAGCCCAGTATATCTGCTCACAATGGAGCTATGCTCTCTTGCTGCTTCACTCTGAGCAAGGGAAAAATAAACAGAGGGGAGATTCAGCTACGAGAGAATCATGAACGTCTCCTCTCCTGTGGGGCTAATGAAGATACACATGTGGCCCTATTCTCCTCGAAGGAAGCAATAACTGCTCGCTTCTGGCATCTGCACCTGGTGGCTCCAGCCTCTGTGGATTCAAGACTGGGTTGATGGAGCACAGTATGAGAGACAGTGGGTACCGTACCTCTCTCTTAGTTAGGGTTTTTATTGCTGTTAAGAGAGACCATGACCATTGCAACTCTTGTAAAAAATGTTTAATTGGGGTGCCTTGCTTACAGTTTAAGAGGGTCAGTCCATGCAGAGAGCATGGTGGTGTGCAGGCAGATGTAGCTGAGACTCCTACATCTTGCAGACAACAGGAAGTCAACTAATACACTGGACAGTATCCTGAGCACAGGAAACCTCAAAGCACACCTCCACAGTGACACACTTCCTCCAACAAGACCATACCCACTCCAACAAAGTGACACCTCCTAATAGTGCCACTCCCCATGAGATTATGGGGTCCAATTATATTCAAACTGCCACAGTGACCCATGATTTAGTTCAGTGAGCTGAAGGGAACTGAGGTGACCTAGACTTGTTGAAGTGAGGTATAGTGAAAGCAATGGATTTTGTCATGCTTTGCAACTGCACTGCTGTTCAGTGCCAGAAACTTCTCACATGGCACAGGCCCATGTTGTTCTGATTATTATCCTGTCTTGACCCGAACAAGTCCGCAGGAGAACTTGGCTCTGCCAGAGCAAGACTTGGCAAACTGGTATCCTTCCAGCCATACTTGGCTAGGATATTGCTCTGGGTGATCCCCCAGCTGTCTCTGTTACCCACAGAATGATCAGCATCCAGAAAGCAGTGACATGTGCTTCAGACTAGATTTGCAGAAATATACACAGGAAGCAGTTTCAAACAGCCATTGGTTAAAGTTAGAAATCAGACATGTACAAAAGAGGGTTGCCGATAAATGTCACTATCCACTAATAATGTTTAGAATCAACTTACTCAATAAGAGTGCCCTATAGTGTTAACTTTTCTGATTCTGAGGAATGTCATATAGATTTCATTTTATAGAGTAATCCTGGATGGAACTTTGTAATAGTTATACATAAAAAGAAAGGAAAAAACACCCTTCCTTTTACATAAGAACATGCAAAGACCTTGTGATTTCACTATGTATATATTATCCCATTTGATTCTATAGAACGTCACATAGGTGAGGTGAGACAGTAAGGCTGAAGGACTTTGAGAGTCATGGTCAAAATTATAGATGACAGGTATGCTATGAATTTCCTGCTTTAGGCTCCCTGTATAGAAACAGAATGGCCTGTGCATGGCGGAATCTTAGAAGCAGTACAGTAACAATGTTACCTCCATGTAAACCCTCAGGCATGCCTTGCTTAGGGGAATGGACATGAACAAGGATACCGAGCCCCTCTAGAGCAGAATTGTGTCAGAAGCCAGAATTCATTTCCAGTTCCCAACACTGCAAACATTACAGTACCAGTCAAGTTTAAGGAGTTCACAGTCCCCTTTCATTTCCTAAGCACCTGGGCTTATGTGTCTCCAGACTACACTTTGAAGTACATTGTGGTCCACTCTGGACACTCCTTAGAAAATAAGAGGCCAGAGCAGCGGGTGTGGGGAGTCCTGATGGCACTTGGCTCTCCCTGCATCTCCAGGATTTCCTTCCTGTCACTAGTGCCTACATGATGATGGAACCTTAGGAATAAGCTGTAGCCAAGGCTGCTAGGGAGCAGGACTACATGTGGTTGACGAGCTATGAAGATGAAATTTAGTATCAGCATCAGGGCTACTCCAGAAGAGCACCGGCCCACTTTTTCTCACATTCTCTCTCCCCTCCCGTGTGTGTGTGTGTGTGTGTGTGTGTGTGTGTGTGTGTGTGCAAATAAAATATTAACCTATGCTGGGGCACTAAACCGTAGCATTGTCAGAGAGTTATTATACACTGAATAACATTTTCACACCTATGACTGCTCATACTTGTTACCCATGTGATTCCTCCAATGACAACCAAGGGTTAGTGGCATCACAGTAACTCATTTCCATGAAGCCCCTGTATCCTGGAATGTAAGATGCATATAGATGTAAGTTCCTACACAATTCTGACAGCAGGAGATTGGAAAGTCTTCTTGGCACAGATGCCCTCACCCTGGGGATTCCTTACCTGCGTGTTTGGTGGAAGTGGCACCTCTTCAAGGGGATCTTGGCCACATGCTCCTGCAGCCCCACAAAGAGGACACTCTGGCTGTGGAGTATCTGCAGGCTCCTGATAGGTTTCCTGCCTCCTCTCTGGGAAAAGCTCAATTTCTTCCAGCAAACAGCTGCCTGAGGTCTGACTCAGGGGAGCCCGTACTTTCTTAATGGTGCCATAATCTGCAAAGACAAGAAGGGAAGGAAATAAAGCATGCAGGTAGCACAGCCATCCTCAGAGAAGCAGAGCATGCACATAGCACAGAGCCATGATCACCAGCCCATGAAGTCAATCAAGTGTTACATTGTTGCATGCATTGAAATGAAGCAACTTTCAGTAACGCAGAGACTCTTCAATGGGCCACTCAGGACAAAGGGTTTAGGCAGTGGTGCCCCAGTGCAGACAGCTATGAGAATGACCGATCTACCACTCGCCTCTTCAGTTGCAAGACCAGGAACTAGGGTCAGGCTAAACTTCATTGCTGATCAAAACAGCTGCAGAGTAACAGAGGAGAACAATCCCAACAGGACAATCTGGGGTCCTTGATGTCAGGGAGCTGACTGCTGCCCATGCACAGAAGATACAAAGTGACTTGTGATGTGAATATAAGGTCATTTCTGTGAGTTTGAACTTGACTCATGTCTGAACTGATCCAAGTCTTCTTGGCCAGAGGTTCATGCATTTAAAATTGCCCGTGGTAAGGGTCCTCTGCACCATGCAGACTCTGCAGATAGGTTGTAAGGGATGCAGAGAAGGCTCCTTTTAGCGCCATGGCTCTCAACCTTGTTGAAGCTGTGGCCCTTTATTATAGTTCCTCATAATTTTTGTTGCTACTTTCTAACTGTAATTTTGCTACTGTTATGATTTCTAATGTAAATATCTGATATGCAGGATATCTGGTATGTGACCCCTGTGAAAGGGTCATTCGACCTCCAATGGGGTTGGGACCCACAGGTTAAGAACTGGTATTTTGCTCACCCATAGAGTGGGCATGGATAACCTTTGTGTCAGGGAGATGAATGGGAGGTTGAAGGCCACTGCTGCTGGCCTGCAACACCCAGACGTCTTGAAGCACTTCTAATAACTATCACCGAAGATGTAGTTACCTCAAATGCAAAAACTGAATAAACCCATATGATTTCAAGTTTCAAATCATAGTGATTCTTCTTCTATAAACACAGAACCAGCTTAAGAAGTTATTTTAAAAGCCAAAATAAAACCAGGAAGTGTTCACTTGAAGGAGCTTCAAACAAATAAGTAAAAAAGACTGAACAGAAAATACTTTACAATTTTTACCTTTATGGAAGTCCTTAGATAAAAGGACTATATTTAGAGAGAAAACACGTGCACACTTATATTAGCATGACTTTACTTAAAATGTAAATCTAAAATATCTCCAATGAACATTTTCTCAAAAGACAGGCTACATCATCACGCATAAAGTGTTAGTAACAACAACATTTTTACTTCAAACTAGCTGGTTACATATATTAGTTTTTGAAAAAAGATCCATCGTACACGGGAGACTGAAAGGAATGTGTCTGTGTGAACTAGAAAATGGGCAACAGTGTCCATTCAGAAAAATCATTGACTCACGAACATAAATATGAAAGACCATGTTGATAAAGCCTTTATTCTATAATAAAACTCTTTCTGACTTAGTGACTAGAGTTCATGGGCTTGTGAAAAATTCAGCCAGCCTTGGTGATTTTGGTTCACCCTGCACAGGGCAATGGAAACCATCAGTAAACAGAGCATAGAGGCCTAGGCAGCATATGATGGGAACTTCAGGGATAAGGGCTGACTTGAATTCAGATGTCTCAGTCACAAATCTCTGAGACTTCCAAAAGATACTGGCAGGTGGATCTGTCAGCTTCCCAGGGAGTAACAGAGCCTTCTTCTCGACTGTGCGATATTACAGCAACAGTGAGGATGTCAGTTCAGATTGCGGGTTGGGAAGTAGCCATCAGCTACTCTTGGTTACGTGACATGGGTGGAGTAATAGGAAATCACTGGGTAAAGCAGAACCTTCTAACCAGTTTCTGAGGCAGTGAGGGACAGGACAGGTGAGTGTCAAACAGGAGAGTGACAGGGAATACTTTGTGAATGTGGCACCCTAGCCTGGTTTGCAAAACTGAGGTTTAAACTAGAACATATTCAACAGGTAGCCAAGTCCCCTTTCTATTGATGACTTATTTTGTTTATGAATTAATACTGTGAGAAACCTACCAAAATTAATAACACCTCTGGAGTCAACTTCACTGGTATTTAAAATTCTTACAAAATTGCAGAAAGAACCAAGTTTTAGTAGAGCTTTAATAATTTGATTTCAGTAAGCTATCAATGATGAAAAATATTCTGCACATGTTTTATTCACACCCTGTAACCAGTGCTCCAGCCAATGGGATGTTAGCATTTGACTGAGAGATGGTAAGCAAAGATTTAAATGTTGGTCTATGACCCAGGGTTCTGTTGTCTCTCCTTATCTATGGGCATCTGGTGACATGATGAGTCCCTTGTGAAGTTATCATTCCCTTGGTGTCAGGATTATTATAGGGTGATCCTGAGCCACACAACAAAAGCTTAATTCCATATCCTTACAGCCTTTTCCTATCCTGCCTGAGCCCGTCCTTGCTTTGTGCTCACCCATTCCCTGTCACCATCTTACTCTCTAAAGTGATCTTGAAAACAATAGCACCACAGGGAAGGAGCCATATCAGTCCTTGTATTCACCTTACTCTAAATTTTAGTTTTGCCTCTTATGCGTCCACTTTTCTCCATTTCCTGTACAGCATTATATTGGCCTTATTTTATCTTTAAAGAAATGTGTATGCTTTGCTCTCATCCTTCAGATGTTTCTGCAATTTGGCTTTCACATCTCTCTTTATTGTGTCATCATTTTCACACCTTGTTCTTCCCTTACTTACTTCATGATTTTCCTCTCAGACCCTTCACATCCCAATCTCTTTTTTTGTGTTTTTTCCTCTACTAATCTTGTCCCTTTTTTCACTGAATAACTGATTTTATTTTCTCTTTAAATAATGTTTTTATTAATTCATTGAGCATTTCATACAATGTTCGATCATGTTCACATCTCCTTCCCCAACTCCTCCCAGATCCACCCTCTTCATTCTCATGTACCTACCCATCCAAATTTGAGTGTTCTTTTATTTTCAAACACATTGAATACAGTTTGTGTTGCCCAATTACTCTTGGCAGTGGGGTATGGAGTATCTACCAGGGTTCACATCATTAAAGAAAATGGACTCTCTCTTTCTCAACAACTGTTGAGTACCAATAGCCCTTCAGCTACTGGTGAGGTTTCCTGCCACCTCTCCCCTGCACACCCTCCATGCCAGGGTTTTGTTTGACTTCAGCTTACACAGGTCACAGGTGCACTGTCTCAATTGCTGTGCATTACTGAGGGAAATGCCCTGTTGTATCTGGAAAACGCTTTTTCCTTTGACTTATTTCTGGCTCTTATGATCTAACATACTGTATATCATTCATGCTGTTTTCTGTCCTCTGTTCAATCGTGGTACAGTGGCTGGCATTAAAACCTTCTTAAACTAACCACCCACTCAACAGACTAACACAACCACAACTTTGAAGAACACTGGGATATGATCAAGAGAACCAATGTAAAAATCTTTGGTGAAGACATAGAACACTTAGTTACTGAAATTAATGCATAAATCTTTCAAGCACATGGAAATATAAGTGTATATAATATTTTAACATGGTATATATAATAAATAAGTATACATAGATATTATACAAATAAAACTTTGAACCAAAAATAAATGTGGTTAGGTCTACATGACACATCATAGTTAAAATTGAAAGACTACAGAAATAAAAAAGATTATTAAAGCTGCAAGAAAAAGCCCCTCAATTTATGAGGACTAACCATCAGGATAGCATCAGACCTCTTAGCAGCAGCCCTAAACACAAAGCAAAGTTTGGAAGAATAAATTCCAGGTTCTGAAAGAAAGTGAAGAACAACCAACTAGTATTATTACCTCTAACTATGCTACCATCTGAAACTGATGAAGAAATAAAGACATTTCAAGAAAAGCACACAAACTAAAGCAATTTGTGATCAACCTGGACCTGCAGAAGAAACTTAAAAGAATTCAGAGAAGGAGGAAAGTCTTAATCTTGGAACACAGGAAGAAATACATTTTGTAAGAATAACAAAAAAATAAATCACAACCAAATCAGCCAAATAGGAAAACTACTTATATGAATGGAGAAGCAGCAAAACAATATATATTTGAAACAACCAGAGGAAAGAAACAATAAATCAAGAAGAATCAATCAACATTCTTTCAGTAATAACCCAGAATATAAATGATCTTAGCTTCTTAATTAAAACACACAGCCTAGCTTATTGGACAAAAAACACCATCCAGCTGTTTGTTGCCTGCAGTTCATTCTCTGCTCTATATGTCACAATACAGCATGCGCGCATGCACACAGACACACAGACACACAGACACAGACACACACACCCCCCAAAATCATACATGTAGGCTTTGGTGGAGTATCCTTTCCCCAGCTCTTCACTCTACACCTCTTCTTTTTTAGTAAATGGTCTCTATTTCTGTTTATAAAGAATCATCAAACATGCAGTGAATCAGCAGCATCTCTGGCAGTACTTCCATGTCACACTGCAGAATCGGATTGCTGCTTTGATTCTGACCACACAGCATGAGCACTTTAAATTTTCCATGCCCACATGCTATAAAAAAACAGATGCTGCATTAAATACCTTTGCTAGGATTTGAGACTATTCTGTTATGAATTTTAGTGTTTTTACTGGACATACAAATCTTTCTGTCTTAAAAAACCATGGTGGCCTAATTATAGAAAAGAGTTTTAATGGCTTCTACCATTATTCCTTAATACAAAATCATCAAATCAGTTTGCTTTGTATTGTATTGTTTTGAAATGTTTGATTTTAAAAACTGCTATTTAAGTTTGCTGATGAGTTCTATTAAAAACTGTTAAATTTTGGCTTTCAACTGCAATAGAACTTCTAACCATTCCTGAAATGGGCGGATGTAAACATATGTCTCCATTTAAACTATCTATTTATGCAAAACAGCATTATTATCATCAATGGTAATGAAAACAAATTAGTAATTAACTCTGGAAAATGTTAAAAGTTTTATCTCAAAATACCAAATATCAACCAAGTTTTAATTGTTTAAATAGGATTAAACAAACACATTCATTAGCCTGCAAGTTTGGTGTTTTATTTAATAAATAATAAAGGTATAGGTATATTTATAAATACAGAATTTGTTTTACAACATTTTCTTTATGCTTTATTGTCAGGGCATGTTTAATTTGCATATTTATTTATCAGGTATATATACCTCAAGTCACTTGAAAATTTATTAAGTGAAATGGAATCATGAGCAGAATTAGTTTAAGAAGAACTAGTCTACAAGAAGCACACCTCAATGGCAAAGATACTCAACAGCAAAGGCTGTAAGTGAATATACCAATACGGTTGAAGGAAAAGATAAATAGAATTATCATTATGTCAGAAGACATGACACATCAAATTAAATTGATAGAGGAAACCAGTTACAACACTGGAGGCATACTCAGGGAGACACAGTGGCATATCCATTCTTATGTTTAAAAGACAAGGCAGGTAGGTAAACATGTTTAAATGATTATATATGAGATGAACGTTTCTAAGAGCAAGGGAAGAGGATAACAGCCTGAAGACATAAAGGTTATGCTATGATGTGTCCCTAGACCACTCCTCCAGAAACTGAATGGCTTCCTTGATATGCCTGTTAGTGACAACAGTGGAATTCTCCTTGGCGGGGATCAATACAGTGTAGAAACAATCCCCAGCATTGGCTTTTGGTAATGATCAATAAAGACAAGGCATAAATCTAAGGGTGTATAGAATACAAACAGCTAAGGGGACTTGCTGTAACAACAAAGAGTAATTTTCTTCTTAACAATCTTAGACATTAGGAAAATGAATGAAAGGAAAAACAAAAGAAAAATGAAATGGCTTAAAAAGGTAAAGTTTGCAGTGTCATAAGAACTGTCTCAAGTTTAATTTCAACTTAATTACCAGGAAAAGAAATATTTCAAATCCCTGCAAAGAATTCTAGATGTGAGAAATGGTCTCTGAAACTCCAAGCCTTATTCCACTACAGGGAAATAGGTTCATGTTTTAGGACAAATAGGTTACCTAGCAAGCTGTGGGAAGAGTAACTGAAAACAAGGTTGAGGGCTTTTACTAGGAAGATAAATTGGGATTAGATGAAAGTGTATTCTAGGAGCAGAGTTTGATTATCAAACTCCCAGACCAGAGTACTTCATAGGAAGGGAGAGACGGATGTAAGAGACCTGCAGAAGCAACAATGTGGACTCCACCAAGCCTCATTCACATGAGGAAGTGGGAATGCATAGGTTATCTAAAACATCATCATCCGGTGGAGACAGACTACAATCCATTGAAGTAATTAAAAATATTTTCAGGCAGCCCTAGTTTTAAAGTGGTTCAAATATTGATTTTAGTTATGTATTTTATTTGCTACAATATGTATTATTTATGTGATATTTTTAGTATGTAAAATGAAATTATTGTTATAAGACTTTTCAAATCTATATATATGTTCACTATATATTCATTTTAGTTAATTATAGCCATTTGAGTTGCTCCGACTTAAGGTAACAGACAGCTCAGGGATATACATGATGATGTCTTGGTCGTGTCTGTAGAAAGCCAGGTGCCTACCACCCCAACTTCAAACAAGTGACAATTCTCATCCCTCAACATGAAGAGCCTCATTCTTATGAACCACATATTAAGTATTGCTGTACTATTTCATTTCAACAAAAGCTTCTTCCTCTGTAAATGCTTGATCATCTGTGAATGTGATGATTGATTTTCATGGTTACCTTGACTAGATTTAGAATAACCAAAGGCATAAATCTCCAAGGGTGTCTATGAGGACATTTTTAAAGATATTCAAATGGAAGTAGAGGACCCACCTTGAATGTGTGTAGCACTCTCTCATGTGTTGTGGTCTCAGACTGAACAAGGAGGGGAAAGCAGCATTCTCTACAGTCTACTCCCCAGTCTACCGACCCCCACCTCCATCTTTCTTGCCAGCATGGACTGTGTCCTTGGAACAATTCCTCTCTCTTGAGTTATATCTTGTGAGGTATTTGTTCTAACATGACGGCTAACACACTTGACTGTCTCAATTGCCCTGTGCTTCAACTAAAGTGATCCCAGGAAGGTTAAGTAGCAGTGTGCAGACTACACAGCTAGCGAGTACAACCATGAACCCAGAACCTGGACTATGACTCCTGTGAAGGAAGGGATCATAGGCAGGTATATGATGCCCCTGAGAGTGGATGCAATCATTGTGAGGTCATTTCAGAACCAGACAGACTGACATAAAACATACATGACCTAAGAGAAGGTTCTAACTGTTCTTCTTTGCCTAGAGTTTTCTATTCTCCTAGAAGTGAAGCTTCCACTCCACTGCTCTTTCTTGGAATGTAGCTTTCTACCACAGTTTTGGAATGGCATTGACAAGACAGGATGGCCACTGCCTCAATACAACACACATGTTACAGTCCAGATCCTAACCACCTGTAAAGGCTGTCACAACATGCTGATACAGATGGAAAAGAAAACATGAAGTACTGCATAGTTTAATGCCAAATTTACAAAAAACAGAGTCATTTGAAAGAAGGGAACCTCAATTGAGAAAGTGTTCCCATAAGATCCAGCTATAGGGCGTTTTCTTAATTAGTGACTGACTGGGGGAGGACTCAGTACATTGTGGGTGGTACAGTTGGACTGGTGATGCTGGGTTCTATACAAGATCAGGCTGAGCGAGCCATGATGAGCAAGCCAGTAAGCATCACCCTCCATGACTCTGCATCAGCTTTTGCCTCCAGGTTCCTGCCCTGTTTGAGTTCCTGCTCTGACATCCTTTGATGATGGACTATGATATGGAAGCGTAAGCCAAATAAACCCTCTCCTTCCCAAGTTGTTTTTAGTCATGATGTTCCATCACAGCAATAGTAACCCTAACTAGGACACATGATGTGTTATTCCTACACGAAGCTAAAAGATTTAAATCATAATATACAAAGATAAAACTATAGAAAATGTAGGGAAAATTTCCCTCTAGAAAATTATGCCAGTTTTTTTTTTTTTCTTAGAGAATGTGAATGATGATTTGGTCTTTAGCCATCTCTAAGTGGAAACCACTGTCTAAATGAAACTCTCCAACGACATGACACTAAGATTGGCAAGGCCTACAACAACATTTTCCTCATTTTGCAGTTGAGGAAACCAAGGCCCAGCCAGGTTCTAGAAGTTCAAAGGACAGACTACCACGTCAGTGTTTGGAATCTTTTTTACATAGACCAAGTGCTTGGCCTGGATTTGTCCAAAATATTTTTGTTCTAAAAGTACAGGCAGAATGGCAGAGAATCTCCCCAACTGTCTGTCGTCAGCAGCAGCATGGCTGATGGGTCACTGTGCCAGCTGAGAGGGAGGGCAGAACTTTGGAAAGCAGTGACTACTCGAGACGGTGCTGAAGCCCTGCTTTCTGGATTTCACTGCAGGAACAGCTGACTCCCCTGAGATGCTAACCCCAGGGCATGTCTGACTAACCCATGAGCAAATGAAGCATGCACCGCATCAAAACCACTTGAAAAGAGGAAACAAAGAACAACAACAAAATCCCAAACCAGAAAGAACCACTTCTGTTTCATTTTAAAAAATTTAAGACTTAAAGATTTGTATGAGCACTAAAGTTTACAATAATACATGGCCTTTATGTAACCATTTGCTCTGATACATAAGGTGTAATGTACAATTTTTTTCATTAGTGTCTGAGATTTAATTGTATTTCTGCCTTTGGGGGAAATGGCAGATCTTTACTCATTGTCAGTTGTTTCACCAAGATTCTATTTCCCACTTAGCATTAGTTAGTTTAGACGCAATCAGTTGTGACCATCTCTCCCTGGTGAGCAAGTATGGCATTTAATAAGACAGGAACCGCTATGAACTCAGCTGCAGCCATTTAAAATGCAGAGATTGAAGTTTAGGTTCTCTGTAACCCAGGATGTGACTGTGTTTGGAGATATAGTGTTTTAAAATGTAATTGAGATAAATATGGTCAGTGTAGGTCCTCATTTGATGGGACTGGTGATCTTACAGGAACAAGAGGCATGTGTGCACACACACACACACACACACACACACACACACACACACACACACGAGAGAGAGAGGGGGGGGCACAGAGGAGGTCCACAAGAGGGGTGTTCATATTGTAAGCAGCTTATTTTTAATTATTTTCATGTTATCACATATATGAATGTATTATACACATACAAGACTATGAATATATTGACACATATATAGACACACATACACCTAAAGCATAGAGAAGTTATAGAGGTGGTACAGGATGGGTATAATTTTGATACTGTGCTTGGATTAAAATATAATAATTCCCATAGAAGATGCTATTGTTCAAACCTTTGTGTTAATATCTCTGCTGGGCTGCTGGGCTTTGTGGGGAAATCAGTACTAAGTGAGTGTTCACAAGTGAGCTGTGAAGAACCTGAGGAAAACATCTCTGTTTATAACACTTGTGTGTGTGTGTGAGAGAGAGAGGGGGGTTGTATGTGTGAGAGAGAAAGACTGTGTGTGTTTGTGAGAGAGAGAGAGGGTGTATGTGTGTGAGAGAGAGAAGGGGAGAGAGGAGGTTGTGTGTGTGTGGGGGGGGTTGTGTGTGTGTGTGAGAAAGAGACTGTGTGTGTGTGTGTATGTGTGTGTGTGTGTGTGTGTGTGTGTGTGTGTGTGTGTGTGTAGATCCACAAGCTCATGGGCACACATGCAGAGGAAGATATTAAGGGACAGGCCCTATGCCTCTCTCCTTGTTTTCATGAGTCAGGGACAGGTTTCTCACTGAATCTGGAGCTAGGCTGGCAGCCACCAAGCTTGAACACTTTGCCTGTTTCAGTCACCCTACTGGGGTTAAAGGCATGTGTGACTTTTCACCGGTTTCTGGGGATTTGAACATAGATCTTCATTCTTGTGCAGTGAGGACTCTTATCTGGTTAAACCATCTCCCCAGCCCCAGACTGAAGTTCTTTGGCCAGAGTTTCTAGAATTTGCAAACATTTCAAAAGTAATATAAAAACGTATTTTGCAGGAAGAAAGTAAGGGGATGAAGGATCAAGAGGAGAAAGGTAAGGAAAAGAAACACAGCATTTGTTATCACTGTGTAGAAACAATACTTGCCTTTTGATATTTGGGTATGAACATATAATCTTCAACTCACTGCAGCTTAAACATGATTCATACATGAAAGCCATTGTACTTTATGTGACAAAATGGCCAGTCTTAATATATCTATGCACCCTATCAATGAAAGATGGCCCAGAAAATTTAAGATTTTAAGAACAGCAGCCAAATATACTTTCAATATATAGGATAAACATGCTTTGTCTGAAATGTAATAATGATTTTATAAGATGGAGATCTTCAAGACACAGATGCATGACTTCACATTGTAAGTAAAGTACAATAATCCTGCCAACAAATAAAGGTAAATTTCTCCAGGAAGACAGATAAAGATGGATGGATTATCACAAAGTGCTAAATCTATTATTTGTGCTCTGTTCTTTATCACATCTCTAAAGTCTGTCATATTTTAAGGGGATGTTTTCTATTCAAGTTTCCATGCACTGAATTCAGGACAGAAGTAAAGCTTCTGAAAGGCATGTGGCATCTTGGACAATGGACCCCTGTAACGGTCAGAGATTTACTGTGGACTTTATTTCTCATTGTACACTAGGCTCAGTCTGCTTCTGTACCACTGTAATCCAGAGGCATTTGTTTCTCTATGTTTGTCTCATCGACCCAGTTACTGCAAAGATATAGAAAGCCTTTGTATTTGCATCTGCTACCGTCCAAGCATTACCAGTGCGGTAATGATGAAATACCTTCTCCCACTCACTGGGCAGCCTGTTGCTATAGCAACAGATCATTATATAAAGTTCATCAATTTAGCTAGCTGCTATCCCAATGTGGCAGACAACTAATACATTACCAAAGTTCTTTCTCTTAACTTGAAATCTGAGCAAATGAATTAAATCGCTCTTGGCACTTGGAGTCAGCATTACATTTATATAGCAAAGGGGAATTCAGGGCAAAAAAAATTAGGTCTTGCTGGCCAGTACATGCCTAAAAAACAGATTTTAATTAACTTTTAAAAATCAGATTCAACTTATTTTTTCCCTAAAAAATATGATCATTACCAGCTGAGACATTTCAGTCATGTACTACATGCAACGTTCTTTAATTTCAAAGAATTATATTCAACCACAGTCTATAAACCCAGATGTCACACCACACAGGCTATCTTGATGATTGTATCCTTGCTGACTTGAAGAACAGTGCCTGGCACACAGTGGGTACCAAGTAAGGTCACACAGTTTATTAGGTGCAACAGAAACCAACTGCCTGGACCAGGCAACTAGCCCTAACATCATAATCAGGTAACCTCTGCCTCTCAGCCCATACCCATTTCACAGTGTTGAGGCCACTAGGAGAGTTTATAGAGAACACTGAGAATCAGCCATCATTCCTCCCTCCCTACTGCTTGGCCTGCAGTGAAACATCCAACCCTGCCAGCTTCTTAACTCCATTAGTACTCACTCCACATAAGCAGAGGGAAATGATATTTCTTTTAGAGCAACTTTGATTGCCTTGCAAAACAAAACTTCAATGGCCCTTTCAGTAGGCTGAATCATAAGCTGGTGCTCACAGGAAATTTACCACTGGAGTTTCCTGTGAATAAAAACCATATTACATTTAAAACCAGAGTGCAATTAATAGAGTCCCGTGGGTATCCTTTCTGAAACTCTCATCTAACCTCACAGCTTAAATCTAACTCTAGCCATTCTGTTAAGGAAGCAATTCAGGTTCCTAAAAGGAAATTACTTGCCTTGGATTTATTGTATCTAAATTACAAAACAACCACCCAGTTGGCATCCCTTGTCTGACATGGACCAGGCAACACAGCAGTCTAAATTATCCCCTCACACCCAGTGGTAAGATTTACACTCTGTCTGCTCCCATTAGTTATCGATTAAGACAGTTAAGAAAATCTGTGCTAAGCACTTTTGCACCTATGAAACATTAATTTAAAAGAATAATGATAACTCCTCAATGGAATAGGAAAATTATTTTGTCATTCTTCTGAGTTGCTTCATTATGCTTATTATAAAAAAAATGCAGGATGGACCAAGCTGAGTCTGTGATCACTCTTCAAGCATGGTTATATCCATTCTTATAGCAATAAGACAAGCTGAGGTCTCTATTACTAGCCTAGAACTTTCCACTCAGGTTCACAGAAATTACACCTCACAGTGAGACCTGCCATGCACAAGAGCTCAGGTTACAAAACAGAACTAGGACTCTCCTCTTTGTACCTGATATGTCTCAGTACCAGATATGAAGCATTTGGGTTCTAGGATGAAACACTGTGGGAGCTATCCCCCAATTGAGCATCATCTCTGTTCTTTCCACCCACAGTTCCAGTGAATGGCTGCCTTAACTCAACTTCCCAAACACCAGACCCCTTCTCCAGTGGCAGGTACAGTCCATTCTGCATTTTCTCCTGAGTAGACCACTCCTCTACTCTCCTTCAGGGAGCACCTCTAGGAGCTGGTACCTCACATCTCTACTCCAAGCTGCTTCTGACATGTAATCTGGACACCCATGCAAGTTAATTCTTGATTCAATGCAGGCAGTTTGTGAGATCAAAGCACAGAACAAACATCTGTATTATGTCTGTACATGGTGTCAGCTTCCCTTTACATCAAGTGAGAAGCTTCATTCTTATCTCTGATATTTTATCTGCTGAGCACACAATCAGGTGCCAGGTGGGATTTACTGAATGAAGGAATCATCAGGGTTTCCTATTTCTGCCATAGATGACATTCCTCTAAGTTCAGCTTAGAACATCTCATACTCCTGTTGTTAATCCTGGATAAGAGCAGTGAACCACAGAATTAAAATTCGGCCATTTGTTTGAAGAACTCAGGTAGATATATTGTCCAATGATTTCTTCTCACCTCTCTTACATTTTCCCTGAGACATATCAAAAAGGCAAAGAGCTAATGTCCTTTAGGGGACAGGCATTTGAAAAGGAAGTTGTGGTAATAGCAGACCTTTGAGTGTAGCAGGCTGGTTCCCAAGGTTTATAATATCAGAATGAACACTCAGCTATTCTTGAAGAGAATATTTCCAGTGCAGCCCCAGAGACCAGGATTCAGAAGGGATGCAGTATGGCGAAGACCTAATGCCAACTCCAGGTGGACCTATACAAAGAGCCTAAAATGTAATCAACCAGTGATTAAAGGCCATTGATTTCAGGCCACATCACCATAGATGGCAGCAGGAGAGTGATGCAGTAGAGGATAGACTTCTAGAAAAGAGATTTCGTGAACATCCCTGTGCCCCAAAGGATGCATGATATAAAGCATTAGGCTCAATCATTGCTTTCTACAAAGCACCTACTGTACATTAGCCATAGTCATGACACTGATGATGGGGAAGAGGAAGGTACCAGGGCCCAGAGTACTCCCTCTATCCCAGAAATGTTATCTTTTTTTTTTTGTTTGTTTTTTCAAGACAGGGTTTCTCTGTGTAGCTTTGGAGCCTTTCCTGGAACTCACTTGGTAGCCCAGGCTGGCCTCGAACTCACAGAGATCCACCTGCCTCTGCCTCCCAAGTGTTGGGATGAAAGGCGTGCCTGGCCAGAAATGTTATCTTGTATGTAGAAACTCCCACAGAAACAAGAAAGGCCTGTAGGCAGGGTGTGAACATCCAGTTGTGTGTGGCAGGAAATGGACAGGCATCTCTTCATTCTAATGAGAAACTGTGCAGCAGACAGTGTTCATTCCCAGAGTGGATATCATCCACAAGCTCATGTGTCTGAAGAGCTGGTCTCCAGCTGGTGGTGCAGTTTTGGAAAGGTATGATATCATTTGGATATGAGACCTGGCTGGCAGACATAGGGTTCTACAGGTGGGTCTTAGAGGTTACAAACAAGCTTCTGCTCCAGACCAAATTCTCTCTCCACTTTCTGGCTGCCACAAGGTTTCCCAAATACATTGCACTGTAGCTCAAGCCTCAAGCAGATTTGAATCCTTTCTCTCTTCTCTTTCTTCTTTTAGGTATTTTGTTACATAATGATTACAACATTTCCAACTGTCCTTTAGCCCATAAAGGTAAAGGATAAAGCTAACTCAACATATGCTCGAAAAGTGGGCTAAAATATCCCTCCAAGCCATGTTGTCCATTTCTTTTCTCTAAAGAATTCATTTCCTACTACTTTATTCCTTGTGATGAGTATATTAGCTAGCACCAGAAGAGTTATATTTAATGTGAATTTGTCCCATTCTTCAGAGATTTGTTGCAAATCTCTCAGCAACTCAACTTGCAGACCCCTTCACATTAAGGGCTCAATCTACAGTTATAGTTAGTTGAAGACTTACAACAGTTAACAATGGGCTATTTGCCATTTCTAAAGCTAAGGATAACATGTCCTCAGCATTTAACCCCCAAAGAAAAGGACATTACAATATTAAGGCAAAAGACATATTTATTAGCCTGATGGTGTAATTTCACAGTGTACAGTATATATACATGTCAAAGTATCAAGTGGTGAAACTTACATACATTTTTTCTAAAGTACTGCAATGGAACCTGAGGTCTTAAATATGATATTGAGAAAGTGTTCTACCACTGGCACACACACACACACACACACACACACACACACACACACACATATATATATATACATACATATATACATATATATACACACATATATATACATATATATGTATACATATATACATACACATATATTCCTTATGATGGGAGACAGTTCACTCTGTAAAACTGCTTGCTATACAAGCATCTTGATCTGAGTTGGATCCCCAAAATCCACTTTAAAAAGCCAGGAAGGAAGATGTGTGCCTAGAATCCCAGCACTGGGAGGTAGAGTCACATGGATCTCTGGATTTTGCTGGCCAGCAAGCCTAGTTTAACTACCAAGTTTCAGGCCAATTGGCATCTCAAAAATGAAGAAGATATCACTCGAGAGAGGACACTGGAGTCTGATCTATGGTATCTACATGTATATTGATGCACACATATACACAAACACACACAGATAGCTTCCACATAAACATGCATACATATATGTACCCCACATGAGCACACACACACACACACACACACACACACACACACACACACACACAGAGTTTATGTGTGAACTCTGATCAAGACTGACAGCCTAGTTGTCATACACTCAGGAAAGGACAATGCTGTTCTATAACAAAGTACCTACAGATTGCTCAGCTCCACTAGCTAACCACTGAGTATTTGGTCATGACCTGATACTGCCCAGTTTACTTCTGACTCAGCATGGCCATGCATTACATAAGAATCAGCCAGTTCATGTTTATTTACTAGTATCTGGGTCATGCACTCACTACAAAGGCTTCAAGTTTCTGTTGTTTGAACCCTCAGGTCCATGCCTCCTGATTTCTTGGAACCAAGAAAGTTATCCCCTGGCAGAATTACTTTTCATTTGCTAGCACTAGATGTGGGAGGTGTGAACTACAGTAAATGTATTACACAGTGATGTTCGGGTCAATAATGGAGCTGGACAATTTTTATTTTCTAGTGCTTCACCAATAGTTTCTGAGGTTCAGATGAACAAACATTTCCTAGTGATACTGTTGCCTACAGCTCAGTACAGTACTGCCATAGCCTGGGGCCAATGGTTCCCACATGCAATAGGCTGTTCCTTCCAGGTTAATGTGTGGTTGTGCACCCCAATAAAGTTGTCTGGGGGTCAGAGAACAGAACAGCCATAATATTAAATATAGAGGTTGGCAGTGGTAGCACATGCCTTTAATCCTAGCATTACAGAGGCAGAAATCCATCTGGATCTCTGTGAGTTCAAGGCCACACTGGAAACAGCCAGACATGGTGACTCATGCCTTTAATCCCAGGAAGTGATGGCAGGAAGGTATATAAGGCATGAGGATCAGGCTTTTGAGAAGCAGTTCAGCTGAGATTCATTCCGGATGAGGACACAGAGGTTTCCAGTCTGAGGAAATAGGAACTGGCAAGGCGAGGAAGCTGTGGCTTGTTCTACTTCTCTGATCTTTCGGCATTCACCCTAATACCTGGCTTCAGGTTTGTTTTTATTAATAAGACCTGTTAAGATTCCTGCTACATTAATATGTGTCTACTGAAGGACAAGTATATAATAAAGTATGGATATTCTTTGCCATTTTTCTCTAGGACACTACCAGCTTTGTATAATATTGGCATAGAGTCCTCATACTCCTCTCTTCTCATCTTCAGATATGGAGACAGTTTGGTGGTAAAAAATTTTGAGGCAAGCAAAGGCTCCACATGAAATATGGGTTGGAATTTCATTGTTGTCTTTCTAAGAGGAACAGGATGAGGGAATGGAAAAAGGTGGGAGAGAAAAACAAGAAAGATGGCAGCCAGCTACCTATATCTTAGGAAACCCAAAGTGGTGAAGGGCTCAGCTTGTCTATGACAATCAAAGAAACACCTTTACCAAATGTTCTCAGGATTAGTGAACATAAACCAAAGGCTTAATTAGCATACACTTTGGGGAGCCTTGTGTACTTTCTAGAAATGGAATCAGGAGCCTGAAATGGTGAAATGAGGATCTGAAACTCGGAAAACCATATGGCTCCCTAGAAGATAGGCATGACACATGAGCTCAAATGCTTCCCATGTGCAGAATAGCTCTAAATTGTGACCCTCATTACTAAGATGAAAAGCTGGAATATTCAGCCACTAACTAGTTGCCATAGAATGGACACAATTTCCAGGACCCCTCTGGCCACTGATTTCAGTGGTGATTCCAGTCTGTTTCTCTCAATCTTCCCGTGGCTATAGGTTTGTGAGCATTTCCAGTGTGTGACACTCTACACCAGTGGCACTTAGAGGCAAGTTACAATTCTTAACCATTTTTTTTTTTTTACTGTTTAAAGTTTTTTAACTAATTGATTTTTTAAAATAATTTTTTCTTTATTATTATGTGTTTTAAATTTTATACATCAGCCATGGGTTCCCCTGTCCTCCCCCCTCCTGCCCCCACCCCCACCTTCCCCCCAGCCCCTCCCCTCCATTCCCATGTCCTCCAGGATCAAGGCACCCCTGGGGATTCATTTAAACCTGGTGGATTCAGTACAGGCATACTTGTTTTCTTTAACCACAGTTTGGATTTTAGGTGGCTGTGAAAGTACCTTTGATCCAATAGTCATATCTGGACATCTTCAGTATCAAGGCAGAAGAGGACCAGGAAACAAGATGTAAGAGTCTACAGATGGGACAGAAAGGCTGGCTATTGCCCATAGGATATAGGAATGTTCCTCTTCTTCCTGACATGGTGTGAGCCATAGTTCACAGAACAACATTCAGTGCCCAAGTACAGAATTTTCCGCAGGTCCATAGGACACAAGGGCAAAAGTCATGTCCAAACTGGGTAAGAAGTCAGCTGAGTGAAGATAAACATGAGTCAGTGCTCAGTCTGGGTCCTACTGCATAACACACACTGAAGGCCAGGAAGGTTCTAGAATCTGAGGAACTCGGCTATAACGATCGCAGAGTCCCTGAAACAAGCTGCCAGGACCTCTGCCACATGCCAACTCTTCAATAGAGCCCAACCTAGCCTGCTCTTAACTCATGCACAGGAGGGTGAGCCTCCCAGAGATGCTATAAAGTGCTGACTGTATTTAACCAACATGATTCTGAAACAGAGGGAAAAACTATACTTTATCCAAGAAATAGCACTCATTGTAAAGACTGGCCTTTAAAGACCCCATTTGCCAAGGGCAAATCCAGACCTGTGTAGTTGAAACTATTTTCTTCCATTTTCAGCCAGTGCTCTGATAAGCACAAGGTCAGAGCTTTAAAATTAATCAAATGATCATATCACCGGGGTCCAAGTGAAGCCCTTGTCCTAGTGATTAACTGAGGAGATCACTTTCAATGCTGTGAGAATTCCCTGAGGATGTTCGAATATTCAGATAACCACCAGATTTTCATTATCGTCTTAAATAAATTGAAAAAGTTGCATTCTGTTCTGCATTGCAAACACCTGTTTTTACTGAGTTTAGCTAGGAATTGCTTTCATGGGCTTTTACTAACTACAGATGACTTTCAGTGATTGATGTTCACATGGTAGTAATACCACTCACATAATTCTGAGTTCTAGAGGTTTCTTTACTTCCTGGCAACTCTGACCCAAAATGAAATATTCTTCTTTAAGTTTTATTCTTGCCATTCTATTTTATCACAGCAACAGAAAAATAACAAAGACCTTCTTACGTTGTGTTCCCCCTTTGCCTAATAAATTTTTAGTGTGCCCATAGGTATCTAAAATATGTATACGAATTAAACATTTGCTGGTAACAAATCATGAGGATTTTTTGAAATGCGATTCCTTGGAATACATATAATTTTTTACTAGTTATTAATTATGAAAGTAAAATTTGCATAAAACAAGTTAGAGATGCTTGATTATTTTTACATAAAGTAAAAAATTATAGCTGAAAATTTTTTTTACTGCATCTTCATTTCCTCAGATATCTCAATTTTATAATTATTCATTTCTAGAACATTGCTTTCCACAAATAAGCAGTACAAAATGGAAGAAGTATGTTTAGGGCTATTTCAGAAATTATATTTTAATGGTTTCTTATGAAAACCCAGTCAGCAATTCAAATAACAATTTTTTGAATATTCTATCACAATACAAGCCAGAGATATACTGATATATGTATGGAAGTAGACCACTGGTCAGAAAGAATTACAAGAATTTGTTTTCCATAATTAAACCATTAGGTTTCTATAAGATCAGTAAATTTCATATATATAGTAAGATCACTATAATTTATAACATCTAATATTCTCAAATCTATATGGCAGTGTTTGGGGCAGCATTCATGGGTGTCCATGGCATGATGGGCAGCATGCATAGAGCAAAGGTCCCATGGTTTGCCTTTGGAACCCAGGCTGTAGTCAGGCTGTACAATGTGGCATGGCAAATATTGACAAAAGGACTCAGGTTCACAACGTATTTGACTTTGAATTAAATTTTGGTTGCATGTTCAGAAACTTTTCACCATGACAGAATTTTCTGTCACACCTACTTTCAAATCTAGGGTGCTACTTTTAGTTTAAGAAGCTAGACTCTAATAGTGAATCAGGAAACAGAGAGGGGACACATCTCTAAAATGTATCTCATTACTTGGAATCCCTGGGGGTCACCTCTTTCACCAAAGAACCTGATTCCG
Organism: Onychomys torridus; assembly: GCF_903995425.1. Classification (NCBI taxonomy): domain Eukaryota; kingdom Metazoa; phylum Chordata; class Mammalia; order Rodentia; family Cricetidae; genus Onychomys; species Onychomys torridus. The sequence continues at coordinate 70,657,108 of NC_050457.1, read as the reverse complement.
ATTGAATAGAACTATCCAGTCAGGGTGATAAAGGCTTGTTTCTCAGGGTTTGGGTCTGATTGCCATTGCAGCATCAACAGTGACAGAGCAACCTAAGCTGAGAGCAGAGCCAGGAAAAGAAATACTAGATTTTATTCACTGGGATAACAGTGTTGAAACTCTCTTAGGTCAAATAAACAGCCATGTAAAAACTGAAAACAATTACAGAGTAGGTATAGATGGGTTACATGTGGTTTTTGGACAAAGGAGAGTTGATGATGTAATTACAGTAGAAGAGAAAGATGCGTGAGTGTGATCTCTCCTCTACTGGCAGCTTAGTTGGGTGGGGAACTGTCTAGGGAGGTGGTGGAGCACAGCTCTACCTTTGAGGACACTCCCACAGGTAGATCCTGAGGGCTTTGACATCAAAGGATCAATCTCCTGAGGAACTCAAGACACCACAGGTGTCCAGGGGAGGCAGGGAAAAGCAGGCAGTAGGGTGTGGAAGAAATACGTCATTGGGGGAGTGTCCTGACTATATTTGTCTCCTCCTTTTCTCTGTTTCTGTATGCCAAGAAGTATCGGGCAGCCTCTGTCTCAGTACTATATCCAGTGTTTGTTTTGCTTTAAAGGTATTCTCATCAAACTACACCATGCATACTCAAATCTGATCAGAGTCATAGCAAAGGGAAAACAAGGCTATGAGGTCAATTTTAAGGCATGTCAAGATTTTGCATGGAAGAAACAGTCACCATGTTCTGTAACAATCATATGGGCAAATGGACTGATGGGGCCTCTTATTGGAACAAGGAAGTTCTTGCTACCTTGAGAACCTATGTTCCCAAGAACTTGAAGAATCTTTTCATCATATTATTTTCTCGATGCATCACTAAGTTAATAGTCTACTGGGCCTTCTGTTTGAATTATCCCAGGACAAAATACCTGCTAAAACTTCTCAGTAGTATCTATGGAGCTGCTTCCTGTAGGTTTCACAAGAGCTTAGAATGGCCTTTCACGGAAGAAGGGATCTAGACTAGGCACATCAGGAAACCTGGAGACATTGTGTGACCTTCATTAAAACTCCCCAAAGTTGTGACATCATCTCACACAGAAACACAGCATGCTAACCAGATGTGTTGATAAGCCAGGGACAACTGTTTAGGAAACAGAAAACCATCCTCTCTCTCCTGCTTAATTTCTATCAATTTGCAGTAAGACAAAAAGGGTTGCATGAAATTATCTATTGGGAAAAAGAGATAAATAGTAACAATTTGGATTTTGATGTTTTGATTGTTGTTCAAAGACCAAAGTCTTTCTACCTGAGGTAATAATCAATACTGATCATGTGAAACATGAAGGATGACAACCACCTGCCTTAGGCAGATCTAAAGCAAAGAGAGGCAGAAAGCAGACCACAAAGAAAATAGTAAAATCAGCTTCTCCATAGAGATAGACATTATCTACATCCCATTTAGAATAATACACTGAGAAAATTACTAATTCATAGCTAATAACTTCATATTATTCTGTTGTTAGGAAACTAGGCATAAGCTACCAAAATTTTCCAGGAAACATGCTTGAAAATCAAACATTAAAATAAAAGAAGTAATGTTCCCATATTTAATCAAACAAAACAATTAGCTATTTGTACAGTATTTTAAGTGGTTTGCATGTATTACACTGTTTTCAGTGGTAGAGAATTTGTTTTGATTTAACTAATTTTGTTCAGAGTGTAGGGCATTGAGCAATACTGTGAGGCAAAGAAAAAAGGCAAAAGGGCAGTCTTCATGGTCTTATCAGTGTGCTGGGGCTGCTGTAAGACAAAACATTAGGTTTGGTGCTGGGCAAATGGCTCATCATGTATGTTAAGCACTTGCAATGAAATGAGGATTAGAGCTCAGATTCCTAGTCTGTTTGTAACCCTAGTATGTGCAAAACAGCGATGGCTTCCCCTGAGCAAGTTGGGCAGCTTAGCCTAATCAGCAAGCTCTGGGTTCAAGTGAGAGACTCTGCACTTGGGGGTGGAGGGAATATCAAGGAAGACACTCCATGTCTCTGGCCCCTACTAGAGCACCCCCATTTACACATTGCCCCACATATGCAAATATGAATACATACACATTGCCATCACACATAAGCAAAACATACCAAAGACAAACATTCTACATTCTGGGGGTATTAAGGTGACAGGTACTCTCTCTCAGAGCTCTGGATAGTTATTATATGGAAAGGAAGTCTTCAAGGATCCATGTGCCCTGAAGCTTTCAGAAGAGCTCTCCCTTGCCTCTTAGAGCTGTCCATGGCCATTCACTCCTGGGGTCTTTGCCTTATAGCTGGGCCATTGCAGCTTGAATTGTGTTGTCAGTTGATTGCATCCTGGCCCTCACTTATTGTGTAAGCAATCCAGTCATGTTGAATTAAACAACCTAAAACTCATTTAACCTTATCTATCTTCAAAGATCCCATTTCCCAACAAGGCCACACCTGAGATTCTGGGAGCAGTTAGGATCTGCAACATATCTTTTGTGTGTGTGTGTGTGTGTGTGTGTGTGTGTGTGTGTGTGTGTGTGTGTGTGAAGGACACAGTTTAACTCAGTCCTTCATTACTAGATTTCTTTTCTGTATTGCTATTAATTGATGAAAGTATTCTCAGTAAGCCCAATTTTCCTTATAAAGTAAGCACTCATACTAAACAGTGTCTTCTTTAATTCACAAGAATCTCTTGCATAAAAATTCCACATAATACAAATTAGTTGTGGATTTAGAATTTCTAGTGCAAAGGATAGAATTTGGAGCCTCTTTAAAAACTAATTTCAGGATGAGTGTTGAATAAACACTAATGCTTATTCACTCTCCTTACATAGTTGTCAAGTGCTTATAAATGCTGAGAGTTCTCAGCAATTGTAGCAACAGTAAGTGAATTAGTTAATTTCTGCCCCCCCCCAAAAAAAAGGGAAGGGAAGAGCAAGGCTTGTTCTTACCCTGTAGCTTCATATTTTTCTTTCAGAAACGAGCAAAAGGCAGTAAGTGCTAGACACAGTACACAGAAATCAAGTCAGGAGTGGGGCTTCAGCATTTACTGAGCATGTTGGCAAATGTATCCCTCACAGAGCAGATTTCTAGAATGTCCTTCATCTGCTGCTAATCTAGAAGTTCATTTTGGAAGACACTTGTTTCTTGAGTTTAATGATTAGTACCACATAGCCATGAAATCTCATGTTCCATATTTAAAGTATCTCTGGAAAGGAAGAGAAGGAGTGGGGGTAGAGGTCACTCACTATATTTCAGATGTATTCACAGCAAAGCATAATGAAGAGGCAGGATGAGTCTGGATCTGTCTGAAGGAGCCGACTCTTTTCACTTCCCTGTGCACATTTCATGGTCCTTGGAGCCTCTGCCTCACATTCTTCCATATTCTCTCTTCTCAGAGAGATGATGCTCATCTTAAGCCAGATTCATGGGTTCTAATCTCTACAACAAATAGCCAAGGCCAACCTTACCATAAACCAAAGTGGAATGCCACCTTTCCCTCACACCTCTTGAACACCACTAGGCATAGTGGGTTCCAGTTGTTCACTCTCAAACTCCTCATTGCTTTCATCTTTCTTGGTTTTTCATGGTCTTTCTCATTGGAAAGTTCCTTATTTTCCTCATCCTGTTGTTTGTGCCAAACAAAGGCACCCCTTCATCCTTCCATCCTGTCCTCACAGCTGCTGCATTCTATGGACTGACTTGACCTTTCTGAAGTCCTTGCTTTTCCCTTAGGCTCCCTGCCCATGGTGTAGATGACACCAAGAGAAACAGTCTCCTCTTCAAACTCTCGGGAGGGATGCAAGGTTTGGCAAGCATAGGTGAGGGGTGGAGAGTTGTTGGATACCTTTACGGTGTCCTTTGCTGTGGCATGTACAGTTTGCAAATGCTGTCCTCAGGTAAAATGTCTCTGCTGACGTCTCATCTTCCTCCATCAGGCACCCTTGTAACATCACAGCAGTTCACTTCTGAGGCATCATCCAGCCAAGCCCTGACCTCCATTGCCTCCTCAGGTCACCCCATCTGTCTTCATACTGGCTATTCCATAGAAAAGTATGTTCCCCAAGCACCACCAGAATTTGAATACACCCTATATTTTCTTTCCATCCTCCTCTTGTACAACTTCCATCCAGGGAAACCTGCATCTCCCCATTCTGTCTTCCATGTTTCCTTCCCTTCTGACATTTAACTAAATGCTTCATTGCTTTAATTTTTCCTATGAAGGAACTTCTTGAACAAAGAGGGTCCACCTGCTCTCTTCAGAGTTGAACCTTCTTTGGTGAATTTGACGTAAATGGTCTACTTTCTTCTTATTCAGGGAAGGTTATTTATTGACCACATCAAGAACATCCACGCACTAGTTTGGGTCGGACCCATTCCCTCACTTCTAAACATTTCTGAAAACTTACTTCATTGTCTACTTTCTCTCCATGGACCTAACCCATAGCTACTCTTATCCGGCTGGTAATTGCCACACCCACCCACAAGACTTCTGTGTTTTCTCTAGCCCTTTACTAATAAAACTCATACCACAGATACACTATATGTTTGTGAAGTATTTGAATTTGTAACTTACACATGAATTTGTTTGTCTTTCCCAATCACTTGTTAGCTCTTTCTTTATAAATTTGTCAGTTATTATTAAAATTGGGTAAAATAACGAGTCATATGTTATCAATCCTGTTCACAAAAATAGCCATGTCACTCTACAGGGCCACATGGCTTCTGGATCCTTTATTGCAACTACCTAGAAAACGATGCTGCTGTGTCAATATTAATACAGGCTTAGGGTTGTATGAATAAAAAGAAAATAAGGGATACAGGGTGGGATAGAATGGTGAGTGATTCTACATGCTTGGGTACCTAAGTAGATAAACTTGTTATGGTGGGCCACAAAGAGGCATTCCACTAGGAATCTTGACTCAGACCACATATTGGGACAAAACTGGATGTGCTGGCCCACCTCTCCTTGGCTCATGATCACCTTACAAGGAATTCAACCATGTCTTACATGCCCCATGCCCAGCACTGGGGTGTTTCATCCCTTCATCAAGACACAGGAGGAAGAGCCAGAAACTTCTGGCAACCAGTTAGCCAACATCAGCTGGAGAAGTGTCATCTTTCCCAGGCCACAGCTGAGGCAGAAAAAAAATAACTGAGGATTAATAAGAAAGGGAGTGGAGAGAGTCTGAAGACACTCTTGCAGTGAGCTATCCTGGGCTATGTTTCTGTATGCACTGTAATCATCCCAGCCTGCAGTCTTGCTTCCATCATGATCTAACACAACATCACAACACCTTAGTTCCTTTTCAGGTGCTGAAATAGACTCTCAGCCACCAACCATGCTCCTTCCTTCCATGACTCACTTGCTGATTGTTATTTTGTTGTTGTTATGTTTTGTCTAGAAATAGAGACTTTTTGGCCTTAAAAGTAGTTATAACAGGTGATATGTCCACAATTTCTCAATTTATATTTATTTTTGAAAGAAATATTAGCTTATAATAAATCTCCTGAGAAATGTTAATTTCTGTGATTTAAATGTTCTGTTCTGCTTAAAGTTTGGTGTTCAGTTCTCTTACTCTTTCAAGTCTCCATCTCTGGCTAAATTAGGTTACTAATTAGCCTCGCTTCATGTTCCTAAAGAAGATCCTCAATATTGCTTTGTTGAAAATCTCATTTGCCTTCCTGTTTCCTTTATTCTTGATGTGATTATAATATTTTTTAATTACATTTTAGTTTTCTTAGAAATGTTCAGATGTTTCATGGACTTAAACAGCTGCAGAATATTCAGAGACCCCTCTGAACTATTTTTTACATTGGTAATGATTTTGTTTCTAAATATTTCTATAATTCTTTACTCTTAGAATTTGAGAATCTGCACACTTACTTGCAATCTTTATCACTGTGATGTGGAGTATACTGATATATGAAGACTTGCTCCCTATGAGGATACGGTGTACAGTCCAGAGAAATTATCTAAGCAGACATACATATTTTCAGTTCTAAAGGAATGAGTTCCACAACTACACAGCAAACAAATGTAAAAGAATAAATAGCAAGGAGCAGGCATGAAGGTAGGTAAGCAGACAGTTGTCACTGTGGATATTGATTTGAATGAGAATGTCTCCCATAGTCCCATATGGTCCCCAGTAGATGGCACTGTTTGGAGAGACTTAGGAGGAATGGCCTTGCTGGAGGAAGTGTATCAGCAGACACAGGCTTTGAGAGTTTAAAGCAGTGGTTCTCAACCTTCCTAATGTTATAATACCCTTTAATATAGTTCTTCATGCTGTGGTGACACCCAACCATAAAGTTATTTTTGTTGCTACCTTCATAAGTGTAATTAAATCATAGTGTAAATTTTTTGGAGATATAGGTTTGCCAAATGGGTAGAGAACCATTGGATTAGTGACTCATGCCATTTCTAGTTTGTTCTCTCTGCCTTATGCTCCTGATTCAGGATGTGAGCCAACAGATTCAGTCTCAATCACCGTGACTCCCACCTGCTGCCTCTGCTCCATCATCATGGATTCTAATCCTCTGGAACCTTAAATCCAAATAAATTGTTCTCGAAGTTGCTTTGGTCATGGTGTTTCATCACAGCAATAGAAATGTAACTCATGCAGTCATCAAATCAGGTACTCAAAATATTCATCAGAAGTCACATGGGGAAGACCCATTAAGGCATCTAGCTATGATTCTCAATAGAGCAAGTCTCAGGCATGGTGCAGCATCCCTTCTGGTTGTCCTTCCAGGTGAAGAACAAATAGCAGCAAGGGACAAATGATAGATACGTTTGTGGGAAACGGCTCACTTTCTAGCTGCTCTCAAGGATACAGGTTTTTGTTTTTCGAGTGGCTGGTCTCTCTTCCATGTAGGAGTTATGAGTACAGGCCTGTCCTCAGACAAGGTCCTTAAAAAGAACATTTGAAGACAAACATGCTTAGGTCTGAAATGAGAGTGGGGGCAGTCCCATCCCCAGAGCCAGCTTCTCAGGAAGTGCCAAGATCACGTGACAATTTACCATGTCATTGACATTACAATGTGGTTCTCTGGGTCAGACACAATGATTTTTCCCATGCTGCCTTGTCTGTGGGTTCCTCCTGTCTAGAATCTGTGCTGTCTCTCCTTGTGTAAGTTCACTCTGGCCATCTTCATCTTCGCTTCTGTTGCCATGGTGCTACCTCTGCAGCAGAAGAGATCTGCCACTATTCCCATCTCTCTGTGAGCTTTTTTCCATCTCTTCCTGGATGTTTTATCATTCTATTCATGTTTCCTCCCCCCCCTCTCTCTCTTGTCTTGCATATTTAGCAAAGTCAATTTGTGGTCGATGGGCTTTCAACCCTTCAGTGGAGGATCCGTTCAGTCTATTTCTCCTTAGCCCAGTGAACTCAGGCTTTCTCTATTAAAGGTCCTCAGCCAGGTCTGTTTTCTGGCTTTCAATAAATATTTTATTCCAAGATAAAAATCCACAGCAGGAAGAAGCAGGATTACCCTGCTGGTAAACTTAGCACAAGAATCCAGTCCATTCAAACAGCTAGAAGCATTTAAACCTGTGTGTGTGGGGCCTTCCTTCTCATGCCCGTCTATTACCTGCTTTGATTTTTCAAAAGAAATTTTGCAAGCTCATAATATAAATTTTTTTGAAAATGTTTATGTATTTTCTTTATGAGGGGTTTTTAAATAAATGTTTGTGAATACTCCATTATTTGAGTATAATTTGCAAGACAGAAAATTGACTCTGATTTTCGCAACATTCTGAGTGGTACGACAGTTACTACAATCTAAATTTAACCATTTTAAAGTTATGTACAGTGTAACTTTGGGATAATTTGAACACACCAGAACCAAGGCCAGATGAAAGCAGAACTGCCAATGCCAATCCTAGAAGGAAAGGAGGAACTATGAGACTGGGCAGCATGTGTAAAGAGGGAATGTGAAATAAGAACACCCACAGGCCAAGACAAAGCCGAGAGAGGCCTGCATGAGACCAAAGGAGACAAGTAAGGTCTGCAAAATGCCTTCATATAGCGGGTAAAGGGTGTCAGGGTGTCTGGTGTGCTGAAGCCAAGGGAGGAGGGGAATTCCAAACTACAGTGCTCAACCAGACTTGGATGTAGTCTTTCTGGAAAAAAAAAAAAAAAAAGCTGGAAGTGGATTCACTTAAGACTCAGCCACTTAGAGAGTTCCTGTCATAAGTGATCTAAAGGAGCTGCCATTAGAAATGGACCCCAGTTCAATTCAGACAACCTTCAAAGAAGTCAGGCCCAGGGAACAGGTTTCACTTGGCCAAGAGTCAGAAGGAAGATTTGAATGCATAAGAAACAGACTATGAAGGAACCTCATGTGTGTGTGGGGGGGTGGGGTGGGGGGGTGGGAGGTGGGGTGCAGTAGAGAAATGGCATCTGGGATGGGCACCATTTTGGTACCATGAGGAAACTTTGTGGATGTCTGTGGAGAGCATGTTGCAGTAAAATGAACTAGCTTCTTAGGTGGCCACTGCCAGTGGGTGGTCTATTTGCATTTATTTGTGTTTATTCAGGCTGGGAGAATATATACTTCCACCTAAGGAGTAATGGGAAAGCTAATCAGTCTATTTTCATGTGAAGGAAGGAAGAGTGTGTATCACCTCCACTACTGGGAGTGGTATAGACATGCTTTATCACTTGAGAATTTATGGTCAAGAGAAAGCAAGGGTAACTGCACCTCGAGGACTCTGGCTTTCCTATCCAAGGACACAACTGTCACTGTCATTGCACATGGGTAAGATATAAACAAGACACGAGATAAGCATCAGCCTCATGAGCCAGGAAAGTAAAAATCATAAAAATCACTGTTCTTTACATTTCCAAGTATCAGGAATCAGCTACCTCTGTGTAGTTTTAGTTAAAAGTGATTTGCATCTTGTTTTTTGAAATATAATTCCTCATAATTCATTTATACATTTCATTACCTTGGAAATACAAACAATAGCACACTGTAATACTAAAATAATATGTATTAAAACTAAATTTTATTATGAATTAAAATTTGAAAATACATAGGCATGCTTTAAGAGTTAAGTAGCCTGCCTAGAGGTTAATGGAACATGTTTGTAATTCATAAAATCTCCAAAGATAAACTTGTCAAGGTAATCTAAACAGGCCTTCAGTTTTCAGCAGAATGTTCTTCCATGTGCTTGTCTGAGTTGTGCAGAAGGTTTAGAGCAGGACCATCTGCAGGACCCCATCACTCCAGGCTGGTTTCTTACTGGACAGTGTCTTCAACCTCTGAAAACCCCTCTTGAGAGAAACAGCTTGACTAGTGAGCAATGGAGCTCACTAAGGATGGTTATGTATGTGCTACCTTCACTTACCAACAGGACCTGTGAGCACAGCTAGTACAACCTAGTTACACATGAGGACTCAGCGTTTAAACACGTAACAGATTAAAACAGAAGCAAAATATTAGGTCAGTAGAAAAGGGCATCCATCACAGTGTGACTCATTTGGTACAAAGGAGTAAACCTGGGGACAGAGTCAGCAAGCCTGGGACCTTTTGTAGCCCACAAACGTAAGCAAACAGGAACATGCATAACCCATTGAGATATTGTAGGCTTGGGCCTAGACAATTTAATAAGGTAATGCCACAATACAGCAAGTCATAGATTCCTGGTTTCCCGATGATTGTCAAAGTGTTATTATTATAGTCCACAAAGGGTACAACAGCAGTTGTCTTAAAAATGTACAAGCTTAATTAAAACACTTAATATAATACTGTTGATCATATTAACTGTGAGAACAAAGTCATGGGTAGACTCATTCAAGGCAGGGCTGCTATGGACCATCTATCTGTTAGAATGCAGTTCAGTAGTGTACATTTATGGCACGGGGAAGGGTGGTGGGGGGCGGGTAGGGTGGGTAGCCAAACCAGGAGGTCATTCCAATTAGGCTTCAGTGTGAAAGCTTCTAGAAGTAGTACCAACTGCTTTTAAAGCCATTGAAAAGCATTTAATAACCAGCTGCTGCTGGCTATGGTTTCATCTCAGATGTGTAATTTCACTATGTTGGACTGCTTTCACTTGTATTCAAATAAATTATTTGCAATAAAGATCCTCAAATATTATACTCCTGTGGGCATGGAGTTGTCTATGCCATGTGAATTCATATGTTGATGGTCTCAACCCTAAAGTGATGGTACTAGGCAACAGTCTTCCAAAAGTAATGAATTCATAAGGGTGAAACTTTCATAATCTAACCATTGCCCTTCTTACAAAAAGATGCATCCTAGCCCTTGGGAAGCTGAGGCAGGAAGATCATAAGTTTGAGGTCAGTTTAGTCTATATAGTGAATTTGAGGCTAGCCTGGCTAGACAAGACTATTTTTCAATATATTCAAATAAATATATGCAACACAGAAATCTCTCTCTACTTATAAGAACAACATGAACAGGTGACCATCTCTGAACCAAGAAGAGAGCTCTTCCCAGACATCATCGAGATGACAACTTTACTCTTGGACCCAGCATCCAGAACAAGGAGATAAAAATTCCTGACATTTGCTCTCCCTCATGGGTGGTAGCCCACTATTACCAAGAACTAGAAATGATGGAGGCATTCATCGTAATTACAATGGGAATTCCTTTGAGTCATCAGGAGAGCTCACTGATGATCATAGCGAGCTTAAGGACAGTAAACAGGACAGACTCACATCTTCTAGTAGGAACAGGACAGAAGGCTCTGAGCTCAGGCCTGACCTAGCCCAGTTCCACTCCTCAGCATCCCCTACCACAGGGCCAGATGAGGACTTCAACTGTCTCTAGAATTCCAAGGAGAAAATTCATTTATGCCACATTAACCTGATCATTTATGATTAAAAAACTAGGAACACCTTTGGGAATATCCAGTTAACTCTCTCTACAAATCTACCATGTGTCAGGCAGCCTTCTGGTTTTTTAGGACAAACAAAGACATAAAGAGACATAATCTCTTAGTGTCAAGTAATTTCCTCTATTCTTTTAAAATGAACAACAAGAAGAAAATAATTCTCTTTTTGACTTCACATGAAAACTAGATACCTTATCAGTCACCCCTATTCTGTGTCAGTTCTGCAAACTGTTGCTTCTAGCAGTTATGTTCCATGACTTTTTCTCTATGATCCCTCTGCTGCTCCCTAATCTTCCTCCACCCATCTATGTCCCTATCCAATGGTAGCATCTCTCCTTGCCTTACTGACAACTAAGCAGGACTGATCCATGCTAATCAATCCTGTATTTCCCAATGTTCACATTTTCTCTCTATGGTATGCAGCATCCAATGCTTTTGGCATTGGAGGACACTGTTCAGCCAAGATACAGGAGCCTCCCAGGCATAGCCATTACCACATCCCTCTACCGGCCCCCATCTCATTGGCTCTTCACTACTTTTTTTTTGGTGATGTGTTTTACTTACTAGTTAGTTTATTTCCTGCATGTCCCTTTAATAATGTGAACCCTGGAAGAGCAGGCTAGTACCAATCTGCTCATCATGTACCCCCAGTGTGCCAAATGAATTCAACAGACAATAGGAAAATGAGTCATTGCAATTTCGTGAATACAATAAACTGAGTGACACAATTATAAATTGAGAAATCCTATGAAGGAAGGATACAGTATTCAAAACCACATAAAGAGGTAACCACGCTTTGCGAGGAACTGCCAAGTATACATCACACTACACAAAGAATGGGGGGAACCCATTCCACAGTGAAATTACTATCTGGGGCTGGGAAGGTGGAGCTGAGACAGTCCCTGAGGCAGGGCTATGCACCCTGCACTGTCAGAGAATTCAACAAGGGATAGCATGCCTTCTAGTCCTCACATCACACTTTGAACTCTGAAGAAGTCTATTGTTATCTATTGTTGATAAGTACCATGGCCTGCCCTACATAGGAACATTGTGTTGCATATGTTCTTCAAATGTTTCTATGAACCTCTGTCAGGAATAGCTTGCCATAAGCACTGCTGTGCACCAATCAGAAATCAGCATGGAAAGCTCCAGAAAACATTTCACCCAGCAGTATCTTCTAACAAAACATTCTATTGTCTTAAACTACCCAAATATAGTCAAGCCAAGAACCACTGGAGAGCAAGAATAGCTAAGAAAGAAGGCATTCTCTCTCTAGTTAGAATTCTAATCCAGCAGAAAGAGCGAAAGTAAGATTTCCAAGAGAAGATATGTAGGTTGACAAGGATAAACACACATTGTGGGTTTTGCTTGTTGTAACAGAATACAGACACATGGCTATGCTTGAAGGTGAGTGTTGGAATTAAAGACATGGAATGATAATATGACAGAAAACCATCTAAAGGAAGGCGGAGTTCCTACCTGTGGCCAGATAGATGATGTGGACCAGTGTGTCCCTGCCCTGCACCACGTCGACGGCCACATGGGAGAAGCGGCTGTTGTCCTCCATGAAGGAGGGCACGGTGGTCACTGGCTGTACCACCTCATGCATCAGAATGAACTTCTGAGCGTCCTGAAGGTTTCTTTCTGTCAGGTTTACATACAGGCCCTGGTCCATGGTGCCGCACTGTAAGGGAAGACAGGCCATGTTACAAAAGCTGGCTACCTGCGTGCCCACAGCTCATGTGCCTACCAGATAGAGAGGTAAACAGAACATGCTCAAAACAGAGTCAGCCATGATGCATGACTGAGGGTGAAAAATCAGTCAATCCCTCCAGCTCCCTTGACCTTCTCATCCCTCCTGTTCTCCCACTGTAGATGGAATCTCATCATATTTGGAATCTCTAAATGAATGGCAAAGGAGCAGGCACTGTTGTTGACTCTAATTCGAACAGCAGATGCAGAGAATCTCCTCGTGGTCTGTCAAGTCCCTTGGGAGCTGTCTGTTGAAATGCAACACAACAATATCTGATGGATGAAGGTGAGCTGACATTGAATATGAAGCAGACGAGCACATATAGATGGATGTACTTTCTTGCTATCACAGTGGGCTCATAAGCATCTCTGAACTCCATGGCATACTCTGGTATTTATCTTAATCTGTAAATAACATCACTCACATGGGCAACACAAATAGTGTGACTGCTCCAATTGTATTTGGATCTCCTGTTAGAGGAGAGTTTAAAGGGATAGGTTAGAGCCTGAGAATTTGCAGCGCAAGACAGCAAGGTGGTAATGGGAGAAGACAATAAAAGCAGTGAGGAAAGGAGGGATGAGAAAAGGGGAGAGGAGGGAAAATGGAGAAAAAGGAAAGAAGAATCAGTCCGCAGGAAGCGAAACTACCATGAAGATGATCTGGTATACTTGCGGGGAAGGGCAGGCCAGAGATTGTTGGGCACTAATCTCCGAGTTGTGCTGGAAGCAGGCTGACAGGCCTCACAACCCACAGCAGGTGGCAAGGTCAAGGTAAGAGGGCTGGTGGGAAAGAGCACAGCATTCTCCGAGTCCAGCTCAGAAGGGCCTTTCTCAGTTCCTTTATAAACTTTAAAGCCTGGCGTAGGAAGGCAGGCTCCTCAGCAGCACTCACATGAGCAGGGTTGATGGGGTCCACACTGCCTGAAACTACCATTTATAACATGTCACTCCCAATACTTGGTTTTTATCACAGGTTAGAGGTCCAGAGTATAAGATGGAAATTGCTTTTTGAAAGTAAATTATATTTTTGTAGCACTTGATAAAATATCCTATATGGCATAAAATGATAGGCCGATTGTGGAGTAGAGAAACCCAGAATTAAATGGACTGCACAGAACTCGACCAGTGATTAATTTAATTTTACATTCTTGTTAGGAGCACCTGAGCATCACGTAAAGGATGTGTTCAGGGTAAAGTAAGGCCTGCAGCAGATGACCCGTGGCCTCAAGAAAGGCCTGGATTCCTAGCTTGTCTCCTCAAATGCTAAATGGTTGGAACACACCAGTTCTGCTCCTGTCTCCTGCCTCATGGCTGATGTGAAAACTGAGGTAATGAGAGGGAAGCATTTATAAATTAAGTCCTTGCAAATGCCAGGACTAAGACAACACTCCTGATAGTGCAGAAGCTATCACCGGATTGCAAATGCATCTGTCTAAATGCAGGCAGGATGCTTTGCTGTCCCGAGGGAAATAAGTGGATAAATAATGGGACAGATAAATGAACAGGTAATTCTACATGCAGTTGTTTGTTTTGGGGTCTGGGAAGACTGTACCAATAGATATTAGTATAAATAGTATTTAGTCATAATACTCTAAGTACGGACACATTGCCTATCAGGAATGTGGATTTTTGTTAGATTTTTTTTTTGAGCTGATGATCAAACCCAGGGCCTTGCACTTGCTAGGCAAGCGCTCTACCACTGAACTAAATCCCCAACCCTGTTAGATTTTTTTGTTTTTGTTTTTTAATATTTTAATTGTTATTACCTTCAATTGTGTGTGTGTGTGTTTATGTAAGTGTAGGTACCCAGAGAGGCCAAGATGTCATATCCCCCTGGAGCTGGAGTTACAGATGGGCATGAGCTCCTTGATGTGGGTTCTGGGAATCAGACTTGGTTCCCCTTGGAAAGGCAACGTGTGTTCTTAATAGCTGAGCCATCTCTCCAAGTCCCTAGGAACAGCTTTTAAACGTAAGAAAGATCACCACCCAGGTTAGGTCTGTAATCTGTTCAGGGAAGTGCTAGTCCAGAAGGTGACTGTGTGTGGCGGTCAACTTGTATTGATGTCACAGGCAATACTTGATGTTTGGGTACAACAATGACATACCTGCTAGTTTCAATTGCATAAAGCTACTGTCTACATATGCATTCTGTCTTAAAATAAACAGCATGCTGAAAACCGGGAGGTATACTCTAAAGGCAATGACCTCTTACTGTCCTTCAAAAAAAAAAAAAAAACAGATATAGGGGACCCAGGGGCAATTAGAGTGCTAGGATAGACCATATTTCTTCTGGGAGGCCATGTTTCCTCTATGTTGTCTGCCTGTATTGTCAAAAACTGTATATGAAGTGTTTTCTACCATTCTTTCCTGTTGCCATCCTATAATGAATATCTCACCCAAGGATTCTGTTTTCAATATTTTGAAAACTATTCAAATTTACTAGATGTATTTCTTGCTGTATAGCAGCTCACCAAGCTCTCTAAGGGTTGTAAATTCTCTTGATGAACCTTATACACTGGTCTCCCCTCATTATTGTCAGGGACTGTGCTACCCTGAGGACCCCGTACAAGAAGAAACCACAAAAATGGAAAAGCATAACCTGTGTCCTTATGTGGCTTACAGCCTTCAATAGCTGTCATGCCAATGCGTGCTCAAACAAGATCAGGAATTCTACTACTTGCTAGAAAATAATAACTGCTTGAGTGTTATCTGTTTCAAGCACAGCACATCTATCTTCATCCCAGCACACCTAGGTTTGATGGTCAAGCTTCAAATGTGCTAACTTCCTCCCTGACTACATGACATTCACAGTATCTCTGCCCACTGGTTCCCTTGTTCCTTTAGAGCTTGCTGCCAAGACAAGAGTGTGTCCATGGACCCTCAGGATGCAGCTAAACCCTAGCCTGTGTTTTCCAAGCAGTCTTCTCATCTGACTGCTCCTGCACTCCCATGTTTCCATTTTGTCTGCATCATTTCTGATTGTTGGTCATAAAATGTGTGGAAGGTTCTGGAGCCTGTTGCCCAGCTGTTCTGCAGCTGTGTCTGACAGTGCTTTAAGTGGCTAACAGTCTTATGGGGCTCAAGATCTCCTATCTCTACTAGAGCAGACAAATACCACCAAGGATGTGGAGACTGGAGCTGATAAGTGTGACTAGTAGTTTCTGCTGTTTTATGGGTTTTAATTGAGATTTTAAAGTGTGATGCATTTCTCTTTTTAGCTCTTTTTCCTGAACCAGTTCCTCTGGTTAACTACCTCTTTTCCTATTGTATAAGTGCTACATAAATTCTAATTGTCGAGGAAAACCAAAATAACAATAACATTAATGTTAACAATAATACATACAAATATTACCATTGGCTATTGTCAATGTTGGGACACTTATATATGTCTAATGGAGGGATCTTTGGTACAAAATGAGTTCGCACTCTCTGCCAGCCTAGGTGAGAGCTAGAACATCAGTCAAGCACCTATGACAAGGAGACTATTAAACACAATCTAGAAATGGAAATATATCTGTAGTAGAAGACACACACACACACACACACACACACACACACATATATATATATATATACACACCCATTACCATAACCTGTAACCTTAGTTTCCTGGAAGTTTTAAATCTATACTCAGAGGATGACATCAGCTGAGTCAGCTTCTTGCCTGGCATGTGTACCACCACCTCTGCACATGCTTCCTTCAGTATTCAGTAGGGATATAACTTTACTAGTAGATGAAAGCAATCCTGTCACTGTGATGCAGGCATTGTTACACGAGAGCATGAGGGGACTTGCTATGTGTTACAGATACATCTCGATGCATGGGCTAAGATACACGTTTCCTGAAGTATATAAAGGATTATAAAGTTGGCTGAGTCACTCAGTTCATTGTGAAGAGTTCCAATCCAATGGGATAATACAATGGAGGGCTCTATAAATGTAAATGCCTTTTTGGTTTTTTAAGTTTCAGGACTTAGACACTTTTTAAAAAAGGACAATATAATTTCTTCTTTATATCAAAAAGAAAAACACAGTCAAAATATGTAATTACTCAATAAGTAGGCTACAGAAGACTCCAGACAGATGGTTCCCATGGGTCCTTTGAATCAAATGCTTTGTGCAATAATGATGTACATTGAGTGATACTTCCAACTTTATTTGTATCCTGCCTTCCCCTTTCTATCAAGGAAGTCATGAGAAGATGCTAAACACTTTGCCCAAGGAAAGCAGTAAAAGCCAAGTATGACACACAAAGTAGCTATAATATTCTTAATCCCACAATTTGTCAAAAATCTTAAAAATATTGAACAAATGAAAAAAAGTTTAATTGTAATTGATTGATACTTACCAAAACTTAAGTATAAAAATTTGAATTTTTTTTCTTAAGCCCACTTTCTTGGAAGTCAGTCACAGGTTTTATGATTTAGGGCGATAAACCAACCAGAATTGCACAGACTCAGCTCTGTCACTGATCAATGTTTGTTGCTAACAGGCACATAGTTGGATAAGATCAGCATTTTGCCCCTGTTGGTAGAGGGAGGTGCTGAGCTTGGTCTCCAATCCGATGTGGCCCTTGCTATTTTACCTGAGACTCGATGTCCTTCTCTGTACATAGAGCACTGTCACTCATGAGACACTGATGTCATATAAAGTTATAGACCTGACACATTAGATATAATGTTGGGAACTTGGTGATGTTAAATATTTTGCCTGAGTTGATAGTAACAGACCTATAGGGAAGGCTGTTCTTGTATGTGCTGCACCCAAATTCATATGTAGCATCTATCTCTCAGCATGGCGGTAGCTGAAGACAGGACCTCTAGGAAGCATTCAAGGTCATAGGAGTCATGCACTGACCCAGAGCAATGAAGGAAGAAATACCAGGATGTTCCTTTCTTCTAAGGGAGGATACAAGGAAAAGCTGGTCATCTTGGACACCTCACCAGAAAATGAAAATGAATAAGGTTCTCTTTCTCTTCTCTCTCTCTCTCTCTCTCTCTCTCTCTCTCTCTCTCTCTCTCTCTCTCTCAATACCATCTAAACTGTGGTATTTTGTTACAGCAGCCCAAGCAGATGAATACACCTGCTGCCTAGATGAACAAAATAAATAATTTCATCCCCAGGTCTCTGCTTCTTCTGGACGTGGGAAGTGGGATGATTCACAAAGGACATCACAGCCTGGACATTCTAATTGGGTGACTGAAAGATGAATCAATATCAGCCAGACTTCTTTTCTCAGCAGCCACTGCCACAATCTCCCCTTCCCAACAGGGAGCCTCACCACACTTGCCAATTAGAGCTCTAATTCTGTTTGTCAAGACCTATTGGTCTGTGCCCTGGGCCCTATTCACTGGGACATCATTCATTAGGGATCAGAAATTTGGGGGACACAGTACATCATCATTAGCAGTAATTGAAGCCTGGATTCCTAGCCCACTGCAGAAGATTGGCCTTTTTCAGTTAACTATCAGCCATCACAGCTCACAAAAGGGCCCCCTTTTCTTGTCTAGGCGCCATCGTCCACAAAAGGCTGTGTTCTATTGACATTAGCTAAGCCGAGGGAAGTGCTGTTTCCCAGGGGCCAGGGGACTGCAGCTGTACTGTGCATTCAGCCATGGTTTAATTGCTGAGGCTCACTATGCTATGTTGGGTTTCTACATTCTTAATGGAGGTTACTCACGATGCCCTCTTCCCCTGAGATTACCTGAAAATTGGGGTTGGGGTTGGGATAAGGCAGCCAGGCGGAGCGAGAGTTCTCTTGGTACTTGAAAGGTCCATTGAAGGCCTGTGAGATGGCACTCAGGTTGAAGACACATACAGCAGAGGCAGCAATGCTGTTCCTGGGGAAGGAGAAAGGAGAAGGCATAGGCTGGTCAGAGCCCTCCAGTGACGGCTGGCCTCCACTGATCACAGGGGTGGCATCAACCGTTAGCTGTTTCAATTCAAGAGGACAGAGTCAGGGCCATACCCGGGGCTGCCTCGTGATTCCTTCATGTCAAAACTAACATTCAGATTATGAAAGAAGTGAAGTAGCAGATACAGTCCTGCCAGCGGGGGCTAAATTCACTCAGCCACAACAGGAGCAACAAGGGATTCTGAAAAGCTTCTGGAATCTAAAATTCCAGAGGAAAGGGGTTTTGTCTTCCAGTGGGTGGAGCCATCCGTCCATCTCCCATGGCTTCCTCTTCCACCTGTTTATCCAGTTACTTAGGAGGCAGCCGGCCAGACCTTTGTTCCTATTAAATCTACAGGTATTTGTGTTTGTCATCCTTTAAAAAATAATAAACTGAATGTATTTTGCAAGGAATGCCTGTCAGATTCATCTTATTTATTATTTAAAAGGGACTGTAAATCTAAAGAGTCAACAAGAAAAAAAAAATTCAAAGAGCACTGAAATGAAATTTTGAAGCCTTAATTTAGAATTCAGGTTCTACTAGAAAGCTGTTGGCGGAAAGCTCTGGAAGGTCAGTGCCTTTTAACTAAGCACTGCGATGGCAAATGCCTCTTTCTCAGATTTGCATTTCAAGCTGAACTGTGGTTCTCGAAGGAAAATGGAGACAAAATGAGGGGTGTGGATGTATTTTCCATATTAATGGTCTGAGCCAATATTTTGTCAGAAATAAGTCAGTGTTTTCCCTACATCATAGGGAAAAAAACACAGGACTTCTAGAACTTCACATCTAACTTGCGTTTATTTACCTGGGACAACAATGAAAAGGGGAAGGACATCACTCTACAGACTTCCTTAATTCCAGTGTAGTCTTGGAATCTTCAAGGCAAAAGACATGTCCATGTAAGAAAAATGAAGCCTGCTCAGTGACACCTGGCCATAGGTGGGGAGCAGCATCCTGGCTACTTTGCAATAAAGATCTGAGTTTCAGTTCTTTGTGAGAGTTCTGTGAGAAGCATATGGTGCTAAAGAACATCTCATAAAAGATGATTTTTTCCCCCAGACTCCAACATTGACAAAAGAGTCCCATGTGGAGCTCAGGTGTTTCCATGGCCAGAGATTTAAAAAGTGGGTGTTTACTGTGGATTTATTCACTGTGCTGCTTTTATCGTTCTTCGCATTGTCTTTGAGAGAGTAGAACATGAAAATCTCTTATGCTCCTGTCTGTTTGGAGAGAACTGATGCTGGGTGGCTTCGACACAGTGAACACTTGAGATTCTGAAGAGCGGTTGAAACACTTTCACCTCTTTCTAAATGGACTCACTTGGAATGGCTCAGCAGAGTCCCTATAGAACTTTTGAAATGGGAGCTTTGTCTGTAGTTATTTCTGGCTCAGAGCCAGTGAATGGACAGCTAAGCAAGTCTAGCTCCGATTGTGTATAAGATTGATGTCAGCTGAGCAACCGAACATTCATCTTGTGCAGCCAACACTATGTCTTAAACAAGGTTTTGGGAATCAAATAAACTTTAGAGCCCATAAATTGATTTTTTATGAGAAAGAAAATCCTCAAGTCGTGACAATGGCCTCTGGGGTTGAAAAGCAGATCTACCACAGGCATGGCCACTGTGCAGGGGGTGGTGGCAAGCCATCCATACTACACACTTTTCCAACTTCACACTGAAGGAAGACAGTGCATGGATCTTTATATCCAGTGAACATGGACAGTCATCAGCAGTGGTGAGAGTAGAAAAAAAAGGAAGCAGGAGGCCATGGTATAAGGGACTCTCTGGGAATGCCATTCGTAGGCAGGCTTGTGATACCAGAGTGGTGTAGGCAAAGGAGGGGCTAGAGAGATGGTCCAGTGGATAAAGCACTTGCTGCCCAAGTATGAGGCTTGGAGACCAGAATCCTGGAACCCATGAGAGCCAGGCAGCGGTAGTGGCCACCTATTCCAGCACTTGGAAAGCAGAGACTGGGATCACTTGGTCAGGTTGGCTAGCTGGAATGCCCAGGATTGGCTAGTGTGAGACCCTGCCTCAATAAATAAAGGAGAGCAATTGAGGAAGATATCCAACATCAACTTTGGGACTCCAAAGTCATACACATGCACACGTGGGGCACAATGTATACCCACATATGTGTGAATATATACACACATATCACACATGCATACATGTACACAGATATAGACATAAAGGAAAAATACAGAGAAAGAGAAAACATCACAGGGTAATCCATTGTCTAGTTTGGGCAGAAATAAGGTTTTCCAGGATGAAAGTCAGCCATCAACAGTGAAACAGGAGTAAAGTCAGAGATGTGGGTCAACATTCCATTCACGAGGAATGTTTCCCTGCATCTACTTTGAATCCTCTGCTTTGGAAAGGATTGCTTGGCTTTTGTCTAAATTTTTGGATCTCCAGGTTGGAGCTTCAAACCAGAACCTGTGCAGTAGAACTACACCATCACTGCTAATAGGGGAGTACATCCCCGAGTTCTCACACGGTTCCTAATTCCCAGAGAGTCAGGGGATGCTCTTGTGAGGTCATCTCACAGCCTACAGAGGGGAAGCCCTTGCAGGGTCATGAGACACTCCACCAAGGAAAGACTGAATGAGAGCTCTGGAAATTTCCCAAGATTTCCTAAGTCAAATACTGCCATTGAGGTTAAGAGCATCTTCCCAAGAGAAGCACAAGATGCTTGCTATGAGGAGAAAATAGTGATTGCATTTCAAGTAAATACAGAAGTCCAGGCAAGAATGGTGTGATTGCAAAGCTCAGACTTTCCAGACGTTTTTATTATGCCAAAATGTGTGACTTTCCTACAGAACAAAAAACCATATCTAATATGTATCTGTACTTCACAAGTAGAACATACTAATCTGGAAGGAACAATTTATAATATAATAATTTGATACTACATTTTCCTGAGGACAAAAATAAAAGTCCCGCAAAGCATGTATCTTTACCTAACATTTAATTCATGCTGAAAAGACTCTTTTTGTCATTCTTTGGCTGTTAGCCTAGGAAAATAAGAAAAAACTTTCTCTAAGGGAACTTTAAACTCTCAGAGGTCAAGGAACAAAAGGTTCATTCAGGAAAAATGGAAAAGAAGGAAGAGAGAGAGAGAACTTCAACTACAGTTACTTACACGTTGGTGGTGAAGATGCCATAGATCAGATCCAGCTCCGGCAGGAAGAAGGTGCCCTGCAGCTCATTGTAGTAGAAGGGCACCTCACCGGGCCGGGAGCAGTTGAGGCGAGCCTTCATGAAGGTGGTCCAGGTGTCTTCCAGGAGGAATCGCCCTCCAATGTCATTTTTGCAGACCCGGGCAGCCCTGGAGAACACAGTCTTCCCACAGTCATGCTCCACAGCATTTTCTCGGAAGAAGAAGTAGGTGAAGTTTCCAATGTCATAGGAAGACACAAAGTTTGGTTCTGGAAACAAGAAGAGAAAAGAAAACATCAACATTCTATGCTGTACCTTTCTTGAAAAATCTTGTCTGATAACGCTTTCTTCAAAGGAAAGATGATTCTGTTTGGCAGCAACTAGTACTCACAAGAAAAAAAGAGAAAAATGAGAGATTTTGCAAGCAGCTAACTGATAAATGCTGCAAGGAAATGCATGGCTGTGTGTGTGTCTTAATGAAAGATCAATAATGTGATTCTACCCTCAATCACCCTGTTAAATCTACGCTTGAGTTTGCAAGGCAATAGTGCCATTAAAAGCTCATGTATTTAGGAATATATGTATATACATATTCACATATGGAGACAACAATGATTAATGACAAAAGAGGCCATGGATTTGAAAGAGAGCAAGGAGGAATATATGGGAGAATTTGCAAGAGGAAAGGAAAGGGGGAAATGATCTAATTGTATTATAATCTTAAAAAATGAAACAATTTTAAAACATGAAACAAAACAAAACAAACAAGTGAATAGTATAGGTTCACAGATCAGTGAGTGCTCTGCTGTTTGAAAAATCCTTCCTTAAACTGCAGAAAGAGGAAGAAAATACAGAACAGAGAACTGGATGTGTTGGGGAATATTGGGCTCTAATAGTGTATAACAATGAATCTCATGAACACTTGCATGGTACTGGACATAATTTATATGCTTTCACTAAGATCCTTAAAATGATTTTTGATGGCAAAAACCAGATCAAAACCTCATGCAGCAAGGTTGATACCCAGAATTAGCTTTAGCATCCGCTGTTACTATGGTGACCCTGCAACTGTGACAATCAAGCCTTGTTTTCTGATTTCTAGGTCACCAAGGGAATCAACAGAGAGAGAAAATGAGTGTTGAAACAGAGTCTGGACACTTTGTGGTCTCACAATCAGCTGAAATATTGGAATTTAGAAATGCTAAATTAAAGGGGAAGGCTTTATTTAAACATCAAGCTTATTAGGAATTTGGGAATGAGATTTTTACACATAGCGTTTAAAGTGTTATCTTCTTAATTTGAGATTGAGCCTAATAATGGAGATGCTAGGTTATAACACACTTACATGCCCTAAATCTTTTCTTTAAAAACTCCAGTAACCAGTTCCACCTCTCACTCCTTCATTTATTTCCAAGGCAACTCAATTCATTCAATAAACATCAGAATTTTATGGTGTAATTTAGGATAATTATGGCAATACCCTTTGATGTTCAGAATTAATAGAAAGACATAGCAGCTATACACACAAGGATTCACTTTTAGAGACAATTGCTCTTTTGTGGAGCCATTTACCTGGCCTTGTACTTGACAATATCTGATTGATTGCACCAGTTTGCCTTCTATTGACAGGAGGGCTGAGAACGGTCCTGCCAGCAAGATAAGCCCTCAATGTTAATAGGACACTAAACAGCTCCTCCAGGAGCTGGGATTGTCAGGACATAACATCAATGCTGACCCTACTTTTAGCATGTCCAGCAAAATTGTCACCAATTTTCAATCACCTCTCTCTCATTAAAAGTCTTAATAAAACTATATTTTAAAAATAAAATAATATAATAAATAGCATATCTATTCTGCTTTTCCCTTTAGGTTTCTTTAGTTCTCTTATGCTAATTAAGTAAATCAAAGGATACACAGAAATCTTGACAAGAAATGATTTTAATTTATATGCCACCAAGCATTTTTTTGTAGGTCACTACTGCTTTATCCTGAAACAGGTACATTAGAAAGAAACAAACCACACAGCACTAAAGCATATGACCCAGGTAAGAAGTATATGCACAGTTACTGAACACTTTAGAGTCCTGGAGAAACACTCATTATGTCAAGACTCTGCACAGAACACACATAAAATATTGAGGGATTTTTCTAAGTGATCAGCCAACTAGGAATCTCCAAGAGAGAACCATTGCAGAAACAGACACCCAAATGAAAGACAGAGACCAATGGCAAAACTATCTTTAGTGTTTAGAGTCATCTGTATGCATAGTTTCATAGAAAAGGCTTCTGACTCATTTCAGAATATATCCTGTACCCAAGTTCAAATGGCCAGATTACAATTTGAGAGATAAACCCCAAACCATCCACCATCACTACCACCACCACCACCACCACCATCATGACCAATAACAATAAACCCTGTGGGAACTGGAGGAGATATGGGCTGGAGAGATGGCATAGCATTCTGTTCTTTCAGAGAATACAAGTTAGCCTTCCAGTATCCACATCACAAAGCTCACAACTATCAGTAACTCCAGCTCCAGGGGACACATTACCCTCTTTTGGACTCTATTACCATTGCACTCACATGTGTACATCCACACACACATGTATATAATTAAAAATAAAATGAACATTAAAAAATAAACTTGAATAAAATAAGCTTGATAAAATACAGACAATACTAGAATAGGATGTGTCCTTCCTGGGGCTAAGGTTAACAGTACTCAACTGGAAAACGTACAGCAGACTTAACCAAGATTTATCAAATACCCTCACAAATAGTGACTTCTGCCATTACTATGGGTCGAATGTGTGAAAAAAACGTGTGCTATAAACCTCTACTCCATAAGAACTGTGGAGTAGGAGAATAACCACAGAGGAAAGGATCCATCTTGTTTCTCCCCATTGAATTAATAATAAAAATAGCTATAATTTACAGAACTAGTTCTTGAGCTAAGCTGTATCTGTGCCACTAAACTCACAAGCACCAAAGAGAAGGATGTGTGTCAAGATGCTACTTCATAGTGAAGGATACTAAAAGGTTTAACAGCTCAGCCAAGCTCACAAAGCAGTGTTGGGGATGGTGAGAGTGAAGGAGCCAGAATCAGAATGCCTAACCTTTGAGTCTGCACATTTCATTGGTAGTAACAAAGGAGCGGAAAAGAAACACTGTTCAAAAAGAGAGTATTTTATTCCATCAGTTCTGATTGGGGGCTGAGGAGCTATCTCAGTAGGTAAGAACACTTGCCTTGAAAGGAAGAGGACTAGAGTTTGAATCTTAAGCACCCATGAAACAGCCAGATATGCATTTGAGAGAAGAGGCAAGTGGGTCCCAGAAGCTCACTGGTCAGCCTGCCTAAACAAAATGTTGAGTTGCAAGTT
This sequence comes from Onychomys torridus, assembly GCF_903995425.1. Taxonomy (NCBI): domain Eukaryota; kingdom Metazoa; phylum Chordata; class Mammalia; order Rodentia; family Cricetidae; genus Onychomys; species Onychomys torridus. Next base: position 70,632,044 of record NC_050457.1, on the reverse strand, counting down.
CAGGAATAGACCCTGTTTCAAATACCAAGGTGGAGATCAAGGAGAGTAAGACATTCCAGATATTTCTGTGGCCTCCACATGCTCAAATACAGACCTGTGTACCTCCATAGGCATATGCACATACACTACATATATAGTGGAAACACACACACACACACACACACACACACACACATGATAATAGGATTGGATTGGATTTTTGGTCAGTGCTCTTGCATGAAGAGTCATAACCTTCCACTGGTAGTGCTAAATAGGTTTACTTGGGCACAAGCTGAAGAGGATTTAGAATGGACTAGAAAAGAAGGCTAAATGGCTAGAGGAACCACTGCCATCAGCTTTCAGGAACATTAAGGATGAAAAAGGAAGAAGGCACAGTGGGAAGAAGAGGTCAGCTGGTCAAGGGCTTAATGAACAAGAATGCTGTTGGGAGCATGTAAGCAGCTCCAGAGCCGCAGGTTTCAAAAGCAACATCAACAACTAGCCATTGGGCGCTCTTCTAGCACTGTCCACTATGTCTTATGTAGTTTCCCCACAGGTACGGTAAGCAATAAACCCACAGTTTCCTTCTTCCACATAAAGCCTCCAATAGAATATCCAAGCCTGAAAGGCAGTGATGCATATCAATAAAAATGCTCAAATGCACCTTTCTTTCTTATTTGAGAAAACAGAACTTGTGTTGAGCTTGTAGTATCTGTTGCTCTCTAGTTTACTACACTGCAGGTCATCTGGCATGGGAACTGAGTCCATTTGGAAATACATCCTGCTGCCCTACAGTGACCCTCAGGATGATGATGGGTCCCTTACTCTGTGACCAGCTGCTAAATTAGGATGCTCTATTTCTTAGAAAGTAGGTCTTTTGAAATTCACCCATCATCCTGTTCCTTTTTTAAACACAATGGAAACACCGAAATAATGATCAAATAGGCAGCCAAGTATCTTCTGTGTTTATAGATATAGATCTGGAAAAAGAGGACACCAATCTCACCAGACAGAATCACAAGATGCACATTGTTTTTCTCCTATTATTTGACCCTTGTCTCTTGTTAAAATGCAATTAACTGCAAACTAGTATGTATTGTTCTTGAAGGAACCGAATAAGCCATAAATCAAGCATTGCTGTCTTGTCTGTGATGGATATTGGGAAGAGCAAGCTGAGAGATCATTTTTACATCATTACTATGAGAGCTAAAGATGAATAGAAGCTTTTCTGATGACTAATTTAGAATAGAAAGAAACATGGTTCTATCTGAGCATGTCTATACATGTGTGAATGGAGATGTTGACTTTTTCGTATTTTTAAAACATTGAACTATAGATTCCAGAATATTATGTAACATATGTCAGATATGTGAAGAGGGTTAGCCATCATGATATAAGAATGGTGTTACATCTTACAGAATGATGACTGCACCAAGAAGAGACTCTCAATATAAACACACAGGGGTGATGAAAGAATGCAGAGCAATAAGCATCAGAGATGAGTCTGGCCGTATAAAATCAAACAGTAACTATCTGCAGGAAGTCTCCTCATCTCTACTTCCTTCTTCAATCCCCAAAGCACTCACATGGGAATATAGTAATCCCCAAAGGCATAATCTGAGGACATAGAATCAATGAGAATAGATATTAAAGGCAAGAAAGGACTCTAATTTTTCAAGTTTACAAAATTATTACTAGAATCAAAATCCATGACAACAATCACTTGTAAGCAAAATAACATGTAGCAAAATGCTTGCCTAAAGCAGAGTTGGTATCACTGGGGATGGAGCCCTTAATTTCAACTAGATCATAGATAGGTCATCTATAGATGGCACACACATGTGTGTATGTGCACATGTAGGTATATATGTATCACATACATGCAGTATGGAGGCATATGTATACACAGCTCAATACTTCCATCTACTGGCTGTATGGACTTTTATTCAATTCAGTTAACCATTATTTTCTGTGATTTAAAATGGCAATAATGATATCCCACTTGAAGTATCATTGTGAAATTCAAGGGAATGTATGCCAAGTGCCAAGTACTTGGTTGGCAATAATCAAAACACAGGACACAAATTATAACTGTTTCATTATGTAGACTGAATAAACACATACATCAGTAAACAGATCCTTTTTATTTACTTAACAACCTTACTCATAAAGCATCCATTCTGCTTATGAAATTAGGGCCCTGCTGCTTCCAATTAGTCTGGGGCAATATGGCGGCAGGGACTGTGCTATACATGGCTCCTTCAATGCCAGCTGTAGCGTGCCTCTCAGACCATCTTGCTGAGCAGCTCCTATACTATCCTGGATAATCCTTGGATTCTTTGTAAAGAAACTCTGCATGTTTCCTGGAATAGTACAAAAAAAACCCAACAAGACAGAGCAGAGTGAGTGATTGCAATTGCAGTGATGACTATGAACCTGAATATTAATATAATGCTATGAACTCAAGGATTACCCAGAAGGAGGTAGGGGAAGAGCAGGTGTGAAGTCAGAAAAAGCCACAAAGGGCAGGGTAAATGCGCACACCTGAAGGGAGCAACTTGAGAGAGGATAGTGAGGGGAGATAGGATTGGAATGGAGCCTGTATCAGGACCGAAAGTTTGGGACAGAAAACCTGGACAGACTAATAATCCATAATGGAGAGTTAGGTCTTTAGGTTCACGAGGCAATATTCAAATTCTGTGGAATTTGAGGTGCCAGAGAGGTACAAAAGCCCAAGGCAAGCATATCCCTAGTTATCCTATATAGTCACGTGACCATTGCCACCTCAGGAATGCATTACCAACTCAGTCTCAGAATGCAAGTCAGAGGAGAGCTGAAACACTGGTTCAGGTGACTTTTCTCTCCCTGTTGTGGAGAATGTGTCACGCTGTAATACATTGTTTGCATGGGTTTGCTGATTCCTGGAATAACTAACAGCCCATGCTGCCTTCTCACTAAGGAAGAATCATACACACCTGGGTCCAACCATCTAGAAAACAGCTGCTCCCTCCTAGACTTACCCTTCTTGATGTTGACAGGAGCCTCAGTATCTGGGTATTTGCTTCAACATTCCCTCTCAAAGCAACAAAGGCAGTGGGGTCCACTGTGCATCTACCTTGAGTCCAGGCACATAGCTTCCGGTGGCTTCACCATCGTCCTTATCACCTTCCCCAAGCCACATGTTTTCAGGTTCATTAGCTAGACCAACTTTATGAATATTTCTAAACACTTAAAATTGAAAATTTCTATTTACAATGCTCATTTTTTCTGATTTTTTTCTTTTTAGATTCAATTTTTTAACAGCTGACAACTTAATCTCCATGACCAATACTTGTAAGATTTTTAATTTGATGCTCAGTTGAATTAAAAGAAAAGGGGAAATATTGGAATACACACACACACACACACACACACACACACACACACACACACACACACATATGGCCCAAAGTAAAACACATGAAATTCATTTGAAAGATGATCTCTGCTGCAACATTGTTCGCTTTTATCAAATTTCTTTCTGACAAGCTACAACAGAATAAGTAATACCATATGATGGCTCTATCTTTGCCTCTTGATTTGACCAGGTCCAAGGAAAAGCACAAACAAAAACAAACAAAGATAAAAAACAATAGAGGTCCAGCTTTCTAATGTGTAGCAATGAGTGAACTAATGCAAGAAGCCATCCCCTAGGGAAAATAAAGTGTGTAGCAGAATGACAAAGACATCTCTCAGAACTATGCATCTTAGAGAGAGAGAAATAACAATATGATTTGGATCAAGAAGATGGTCCCAAGCAGGCTTAGCAGACAGAAAGGAAGCAGTATTTACAACCAGCAGGGGAGGAATGGGAGACTCTCACAAGGAAGCTGCTACAGTGCTGGTGAATGTCTACATTTTTTTTCTCTGTAGAGAGCTCTCTTTCTTCCGGTGTGGATTTTAATGTGGAGTTCCATGTAAATCAGCACACACTGTTTGTGCCTTTACTGAAATATATCACCCATTCTCCTTTGAGATGTGCAAATCAAAACCCACAGGTTCTAAGTGACTTGTTGGCAAGTACAGAAACTCCCGAGACAGGCAAAGACTCTGAGGCTCCTCAGCTTTCAGACACTCAGTGCTCAGTTAATGTCATATTATTTTCAAAAAGCAGTGTCAAATTGATTTCTTACATCCCATAAAGGGCTGTGTTAAATTATCCTGCCAGCTTGTCTTCTTTGGTTGGGTAATTTCAGTTCATTATATCTTTTTTTTTTTTTTTTTTTTTGCAATGATTCAGCAATGAAGAAAATTCTCATCCTTGTCTCAAAGTACATATGGCCCTCTTTCAAGGCAGTTTTGCATTAAGATATATGTATCACTGGAAAGGAGGAGCCCACATATGATGCTAGTATTTCCTAATGTGTAGTCTAAACACAAAGGAGGTTGGTTTGATGTGGTAGGCGCAGGGTGCAGGATATTAGGTGAGATCTGTTTTCAAATCCTAGGTTGTCATTGGGTGTGGTTCAGGTGTCATCTGGACACTGAGGAACAGGATCTCCTTTGCTGAAGACTGCTGATGAAATAGATGGGGGTGTCCCTTCTAACTGGAATGTTCTACCCAGCCTTTGGGATTTTCTCATGTACCTTGTATGGTAACAAGTTTGTAGCAGGTGTACCAAGAGGCAGATTGTACAGATAGAGGATTTATTAAGATATTTTTGTACATTATAAGGATAATCATATATAATTTGCAAGAATTTCCAAAAATAAATGAATTCTGCACAGCACATTCCTCTTGATACATCATTCTGATAAACAAGATTAGGCATGAACATCAGAAAAAAATCATTATACTGTTGTGTATTACATATGTGGTACATTTGGAGACCCTATTATGGTGCCCTACCCAGTTTAAGGCTCAGTTTATGGCTAAAGAGAGAGCCCTGTACACAGCAAGCTCCATTTTAAACATTGCCCTAGGATATGTTAACAGCTATATAGGTGACTATGGAATCTGTCTTTATTCTTGTCCTACAGTGTTGTTTTTCTTTCTCTTGACAATAACTTGGGTTTTTTTTTTTTTTCATTTAATTTTACCCACCAAATCCTCTTTGTCTTATGTTTCTTGGTTTCTATACTCTGCTCTTACTTGGAATTTGTTAGCTGCAGCCAGTGATGTCAATCTAGAAGGCCAAGGTATTTTCCTCATTGGAACACTTCCATGTATAAACACTATAAGGTAGGCCCTCATTGTTCCCAGAATAGAGCCCAGTCCAGCCACACTGGCTACCAGGAGCTAGCAAAGACTTTACAGGGCAGGCACCAATCCTATTCAGGGGCAGGCAGAAACTATTGCTCCTTAACATATGTACAGAGATCTTCTTCCTCCAAGAAAATTATCTCTAATTATTAAAATATAATTACTATTTTTAACATCTCCAATGGGTCTACCAAAGTCTTGGTGAGCACCACAGATAAATCACAATGGGGAGCATCACAGATATACACCAAACTGGGAGGGTTCAAGACAGACACTCAAGAAGTTTTCTGGACTAAAAACATGACGCCTCCCACAACATGATACTTTCACCATGAAGATGTTTGTCAATCTCAATTGAGTCCTCTGGAGTTAATCAGGTGGAGAGGCTCAGGTTCGAGGAAGCTCAGGAATTTGCATGTCCAGCAAGTGGGGCAGGCAAATGGTTCCTCAGAGGAGAAAAACTAGCAATCCCCGAGTGTTACTATATTAACATCCACACTAGCTTCATGGTGACTTTTCAAAGCCCACTCAGAGTTGGCAAACAGAGTCGCCTCAGGTTTCAAACACAAGTGCATGGTATTCTTTTGGACACACTCTCTCCTTCTCTTTTTCACGGGTTTACTGTTTCCCCAATTTGACTGTCACTTTCATGAAGGCAAGTTTTATAGCTTCTATTTTAAGCGTTGGCTATTAAACATTTATTGTCCTGCCTTACAGTAATCATTTAATAAGGGTTAGTAATGATTAATATTTTAGTGTTAAGAAATGTCTCTAAACACATAAATTTGTTTTAAGAGTAATTTTGGCACAGAAGGAACAAATCTGGTTTTGAAAATAATGTTCACTATCAAACCCACAATTTAATGTTCTAGGTGCCTGCATATTGTCATTCATCCAATTACACTGGCTTTGGTGACGAGTATGTAACGACCGAAATGGGGGCAGATAGGATGGGGTGAAGAGGAACATCTTCAAATGTTTGTACCTGAGTCACTTTGAAACAGACAAATCTTGTTTTGCTTGCTGTTGTTTCTTTTTGAGTGTTTTCTTTTCTTTTTCTTTATGATTCTAGGTTGCAAGCTGCAGTATTTTGCCTTATGTAATAACACCATTCATCCTTCTGTTTATTAAATGTTCTTATCTCCTACTCATTTAACAAGCACTGACTAAGCCTAAGGTACCAAGCCCACAAAGATGACTCCTACCTAACCCTTGCCCTCAAGAAATTCACAAACTAATGAGGGAAACAAAAGAGTCAATTATCCTTTTTATTTATTTTTCCACTCTGTTCATGTTGCTATGGCAAAAACACCAAGGTGCTTATTATAAAGAACAGAAATTTGTTTACCAAAAGTCTGGATCTAAACACTACTAGTCAAGGTACCAGCATACTTCATATGGATGAAGGCTTACTTCCAAGTTCACATATCTCACATGATGGAAGAGGCAGCTCTCTGCATTGTAGCCTCTTTTAAGAAGGCACTAATATCTTCATGAGGGTCCCACCTTCAGGACTCAGTCCTCTTCCAGACATTTCACATGGAGAGAAAAGGAGTAAGATTTTACTCTGTGATTTCTTGAACATAGAATATGTCATCCATAATTCATTTATCCAAATATCATCAACCAAACACTTATTACATACCTCTAAAAGTATAAAATAAACCAGTACACAAGAGAGATTAACTCCAATGATTGGTGAATGCCGCTTTTGTTGAAAGATGGGAGAAAAATGGTAAAATATTATAATGGCAAAGGTTCAAAACCAGACATAGTACAGAGGCATGAGGGCTAGAGAGCAAAGGATGCAATTCTAAATTCTGGATGACGATCCATGGAGAAGGGGATATTTGAAGAAAGACTCAAATCAAAGCAGTTGTCCAGTAGAAGAAAGTTAGTTGATTTTCAACTCTATACAGTGTTCAGCTAGTGAAAATTGCCCATACATTGGAAAGCAACTTTAAGATACCCCAATGAAGACTTCAGGGACAATAGAGGACTGTCCACAAGGAATAGATAGGTTAAGTTGAAATGAGTTAAAAGAAGAGGTGTTAACAAGAGAAGTCTAGTTACTGCTTCTGTTCAGAAAACCATTCACGTTGCCCTTTGGAAACAGTTGAGTTAGCCAAGCTGCTAGATGCACAGTGATGGTGGCACAGCTTTCCTATGAGGGTGTTCTAAAGACAAACTATGATGCTCAGCTTGACTGTATTATTCAGCAATTACTTGTGAGAAATAAATGGCAGACAGATGACAGATGATGGAAAGATGATGGATGGATAGATGACTGGGATAATAGATACATAGATACACACAGACGAATGGATGTTAAATATTCTTAGGTAAAAGCCAATAGTTCTCAAAAGGAGACAACTTCCCCTGGGCAATATTTGATAATGTATTTATTTTTGTTTTATAACTTACAGAGAGGGGAAGAATTACTAGGCTCTAATGGGCAGAGATCACAAATGACACTAAACAACCTTCACAAAGACAATACCTTTCCTATAACAAAGAATTATCTGAACACACAGGCAGAATCAATGAGGGAGAGGGCCTCTTATCTACATACATAATTTGTGATGGGAATAAGGCCACTAAATCCTTATAGATCTTGAAAGAGCAAGACAAGTATTATACTAGCAAAGTCAAGATTACACCTTTGTGCAAACTGTCAAATAAATGCTGAGGTGATGAATTACACAGTGTGGTCGACACCACCCTTGTGAGTGTGGCCACACTCACACACACTGGGATGGTTTTTGCTAGCACACAGGACTTATATACAGCAACTCCCATCCATGAAGCTGCCTCTCTCCATTCTCTGGTTGTTTACTTAACAGGTTATGTGTTTCTTGCTTGAATTGACTGGTACTTTCTGTTAGTTTCCAGTTTCTTAAAAGAGAAATAGACACCAGTTAGGTACCTCTTCTAGGGGATACTTCCACATCTGGACAGAAATCTGAAGTTATAGTGATGATTCTGCATCCATGAGCTGAGAAAAGCTGTTTGATGACCAAATTGTAAGGCTGTGGTTGGCAGAATTTAAAGAGACAGGACTTGGGTCCTGATGAACTCTCAAGGCATTGAATTAAATTCTGAAGATGCTTGCCCCAAAGTAATAGATACATACATTGATGACATTTTTTTTTTTAAATTGCCAAATTATTTGGAGTTACTCATAGGCAAATGGAATCTTTATACTGTCTGAAAATGTCATGAAATTTCAGGTTCAAAATATATTAAGTAGACATTAAGAAAGAATACACATGAGCTTACATGTGTCTACGACATGGCATTCGATTTCCTAGGTTTCAAACATTATAGGAAGAAACAGCTTCACACACATGAGTGGGCTTACCAACACCAGCTGACAATCTAGGCTTCTTATTGAGGCTATGGTGTTAGAACTATCACTCCTCCTAATACTAAAGAATATACTGCTAATTATCACAACTAAATATGTTATCCCTTGAAGATGAAGATTTGGTTCTGCTTTATAAAGTGTGACTGCATTTTCAAGCAACAATTAGCCAGGTATAATAAACATAGTAACAGGAGGCTAGGGTGAATGAATGACTTACCATTGAGCCATTTGGAGTTGTACTGTGCAGTTCGAAGAGGAGGTAAAGTGCCCAGACTTCTGTATATGGCTGGATCTCGCCCTGGGAAGTCCATGGCTGTTGCAGCATAGAGCTCTCCACTGGCTGTGAGCAGAGCTGTAGAATTATGCTGGGGACTGTAGGGACAGCGAGCCATGCCACTGATCTGATCATGGATCTCAGTCAGGTTACTTAACTATTGGTGAAAATGAGAGAGAAACTAGTTATCCTTGAGAAATCCCATTGGACGTGCTCATGTCCCCCACCTTACACCACTCTTATATGTGTATCCCAGGTATACTCTGAGGTCTCCACCCTATACCACTGCTATACTTGTATCCCAGGTAGACTCTGGAGGCTCCACCTTATACTACTGCTAGACAAGTGTGTCCCAGGTATACTTTGGGGTCTCCACCTTATACTACTGCTAGACAAGTGTGTCCCAGGTACATTTTGGGGTGTGTGAGAAGGAAAGTTTTTCTAATTCTGTCTTTATGAAAACAGTTCTCTGTAATCTTGGCCAGTGACTCCATCCCCATAGTTACAGAACTTCATGCTAGTGATACAATATGAAGCAAGAGTATTACATTTATGGCTTTGATGTAGGATGTGTTTTCACTGTTTTCCCCTTTAATGAAGAATCTAACTTTAATATTTATAGATATGGGAATCATAAGGAACTCTCTTCGTGGTATTAGTCTGACAATTTTTTTAAAGCTAGCCCTAAAAACTATTTAGTAATAAACATATGTCAATGTTCTGTACCATGTACTACATATTTCTTTTTTTCCCCTTTTTTAGTCTTGAGAAAGCTGCATGTATGTCAAGAGTCAGCTTGGCTTGCTTGTCAAATACTGGTTGTCAACTAATAAAACATGAGAAAAGTTGTTGTTTATTTATTTGGTATTTTGATATTTGACAAGGCTCAATGTCAATTTGTTTTTTGACTTTTAATTGAGTTAAGAAAAATAGTTAAGATGGCTTATGCAGGAATAGCAAGCTCACCCTGTCTTCTGATATTGGAAACATGGTCCTGGGGCAGTTACATAAAATCTTTACATCTCAGGGTCTTCCATTTTGACTCCCCCCCCCCCCAAAGTAACAGCCTTTTGGTGTAGATGTTGAGGATGAGGTGTTTACAATGGGGTCTCATGCTGACAGCTGCATACGGGAAATAGGGAACTGTTTGTGGTCAGCACTTACCATCCTTCTCCTCCTCCTTCTGTTCAATAACTGAACATAAATTTTAAAATAATGAACACTAAGCCTAGATGATAAGTTAAGGTTTTAAGCGAAGTTGTTTTACTATCTATAAATTAATGTAATGGTGTTTCCTAGTTATATTTCCCAAGGAAGATTAAATTAATATCCTGAATTAAGAGGATAGCATGCATGTCTAATGACCCTGCCATGCTTCTACAGTGGGACTTGTAAAATGAAACTCCCTGTCTATAATAACAGTTACACCTTTACTTTGTTTATGCATATGTTTGTTTATTTTATTTTTGGCATACCTCTATCCAGTTTATATGTATTTTCTTCCTATATGAACTGTGATTTTGGAGCAGTTTTGTAACTGATAATATTCCTACCACAATGAAAATAGGAAAGAAGTATATGTTTATGATTAGTGCTTAAGGCCACTCATATGGAAAATAGTATATAGCATACAATTAATTTCTGTTTCTTCATATATATGACTGTCATGACTGATTAGAAGTGAACCAGTCAGGTATTTATTGAATGTTACAATGTTGCAAAAGGCACTTGCCCTTGGAATACAGAAACACATTTACATGGGGCCTTGAAGGCATCAGGTCTGGCTGCTCCTGGTGTAAGTTTGTTGAAGCTTAGTGTGGAAACATACCGAGCGGATGGTACAGACAGGTGTGAAAGCATTGGTCCCACAGGTGAATAGCCGGTCCCCGCCCACTAAGAGCACTCTGATATAGTTCTGACATTCCTCCTGAAAAGCAAAAGCATAAGGAACACATTGAGAAGTCCTAAAGGAAAAAGGGATGGTGAGCATGGATATACTATGTCTGACAGGAAAGGGAAAAAGCAGTCTTTTTCCAGTGTTGACCAAAGGTAGCAATGAAACTGTTGACCTTATAGGTATTCCCAGACACTTATTCAATGTATAGTATTTTCTAAGGTAAGTGTGCATTGAATTATACCTTCTAATATGTCTCTTTTTTCTGACAAATATGAATTAACTTTGAATTGTGCTACAAAATTTAAGTTTTATTGAATACATATAGGAAAATAAATAATATTAACCCATTCCATGCTTCTTATGAAAACACTAGCTGCTTTAGAAAGCTCATGAGGCCTCAGCCATATGCAAAGAACCTTATGCAACCAAGGAATACTGAGAGATGGAGAAATAGTCTTCCCCACGAAAGAGCACACCAATTGGTTATCTGATACCAAATGGTCAGTCCTGAAAATATACACACAAGAAACATTATATGGACTCAGCAGGTTGTATTTATGTATTTAGGAATATACTCATACATACACACAATCACAAACACACACACACACGTAACATGAATTAATTAAAAACTGGGCATACATATGAAAGAAAGAAGGGTATATGTGAAATTTGGAGGGAGCAAAGGAAAGGAGAAATGATGTAATTATCCCATCTCAAAAAAAAAAGAAATAATAAAAAAAAGAAAACACACAGACCTTTATAAACATGTTATAGTAACATTTTCTCACTAAGAAGGTTGAATATGGAAACTACAAATTGGAACAAGATGATTGCTATGGGCTCAGACTAATCAAATTGTATTATATTTATGCATAGAATTGTTATAATGAAACCCACTTTTTGTATAACTAATATATATTGAAACTACATTGAATACATAGCAAATATCTATATAAACCTTTAACTTCTTTACAAGTAAACATACAACTAGCAAGGAAGTGTTACTCAGAACATTTGGGAATGAACCCTGGGCTGAGGAATGATCCACAGGTGCACATATCTTTACCTCAGAGCTTTTATAGCAAAGATCACATAGCCCCACATCATTGATGGATGTCTGAGCAAGTGGTAACTTAACAGAATTAGAGGAACAAGGAAACAAGACAGAATATTGTTTCAATTGGAGAATATAAAATGGTGTTGTCAATAAGCAGGATCATGTGACAGACCCTTCATTAAGCACTCACTGATTTGATAGCCTTTTTGCCAGAAGTTACAATTTAAAGAGGAAAACCAAGCTATTTACTGTATAGCTATCTATGTGCTATAATGATAACATTACTGCATAGCTAGCTGTCCATATGCCATAACGAGGAAAAACCATCTCTACTGCTCTAAAGGGAAGAGAAGGCAAGGGTGTAGGAAGATTTCCTGGGGAGGAAGTTTAATGAAAGGATATGATTTGTTGGGGTTACCAGGTGAAGGTATATGTAGGATGCATGCTGAATTGCACTAACTGAAGAAGGACACAGACCACCCAGGCCAGGCAAACAGACTACACCTGGGCAGGGCACCTAGGGAAGGCTGGAAATTCCATAGGAGATGTAACATACAATGTGGTGCCAGGAAGATGCCATATAGGCCAGGGTAGTGAGTGTGCATGGTATTCTGAATGTGAGTTGGCCTCGTGTTTGTTGTCAAAGGACTATTCAAGAATCCATTGGAAGGACAGAGTGAGTGGAGGAGTGACAGGTAGGGATGCACCTCTCTAACTGAGCTCTTTCCCCTCAGTGCCTGGACCATAGCGATCTGTGAAAGGACAAAGGTGGAATGTGTCACAATGTAACACAAATCTTGAAAGGTCTTATAGTACAAAACCCAGAGCCAGATATTGGGGTGAAAGCTGAAAGATCAGAGAAGCAGAACAGCCAGCAACTAGCTTACCTCAATGAAATCCTCAGCCTCAAGAGAGTGAGTTCCTGTTTCCTCATGCCTTATATACCTTCCTGTGTCCTGTCATATTACTTCCTGGGATTAATGGCATATGTTACCACTGCCGAGTTCTGTCTCTGTCATGTAGTCTCTCATGTAAACTTTATTGGGGTGCACAATACATCATCACAACACATCAACAGCATCTCCTCATGGGACTAGCATGGTGCCTGGCTGCTATGGTGCACTTCCTATAGAGTACCAGGATACCGTGATGATTTGAATCACCCTGACAAAATAGATTCAACAGTATAGCAATCCTGTTCTCTGGTCACATGAACTTCACTTTCAGTAACAGTGTGAGTTTGCATCATCCTGTGAGTAGTGAAGATAAAAGCCCAGAGGCAAAAGGTAGACAGGACAATTTAAGCTAAGAAAAGCTGGCTAGAAAAAGCCAAGCTAAGGCTGGGCACTTATAAATAATAATAAGTTACCATGGATTATTTGGGAGCTGGGTAGCAGGCCCCCCCAAAGAGATAATGAAAAAAAATCAAGAAGAAAGATCCAAGTTAGCAGAGAATTTGGTATAAATAATTGTAACTACTTGAGAGGCAGCAGAGTTGGAGGAGCAAAGCTTGTTTTGTTACCAAAAGCAACAGGTCAGGAGAGTTCCAAGGAGCAAAGAGCAGCACTAAAGGCTTCAAAGAACCATTCTCGGGGGTGAGGGGACCAGGACATAGAAACCTAGGAGTTTGCAACAACTGGATCAAAGAGAAGACGAACACAGGAAACCAAGGCTTGACTGTCTGTATGAGCCACCTCCACCAAGTCCTTCCAGAACACTGGGCTGAGTGTCCTTGATGGGACTGATGGATACACTGTTATGATAATGACTCTGTAATAAAGACAGGGATGGAAGATTACACACAGTGTAGAGGGTGGAGTGCTGCCTTTTGAATTCTTTCAAGAATCATATGAGATGTAAAAGAAATTTTCTTCTTAAAGTAAGAGGCCGCCCCAAGGAATGAGTCTCACTAGAGGAAACTACTCCCGCTGTAAAGAACAGAGCCAAGGGTAAATTGTTCTGATTGAAAATCCCGATCCACTGCTGACTTCTGCAGACCTGGCAAGAAGAAAGCATGCAATCCAGTCAATTATGAAAGAAAAGGGAACACTGGAGATAACAAACAACGTGTTTATGCAAATCCGCCAAATGAAAGCACAGTGCCAGTGAGACAGAAGGCCGCCACCATGCTGCAGGCATGTCCCAAGCCTGATGTGGAAGCAGAATGTCAGCAGGGGTGTGTGGTATAGAAATGTGTAAAGAGAAGCACAGCGAGCTCAAGTGCTTCTTTAATCAAATAAACAAGGATGAGAAAGCACAGGGGATTATTTCAGCGGGAGCAGAGGGTAAAGGAGCATGTTCTGATAGTTAGGACTTTGTAAGAATTCACTAGGCCTTGACCAGCTTCCCCATCTGAGTGCTGGGAAGGAAGGGAGTTGTTGAAAGAAGCAAGGAGGTCAGAGAAAGAGGCCAGGGCATCATCTATCTGACAGAATGGAAGACAGTCATAGCCCTCAGAAACCTCAAAGGGCACATGAGGAGTGGAAAAGTCTCGAGGGTAATAGACTATATTGTGGAAGACCCCAGTCATATGGACTTCCATCCTCACACTTCCATCCTCACAGCATAGAAAAGGTCAGTGAAGAAGGCTGTGAAGTCACCAGTTGGACCAAATTGAGCTGAGCACACTTATAGGTCCTTTAAACGTGACACCCAGAGGAGGTCACTGTGTGTCTCCATCACTTTCAGGCCTGAGTTCACCCAGGGCGTAGCTCAGCTCCTGACCTTCCTGTGTGCCTCCCTTAGTGATTCTCTCTTCTTCAATTCACAAATTGCCACCTATGATTCAAAAAGAATTGGGTGTGAAAAACGTATTCTTAAAACACCCCATTCTCTTAAAGAAAGGCTGGGGCAAGTTCAAGCAAAATAAAATGCAAAAAAGACATGGAAAGAAACACAGTAGAGACATTTAACTTTGGGGCATAAGATATGTTTCAGGATCAGAGAGTTCAATTTATGAATGGACAAAGTTGGCATAGAGTGCCAGAGTGGTAACAGGCAGTCCTGTGATAATGATTCTAAGTTATAAATTCCTGGTATTAATGTCAATAGCAAACTCAATTTTTTATAGGTTACCTGGACTTGCTTAAAATAGTCACTTTGTCTATTGTCACTTTGAAACATGGGCAGATGTGTGGGTGGAAGGCACTTCAAAGGGTTCTTTTAACTGTTTCTCTTACAAGTAAGCATTTTGAAATGTCTATGATTTCTACATTTTACCTATTCCTCCCCATTCCATTTCTGTAGTTGAAAACACATGAAGATGACTTACTGAATTCTGATTCTCCAAGAGTCATAGGGCACATCTCTGAGGCCACCAGAAGACAGCTGCCCTATGGTCTTGGTGGTTGATAATGAGAGTCATCTATCTATGTTTGGGTAATTCTACTTCAACACTAAAATGGCCCATACATGCCTCTGGTCCACAGATGAGTCAACTTGTCCTTCACTTTCAGAAGTTCCTACTTCAACCGATCACTGAGAAACACGATCAAGTTGCAGAAAAGACTTCCTGACAGCAACGAAACAATTCCTACTTGGTGTTACGGACACAGCCTTCAGCCTCCAAGAAAGAAAATATGTGCTGTGTTTTAGGGGCTTTTTCTTTTGAGTTATCTGGTTTTGCCTTATAATATTTTCATCATTTCCTCCTCCCCTATAGAATATGTTCTGTCTATTAAAAAATGTGTAGCTGTGTGGAGATATGACTGTAAAACACGGTAGACCCACTGGTGTCTCCTCAGCAGCACACGAACATCAATTTCAAGGAGGTGAGAACAAGATTGGGAGGTTGACAGCTTTATGCTACCCACAGTGTGCCTGGTAAAAATAATGTGTCTTCCTTTTAATGATGTATTACTTTTATGCACATCTAAGGCGATGAGGAAGAACAATATATGTGTGTGTATCTACATTTGTGTATACAAACAGATGAACATAGATACATGTTTATGATATAATCCAGAATCATCTCCCATGGTTCTATGACTCTTCCTAGGTAACAAAATATAAGGATGTTCAAACCCCTCATACAAAAATATGTAGAAATTGTCTCTAAGCTACAAACATCTTACCATATGCTTTTAATTATCTGTAGATTATCTTTAGTACCTCTAGAATGTAAATGCTATGGAAACAGATCTGGTGTTATTTAGGGATTAATGTAAAGAAAAAAACCTTTTAATTAAGAAAAAAATCACACATGCACACAGTATCTGTTGTGCATAATCTGCACAACGTGCCTTGTCTAAAATAAAAGGTCTTAGTTCTTAAAGCAATTATGTAACATACAGGCATGTCTAGAGCATCCTTTGTGAGTGGTTAAACTCATAACCATTCTAAACATTGACATTTCAGGTAAAAATTCCAAGCTCCAGCCCTCCAGCTCCAGGTTCCCAGACAGAAGGTGGCATGTCTTTCTTTTCTTAGTCACTAGGAGTTGATCTCTTTACAAGCATAATTTGGCAGCTGAGGAAGCAGGACCACAGGACACAGAATGAACAATAAATAATACACAGAGCCTTAGATTCTAATCCAAATTCTCCCACCAATTAGCACAATAATTCTAGGAACTTAGTGTCAAAAGTACTGAAATGAGATCATGAATAAGAACATTTTGAAAATTATGAAATGTCATAAAAGCACAAAGCAACTCTTTCATTCCCTTAATAATTACTTTTGTTTCCTTTGTGTGGTCCCTAAATGCCATGGGGGAGGCAGCTGAGTCCAGACAGAAGAACCAACAACAGACAAGCTCTCTTGTTAGATGCTGAGACAATTAGCTATTTGTGTCTAAAATAATGTTTATGTGAAATGTATTTAAAGTCTTCTAGAGTTTGATTTCAATAACACGTATTTCAGACAATGAAATGTAATGGGTCTTGTTATACTGTCTTTGCATCAATAAAAATGATTCTTTCTCTGGCTTTAATGCATGTAGATACTTACAGCATTTTAGCCATAGCAAGCAGAAACATCTACAAGTAAATTAAAACTCAGACCTTATTCAGGATCCACAATCTCAGTACCTACTTTCCTTGCCAGCCTTAATCAAAGATTTGGGTAACTTCATATGGCCTTGACTCCCTAGGTTATAAATTTTATGCTCCCACCACATGAAAGGATACTTGCACTTGACCCAGTAACACCAGGGGAGGAACGTTTTCATATTTATTATACTGAGCTCTGCAGCCAGTTGAGTCCTCACTACAGAAGAAGTGGGTGCAGGCAGTAGTCCACCTTTAGGCTTAGCCATCTCCTTCCACACATCACATCTGAAAGGCTGGGCAGTGAGATGCATTGTACTATAGAGTACACACAACTTTTGAGGACAGTAGCAAAGAACTAAGTTCAGTTGAAATGCCTGAATTGTTTGCATTTTTAAAATGTCACATTTTTGCATTGTTCTTTTTACTGTAGGGAGAAGGGAAATTTTGTCATTCTGTGCACATTCTCAGAATACTACAGCATAAGCAAATTTATTAACTATTTGAATTTTCCTTATAAATTCATGACCACTATAAAAAGCATAAATTCCATTCCTCCAAAGAGACACTATATCCTAGACAAATTGAAATGTTCCTTGATTTGGATTCTTGGAGCTGTCAGCCTGGGGATCTTTGGGATGTCTGCAATCTGAATTCAGAGCCTGCCCATTGCCACCACTCTTGGTGTTCTTTCTCAGGTGTCATCTTGTTCTCTTTTATGTGTCCCAGGTGCTGGGCTTGGATTCCTTGATGGATGATAAACATGCCAGTACTCATTTGAGGAAAAAAAAAAGAGATGGGAACTAAGGAAAGAGGACTTCTGGGGGCTGTAGGTATTAGGCATCATTTGCTCTCACTTCCTGGAGCAGAATACAGTGTTATCTATTCTAACATGGCAGTGAAGTTACCAACTCATTTTGTAAACATGAGTGCCTACTGTGCACTCCTGATCTTTTGTTTTGTTCTGTTTTGTTTTTGAGATAGGATCTCACTGTTACACCAGGTTATCCTCAATCTCTGGGACTTTAGTGGTTCCCTTGACTCAGCCTCTCTAGGAATAGAATCATAAGCAAACATCAACTCAACAAGCAGCTACATCAACTAAATCCTATTTCAATGGAATACTGCTTTTCAAAACTCTAGGTTAATTTATCATTATACTTAAGGCAACCTAAGATAAAATTTGATTTATCTTGCACATAATATATAGTGTTTGAAATTTATTATTGTTTTAATATATTAATCTTAAAGATCCAACACACCCAGTTGGAATTAACTTATAATTACCAAGATTTGCCATTATTCTTAGTCCATTAAAAACATATGAACTATAAAGGGATGATTTGATGTGAGCAATTTGTTTCCTCATTTTTCCTCATTTGTATTAGAAAAATTCAATTTAGTATACTGACAGTTTTCCCCTTCATTGGATCAGGGGTATATTATATACTAGGCATGGATGATACTATTCTATCAAATTAATCTCTAAATACAAAATTAACTAAAAACCACAGCTTGAGGTAAGAGGTGGGTTGATGGGTTTGGCTGAGCAATTTACCAGTAGTAATAAAGCACTAGGAAATGAGAACCACCTGGATGCTTTGATTAAGGGCTTATAGACTAGGCGGCAGAGAAACCTCTGGATGGTTGAGCAGTTCTTGATGTTGTCTTCTAACTTACAATAACCACAAAGAGCTGGAAGTCCAGGAAGGGGCATAGAATTAACTATTAGCATTTTTTAAAAGTCTGGGAACCAAATATGTAAATAGCTTCCTAGTGAAATACAAAAATACTCCCAGGGATTGAAAAACGAACAATGAAAAAATTGCCAATTCATGTATCCTGTGATAAATTAAATCACCAACTCCCTGGAAATGTCTGGAGCAAATTTGGTTATTTGGGGTTGTCATGCCCCGGTGGGCAGAGCATGGTAGGCTGCTAAACCTACTGTGTGAAAGAAAGATGGTCTCCTTAAAAAAACATCTTGTTGCCTTAAAAAAAATCTTGTCGCTGGGCCGTGGTGGTGTTCACCTTTAATCCCAGCACTCGGGAGGCAGAGGCCATCCTGTTCTACTGAGCAAGATCCAGGAAAGGCACAAAGGTACACAGAGAAACCCTGTCTCAAAAAACCAAAAAAAAAAAAAGAAAGAAAGAAAAAAAAAAAAAACTTATCCCCACCATCGAAAGTGGTGAGGATGATCAACTGAATCGGATCTACTAGAGTGAATTTAGTGTGTTCATTCACTTATATAGTACTGCCGACCTCTACCTGGTGTGCCAAAGGGCTTCATGAGAGAACTATAACCATAAAGAAGCCATTGGCATAGCTCATGGTCCAGGGCTGGATAATTAGCACAGCATGGCAGGGCAAAGACAGATGGCTACAGAGGCTTTCCAAGACTGATAAACGATGGAATGAGGGAACGAGGGGTCAGAACACATCAGTAGTGTCCTAAGAGCAGAGCAAGGCATGCTGGGAACAGTGGTCATGCAAATAGTGGTTTGAGAAGAGAGACTGAAATTCTCATGAGCAATGAGGACAGTATTAGGGGACAGCTCTCAGGTCTATGTTTAGCACAGTCTAAAACAAAAGTCAAATTTATAGACATCGATTTTGTGAAAAGTGTCAACACACTCCATTGTGGGGTATCTGCTTACCAGTGCAACCACAATGCACAGGAAATAAGAAAACAAATAAGAGAAACTCACCAAAAGCAAAGTGAAAGCAAAAAAAAAGTACTGGGGAGAAGAGAAGAGGGGCATCCCAAAAGAGGAGAAAGAGTGGCCAGGTTACCAGCCAGTGGCCAGGCTTTCTGGAAGGCAACTACGTCACCAGGCCAAGCACTGCATTGGAACAGAGTCCTGTGTGTCCACCAGTGAGTAGTGAATCTTGCTTTTTCACTATAATCACCCCCATCCCATGTAACTTGCCTCCTTCATTTACTGCTCAGGATGGGGGTTTTTAGGGAAACCTATAGGGGCATCAGGAAGAGGTACCTATCTCCTTGAGCTTGCAACCTTCCCCATTCATGATTCCTCACTCGTCAGTAACTTCCCACTCATGCTCCTGAAGGGAACCTCAACAAATGTACTGGCTCACCAAGCACAATTTGGGTGGAGTCATTTCTTCTATCCATTGATGGTTGTCTGACTAGGGTGAACAGATGTTCGCTTGTGAAAAAAAAATCACACAAGAGTATGGTGGGTATTATGAATACCTGGCTGGTTGAGATATGTAAGAGTGCTGTCATGCACCCAATGTATTGACCATGAGCATCACAGAGAAGCAATGGCCATGGAGAAGTCATATCTCCAAACATTGCTATATGTTTTACAGAACTCACCAAGCAAGTTAGAGAGTTCTCTGGTATTTTTTTTTTTAATTTATACCATTATACACTCATTTATTCGGGAGTATTTCATATGCTGGTTCTTTGCAACCTGAAGCTGCCAGTATAGTTTGGTAAATTTTTAATGACTTAGCTCAGAGGTATTTCTGATGACTAAATATCTTTTGGTAAAAAATTGTCTATCAATTTCTGCATCCTCTCTTCCACTTCCTCTCCCTTCTTTTTTCTCACTCTTTCACTCACCCCTCCTTTCCTTCTTGTACCCATGTATTTCAGCTTAGCTAAGTTTATGATTTAGTACCACCTCTTTCCTTCTATACTTCTGAGATCTGCATTATCACCCAGTTCTCAGAACCATTCTCCTAAGGGTCAGGGAGCAAGCTCTATAACCCGAGGAAAAGACAAATCATCATACTCATTATCGATACACAGATGAGGGCCCCTTGCTACTGCACACTCCATTTGCTGTATTGTTCCACATGCTCTTGGCCCTGAGGCCAACACTGCTCAGCCAGCCTCTGACCCTCTGCATGTACCAGCATTTCCCCGCAGACCAAGCACAGTCAGCATTGGGCAAGTCTACATGCTCCTCTTTCTGCCAGTGTCTTCTGTCTCAGCTGGCATGAAGACTTTCCCAATGCTCACTGAACTGTGGAGCAGCTGCAAGGGAATTTCCTCAGGGAACAGAGGGCACCTAAAGACAGCAGAGTTCCTGGAAAGGTAAAGTCCTGGGTGTGTTGCCAATCCCAAGTTGTGTGAAAGATCTATGTGTGAGCACTAGAGTGTACCCCCATCCTCAACTATCAGTGCTCATTTGGGAGTTCGATTTTCACCATTGACAAAGATAGAGCAAATCACAAACATATGCTAAGATCATCAAGAATACATCTCATATAATTCTGATGCAGTGATTTTATTGGGCAAGGGTTGAATATTTGATTAGTATGTACAAGGCCCTGGGTTGCATCTCTGGTACTGCAAAACAAGATAATACAACAACTTAACTACTCTCTGTAGTTAACTACAGAAGTACATTAAATACTATTTTAAAATTGTTTCCTATATTTTTCTAAAAAATGTCATAACTGGTTTATTTTCAATCTTATATAATAATTCAAAGTACAGATTAGGTTTTAGTGAAATGATTGTTGGGACTCATTTTTCACTAAATGTTAAAGTGTGGTGCATTTACACTTCACATCTATCTCCCTTTGCAGGGAACCCCCCTATCAGGAATCTAATCTTTTATACACAATGCCCAGCTCGGGCTGGGGCACCTGCAACATCTGCTTTCCTCACCTTTGACTTGCCTTTGCTGTAACAGGCCTTCTTGGTAGCTTCATCACACTCCCACTCCACAGCCTGCAGAAAGAACAAACACAAACCTTTAGGGCTTTGAGGAAAAGGGGAAACAGGAAGGTCCATGTGGCTACATTTGATCATTGGTGTGCATCCTTGTGCCAGCTTCTTCCCTCATGGTATAGAACTAACATCAAATATAGGATATCAAGTCATGGGCTTATATTTCACTTTAAAATTATGACATTTAGAAGACATGACCTCTAAAAAACTGCTTCATAGTCAAAATAGCAAGACATTCAGATGTAGTTTCTGGTAAGTAAAATGGATTACTTGAGGGAAACCAGGATAAGCACCCAGCCTAGGAGACCATGAACAGGAATGATCTGAATCATTCAAACACACAGTGTGTCATGCATTGACACTCCTGAGTAATGCCAGGGATGACTCAACATATTCTAGTTACCACAATATACATGTACATGACAGCCAGGGTAGAATTGGTTCATGCACAGAGAGCACTGTGACTACTTCCCACCTCCACACAGCTGCCAGCTCTATTTAGAGCCATGATGTTTAATGTTTTTCAAACTTTTCAAACCTAGCCCATTCTGATTAAGTTGACAAATGCATTAGCACATCTAGTCACAAAGAGAACCTGAAACACAGAAGATGATGGTGCCCGTTTCACAGACAGAGGTGATTCACAAGCTGTCTGCCAGTCCAGTCATTTAACACCAGTTCAAGCATGGAAGCATTGTTCTTTTCTACTACTCTGTAGTGTGTAGACTTTTAAATGGAAAGTATTTCTCCTACTTTTTAAAATATCTTCTTGTAATATTTTTCTAACTACTAAAATTAGATTTCTGAAGATTCAGAGTTATGGGCTAGTGAAGTAATTATCAGGAAAACGTGAGGAGCAATCTTGTTAGGTCAAAAAATGTCAAATAATAAACTAAACTAAACTTAATCTCAACCAAAGTAGAATAATATGCAGGAAAATACTGTCTCTATTCTTCCCCAAGACCCAGAAAGAGATGTTTCCTAATTCTCCAAGATGTAGGAGAATATGGAGTCAGATCGCTGCCACCAAACACGCTGCATAAGAGAGGAAGGTGTCCCAACTGTGTGCCCGATAGCTTACCCCTTTAACAAACATGAGACCATGAGGAAATTATCCACAGAGAACCATGCTGGCATTCCCCCAATATGAACAATGCCATGTCTGTTTATGATTGTGTAGAATCAAGAATTCAGTCAGTATCGACCTCCAATAAGAGAATATGTTAATTCTGTGCCCTTTCCTGGGTCACTCTTTGGTGGGGGCAGAGAAGATACAGCTAATCCATGTCTGATGCAAATAACTGCCTTGAATTCCATCCAGGATGGCAAGTATTCCCACGGAAAGCAAAGAGCTTCACACACTGCACTGTGACACGCAGATTCAAAACATGAAAATATACTCACTGTTAACCATGTCTGACCTTTAATATGTTCCGTTCTTAAATCTATTTATAAAAAACTCCCTGTTGCATCTTTGCTAATATTTAAATGTAAAACAGAATTGACACACGGATGCATACCTCCAGCCACAAAGAACTCTTTACAATTTAAGCTTATTTTACCAAACAGGTTGATGTCATTTAACAGAAAGAGTGGTTACAGCCACACAGGCATGAGCACATCTGTACAATGAAACTCTTCAGTGGAGAGGGTGCTCTCAATGGCTCTTGTTGACTTGGTGATATTGTTAAAAGTTTAATATTGGGGAATGGAGAGACAGCTATGGTAGTAAAGTGCTTTGTGTGAAGGCACGAGGACCTGAGCTTCAGTACCATTTCAAAATTGCTTAACAAGCCCAGTTCTGAGACAGTGGAGACACAAAGGACCCTGGAGCTTGCTGCCCAGAAGCTCTAGATTCATCTATGAATTTCAGGCAAGTGAGAGATCACGTTGAAAAAGAAACAGGACCCATCAAGGTAGGTAGAACCAGAGAAATGATACCCAAAGTTGACTACACACACACACACACACACACACACACACACACACGCACACACACACACACACCTCATATGTATATACATGTATAAGTATACCTGCATACATATGATGCATGTGCACACCCAAAGACACATAGACTTAAATGCTGATATACATTAGAAAGGAAGGGTCATGAGTTTTAAGCCTGTCTGGATTGTAGAGGAGTTATGCTGAGCCTGGGTGACCCAGTGGGAAAATAAAACAGAAAGCTGAGGATTGAGCTGTAGCCTACCAAGTGGGAGACCCGAGATTCAATACCCGATAATGCAAGAAAAAAGTAAAATATTAATGGTTTCCTGAATAAACATAAGAGGTCTGGGCAGCAGGGGAAGCGCCAGGATTAAGGGAGAATATTAATCAAATGCCATCACATTGTTAGATCTTACTGCTTCTGCCAGTAAACAAACAGCTTCCCAGTTTTACCTGGTGCTCAAGGAGCCTTCGCATTTTCAAGATAATATTGGCCAAGGACCAGGAGTGAAAAGAAATAGAAAAGAAGAGAATGAGTTTTCATAAATATTTTATTGCTTTGTCCAGAATACTGAAAAACAGCAACTGCTTACACAAGTTTCTTAGATCAGTAGTAAAAGAGTACATTCTGACTTTGCTCTTGTTTATAGAAGGACTCCTGGAGGTGTTTCATCTCTGTATCTCCAGCATGACAACCATATTCAAATCCAGAATTAATGTAAAGTCATGACTGTTTAGCTTTCTATGGTTTCATATTATTCATGAATAGAAGGAAAAAAATTATATACTAATGGTGGGAATTTACCACGAGAAGAAAGTGAGAGAGACACATTGTTAGGCACTGCAGAGCTGTATAAGAACCGAAGTTGGTAAAAGAGACTTTTCTAGATTTACAAGAAAATTAAGTGTTTTGGATTAATCTAACAGAATTTTCCTTTTATTCACCAATCTAGACTTTGCTTTGTGGATCTTCTGGCAGTTATGAAAACATGTTTCCACAGGAGAAAACCACAGGGGTTAAGGGAATTTTCTTGCATTAGATTTGACTTCTCAAAGTTTCTACTCTTTTGTTCAAGCTCAGCTTTCTTTTGAGCTCCTTTACAATGCCCTTTATTGAAGGACCTATCCTTGTCAATGAAAGGCCTTCGACTCAAACTTTATATCTAGTCTCACTGAAACTGGTTATTTGTACGTGTATCATTATTTTGGAGCAAAACCCACAATTGACTTAGGAAGTGTTCTACATACTTATCTTCATATTCATTCTAGCTACTTTTATACCAACTCAAATCTGTTTTTCTGGCAGTCAAAACAAATGAAAAGGTATTGTACATTTCCAATCCCAGTACAACTCAGTCTTACTTTCTTAATTTAAAAAAAATCTTTATTTATTATTATCCTTTGTCTTTTTTACTACAGAAGAGAAAAGAAACATGAATATTGTATTATTCAACATTCAACATTTAATGCTCATTGAACATGTCAGAGGAAAGCATAAAGTAATAATAGTGGTTACCTGAATATTCAATGAATCAATGATTTTGTAGATAAATCAGTCTACATTGATAAAGACTAAAGATTCATATATGTAGCCCATTTTTCTATGCAGATGCATAAATATCTTCTGTGATATTAAATAGGGTATAAAAGTTTTGCTACAGTACCTTACATGAAGCCTTTTTCATTTAATATCTTTTAAATATCCACTAAGTATAATATATTCTGTTAGACAATGTTTGATGGAAGAAGATAGAAAATATTTGTGTACATCAAGTATTAATTTGAAATAAAAGTTTTTTCCCAATATTTTGAAATAAAAGCATTTCAAATTTTGAAATCGACCATTTACTGCATGGTTGATCAGATCACATAACAGCGCTTGTACCCTTTTCGGGTACAGTAGCTTCACGGTGGTGCATCTCATGTCCAGTGAAATGCTTGGGTATTCTCAATACTTGGCCAATCACAGGTGCTATAGTCACATCTATCAAGAAGCACACAGGACATCAGAACCCTGCTTTTAGAAAGACAGAAACCCAGGGATGTTAGGAACTTCCTATTGTTTCCCTGTAGATGATTCAGGGGACATGATCCAGTCATGACAAATGCAGCTGTGATCTCAAGAGTAAGTCAGATGTTGGAGAGAAAAAAGATTGGCTCTTTTTATGTACTTGTTACATACATATAAATCCACAGTTCTCAGAAGTGTATAAACAAAGCTGTGTATTATCACATTCCATAGCAAGAGAAGTTAATTAGATGGGGACTAGCAGTGGCGGATGCTTTTCATAACAATGAAGAGAACAACATTCCAGGCAGATGGGCCACTGCTCTTTCAGCAGATGGCTGTGCTAATTAGATACTGGCAAAAGATAACATTTAAAAAAAACTAGTTTAATTACACAGCACCCAAAATTAACAACCACCTGAGGGCTTTTGTTTTGTTTTGTTTTTTTTCATATGTTTGCATTTATATTCTTATGTCATATATTTCAGTGACACACTGGAGAGGGTTACATTGTCACCACCATTACAAACAAATTGTCAGAGAATGTAAGGCCATGTCTTTGTTCAAAAAGAAAAAAAACCTTGGATGAAACTTGAAACAAGTGGGGATTTCATGGTGTTTGACTAGAGTGTCAGTTTAGCCAACCTTGAATATGGCTGTCTTCACTAGTTACCTTTATGTGGCAGTCATGACTGCTACAGAGGACACAAAATCTCATTGTGCAAAGGTAAAATATTTTATTCACTTTGGGAGAGCTGTCTAATGCTCATCATCGTCTTTGTGCCTTATGTTAAATGCAATCGTTCATTTTTTCATATGGCTCTGCAGGATATCTGCCTTCTTGATCATGTCAGAGACTCTACTTATTTCCTGTGCAGTCTCTCAGATCATAAGGCTAAAAAGGAACTACTTCTAAATTTAACCAATGTATTTTTGTAGTTTGTTTTTAATTCTTGCTATACTAACACCAATATGAGACTCAGTTATATATCTTAATCTTAGAGATTTCATGAGTATTAAAATATTTTAAGCACTATACTAAGACCTATATTTTTTTCACATAATACCAAAACGAAGTCACTTTGGCTCAATACACAGTGGCTCCAAACATGATAAATGTTCTTTGTACATTTGGCTTATGAATTAGTATAGACAATGCTGTAGTTTTCTGGGGCTATACAACAAACTGTGATTTTAACAAAATAAATTTGTTCTTACAGATTTGGGGGCTGGGTGTCCTAAATCATGGCAGTAATGGGTAGCTTCTTTAGAAACTGGGAGGACTCTCCCTAGGCCTCTGTCCCAGCCTTTTGCAGGGAAAAGGCCTTTGACATTCCTGGACTTGTGCTTACAACAATCCTCAGACACCCTTCTCCTGTATTTGGAACAAAATTCTCTCTTCTTGTAAGGTCACTAGCCACTGGATCAGGGCCCAAAACATACCAATGATGACAACCTAATTATAATATACATACTAATTATACTAATTATAATACACATACAAGACTTATTTCTAAATGAAGTCACAACTTATGATTCATGGCAGGTTTGATTAGAGTGGGTAAGAGTAAACCCAATACTGTGTCACATTTGGACTGACAAAAATACACTAATCCTAAGGGCAATTGCTTGGGGTGAAATTAATTCTCAAATCTAATGCAAT
Source organism: Onychomys torridus (assembly GCF_903995425.1). Classification (NCBI taxonomy): domain Eukaryota; kingdom Metazoa; phylum Chordata; class Mammalia; order Rodentia; family Cricetidae; genus Onychomys; species Onychomys torridus. Next base: position 70,604,907 of record NC_050457.1, on the reverse strand, counting down.
GCAAAAAAAAAGACAATCCTTTGAACTTGGATGTGCTAGCTACAGTACCAATGTTTTTGTTTTTCCCACATTTATCTCACTTAGCTGGCTATAATTCATCTGGTAAGTATAGTTACTAAGGGATTTTGAATGAAGCTATTATCTGGGTGTTTGCCAAACCCCAGTGATTTCATGTAGCTCACTAACCCTGAAACCTCATAGCTTGGATTTGTGCCTGTCCCATCCTGCTCCTGAGATGACAAAGTTAAGTGTCTTTGGTTACTTGATTCTTATGGTTTCTTTGTTTCTCTTTGCTGTGAACCAGAAAAATACACACCTGAAGCACACAAATTTGTACATGTCTAAGGTCAGAGCTGTTGGCATTCAGTATATTATTAATCACAGAGTCCATCGATTCACATGTCATGGAAGGTATTCATTTTTAAAAACTCTGGGCCCACTCATAGCCCAAGTATTGATTTTAAGCAGCTCATGATTCATGTGGCGCAACCACTGCACAGCCAGGGTGTGACCTACAAAAGCTGTGCTGGTTTTGAGAGCTCAACCCCAGTCTGATTTTGATATAACAGTAGAGTTCTATTACTTCATAGATGTGAGGTCACACCTATTGCTATGCCCATTCCTCAAGCAATAAAAGCCAAAGATATCTAGAACACGCTATCATCTTTCTTACATCCTCTGTTGATTCTGCTCCAGGTGGCTAGTGATGCTTCACACGGTCACAGAATGCAGACCTGATTTGGATGGCATGGTATGCGGCCTATGGACTATCTAAGAAGCCAACATAGCCATTGCCTCCTGCACACCTGTGTTTAATTGTCTATAATCATATCTGCAAATTTCTGTCTAAGATGGGGGTTTAGCCTAGTGCTAATCACTTGCACAACATGTTAGAAGCTTTTGGTTCATTGGGGAAAGTACCCAAAACAAGCTCCAAATTCCAAAGACAAACAAAAGCATCAATCTGTCTCTCCTAACCTCCAAGAAGTAAATTGTACCTGGACAGGAGGCCAGTTGCCTGGTTCACTTACTTACATATAGCCCATAGAACAATAATTTATATACACAATCAGCAAACACTGTATAGTTGTGGGAAAAATGAATGAATATAACATGCTCTACACCAGTGTCAAAGTGGCTCCAGAACATCCCACTGGTTCCCCAACCTCCACCATGGGGAAGAGGCACGTGGGAGTTGAAGTCTGGGAGCTAACTGAGTGGATTCATCACACATGGCCACCAAAACAGTTCCTCCTGACTATGGACAAGGAGTATATATATGGGTAGCTGTTAGAATTCTGCCCTCATTCCAACTACACGACTGCACATGCACAGTTCAGGAGGTAAGCAAAGAGTCTTGTGTCTTATGTCATCAGCGTGAGCACAGTCACACGATCATCACATGCAATTGGGGCACGCTTGGTGTTGCTCCATAAGCCTGCTTCGCCAGGAGCCCTTAAAAAGCCAGACTCAGACTCCACCCTCTCTCTGCTCTGCTGTCTCTCCCCCCACCCCATCTTTCTCTCTCTTTCCTCCCCAGGCCTGGTCCTTTTGTCCCTCCCCACTTCCTCCTAATAAGCCACTGGGTTCTGCCGTGACCTTTCCGCCAGTAACCAGCACCACCACCAGAGACATTTATCATTCATTTCAGTAGCTTCTGTAAGATGAAGAGGAAGGGACAATCTAGAACATTCTCACAATGATAGAATAATAATTGTACTTACTTCAAGAACATTGTAAACCACTCACATCAAAGAAGTTGACAATAAAGCTAAGACAAAGGTGGCCTGTAAGTGTTGTGTTACTATAAATCTCCAGCAAAGTGTAAGGCTAAGAAGGCACATGTGTGTCACAGCACTTGTACTATCTACTTTCCAGTTTGATTTCTTCTGGCCGACTAATCCTAAAGACATACACATTTACACCTCTCGAGGAGTAGGACATAAGCCATCTTGAATCTCACTTATGTGGGGGGTGAGATCTGAGATGGTATTAGATCCCCTTCCCACAGGCAGTACAGTAACGAAAGGTCCCCAGAGCATGTGCCAGCTTCCTGAGGGATGCCTAAGTTTAAAATTCTGCGCAAGTCATCCACTGCTGTCAAAAACAAACTCCTGGAATTGTGGGGTCTCGGGAAGCATAAATGATAAACCAGGGCTTTTGGAAACAGATGCCTCTGGTGACTGACTTCAAGTATGTGGACTGGTCCAGGAGACAGAGGAACTGAATGAGACAGAGTGAGTTCCCTCAGACTCACTCCTCAGCAGGAGGGAACCTGGTAGGGCAGTGATGTGAAAGGAAATAATTAGTAGGAAGCCCCATGGTGGAAAATGTTATGTTCTCCAGGACAAAATCTGACATTATGGTGGGCAGACATGATGGCATCGGACAGCCATTGCACTTCAAAAGTGTTGCCATCAATGGAAGCTGCATTTGAAGGTGAGGACAGTCATTGCAGCGGCTGTGGGCTACAGGTTCAGAGAAATAGTCCTCGCTCCAGAGTTTCAAATAAATTATTTCCATGGATCCAAGTAGGACTGACTGCCTTAAAATATGGCCTTGTCCATTCTGTAAGCTTAAATTTAGTGAAAATCCAATTACTGAAGGAACCAGTAATTTTTATACATGAGTTCCTGAAAGTATTACTATGTATAGAACCCAATGGGAACTCAATCAAGCATGCGATAAAGTATGGGGCAAAGTACTGACATCACAGTCATTGAGTACCAGGGACTGCTCTGCATATTTTAAGAGTTCCCAAGTGTATCTGGTTGTAGAATCATAGTTTTTAATGTTGTGTCTTAAAAAAATTTAATTATGCCTTGTGTTACATACAGCATAAATGTGATGTTTATTAGAGACTAGCAAATTATGGTTAATCTGAAATAATATTCTGCTAGTATGAATAGGTATCCTGAAAGGACTGAAGTGTTAAAACTATCGAACAGAGGTGAGATTGCTAAGATCATTTGAGTGCTGTAAGGGACATGAACATGATGCCTTCTAAAATGATTTTTAAAAATCACCCAAAGCAGAATACTGGGATGGGATACGTTTAGGAACAAGTGACTTGGTACAAGGAACCCTGCATCAGGGTTGAATTCACAAAGGGGGTTTGTTGTGTGGTTTTGGTCAACACTTTCTATCACAAATCTAATGACTATCAGCAATCATAAGCTAACATCCTTCAGAAAAGAAGTAAAAATCAAACACTTGTCCTTAACGTAGGAGTGAATTCTCAAGCCACGTGATGAGATTCATTTTGGAATATGGTTAAAGAGTTTTAACAAGACATCTGAAGGACCTTTGATGGGAGGCACAATGAAGTGGATGTGGGAAGTGATGCAGGCGATGCTCAACACAGAGACAGGGAATGATGCCCGTGTCCTGTTCGCCTTTGCTAGTTGTTTTTGGGTTTTATTTTACTGATGTCATTAGAGTGTCTTATGTTTTCAGGAGGACTGTCTCCCTTTTCATTCTGTGTGATCATCTCTCAGTTAAAATGTAAAGTCACCAAAGCTGTGGTCTCTCCAGTTTGGTTTTTATTTATCAAATATCCTAGCTAAATCCTGGCAAAGTACTTCTGGCGTGAACTCTCAGATCAATAGCCAATATAGATGCAAATATATGGGGTTTTGTTTCCTGCTTTTCTGTGAATCTTCTTTTTTTTCCTTTTTTTTTTCTGACACTGACATCAGGAAAACAAACAGTTCTTGAGATCTCATTAATTTTTCTCTGGAGGTCGGGATAGAGTGGGCACTTCACATTCACCAGTGCACTTATAAAGACAAAATTATGCATCTTTATTGGGGAATTATTTTATGATCAGTGAACCACATCAGTCAAGTCCCACACATACTTTTTGAGATTCAGCTTCTACAAAGATTGACTTTACCTCTAGCTTAAGAACCTATTGATCTACTTGTTCTCAAGACATTTGGGAAGTGTCTCTCATGAGCTTTGTACTGCCTTATTCCTATTTGCTTCAGACGTGAACATTGAAAGGTATCTTCTGGTCTATATTTGGCAGTCACATTTTACTCTTATTTTTTAAAACAATACATAATGGGTGACACACTTCTGTCCAAGGAAAGCATTGCTTACCATTATGTAACAAGGTTAAACGAGAACATCATGACAATTGTGGATATATCTATTACCAAGTTAGTATTTAACAAAATAGATGAATATTCACTTAAACTTTCTAAATGAAATGAGTCAACTATAATTAAAACATTTTTATTGTTCACTTTATCATGTTTTTTTATTTATATTATAATCTGATTACTTTTATCCCATAAATCTTAAATTTTTGTTTGTTTTTTTTTTTGGTTTTTCGAGACAAGGTTAAATATTATTTATACTAGAAAAATTTTTTATTTGAAAGAGCTCTTAAAAACCAAAATTGTTGGAGTCAAAGGAAACTAGGAATTGGTGGTTTTTAAAATATTAATGTCTATTATACTTCTATTGACAATACATACTTTTTTGTTAAATTTAACCTCTCTTTTCTTCTATTTTTCAGGAGATCTTCTGTTATATGATGGGTCTTATTTGACAATTAATTCTCAAATTTTTCATCCTTACTCAACCTCCCACGAAATGAGTTTAAGTTTAGGGTAAATGAATTGTATAATTTAATGGATTTTGGTGACTGGATATGAGTAGACTCTAACATACAGCCATCTCAGGGTCAGAGAGTGTGAAACTGTTGACCTAGGTAAGTATCTTCCCCACAAAATCCCCACACCAACAGCCTGAACCTGTGAGTAGTACTGAGAGGACAACACTTTATTTGTGCTGAAATGTGACATTTGATTTGTATGTTAATAAATAAAGTTTCTTGGAGATCAGAGGTCAGCAAGCCATCAACAGAAGTCAGGCGGTGGCAGCAGATGCCCTTAATCCAATCACATGGCAGGCAGTCTCTCTCTGTGTGGTCAAGGACACAGCCAAGCGTGGTGATGCAAGCCTTTAATCCCAGTACCAACCACAGAGACCTGGAGGTCTGTATAGACAGGCAGTGATGAGGAAGTCATGTGGCTGGGCTTAGAACCAATGAGAAGGCAGAATACGAAGGCTAGTTACACAGGAAGAAGCCCTCTCTGTGGAAGATACTGCTGGTGGTAAGCTAAAGCTAGTGATGGTTATTGCTCTGATTTCTTTGCTATTGCCTCTGTATTTGGCTCTGTGTTTCTCATTTAATAAGACTGTTTAGAAATTCGTCTACAGGGAAGGTTTTCCAGATGGATTGGAGTCCAGGTTTTGAGTTGGGACAATGAGGAATGTAACTTTCATATGGGAGAAGGCAATGCAGACACAGACTGGAGTTCATATGGCCGTATTCAGAGAAGACTGCCAGGCACCCAAAGCTAAGAGAATCAGAAGAGCAGCTTTACTAAAATCTCTTGGGACACCATCCAGCTGCTACCTGAGCTTTTGTACCACAAGGATCATTTTTAAATATCTACTAAGAATGAATTTATGTTACCCTATGCCTCAAAGTGTATGGTGATTTGTTAGAGGTACTCTTAGACCAGAGGTTCTCAATCTGTGGGTCATGACTCTCTTGGGGGTCGATCAACCCTTTCCAGGGGTCACCTAAGACCATTAAAAAACATAATTTTATATTATAATTCATAACAGTAGAAAATTATAGTTATGAAGTAGCAACGAAAATAGTTTTATGGTTGGGGTCACCACAGCATGAAAACTGAATTAAAGGGTACAGCAGTACAAAGGTTGAGAACCACCTGCCTGGACACTCATGTAGACATTTACCTTGAATTACATACAACGGTACTAACACAACTCTAAGGACACAGGGTAAGTGTGTTAACCTTTGTGTTTCTTCCAAACATCAGAGGAATCCCTGCTACAGATTAAAATATGTCACTCTGAAAATGTGCCTCGTTGGTATAAATATTATTTTGAACTGGATATTTTAGGGAAAAATTTGAGAAGAATTCTGAAAGCAGACAGACTGTCCTTTTGTAATAAGAATTTGCACATATAGAGCAAGTCTGCTCTTTGTTGTATTTAGATAAGACAGTATCAAAACTCCAATCCTCAGCCATCTATTTAGAGTTATTCCTCTTTCTTGATGCCTCCCATGTATGTGTACATGAGATATGCATGGTGCTAATCTTCTTTTTGTTACTGCCTTACACAATGTTTATTTTATTATAGGTGTTCCAGTCAGCAACTTAGAAAAGTAGAAGAGACTTTATATTTTTCTTACTCACACTCTAAAAACAAAGATGAAGTCACTGGTATCAAGAGCTCCAAGAGAAAGCTGTGTATGACCCTGAGACAGATGAAGGAGGTATCTAATGCAGACAGGGATATGGAGAAAAATGGATCCAATGCAGTTTTCCAGGGCAAGTGTGATGATTAATCTCAATTATCAGTTTGGTGGGGTTTAGAATCACCATGGAAACAAATCCCTGGGTATATCTAGGATTACCTAAGTTAGATCATTTCAGGGGTGGAGGGGAGACCAACCGCAATTGTGAGCTATGTCCTTCCATGGACTGAGGTCTCTGAAAGCTGAGCATCAGCATCTATCACCCGCTGCCCCTAACTTTAGACACACTGTTAGCAGATGCTTTAAGCCCCTGCTGTGGTGGCTTCCCCTCCATGACAGAGGATGCCCTCAACCTTGAGCCAAAATGAACCCTCCCTTCCTGAAGCTGCTTCTGTCAGATTTTGTTAGAGCTACAAGAAAACTAATATGTACAGCAAATCACTGAAGCATCTTACTTAGGGTTTCTAGTGCTGTGATAAACACCAAGATCAGTGTTTGTCAGGGGAGTGAAGGGTCTATTTCTGTTTATAGCTTGTAGTTAGGGCAGGAACCTGGAGGCAGGAGCTGATGTGGAGGCCATGGAGGGGTGCCGTTTTATTGGCTTGCACCCCCTGGTTTGCTCAACCTGCTTTCTTACAGCACCCAGGTCACCAGTCTAGTGATGGCACCATCCCCTGCAGGTCCCTCTCACCCACAGTGATCATCTGTCAAAAGAATGTACTCAGGAAGCAGAGCCAGGCAGATCTCTGTGAGTTCAAGGCCACCCTGGTCTACAGAGCGAGATCCAGGGTAGGCACCAAAACTACATGGAGAAAACTTGTCTTGGAAAAAAAAAAGAAAAAAAAAAAAAGTACCAACACAGGCTTGTCACCAGGCCAGTCTGGTAGAGGCATTTTTCTCAATTGAGGTTAACTCTCTCAAAATGATGCTTCCCTGTGTCAAGCTGACATAAACACTAGCCAGCACAGAAGGTTTGAGAAGATCTAAGGGAAATGATCAGAGCGTAATAAACAGAGGGAAAAGTGTTTAAGGATAGAATACAGCTAGTGCCTGGGGCTGAAATGAGCAGCAAAGTGATGAAAGAAACCAGTGGACTTTGGGATGAGGAATAGCCATGAATGTACCATCCCAGGCAGGTATGCAGCCTGGGACGAAGTTGCTGAGCCACTCAAGAGGTGAAAAGTGTGTGTGTGTGTGTGTGTGTGTGTGTGTGTGTGTGTGTGTGTGTGTAGGTAGGATAAGTAGACAAGGAGAATTCTGGGAAGAGGAAGGAGAAGATGCCTGCTCACCATCCAGGGAGCAGCATGTAATGACACATAGGTAAAGCTATGGAAAATGTGGCAACATGTAGATTAACAGAAATGGACTGAGTTTAAGTGTAAGAGCTAATCAATAGTTAGCCTGAACTAATGGCTGAGCAGTTTTAATTAAAATAAGCCTCTGTGTGTTTACTTGGGTCTGAGCAGCTGTGGACTGGGTGGGACACAGGAAAAATTCAACCACATGCCTTCCTTCCCCATGAGCGACTCACCTTTGGTCATGAGAAACCACCTTATAATTGTTTCTAAAGGAAAATATGATAGGAAGGCAGATCTAATTCCAAACAGCTTAATTGAAAAAAAAAAAAACCAAATTCACACAAATTCATCACACTTTTGAAACAAACACACTTTAGTATTCGGTAATACATTCTGTTTTTCAGAGCAAATGAAAAAAATGCACAACAAACTAAACCATATTAATCACATGACAGGTGCCTCTAACATCACAGGAATTCAAAATAGTTTGGCACAAGACCTTTTCTTCAAAGTCAAATCATAGTGATTTATTTGCTTGGAATTTCATGTCCTAAGTCAAGCAAATGAGATGATATAAAAAATGACACAAACAGAAATGAAAAATGAGGGGAAACTTGTAACTTGCCATCTAGGACATGCAGAAAAGCTAAAGAGGTTGGAATTTATGGGTGGAAAAATAAGGAAAGCAGAGCAGCAAATTATGTTTTACATCTGTGAGTCTTACATTTCTCTTAGAATTCTGAAAAGAAAATGTTACTAAATGCTAATATTACTTTTTTTCTGCCTCCAATCTAGTCAGCAAAGGGCATTTGGCCTTAGCCAGTCAACATCACAGTTCTCCCTAGAATTCAGAATTTCAGCTAAAGTATGTCCTCATTACAATCCTAAATGTCAACAGCAAAACTTCAATGCTAGTTATGATACTGGGAATATCACTGACTCTCAAATTTGGACTATGAATATGATTTACCACTATCAACTTTCACATCAGCATTATGGATTTAACCAGACTCAACTTACAAATGTGTGAAACAGAAACACCCCTCTTGAAGACAACCTGTTCCAAGGGCAAATGGTATAAGGAGGTGCAAAGGAATAACAGAAGCTGAACACTAAACTAACAGTCCAATACCATACAAGCCTGGCAGTAAGATGTACTGATAGGTGATGTTGCTCTGCATGCTGTGAATGTGTTGCTCTGATTGATGGATTAAAAAAATGCTGATTGGCCAGTAGCCAGGCAGGAAGTATAGGTGAGATAAGCGGACAAGGAGAATTGTGGGAAGAGGAAGGTTGAGTAAGGAGTCACCAGCCAGACACAGAGGAAGCAAGGTGACAAGGCAGAACTGAGAAAAGGTACCAAGCCACGTGGCTAAGCATAAATAAGGTTAATTCAAGTGTAAGAGCCAGTCAGTAATAAGCCTGAGCTAGTGCCCGAACAGTTTTAATTAATATAAGCCTCTGTGTATTTACTTGGGTCTGAGCAACTGCAGACTGGGTAGAACAAAGGAAAATTTCCAGCTACAATGTACAATAGAGAAATTACTCCAGGCTGCCCTTATAACAGATGACTAGAGATGATGCTAGTGTCCCTCCGCCCATCTCCATATTGTACCCTCCCAGCAATCCATGGCTCTCACATGTATTACATTCAAATGATGCGTGCAGGTGAAAAGATGTGTCTGAAGGCAACTAGGCTACTGTCTGCATAATGCAGAACTCAGACTGAGGCCAGTCTGGCTCCAGGATGTTAATCCACATGTGATGGCTTCTTCAACAAATTGCCTGGATATGCTTTATTCCTAAAATTCCCTCCCATTTTAACAAAGTCTTGTTGAAAGGTTGGGTGTGCCTGCTTTGAATATGTTATAATAAGGAACACATGTTGCTTTCTCTTTGTAATAAAAGGAAGACAGACTCCAGCTAAGAAAGTGGCCAGGGAGACATCGGCCTCTTTATACTCTCATTTCCAAGGTTTTGACAAAATGGTGGTGATGCATCAGTGTTGATTCTCCCTCCTATCTAAGCTCTCAAAGTTGATGTAAAACACAAAAGTAAACTTAACTGAGATCATTTTGTGACTACAATTCTATGCACATATCCAAAACTAACATGATGCCCAGCTCCAAGACATAGGTCACTGGTTTTGGGGGATCGTTTCTTTTTCTTTAACCCCTCTAATGTAATGTAGAAACTCAGTTTGGGAATAGACTCCAGTTTAATTTTCTGTTTAAAGTTTTGTGATCTTTGCTCAGTTATGGCAGGTCATCAGATAGGACTGGAGCCACCATTGGAGCTGGAAGAAAGGTCAGAAAAAGCTCACTGGAGTTCCAAGTTCAGCTCCCATTACTCCATAGTCTTCCCGTGTGGTAAAAGCCAGGTGTCTGCATCACCTAGGGGAGGGTGGCAGCAATGCCCATCCTCCCACAGCACAGATCAGTGGTACCCTGCCACTGCTGCAAAGATGTTCTCTGAGAAACCTCTTGGTCCTCTGACATTTATGGTGTTTCTGCTCTCTTCCACATTGGAGAATCCCTGCAGATAAGCTCTTAGCATCCTGGGTAAGTGCTCTACTTCATGGGCATAGCTTGGGGACTCTATGGGGACCCTACAGAGTCTCTAATCACTATAAAGTCTTTAATGCAAACAGATGTGTGCCACATTCCCTAACTGCTATGGTCTGATTAAGATGGATCATTAAGAAAATCTATATAAAATTATAAAAATATGGGAATAATGTATATTTAAAAAGCTAATGTGTATGTCCAAATAAGCTCACGTTCTTCCATATATTTACATATAGGTTTTCATTTGGTAGCAATGATTTAATGAATTTTGATGATAGATAATTAGGTCTCTCAAATATACATATAGAATGGTATAGTGGTAAAAATCAGATTGTACCTACATATGATTAAATATCAACTATAACGCATTTAATTGCTTTTTAATTTGTTTTCTTTCTTTTTAAGAACTTCATACATATATCCAATGAAATATGATCATGCCTGACCCCATTTTCCTGTTCTAAGTCTCTCCATGTCCTATATCACACTCCTGCCAACTTCATGTCTTGATGATGATGATCTGCTAAGTCCAGTTAGTGCTGACAATAAGTATATGTGTGTGGGGCCAACCACTGAAGTATTAGGAACCTACTGGTGGCCACAAACTCAAAAAAGAATGATTCCTCCTCTCTAGTAACTATCTATTGCCAATAGCCCCTCAGTGAGGGGTGGACCCTGGACATTATCGACCTCATCTATGCTGGGGTTCTAGCTGCTGGGATTTCATGGCTGAGGCAGCGCTGCCATGTCCAGAGACAGTACTTCATAGCACCCTCCCCCCATTCTCTGGTTTTAACCTTTCTTTATTCTGCCTCCTCTTTCACTGTATTACCTGAGCCTTGTGGTGGTACAGTTCATACTGAAGTCTTGCCTAGGGCTGAGCATTGATTCTCTTAGTCTCAGAGCTCTGACCAAGCATGCATCTTTCTATTTTCTGCTGTCTACTGCAAAAGGAACCTCCTCAAACCAAGACTGAGAGGCACTCCAGTCTATGAGCATAAATACAAACATTTAGGGGGCAATTTAAAAGCATGGCTGTTTAACTAAATAACAACAATAGGTTCTGGCCTAGAACCTAAGACCTCTAAGATCATGGGCTTTTAACCAGAATTATAGATCCAGGCATGAAATTGCTTCCTATGGAGCAGGCCTCAAATCTAATCAGAAACCAGTTCCTTCCTAACAGTCATACCACTATTGTACCAGTGGGGACACCCTGCCTGGCAAATTGGTGTTGTAACATGCAGGGTCAAGAGCATTAATGCTTTAAAAAAAAAAAAAATAAGCAGCCCACATAGTACCTTCAGGCACTAGGAAAATTAACCAGCAGGGAGGAAATTCCAAGTCAGTTTGAAATGATTTCTCTATGTCTTACAGCCAAAGCATGTAATATCTACAGTGGAAGAGTTTTATCATACAGTTATAGTAGGCAACCCAGTACAGTGGCAATAGCCCATTGTGTTTTGGAGACCTCTGAGTCTTTTTGAAATGATTTCTGGTTTTGCAAACTATCTAGGTCCTCAATGTTTTCAACGATTTTCTTTGTACAAAGACTTTCCAAATCTATAACTATTTTGATCAGTCTACCTTCTAAGGTGTTTGGACAAACACCATTATAATCTATTAGATTTATAGTCACAGTAATATACAATCGACATGCTCAATTGCCCGATTTTAAATGAAGCTATAAAATAGAGATCTGGCAATTCTAAATGTGGCTTTGGGAAAAAACCCTCACACTCTCACCATTTCTAGATTTCTGATTATGGCTACTGCTAAAATCATCTTCCTGGGCTATCTCTGTCAATCCCTGCATGTCCTTTAAATAATCACAAATCCCAGAGAAACAAATTCTTAACATGATAAAATGGGTTTGGCATTACCTTTCTATCAGTGTTAAAAATTATTATAGTGTAACATTCCTAAGATAGAAAAGTAAATCTATGCATTTTCCATGACAAATAGCAATGAAGACATTCCTTGAGGCCCATCTATGTTCACACTATATGAAACACAAACAGAAGCCTATGCCAAGCTTATCCTATCCTTTTATCAGTTCTATGCTGAGGAAACATCACAAAACAGGTACTGTTAGCTGTTAGTGAATATAGAAGTGTGTGTATGTGTGTGTGTGTGTGTGTGTGTGTGTGTGTGTGTTCCTCTCCAAACTGGAAACTGCATTCAACTAATATTTACTGAGATTCTATTATGAGAAAGGATTCAGGAATTTACAAAGGCCATTTAAAGCCTCCTGCATTTTAGAAATTCTCAGCCTACTGAAGATAACAGATAAGTAATTCTAATACAACTTAAAATGCGAAGAGATAGAGACGTCCTTTGGCATCTGAGGCAGATGGATTCCAGATTCCCCATGAATACCCAAATATGCAGAGGCCAAATCCCTAGATAATAAAATAGTGTCGTAGTTCCATGCAGCCACCACATACTCTCTCTTATATTTTAAATGATCTGTAGGTGACCTACAGTACCTATAGGGTTATAGTAATTGTTACAGTGCATTGTTTAGGGATTAATGACATCAAGTCTGCACATATTCAGTATAGATGCCTTTCTAAAAAGGTGTTTTCAATACTCAGTTGAATCTATTGATGCAGATCCCACAGACATGTGGCCAGGCTGCATTTCATGAACACAGATGACTCCACAGGAAGAGATGGCTGATACCATAAGCAAACTTAGGGCGAAAGCCATCTGAGCAGGGATGGAGGGATGGGGGTGCTGGTAGAGTAAGAATATGGATGGTTGCTGCAAATTAGCACCAGCATAGGCAAGGTCTAAGAGGCGATAAAGCACGTCAGGTTCAGAAAACACAAAATACATCTGCAGTTGAAGCTCAGGCAGGATCGGATGGTGGAGGTATCAAATCTTGAATCTGGAAAATCATAAAATGGGAGTCTTACAGTCTCTTACATGATGTACTGTAAAATTGTATTTTTAAAATTGTTCAAGGGTTTTAAGCAGTAATGTGATGAAAGCAGTTTTCATGTATTAACACTTTGTAATAAACACTTTGTAAGGAAGGAAAAACTGAGGTACATTGCATACCACTCTCTGGGTCAGAAAGTACTAGAATGAGCTAAATTTCTAATAGAATAACATAGGATATTCACAGGGAAAGCAGAGCATAGAAGAAACATAGAAATCAAGTCATAAGCATCTGTAGTTGAAGTTTGTGGGGTAAACAGGAAGCCTAGTTCAAGAAATTTTAATGAGGCAGAATCACATGCAGGCTCGGGAGAGTAGCACAAGGACATCCAAAGCATTGTGGGTTGCAAAGAAAGATGGTAAGGGCCTCTGTTCCAGAAAGAAGAGTCTGAATCCTACCTCTGAGGTGAGTTTGAAATATTCAACCCAAATATGGTCGTGGCTCTAAACTAGTCTATTGTTTAGAAAGAAGCTGAATACAAGAAAATGGAAAGCTACAGATTACCTTCATTTTACATGTATTTTTTGCTTGAGAACAAAGAAAGTCTACTGATGTACGTATGGCTCTCATATTTATTTGGGTTTATGTTTTGCTTCTGTTTGGGGGAGATGGAAATGGAAAAGAAGTCAGTCACAATAGCTCACAGATGGATGAAGCTGCCTTCCATGTGGCTGATCATTTCAGGGTTTACATCAAGGTTCTGCCCATGTCATGGGTATAAAATTAATCCAAGAATCTCATATGACACTCTTAGTGAGAGGGACAATTGATTTACCCCAACACATGACATTAAAATAGAAAAAAAGATACCATCATCATTATTATTATTAACTCCCTGGAGAACAGAGAACAATGTCTAACCTGGCATTTGACTATTGAATGAATCTTTTTTTTTTTTTCCGAGACAGGGTTTCCCTGTGTAGCTTTGTGCCTTTCCTGGAACTCACTTTGGTAGCCCAGGCTGTCCTCCAACTCACAGAGATCCACCTGCCTCTGCCTCCCAAGTGCTGGGATTAAAGGAGTGCACCACTACTGCCTGGTTGAATGAATCTTTTTTATCAAGGATTTCTTAACCTTGCCATTCTTGCCTAGGTTTTCATCCTCATCCTCAGATGCAGCTTCTCAGTCTCCTTTCCCTGTGACATGCCCCTGCATGTGCTCAGGACGCTTCTTCTACACACTTGCTCTCTGGGGAACATCACTTAGTCTGGACTATCAATTCCAACACATCCCTTAGAATGTGTCCAAAGCACCCCAATTATTAGCCATCAAAATTGCATGTTTTCCTCCATGTCTTACAAGTTGCTCTCCACTAGAGTTGACTAGATAATCATCAGTTGTTAAGCATACCCTAATTGTTCTTGAATCTTCTTGTTCTCTACCATAAATCTGGATAACTATAAACAAAGAAATAAACAAACTAACCCTGCCCATCCCATTATGTCATTCCTACATCTAACTAATCTAACTACAAATCTAACTACAATGATTAATGATTTCCTTTCTGGTGTCCTTCTTCCAATCCTGTTCCATGAAAGCACTCTTCTCATTTGAAGTATCTTTTATAGACAGAAATTAGATGAAGCTCAATGCTTCTAGTAACTTGCCACCTTCTTAGAGATGGAATTCAGAACCCTTGGCTTCATTCTCAAAGCTGATGAGGTTCTGTCCTCATTTCTGTTTCATGGCATTCCTCTGACACTTTAGCACAATGAGGGAGGATTTCCAAACCCTTTAGACGCTTTCAGACCACCAGACTCTGTCCCTGTCCTGTGCCTGTGTATTTACTGGCTCCTTCCCAAGGATTCTATCCCTCACCTCTGCCTAACTCCCTATCATTCAGACATAAGCTCAAAAGCCACATATTGAGAGTAGGCTTTCAGCATGAGCCTCTTTAAAAGATACCAGGGACACTGCTGGCATTTTGGCATTCTTGGCAGTATCACTCATCAATGCTTTTCTTAATTACTGCTAATTGATTAAATGTTTGTCTGACTATACAACTTCTCACAGAAGAGTCCTGTAATGTAATTCAATAATTTATTATTCAGCATTTAAGGTCTGGCTTCCCAAGAATACATTTTCATTAAAATCAGGCTGAAAGAATGACTAATCTGGTAGCTTAAAAGGACACAGTTAGTCTCTCTCTGAAAGCTTTGAAAGTGTGAGAGGTTCACCACATTCCTCAGCAGAAGCACTGGGTTTGAATTTCAAGCTGAGTGTGAAGCCCAGGCAAATTCACTTGCATTTCTGAGCTCACCTTGCACTTGTACAGAGCAGGAATAATGCCTGCTCTTGTTTCCTCAGGTCCTAATGGGGGTTGTCAAGGTGCAACTAGTTGACCTATAAACTGTAGGCCAATATATTTTAGGAGGAATAGTTGGACGGACCTGGAATCTTTTCTGCTCAGCAAACTGAAAAGTTCCATAAAGGGGCTGTCCAATCGACTTTTTGTTTTCAATGGGCAAATGGCACATGACCCATTACACTGGGGAAGTGACCATACATGCATCGCTCTTAGCTCTTCTAAAGACTACTTATATACTTTATTAATCCTTCATTAATTTCCTCCTGAAAATGTAATATGAACATCATGGTCTTGACTGAAAATACACATCTGAACAGGACAGTGGGGATCTAAACAACTAACTACATCTCCTCACTGTACAGGTGGCCAATGAATAACAGTGAAAATAAGCAAAGTTCTCACCACCTAACTATCTTTCCTCTCTGGTGAAAGGCAACACGAGTGGTTTGGAACCCAGTTCAGGAATTAGGCAGCAATGTGGGTGTGGTTTCAGATGCTTTACTTATGACGACAATGACAGGTATTCCAAGGACCTTAACACAAGGCTTAGAAACAGCTCAGAAATGTGCAAGGGAGGGGGTCCCCTAAAGAGCTCCATACCAGAAACAAAGGCCCTAGAGATAGCAAGACACTCAGTCCATGGGCAGGGCTTAGTTTTCCATCAGAGGCTGCAGATGATAACAGGGCCCAGAGGTGCTGGAAGCCAAGCAAGAAGCGGAGTCCCTGACCTGCATGCAGCCTGTTCATCTGGACTGAGTATAGCAAATGAACTGTGAAGGACCAAGAAGGGGTGCTGGGGAGATGAGGTGCCACACAAGATGTTATGTCACTACTGGAAAATAGAAAGACTCATTGATTTGCAAGGAATATGAGAAGGATAAGTTACAGACATTTCCCTCCCCCCTTCATATACAGCTACTCGTAAAGCTACTTTTTGAGGCATAACCACATTTTCATGTACATTCATTCTTAAACTAAAAGGCTCATTGAAACAAAATTTTACTATGTCATAAAAAATTTTGGCATCTCAGATAAAAATGCATTGATCAGACTTCTGAAGCCTTGGGACTGGCTTTACATTATCTAATGAAGATGGATAGCCAATTGGGCAAGCTGTTGATAAGAAAGCCTTCTTGATCAATCATGTTTTCCAATTCAGGCTCAATAGCTGGGACACTAGCATCCTCAGGGACTTGACATTTACAAAGGACATGGGAAAAGAAAGGAGGCCATGGGACCCTGGGGTGACTGTGGGTATGAAGATTAGTCCTATCTTTTTTTTTTTTTTTCCAGTTTCCCTCACTTTTTTTCTCATTGGCTGCTGGATACAACACATAGCAATGACATCAAAGGGTCTTGCCGAGGACTAAGGAGGCGTTATACTTAGCATCTAGTATAGTGTCTATACAGAAGAAGCTTGCAAAGTTGTTAACTATGTAATTACTTTAATTGTTTATGGAAAAGCCCCACTTAGTCCCATTCTAATCCTTCACTGTGTCTGTCTGTAACTTGGAAGCACAAATACAATGGGGAGAGAAATGCAAAGTGCTACTGGGAATGATTTGGCTTAATATTCACAGGAGGTCCATAGCAACAATGTTTCCACACGCGTTCACTGAAAAATTATTCTTTGCTTTGAGGGAGCTTTAAAAATAAAATTCCAAATAAATGCCTGTGGGGTTCCAAATGACTTGAAAAGCTAAATCCATTCAGGCAGGAGGGGGTGGGTATACAGATGTCTGCCAACCCAAAAAAAAAAAAAATCTGTTTGGAATATTAAATTGCTTATTGTAATATTTTGAGAAAGCTGGAATAATGCCATGCCTTAAGAATTTCTAAAAACTTTGCTACCCCATGAAAGGGACAGAATTGAATGCTGACTTTCTATACACCCAAGGTTCTTGAAGTCATTAGAAGTCTGTATCATATATACTCTCTCTCTCTCTCTCTCTATATATATATATATATATATATATATATATATATATATATATGTGTGTGTGTGTGTGTGTGTGTGTGTGTGTGTGTGTGTGTGTGTATGCACAGGTGCACATATTTGTGCATCTTGAAGCCAGAGGTCAATCATGACGTCACTCCATAGAAACCATCTTGTTATATTTTTTTTCAAACAGTCTCTCACTAGCTTGGATGTCTTCAAATAGAAGAGGCTACCTGACCATCAAGCTCCAGGGATGCCTCTGCTTCCACCTCCCCAGAGTGGGAACTTCAAGAGCGCACCACCACGACCAGTTTTGTGGGTGCTGGGGATCAAGCACACGTTCTCATGGTGGTGCAGAAAGTACTTTACTAACTAAACTTCTTTCCCAGCCCCTAACTCAGTATTTACCTATGACTTGAATGAGGTCCTAGCAAGACACTAGAACAGTATTCTTTACCAAGTGTTTGATCAGATGATAAGTATGATCAGATCAGGTTTCCCTCACAGAATGCCCTTTGCCTTTTGACCATCGTTGGTGCTCTGAAGCAGTAGCTTCGCTCAGACTACTTTTTCCCTACTTCTGGTGGTGATTTCTCTGTGTGTGCCCGTTTGAGAAAGTGATCACAAACTGTAATGATTTATCTTTTCTCAAACATATTCTTGCCTCATCTCAGAGGCAGGATGTCTCCCCTGCAGAGTGTGATAAGAACCCGGCTTAGTTGGTCAATCTGTTTTTGTGGTTTCTGTTCAGCTAATTTTAAAATTGGAAACTCTCAAAGGGTGGCTTTGTGCCTAGTTTCCCTTGAGGAAATATGGAATTACAATGACAGATATAAACAAACCTAAACTGAGGACTATTTGGAAGAATGATGTTGTACAACCTGAAGAAAATAAAACATAGCATCAGAGCCCATTACTTTCAGCTTGATTCTGTTGTCTGCCATTGAAGAACAGTGTACATTTGTGGAACACATTTCCATAGCCTAGAGTAACCCAAGTTGTAATACTATCAAGAACAAGGAAGAAGGTAACAGAAGAAAGGAAGAGGCTGGAATGGGCAGCAGAGATGGGCAGAGTGGAAGGAATGGGGTACATAGGATTTGGTAAACATCAAATCTTCTCACCACCAGAGAGACCTGCAGTTTGCTTCAATGATGTTCTAGGTAAATTCAAGAACTGTGCCCCAAGGTCTTATGATTTAAACAAGGCCATTTTATTTATTTATTTTAAATGAAGTCAGCGTTTGTTCAAATGAAAATACTCTGGAGCCCTCAGGTTTGCAGAGCCAGCCAGAGTGTGGTTAGGAATGTGATTTCCCCACACTGGCATCTCCCACCATGGGCTCAGCTCAGGGTATACTCTGTACAGATCAAGAATGGAAACATATAAGAAGAAAGCACATATCAGAGTTTATAATTTTGTATATATATTTGAAGACACAGAAATCTAGATATTGAATATAGCTCTTAGGTAACACACCCAACCATTCACCATTACCAAATGTGTGACCTGCTGTAGAGATTTGCTGCTTTGGGCATGGAGAAGGACATCCCAGGATTCATGGAATGTGTACAAGAATCATGTAATATTCCTTATTTTGAGTCCCAGAGAAGGAAGTTGAAAATTTCCTCATCTGAAATTCTTTCTAATTTAATTCTTGGGATTCTTGCTATATATGCATGTGAATATCAGGAAGAGAAAGGGAAAATGTTCATATGTGAGCCAATTAACTGAAGCTGTGTCTATTATGAATACAAATAAGCCTCTCCCTACCCCTCAGCACTGACATGTGTGCCTAGGATTAAAGCCCACTACCAGGATCTGCCTCAGACCTGTGAGAACCCAGGAGGAACTCAAAGCACCCTCCTGAAGGTTCTCATCCTAACACTGTCTGGTAAGGTCTGCTGACCAAATAGTTCTGCTTGCCGAAGGGACAAAGTCCAGTTGATTTTATCCAGTAGTAGAGAGCTTTGGTTCTGACTAGCTCATGGGATTTCTCTGAACAAATGAATTACATCTTCAACTGGATATGAAGGCCAGCTCAAAGAACCTCCTCCTCTACAGCTCCTGGTTGTTCCCTGTGTTTAGGGGTATGAGTGGCATGTGTCCATGCAGGGTCTGTAGCTTTTTCCTATTCCAGGACTCCAGTCAGTGTGACTGACAAAATGTTGTCCATCTTACTGGTACAGGGTGTCAACACTCATCCATCCAGGTGACCATATGCAGGCGACCATCCCCAGAAGATGACTGGAGGACCACGGTCTAGTGAGCTGTCTGCTTGGTTTCTTTTCAGGTCACCACAAGGCCACTGTCTACCTACCTTGCATTGTCTAGGATCCAAACACAAGTGAGATTGCCTGGTGAGAATGTAAAGCACTTGGCTATAGAGCCATGTGTTCATGTTGAGGCCTGGCATCTGAGAAATGCTGGGAGGAGAAGGGCAGATTTTTGTGGAGGAAGACTAAAGAGAAATTACTAAGTTTTAACATTCTTTGCCCCACTGTGCCCCTCCTTCCAAACCACTCCCACATTTCCTACCACTTCAAAACATCCACTCGGTGCACATTTTCCAATCTGTGAACAAAAGGCATCAGTGCTCAGTGCCACTCTGTGAGAGAGCTGTACATACTGGTGGCTCATATCTGCCCTGGGGGCATCTTAGGATAGTGGGAATCTCTCTGTGGGATGTAAATGTAGGCTGATGGTGCCAAAGGAGAGAAGGCCTGTCTGGTTTTCTCTATTTGCTTTGCTGTTTCAAATAACAGTGAATGTTAGATGATAAGGACTCATTTCAAAGCACATGGGTTTCTCTCCTTTCTAAGTATCTTATAAGTAGAATGTCTGTGCGCACCTCAATCTTGAAGTCCTATTAATCAAGAGAACTCACAGAGGCATGATTCAGGAGAGAGCTGTGTTATTTGTAACATTCTCTAGAGATCCATGGCTCCACAGATTTTAAATGTCTCTATCATTATAATGATGCATGCTTGGTTGAATAAAGCATCATTGTTTAGTGTAAAATTATATTAAAATATACATGTTTATCAGGTAGGTTAGGATGGTACAAGAAAACAATGTTTTCTTTTTTAAGCAACCCCTTCCTTGAGAAAAAGAATATAAGATGCTCAGAAGATATGAAATTATGACTAGTCTCTCTCAATGGAGAGGGGTTGGCCCAGTTCAACTATTTTTACTAGTTTAATGAGGATATATCTCACTAGTTCATCTCCAGCATTGTAGAACAAATTCATCAAAAATTCATCTAGACCAAAGGAGTTTTAATGTGCAGAACTTGTGAGACCCTGCCTGTGAGCACAAGGAGGGCTGAGAGCCTCCAGGAAGCCCCGACAGCAGCACAGAAGAAAGGAGAGAGAGTCTTTAATTATTGCTCTTAATTTAACCTCCAGACAATCCCTTAAAAAGCCCAATTACAGATTAGGAAGCTGAGATTCAGTGAGTGCTTATGCTTCTCTGAACATGTGTGATGCTGAGCTGGCACATGGCCAAATTCAGGGAAGTCTCAAGGTTATTGACTCAAACTCCAGGGTTGTTATACAGCATTCTATCTCCACACCACCAAAATGGAGGCTTTGGCATGATTTTAATATTCACAACATATTAGATCCTTCACTTTAATAAAAGCTAAGGATTTGAAGCTTATCCAGGAGAATGTATGTTTAAGGCTTGCCTGAGCTTGAGTAAGAACAAAGTCCTCTGGGCAACTTAGTCAGGGCCTTGTTTCAAATGCACCAACTGATTATCCAATACCAAATGGTCAGGCCTGAAAACATATATACAAATAACATTTTGCAGACTCACTGTGTTGTGCTTACTTATATATGAATATATGTATTCGTATAATGTATAAAACAACAATTAATAAAAAGGAGCCATAAAGTTGAAAAAGAGGAAGAATGGGAAAATGGGAGGGTTTCAAGGGAGGAAAGGGAGTAGGAGAATGATGAAATTATATTATAATCTGAAAATTAAGATCAAGTGATGTATGGGAGAGGGTGGCTCTTAGTAGGACTTAGTAGGAGCCAACTTTTCTACTGGCTTTTGAGACCCTACTCTGCATTCTGGGTTACCTTGCCTAGCCTTAATACATGGAGAGGTGCTTAGTTTTACTTCAACTTGATATACCATGTTTTGTTGATACTCATGGGAGAGCTGCCCTATCCTAAACAGAAATAGAGGAGGAATTTATTGGGGGTGGGGTGGGAGGAAGGACTGAGTGGACAAGAGGGACGGAAAACTGTAAATATAGGATGTATATAAATAAATAATTTACTTTGAAAATCCTAGTTATTTGAAAACATCAGTTCAGCATTACTTTCCATCCTCAGCCAACCTGATATAAGCAATCCCTCCTTACAGAACTAGTATTCATCGCTCATATTTTTCACTCATGATTTCTGTTTCTGTGCCTTGGAGATACGGATGAATTATTTACCTACATCCGTATTTGTGTCCTCTGCTCATCTATGTGTCTTCAAATCATCTTCTCTCCCTCCAAGTGCACTCAGCATCCTCCTTGAGTTTACCATACCACAGCACTAATTCCTCCACCTGCCCTGCCTCCTTCATTCTGATTAGCTACACTTTCAAGCACAGAGGCCAAAAACACAGTAATACAAGCAATGTCATGTCATCTGTGATATGTTTCAGGATAGCTTGGGACTAAGGATAGACATGTAAATAGATGAGGCCTGATGTACAAAGTATGACACTGATGAACTTTTTCATTGGCTGCTGAATATGTACAGTTTCAATATAGATACTATTCATTTTACCTCTGTGTATATTTCTTAAAATAAGTAGTTTTTAAATGTATCAATCAAAAACATGAATAATCCTTCAGATCTGATAGGTTCTAATACAGAGCACTAACAAAGCCTAATCAATATCATAATATTACATGCTATTTAATAAACAATATGATACACTCTTTTCAAGTAACTTAAGACCATTGATTAGTTTTTTTTAGACATCCGTGCTATTTGCTATTTTCTACTCTTGGTGAATGCAGTAGGTTTTTACCATGGTGTGCTGTTGGTAATGGATTTCACACCAACTATATTATGATTTGTCCTCGCAAATCTATTGGCAGATTTTATCTGTCAAGACTTGATAGATACTAAAGCTGTCAATCACAAGAGATAATACACAAATACTTGTAGCATATTGGTAAAAATAAACCAAGATAGGCTGATGTTAGAGACCTAGAGAAAAATGTATAAAGTTTTGTGTATGTATACGATGTAGACAACAAGCTGCTTCTGTATGGAGGATGCTTGGACAGACAGAGATAAGCCCATCCATTCACTGAAGAAAAATCAGAGAAAATGCAGTCCTGAGACTCCTGGACAATGAATTATAAAACTTGTGTTTTATCATTTTTATTATGCAGTGAAGTCTAGACTCTGTCAATAAATGGTAATATGACAGTATCATATTAGAATGTGAAAAGAGCTTAATTACATTGGGAGTAAAAATGTCATCATAATAAATATCATTGTCCCCAGCAGTTAGAGTCAACACAAAAAGTAAGACATATTGAATATAGAAGTGAGGGAAAGATAATTGACTATTAATAAGGAATTTATTTTCCTTCAACTACCCTGAATTTCATTTAGATCACACTTCACAAATAATCACCTCAAATACTTCAAGGGATTACAGCAATTTATCACAGATTTTTAAATGCTACTCAGTATAGATAATTAATCAGCAACAACAGATTTAATTTGTAACCATTTAATAAGTTAAAGATAAATTTTGTTTGTGTTTTAAGCATCATAATTTATTTTTCAAGAAGGTGTATTTCAATTTGTTTAAGAAGTGATGGTGACTTCATGGTAAAGGAGTGAATACAATGTGTATTGAAATCAGGAACTATCTTTGTGGATGTTACATGAAAACATTGTTTTTACTCACAGTTGCAAGAGCTTCACACTGAAGGGAAAAATGGAAATTGGGCTAAAAGTAGAGAGGAGGCTATGCAGAAAGAAGTGTGGGATAGAGTCTGAGCACCTCACCCGCAGCATGTCAGTTTACCAGCAGCCTCTGCCCCCTCCCCTGAAGGCACACACACACACACACACACAGACACACACACACAGACACACACACACACACACACACACACACACACACACACACACACACACTATATTTTAATCTGTCCTTATTGCCTATAATTCCTATAATGTACTTGCCATGTAAATGGTTGTCTTAGTTTCTTCTTATGGACAAAAGAGAAGAGAAAGTTCCATACATATGCAGCAAAGTTTTTATTCTTGAGAATTTTCAGCCTGAGGTTGACTGAATCAATAGATGTAGAATTTGCAAATATAGAAAAGACCAATTGTGCTAGGTTTTTTGTTGTTGTTTTTTGTATCCAAGGGAACAATGAAAATGCATACTGAGGAAAAACCCCTACTGTGTTAGAGTGTGACTTGTGTCTGACTCAGTAGGTAGACTTTGAGAAAGCTGTGTGATTCATAGACAGAAGAATGGTATCTGCATTCTGGTTTTGCTTTTATTAGCTACACAAACGAGTAACTTTTCTAACAGGAATTTGTTTGCTCACCTGAAAATATGGTGAAAGTATCAAAGAGTGTAATGTCCTTGAAACAATAACACAAAGATGGAGCAGAAGTATTCTCAGAATCATTTCCCTGAAATGGTAACAATATAGGGATAGATTTGCCTGATAATAATCTCTAGGTTTCTTTTAGATCTATTTTCTTTTATGCTGGATGTCTGTAGATATTAAAACATGTTAAGTCTACATCAACATAGAATAAGAATTAGATATGAGATTCATTTCTAATGTAGGAAACCAATTCCATTAATAACATATGGCGCTGAGCTCCAACCACATTTTCATAACTTTAGAGAGGTATCAGAAGAGAACACTGGCACTGCAGCTGGCTTGCACAGCTGGCCCTGAGCTGGTATTAGAGCTGGCATTTACAGCCTACTCTGTCTAACTGCAACTTAGATGGTTAAAAAGTATCTACTTTCCTTCTTCAACATGAAATTTTAATTTCCTTCTAGGAAAAGATGCCTATGTGGCCATATCCCAGTGGAAGTCCTGGGTATGGGGTACACCTGGCAGACACTGCCCCAGTTTCGCTACTAGAGGCACAAAGCATGACTCTTTGACCATACAGGACATTTGAAAGCTTGAGCCTGTTTCCTCCACCACCATACAACTCTTGGTTCATGTCTTTCACCTATAAAAATCAGTCATTGAATGTGATCCCATGCTAAGGTGTTAGAATTCCTAGAGAATCAGTGGCACGGACTCTGAAGGGTTGAATGCCTACACACATATCAATCTACATGAAAGAGAAAATTTCAGAGAAAGATTCCCCAAAACGTGAGCAGAACAAGTCCCTAAGTTCCTGTAACACAATAACTCTTTCTAGACTCTTGGCACTGAGGGCTTAGAAAGTGGAGGCTAGGCAGAAACACAGCACTCATTTCTGCACTCATTCCCTGGCCCCTTCAAAGTCAACTGGAGGTGCTTGTGATTGGAAGCTCATGAACAGCCCCTGATGCTCTTGACCTCTTGAGAGAAGTTTCTCCTGGACAAGGCTATAAAGTGTTGTTTAATTGGAACTTCTTGTTAAAAGGGGAAAAATGACAGACAAAGTAGGAGGCAAAATGAAAACAAAATTGAGTGGGTTGGCTTTGCACTATGACTCCTGCTGCAAATGCATTACCTATTTATAGACTGCCCCACTAAGAATGGTTCAAACTTTATAAATTGTCATTGAGGGCTTTGTATAAACTGTTTTCTCCTTCTCGATAAAGAGGTATCTTTGGTTTTACTTCTTGGTTTGCAATGTCTGAAATATTAACTTCTTGCCCTGGAAAAGGGGTGGTGGATCCCTGATACAGTCTGATATGTGCCAGAGGGATAGGATTTTGAAACTGTTTATTTTAACATGCACCTTTTCCAGAGTATTTCCACATTAGTAATAAGGAGCAAAGCACACATACATCCAAAGCCAATCTTAGTTTATGCACTTTGTATGTTGATAAGTCTCAAGTTTTGGACTGCAGGGATGGGTCTTCATGTTACACCTATTGTAACAGGTGTTTCCCTACTTGATGTTGTCAGGTACGTTGTTGATGGACATATCAAGCACTAACTACTACATCACACCAGCTCTTTATAGATTCTGACTAGTCATGCATACATTTCTTGTGGTTGTCACTTGTGATCAATGAATTATGGAAAATTCTAAGAGGAAGAGACTCTTAGCACCATCAGTCACCATCATTCCTCCTGTTTAGAAAATCAATTGCAGGTCACAGAGCCAGTGTTCAAAGCTGAGGCACACTCAGCCTGAGGCTCTCTTCCTGGAAGTCATCTCTGCCCTCATCATGACCAGTGTTTGTGTAGAAGATGCCAAGCCTTATCTACTGGACTAGCTTCAAATGGAAATATAAATTCTTGACTAACCAGAAACGGAAATATAAACATGTCTCTCAAAGTCTAATCACCAATTGGAAAAATATGAAGTGCCTAAGACTCCAGTTATTGTGGCGGGCTTGCAAACCAGATACTTCTAAAATAAACAGAAATTTATAAAAAAAAAGCAAAATAGGATTTTTATGTGGGAAATACACAAACTAATTCAGTTTGCTAAGATGAGGTGTTACCCAACAGAGAAACATCCATCCTTCCTCCCCAGACTTGGATGCTGTTGATCTGATTGCTGAGAAACATAATTTTAAAAATAAACCATCCATCTGTGAGATATCAACATTTATAAAATGTGATTTCCTTATTACTCTCATTCAATTCTTCATGAACAGCATTAGTTGTGAACTAAAAGCTTCTAGGCACCATGAAAACAACTTTAAAAGTCCTGTTCTAGCTGTGTAAATATCCCATGGGGTATGTGTCTTTATCATATCTGTTTTCATAGAAGCCCAACTAAATTTATTCATACAACATAATTAAGAAGAGTTATCAAAATTTAATTTCTAATATTCAATGCTCCAAGTAGAATTAAAAATACATAAAACACAGAATAATAATTGTACTTTCATAATGTATCATTATTATCATTAGGATAAAATTTCCATTTCTTTCCCTCTAGCACAGACTTTATCTAAAAATAAGAAGTATCTCTACTTCATTCAAACATTTAATTCAACCCAGCTGACAGCTCCAATTCAAATACTGTTTTCTCTATAGTAAAAAATTAGGTTTATACTGGTAGTCCCAAGGGTAGATAAATGATCTATCTCTCCCTAAGAAGATATTGGCCAATGTTCTCAGT
The DNA here is from genome assembly GCF_903995425.1 of Onychomys torridus. Classification (NCBI taxonomy): domain Eukaryota; kingdom Metazoa; phylum Chordata; class Mammalia; order Rodentia; family Cricetidae; genus Onychomys; species Onychomys torridus. The sequence continues at coordinate 70,578,236 of NC_050457.1, read as the reverse complement.
TTGTGTTGTCACAGCTCAAAAGAAGGATGGGTACCACTGATATCTCGTGGGTCAAGGCTGAGGAATCCTACTAACAGCATGTAGTGCTCAGAAGAAACTCTACAACAGAGAATCAATCAGCCTCCAATGTGAAACCATGCCACTTTGAGTCTGAAAATTATGTTGACTCATCAGGTGCATCCAAGGCTATACACATACTTTTTTGCAACACAGAAGTTTGTCTTTTCAAGGTCAAAGGAGTACCTGCTATTACACATCTCAAGATTGACATAGATAGAACAAACCTACCCAGGAGAATCAACTCTGATTACTACAGTAATGATATCAAGCCAATATTCATTGGTTTGGCTCACACTCAAGGAAAAGAACTCTGGAGAGCTTATCCACCAAGTGCTGAATTCTGGACAAAGCCAGATTTCTGCACACCACAATCTTGGGCTGGGCACCAAGATACCTTGCTAGCTGGGACCTGTCTTTCTTTAATCAGTTCCTTCCACTCATGCAAGTTAGTGAGTTATATATACTGACACAGACATGCTCTGTGTTAGGCAGAGCATATCCAAATGAATGCATATCCTCTCAACCCAGTGACTATTCCTCAATTATTCTTCAGCAGCCTCTTAAGTTTCTAAGAGTAATTATACATTATCTCATGGTCATGGTAAGTAGCACAGAACCCGGGGTCATGTGACTGATTATTACAAACAGCACTGTACAAAAATTATGACAGTACACAATGCATTATATTATATATATATATATATATATATAATATATATATATATATAAATGGTTTCATTTTTCTGAAATTTATTCTCCTAACTGAATACTCTGACTCAAATGAAATACATTGCAATGAATACAGCAGTAATTTTCAGTCGACTTTAAAACAGTAGCTAATAAAGCATTCTGAAAGAAACTAATCATGACAAGGAGAAAGCAAAGGGCCTTTATTTTCATAACGTAAACTCAAACCCAGATTGGCTTGCTTCAAAAGTCTCAGTGTAGACACATCCTGAATGAATTATGTTAAAGCTACCATTTTCAAGTGAAAACGGAACTAGGAGACTATAATTACTTCCATTCCTTTTAAAATAATGATGACTCTGATTTAAAAATCTCCCTATTTATCCATTATTTCTGACAATCATCAGTGGTTCAATTTTTCTCCTATGCTTTAAAACATAGGAACTCTTTCTTGGGGTAAAACTTTGAGACAATAACAAACACAAAGGGCCTAATCGCAGAGCAAGTCCAAAATAAAGTTCTCTTATAGAACACTAGCAACAGCTTTCTTTTGTTTTCCCAGTCTTAGCTCCTTTACAAAAAGGATCAACTTAAATGAATGGCCGTCCCCATGTCAGTCCCACACATTGCTTCCATTTCTGTTCTATTCTAGGAATGGGTGAGGGAAGGTCACTGTCATAGCCATGTCCTTCCATCAGGAAGCAGGACCCTGGCACGGGGAAAGGGCATTCCCTGCCAGCCAGATAAATTATCAGTCTAGGGCATAGTGCCCATCAGGACACTCACTCTCACATCCTTCTATTCCAATAATAACACCAAAGCAAATGGAGGAGGAATAAATGTCTGCAGCTGTGTGCTAAATTCCTCATGCCCTCAACACAATTCAAGACGCCTCTCTGTAATTAGAAGTATTTAGACATCATTCCATAGTCTCCTTTTCCTTCCAACTACTGTCTAGGATGCCTTCTGCTGCAGAAGGCATTTTGTATTGTTTCTTGTCTTGTCTGAAAATATCCCTGCCTACAAAAAAAAAAAAAAAAAGAAAGAAAACAAAAACAAAAATAAACAAATCCTTGCACTTTACAAGGCAAGTGCCCCATCTCCAGGGTGTATGTTAGCATTTTGCAGACCACAGGGACCTCAGGCTCTTTGTTGTGTTGTGAACCAACATACACCATCCTCTGTGAATTCCCTTGAAAGACTTGAAGTACCTGGAATTCTTCCTCCCCAAAGAGGCATACTGTTATCAAGAGAGTCTCGTCTCTCAATGTACTAGTGAGAAAATTAAACACAGCCTTATTAAAGTCAGGCATGGGATTCAAAACACCTAGACTCAGAGTTTCAACTTGCCAAACGGAAGCAGTGTTTGGCATGTTCCCACAACATCTGTTTCCAGACACCTGGTCAATGTATCTGCCTTTCACTCTATTAAGGGATGGATCATGGTACCTTTGGGGAATTCTGGAATGTACATCTGAAGACCACCAAGATGGGCAAGGAAGCTTCTCAACCAGCATAGAGTGTCAGGGATCTCATAAAGAATCTCAACCCAACTGGTTTTACAGACAAGAAAAGTGGTGATAAAAATACAGAGATGTGACCAGGAAAACTGAGGCCAGAGGTACAAGCTTTGATAGCAGCCTACACCAGACCGCTATTTGATGTCACTTACTTTTTTGTATAATCCTTGCAAGAACTCTAGAAGTCTGTTCCAGCTCTTTGACTGCTATAAATGTAAAGGCAAGATGCTGAAGTCCAGCTGGAACATCATATGAAAGATACGTGTGAGGAGTGCCTATGGAACCAAACCTGACAATGTGCTATGAACATCAGGTAGGTGAGTGCCTTGTGCCTTGTGCCAGCACCCAGCACAATGAGGAAGATGGTATGTTATCCCTGCTGGCTCACATTTGAGAGGACAAGAATCAGTTACCAAATCCTCCTTCTCTCCTCTACCTGCTCTTCATACAAAGACACAGGCAAAAGTTCACACATACACATACACTCCTACACTGACACACACATCAGCATATATGCACACACAGAGACAAACATGCACACTTATACACACGTTCACAGATACACACACATATACATACATATGCACACACACATACACTCATACACATACATATACACACATGCACACACTCACACATACATATATACACGCATAATTATGCATACCATATATATGCACAGTCACAGATACACATACAGAAACATATGCACACACAGTCACACACAAACTCACAATGCATACAATACACATTCAAACAAACATTCATGCATAAATATGTACATACACTTGCACATATACATGTACACACATTTGCACATACACATGCATACTATGCACACACAGACACACACTCATTCATTCACACATATATACACTCACACACACTCATACATACACACATTCATATACATACACACACATACACTCACACACATGCTGAATGACTATAGACATCCATTTCTCTCCTAGCTTAAGCATGCATGTGATTTATAAGATGCTATGTAGTAACACTTGCTAGTTAAGGTTAATTAAGGATCTCTTAAGTATTAACTGCATCGAATCTTATTTTAACACACAACATACTATTTAATTCAGTTTAATTCACAAAATATTATTTTATTCAATCACAATAGACATTTCAAGTATTTTTATATATTATATACATACCACGTATAAGTCATTCAATATATTATTTATCTGTTGGAATATTTTAGTGAAATATAAAGTTTTTACTAACTATGATTTAAGCAATTTAAATGGTAGAGATTTATAATTTTATCTATTATACAGATTTATAATTTATACATCTTTAGAGAGAAATACCAGTTTCCTTATGTTTTCTTACATCCCTCTAGGAACTGGCAGAGCTTAGCCAGGAGAAAAAAAAAACCTGGCCACCAGCTATTATAAAGTGTAATTTGGAACTCAGCCTCCCCCCTCAGTTACACTTTGGCTGTGTGGGTGGTTTTGCACCATTACAGTCTAGTTCATCTGAGATCATGCCACTTTCCAACACTCAACATACACTTCCTCTTCCTTTACATATTGAATTTGCCCACCCCATTCTAGTCATATTATTTCTAAATGCCTTTTTATTTTCCTCTTCAAAAACATTGATGAAAAAGATAATTAGCAAAAGCTATGAGACAAATTTAAAATAAGCATATAGCATGTATACCATCTAAATTAGGGGAATTAGAATATACTTATAGAATACTTCATTAATCCTGGGGCCTAGGGAGCAATGGGAGACACCAAACTCCTGGGTAATTTGAAGATGGTCGAACAAGAAGGCTACACACAAGGATGCAGGTGGGTAGAAGGAAAGACAAGTGTCTCCAAGAGCGCAGACAGGCATTTGGAGGAGTTCGGTGTCTTAGCCAGGGCCAGGCAGAGAGCCATTGAGGCCTGAACCCAGAGAAGCTGACCTGTTAGCAACCACCGCAAACTAGAGAGCCTTCTGTGGGGCTGGCTGGGAGGGATCCTAACTCCAGGGTGGCCACAGAACTCTGAGCCTTTCTCTATTGGAATCCAGAAACCTGGGGCAGGAATAGTGGCTGGAAGCTGAGAAGGGGACAGGGACAAGAGAAGAGGGGACATCATGGTGAAGGGACAGGAAAAAATAAATGGGAAACTGTGCTGGAGGTGTTATAGCTGCCAGCAAGTGCAGTTTTGTGAATGAAGTTCATTTTCTACAATTAGGGCAGGGGTAAGAAGGATTCTTCTTAAATATTTAAATAGAAACATATTTAGCAAAGGCCGTCGCAGGATGAATAGGCTCGATGCAGAGGCAGGTGTGAAGCAATGGACCCAGCAGTAACTAATGCAGCTGTTTAATTTCACTGAGGGCACACAATGCTGACACTGAGCTGAAGTGAGGAAACAAGATAAATGCAAACCACTCAAGCTTTTCAGTCCCATTCTCCAAAGGCCAATCCTCTTTCTCTTTTTACTTCCTACAAATTACATACATTTGTGTTGTAAAGTGATTCTTAGCCAAGTAACATTTTCTTCAATTGTAAAAGTTCCCAGGGGGACAGGTTGATGGTGGCCATAACACATCTTTTTATGAGGCCTGATGTCCAGATATTTCCCAAACTCCATGCTTCACTGCCCTTCATACTTGACATTTGTTTTCAATCAACCTATATTTTCTTATCAACATAGTACATGTTCCTGTAATTATGCAGTTAAGCACACAGTTGTGCAGGTACACACTCAACTGGGCAAGTGCACGTGCATAACCTAGTCACAATGCATCTGGTTTTAAGAGAAAGCTATGATGATAAAATGGAAGATATTACAACATAAATGACATTTTAGATTCTAATAACCAAAAGCCTTTTAAAAAACTTCACTTAATAGCATGATGTGATGACACAGTCACTTAAAATTACATTGAGTAATTTTGAGTTTACAATCAGTTTGAGTTTAGTTTAAAAAGCAATTACAAGTAGATACCACAAACAGGCATGTAGATGTAATTCCATTGTTGGCAGTTTGCCTAAATTACAATAAACTATTCTTCCCATGTTATTTACAAATATATAATTCTTCTTGTCTAAAAATGCCTGACATATCCCAATCCTCAGTGACATCAAAATTATTACTTCAGAAATTTATGTGATTTTTTTAAAAAAATGATTTTAAGATACCTTCCATTTGATTTAATAACACAGGTTAAAGCATATATGAAATATTTAATACAATAATTTCATAAGTTTCTGAATGTGCTTTATACGATTGTTATTATCACAGCACCTGCCATTTTCAAGAATGGATTCATTAAGTCCTGAATCTATAGAAGTGTGTGATCTTCCTCTACCTTGCTGTGCCCAGCTGCCCAGAGCCATAATGGCAGTTAAGTGATGTCAAGTGTGAAAATGATAATAGAGTATGTGAGCCCCATCTCTTATTATCAAATGTCAATCTCCCACATTTACTCCATTGTACAACTTCAAGTCATTCACCACCCTTTCCTGACAGTGTCATCAGGGGACTCCAAACTCAGCAGCTGCCAGTATGAACCCGATAGATGGAATTCACAAATGTTACAGGTGTACTGAGGACACAACCTTACAGAAATCATTGTTATTCCAAAGAAACAGATTTGATGAGGAGCTTAAGAATTAATAAGCTGTCCAAAGCCATGTGCCCATTAAGTGAAGTGTGTGTGTGTGTGTGTGTGTGTGTGTGTGTGTGTGTGTAGCACACCAGTGCACGAGTGGAGGTCAGACAATAACCTTGTGTGTCAGTCCTTGCCTTCCATCCTATTGGAGACAAGATCTCTTTTCATATCCCAGACTAGATGCCCTCCAAGCCTGCAGGAATACTCAAATCTCTGCTTGCTACTTTGCCTTGGAGTGCTGGTATTAAAACCTCAATCATACCATGTATATGTTTGCATGTTTTCTGGAGTTCCAAACACAGATCCTCTGCTTGTACGGCAAGTTCCTTACCCACTGAGCAACCTCTCCAGTCCCCCATGCTTTCACTTTTATCATTGTCTGTTATTAGTAAAAAAAAAAAAAATTATAGATTGAGTGCCAGATGAATTAAAGTTGCTTCATCTTCATAAACCAAAGGGAATTTATATCAAAATTAACTGCAGCAGAATTCTAGACAGGAAATCTCTTTTCATGGTGATTTATTAACATAAATTGGTATAGAAAATCATATTTGTTTGAAAATTTACACTCAATTCCTTAGCAATGGAAAGAGCAATCCTTTGTGTGAATTGTATGGATACCTGAAAACAAAATGTAACTGGTGTCAGTGTAAACCAGTGGCTCTTAAACAGAGGCAATTTCATCCCCAGGAACATATGGCCATTTCTAGAGGCATCTTTATCAAGGTAAGTGTATTGAGGAGTTAAGGTACTTTCTGGGTAAAAGCCAGATATGCTGATAAATATCCCATAATTCATAGGCATTCCCCCATAGCCAGGAAATTTCAAGCCAAGAACGCTTAAAAGGTCGGGGCTCTAGGGAATAATTGAGCTACATACACCCTGTCCCACCATGGCCAGTCCTGACTACGACCATAGGCTGTTCTCGAGCTCCTCCAGCATTATTTCATGCCACACTCTGGAAGTTAATCACAGAGAGCCCCTCGACAGCACTGCCACTACCATGGTTAATGTTTAACCTCCTAAATCTTGAGCATTAGGAACAGGAGTGCCTAGAGAGACCTTGAAGTGTCTTGCTGTCTTAGAAGAATGCAGTCTATTTGCCAAAACAATTTACCTTATAATTCCTAAATTCTGGAAGACTGCAAATGAACAACTTCAAGAGATTCAGGAAATCACTTATTTTTGAAGAAACACCTTTTACTTTAAAAGTAGCCATTTATCCTACTTCCTCACATAGGACCAGGAGAAAAACAAATGTTCTCTCATTTTAAATTGCAAGAGAGAATTGCCACAGGAGAAACACAAATGTGAACTTTAGAACACAGATTTGTTAAGATTCTAGTTTCACAGTGACTGGGTGGGTAATCGGTAATTGCTACTTTTAGTAACAGTATGAATCTAATTTGTGTTTTGAAATTCAAATTCTACATGACTTTTGATCTCAGTTGGCCACAGCGTATATAAAGTAGATTTTTGCTTGCTTATCTCTTGGCATTATTTGATTATATAACATCCTTTGTTATTTTCCTTTCTTAATTTTAATAATTAAGACTAATTTAAATCTGCTACATGCACATTAACTACAGTTCATATTGCATCTGTAAGATTAAAAGAGATTAACCTAGTTTTATGGACAGTATCTCCAGGGAATCATAGTATATGTATTCAGTAGATTTGAATGGGAAGCAATTTTTTAAAATTCAAATACCATACCATGTTTTCTATGATTCTAAGTAGAGCCAGCAAAAAGATAATAGTCTCCATTTGCTAAATAACAATATATATCCACCAGTGAAATACATGATCACTGACCCCTACTAAAGGGAAGTTTAATGAGAAGATCATTGGTTAAGTATTTAAACTTACAAATACCACCATGCTACTTTTAAAAGGGTTATTACTGAATCAAGAAAACAGAAAAGTAACCATAGAAAGAAATGGAGTTTATAAATAGCAAATATTTCCCAACATTATAAAAAATACTAGCAAATAAAATACAGTCAATTTCTAATTTCTTTGATTATATACAGGCTATGAATATTTTTGGGACTGTCCAATTGATCCTCAAATATATTATCTATAATATATAGCCACCTGCATCAAACAGATGAGATATCAACTGGTAAAATATCAGTTTCTTGAAAATAGTTAGGTGTGACATATTTATACAGAGTTCTGCTGACATCAGACTCAGTGTATATGTGACAAAGCTCTCAGTATGATGTTCTGAGTTTCTATGGAAGTGGGAAATTCTTTGTGTTCTATTAAAAATGTTCTTTCTACAAATATAGCTTTTCAAAAATTAAAGTCTGGAAATTCTCAAAAAAATAAAAAGAAAAAGAAATAAAAAGAAAAAAAATCTATTGACCAAAAATGAGTCCTTTACACAGGTACTCTGCTGTCATGTTGGACTATCCTCTCAACAAATTGTGAATAATTAATTATTCCTGGGGCTGAGGAGTTAGCAGCCACAAGCACCTTATTAGAGTGGACCTACACAACCATGATCTGCTTCCTTATATAAAAAGTAAATTGGAGGCAGATGTACACAAGGGAAGATGGCGTGCAGATATTCTGGGAGGAGTTGGCCATGTGATTGGAGTTCTGGGTCCGTAAGCCTAGTGTAAAACCAAAGCTTACAGCCACTGGAAGCTGGAGGGGCAGAAGGATTGGCCTGGACCACTCTTGGAAGATGTGGTCCTAGTAAGACCCAGAGTGGCTCCTGGGTAATGAGACAGTGGATGTCCATCTAAGTCATCTAGTTGTCATTACTTTATTATAGCTTGCCTAGGACTACAGATGGGTAGAATAGAAGAATCATAATCCAATTATCCTATTTCAATCCTTATCAGCTCTTTCCCAACTAAAATATAAAATCTAGTTGAGTTAAAAAGTGATTTGGTAATGATGGATATTAAGTATGAAATCTGTTGTATTTGGCACAGATTTTGAACAGGGTTTGAATAAAAATATCTGAAGATTAAAGTTCACTTTTACTACCTCTGGGAGAGTAGCTAAAATATGTAAATAGCATAGGAGCTTTAAAGAGAAAAGATAAAATTAAAGTAATTTTAAGTTGCATCTATATGATCTTCAAATGTCATTATCATCAATATTTTAGTAACAAACTTCTGTTCTGCCCAATAGTGAAAGAAAGCTACTAGCCTAGGTAAATTCATCCCCCACAGAGCTACTAGGAATGTAGAACACATTTAGTGAGTCATTTAGACAAAATGTGTAAAACAAGCCACAGACAACAAGCCATTCAAAGCACACAGTGAGAGTTAGGTAGAAGTTTTTTTTTTGTTGTTGTTGTTTGTTTGTTTGTTTTTGAGACAGGGTTTCTCTATGTAGCTTTGCACCTTTTCCTGGAACTCACTCTGTAGACCAGGCTGGCCTCGAACTCACAGAGATCCACCTGACTCTGCCTCCCGAGTGCTGGGATTAAGGCATGCACCATGACTGCCCAGCCCGAGTTAGAATTTTTATAACTTCAATATCAATTAATCACTGATGGTGACATTGACTGGTAAAGACTCAGAGGGAGTGGGGCACACATTGATAGCAGCTGGACACTCATGTCTCAACATTTTAGAACTACATCATCCCTTGGAGCTCACTCGACAATTGCAGTTAGCCCTATTATGGAACAGAAAAGCTGATTAGAATAGGAAAACTGATCGATGAACTAGTCTGGCATTCAAGGGGTTAATTAAGACAATGCATGGCAAAGTGATCAGCAGTCTGAAGTCCATGGATTCTGAGCTGAAGAAAGGCCAAGGAGACACCACTAGGAAGCTTGAGTGCAGCTGGAAGATATCAGGCAAAATCCAGGTCAGAGGCAAGTTGGGAGTGAAAAATGAAACAGAGTCTTCAATGAAAACTGTTCCCCATAGGCTTGTGAATGTGAGTGCTTGGTCCCTTGTGGGTGGCACTGCTTAGGGAGGTTATGAACCTTTAGGAGGTGGATCCTTGCTGAAGGAAGGGCATCACTAGGGGGTGGGGTTTCAGGGTTTAAGCTTTTTTCTACACCTTGCTGTCTCTGCCTCCTATGCAAGGATAGAAATGTGATCAGCCAGTTTCCAGCACCTGATACCATGACAGGCCTTCCCTGCCACTCTGAACTCTCTACCTTTCTGGAACCATAAGTTAAAATGAACCCTTTCCTTGTTAAGCTACTTGCCCCCAAGGTAGTTTATTACAACAACAAAATAACTGATACAGCAACCTTGATTCCAGGAATCCTGTCAGAGATGACCACTCTCCTCAGCAGCTCCCAGTCCACTGTGGATTCTGAGCAGGAAGCAGGGAGGGTCTTTGCAGGAGGAGTTGGCAGGAGAGCTCAACCAGCGTTCCAAGTCAACCTTGGCAGGAGCCAGGCTCCAGTGTCTACAATGTGCATCCCTTTATGTATAAACTCTGGACAAATTTTGTTATTTGCAAACACTTGTCACTTGAACAGATTTTAGGAGGGAAGGCATTGCTGTGTGACACCTCTCTCTGACCTCTCTTGAAAAATGTAACAAGTCAGAGCCAATTCACAAGGAAGCTGTGGCAATGTTCACAGTGAAGGCTGCAAACTGGGGCACTGAATGCTCGCTTCTTCCCTTATGAGGCTTAGCTACAGTTGCACAAAGGCAGGTGAACTGTCACTAGAGAGTTCTCAAGACCCATCAAGGGCCCAGTTTGGGTGACAACCTGAGGTTCCCAACACTGCCACAGTATGGAAGCAACATTCAGAGAGAAAGGGGAAACTTGGCACTGAAACTGCCCCATACCTATCTCGGAGATTTGAAGCCTGCTGTGCCCTCTGGGTAGAAGGGTGAGCCCAACCTTGCTTCCATTGTGAGGCACTTCAGAATCAGGATCCAGGGTGTCTGAGGCAAATAGGATCTGAGGCAACATAAATCAGAGAATGCATCCACAGAAAGGTCCTGGGTGGACTGCAGATACATTCACATTCCACAGCACTCTGGTTTATCCAGACTTCATTCCTCCCACTTCAAGTCTGAAGAAGGCAGAATTCACATAGGTTCCTGTGGCCTCCAATTCCCTGCTGCGGAGGAATAATCCCTTTGTACACTGTAGATATGCACTTCTCTCATTGTTAATAAAACACTGATTGGTCAATAGCTGGGCAGGACGAGATTGTGCGAGACAGCCCAAGGCAGACAGAATGCTGGGATGAGGAAGGATGGAGAGTCACCAGCCAGATGCAAAAGAATCAGAACATGTAGAAAATGAGTTAAAAAGCCATGAGCCACATGGCAGTACATAGACTAATAGAAATGGGTTGATTTAAAATGTAAGAGGTAGCTAGTAACAAGCCTGAGTATTGGCTAAGCACTTATAATTTATATTAAGCCTCTGATTCAGTTACTTGGGAGCAGGCAGTCAGGACAGGAAACTTCTACCAACATCCTGCCTCTCTTATCTAACTTTTTTCCAGTAAGCATTTATTGCCTCAGTTATGGAAGGCCCATATTTCACCTCCAGATGTTTCTCTGAAGAGATACTAGCTATATCTGGAAAGATTTTTTTTTTTTTTATGTATCAGTGGCATCAGAGATGTTGCCTCCTCTACCTTATGATCACAAAAGAACATACAGAGTTGTCATGAATGTCCATGTTGGTAAGGAGACAGACATTCAAAGAGGAAAACCCTTTTTGTATATTGTTCTAAACCTGACCTAAAGAGATGCCTCGTGTCACCAGAAGTTGCTAGGATCTCTTTCAAACAACTAAGCATAGAGCCAAGAGAGGTTTCCTAAGGATTGTCCTCTATCTTGTCTGTACTAGTGTGGAGAACACCTCCCAAAGATACACTCATTTGGAATCTGTCAATGTGAGCCTATTTGGAGGAAGAGTCATTGCATGGTCGTTATATAAAGGGCCCCACAGTAAGATCATTGTGACTTAATGTGGTAGATCTATCGCCAGTGACTTGTGACCTAAAAGGAGATGGAGACTTGCGATACCCAGACAGAGAGAAGTTCCTGTGAAGATGGTGGGAGAGCTGGTATAATGAGTGAAACAACAGGCCAAGGAACATCTAGAGCTGAACAAGTCAACGATGACCTCCATCCTGATTTGACTTCTAGTGTCTACAACTGTGAGAGAATGGGTCTGGTAGTTGTTAGTCACAGACTTTGTGTTACTTTGTTATGGCAGTCTTAGGAAAACATTGTTCCATAATGGATATTGTATTCAGATTTAGTTTATATTCTTTCTAAAGATAAAAAATAGTTTGAATATGATTTCCAAATGAAATTATATTTATAAGTTAAGTGTGCTGCTGATGAGCTAAATGACTCCCACAGCCAACGATGAATTCCAGCAAAAGAAATTCACACATGATGCATAGCACTGAAGACGGAGTCTGATTTCAAAGAGTTGACAGATTACAGGAAGCAAACGTACATCTCTAAGTTACATGAACAGTGCCAACAGTGCCAGGAAAACCACCTTAGGAAATTTTAATGTGAGTGTCTTTCAGAATAAAAAATAAATAAATCATCCAAGCCCTCAAATATCCCTTCTGGCAGGTGTTATAAATTTCAATTGGGAATAGCATGAGCCAATATAGTAGTAATAATAATAATAATAATAATAATAATAATAATAATGATGTGTAACTGAAAAGCAGAACTTGTGAAAACAAGATTCAAGTCCAGACAACCCATATAATTCAAAGTATCCTTCAATGATTCTGGGCAGCCAGTTCCTAGAAACAATGATCTCTGTTGATTCTGATTCTAGAACAGACTCCCCATAGTGACAAGAAGGTTGCAAGGTGTCTACAGCTGGTATCACCTTTCCAGCATAGGTCTGCAAAACAAGGAGAGCAATCCAGGTTTTGAAGGGCACATTGCAGTGTCATTCACAAGAACTGATTAGGTAATTTTGCATCATTTACAGTATCTCCAGACCAAGACAATCTGTGTAATTTTTTTTTTCATTGACTTGCCCAAGTGAAAAACACATATATGAGTCGACAGTGGCTTCTGTGATAAATTACCATAATCATGGTGGTGTAAACGAAAGTAATTATATTCTCTCGAAGTACTGGGGAGAAGTCAGAAATCAGTATTACAGGGGCAAACTCAAGAGGCTGGCAGAGCTGTCCTCCTTCAGGATGCTTGAGACAATAACTCCTTCTTGCCCCTTTAGGTTCTAGCTGCCACCATAATCTTACTGTGGACCTATCATTCCAATCTTCATGCAAGGCCTTTTTAGGTCTCTGCTACCCCTCTCCCCCAAGCTTTCTTGATTTTTGTGAGTAATTCACCCCTGCAGAGCTTTCAGAATACTACTGAGCTGTTTTTAGGGGCCACAGAAGTACTCCAGGATGCCCCTTCCATTTCAAGCTCCTTAATGGGGTCCCATATGCAGTGACATTCCAGGTCCCAGGGGCTAGGACACAGTATCTGTTGGAGGGCCACCATTTTCCTGTCTGCTATAGTGTGTCCTTGATAATACTGCCACCAGCACAGGACCCTGAACATCCTGGGAAGACCAGAGAGACAGGAAAGAACAGATGCCCTAGACACAGTGATGCTTGTTGCTCAGTTAACCTGGCTGCTGTTTCCAGACACAAGGATATCCCTACAGACTTGAAGCAACACTGGGACCACCCTGAATCCAACACCTGCTTCTCCTTTACAGTGAGGCCAGAAAGCAAGGGACTAAGACATCACATCTCACATCCCACTTACTTCTGTGCACATATCACTTCTGCTCACAAGCCTGGCTCATCCACAGTAGGGTCTAGTACAGATGTCATGGGCCATCAAGATGTGGGTCTCAGAGCAGAAGCAGAAAAACTACCATCAGTACTGGAAACACTTAGAAAAAGAAAAGCCCTTATAAACTAATGCCAAATCAGTTGCTGTAGAAATTAGAAGTCTCAAGTCCACTTGCTGCATACAGGGGGCATGTACATGGATGGTAAGGGGCAAAAGACACATACTCATTCAGCATTTTGACTCAAAATCTAGATGAGAGGACATGAACCTTTGACAAACTATAATTATAATGCAGAAAAAGGTTTCAAATCAGGTGGGAAAAATTTACATTTCGTCATAAACTTGTAAAGTATGCATCCATGTGCATATACAACAACAGATGGACAACGAATTGGGAAATTATATAAAATATGAAAAGCAAATCCAAACCATGCAAAATATAGACATGGCCTCTTAACATTTACTTTAGGAGAAGGAGATGGAGAGAGGAAGGGAGAGAGGGAGAGAGGGAGGAAATAAGGGTGGAAGGAATGCAAAGAGAGAGGGAGAAAGGGGTAAGAAAGAGAGTGAATATGCAGGATCAATTTGACAAGATGGACTGCTTTTTGTGTTTCCGAATCATACATATCAAGTCCTAGAATATCTCCACAATACACAGTAAACAAAAAGAATCTGAAACATAAGGGTTAAATAATTGAGGGCATGGGTTATTTTTTCATCATATTTCTTCATAGCACACATTTAGTCAGACTTGAAAGAACCCCAAATCAAACATTGACAACTACATTTAACAAACCCTATAGACTTACAAAAGGAAATGGGGAAGCTTGCTTGCTTTTAGCCTGATGCTGAAAGACACACAGAGGGGAAGGCTGGGCTTGGCTGAGGCAAAGCATCCCATTCAGAAGACAAAAATCACTTGTTGGGGAAAAATAAAGTAGACATCATGGAAAATTGATAGTATCACAAACTATCATAAAGCCCAAGAAACCACACATAGATAAATACTAGAATCTTTATATTCTGCACAAATTTGCTCTCATTGCTTATATTTCAAACACATTACCACCTGTGAAATTTGCATTTGGGGCACACTTTTCCGGTGTGTCTACTTTCTCTCCAATATAGTTTTCCATTCCCTTCTTCCCAGGATAATTTGCATTGCTGAGTTTTGTATTGAAAAAAAAAATAATCTTTGTAAAAATTGCCGCTCTCCCACTCTGAACCTGTGACATGGGTGAAAACATACTTTCTTCTTAAAGCCAGCTTCAGAAAGCATCTAATTTCTTTTAATTTTTTGATGAATTATGTGCATGAAATAGACTATTTTCTGTAGCCTCTTCTTGGGCGTGTTTGCATCATCTCATCTCAGCCTTTGCATGTCCTATGGACAGAATAGCTTCTTCATATTATTACTTTCACTAATGTTAACCCTGCACTTAATTTAAAATAAATCTTTATGATATGAAAAAATGAATGGCATATACCCTCTAAGCTTTAGTTTATCTATTATTGGCTCAGAGTACCAACTTTGAATCTTTAACTGGTTAGTTTTAATATTTCTCCTGAAATCTAAACAATAATGCCAGCTACTATATGTAGGCTTTTATTAAGTTGGAAATATCGCTTACTCCTTTAAAATCGGTTTCATTTCCCTATAAAGACACTCTCCATTTCCCAAATTCTCAATACTGATCTAGCTTAATTCTGTTTAGACATGCTGTATTTACCCACCTGCAACTATGTACTGTAAATATTACACACAGATGGTCTTGGAAACAAGGCATGACTGCATTTTCCTCAGAATAACCTCTCTCCCTGGAGTTCATATCCACGCTGTGTGTGTAATCACTTTTGGACTGTCTTAGGAGCCCACTTGCAAGTTGGCTTTTCCTAAACACATGCTCATACCTCCAGCAGGTATTCACTGTTCTGCATCCCCTAGAGAGCATCTCTTGGTAGTTCTGTCCCCGATGCTGCCCTCAGGCCTACAGTGACCCCCTCCGACGCCACCCTGTTTGCACCCCAGCATCTCCTTTCTTTGCCAATGGACTCTTTATTTCCGGGACTTAATGTCCTAATCACACACTGTTCACATAGGTCCCTTAATTTTTTCTTTTTACTGAAAACAGATTTTTTCCCCCCACATAATGTATTCTGATTACAATTTCCCCTCCCTCGACTCCTCCATGTTCCTCCCCATCTCCCTGCCCCATATGGATCCACCATATTTCTTTCGGATTAGAAAACAAACAGGCGTCTAAGGGATGATTAATACAATATAAGAATATAATACAATAAAGCAAAACTAACACATTAGGATAGGAAAAAACAAAAGAAGGAAAAGAGTCCAAGAAAAGGCACAAGAAACAGATGTAGATGCAAAGACTCACTTGTTTCACATACTCAGGAACCCCATAAAAATACAACCTGGAAGCCATTTATATATATATATATGTGTGTGTGTGTGTGTGTGTGTGTGTGTGTGTGTGTGTGTGTGTGTGTGTGTATGTATATATATGTATATATACGTATATATACACATATATACATATATATATATATATACGCATATATATATATCATGAAAGAGAAAGAAAGGAAGGAAGGAAGGAAGGAAGGAAGGAAGGAAGGAAGAAAGAAAGAAAGAAAGAAAGAAAGAAAGAAAGAAAGAAAGAAAGAAAGAAAGAAAAAGAAAAAAGGAAAACCCTGACACCGCATGATGAGACAAGGAACCTCCAAAGATGCCACAGAGCTCTTTATCTATTGGTCATGCACTGCTGGGCAGACAGCCTATCTTCAGAGCAGTTAATTTCCCCAGTAAGACACTTTAGAGAAAACTAAATTTTCATTTGCAATTGGTTATCAAATGGAGACAGCTTCTAGGTAGGGCAGGGGCATGTGTCCACTTCTCCTTTCAGCTCTAGGACCCATCTGATGCAGACCCATGATGCACAACTACTTCAGTCAAGTAGGAAATGAATGAATCCTAGACAAGGTTTAGCCTGTAACGTGAATTGTTAGAAGGTCTTATTAATAAAAACAAACCTGGAGGCAGGTATTGGGGTGAATGCTGAAAGATCAGAGAGACAGAACCAGCCACAGCTAACTTCGTTCTCCTCGCCAATCCCTCAGCTGATCTTGTTTCCTCCCCCCAATGGATCTCAGCTGAACTGCTGCTAAAAGCTAAAAGCTTTTTAAAAAGCTCTAGTTCCTGGTCTTCATACCTTTCTGCTTCCTGCCATCACTTCCTGATAGTAAAGGTATATGTCATCATGCCTGGCTGTTTCCAGTGTGGCTTTGAACTCACAGAGATCCAGATGGATCTCTGACTCTAGAATGCTAGGATTAAAGTGTGTGTGCCACCATTTTCTGATCTCTATGTCTGTTTAGTGGCTGTTCTCTGACCCTAGATAAGTTTATTAGGGTGCACAATATACTGGGGAATACAATATCACCACAAGTCTGCAGGTTTGATCTTCAGTGGACCCTTTATCCATTATTTGACTCTCTAGGCTTTAGTTACATGAAATCATCCATGGTTTGAAAGTATTAATGGAAAAATTCCAGAAAAAAAAAACAATTAATGAGTCTTTTAAGGAATTTTGAAACGTTCACCCTTAATTTTTATTCAATTTTTAAACTAAAATATGATTATAACTTTCTCCCTCCTTCCCCCAGTCTTTCCCATGCCCCTTCCTTCCTCCACGTCTTTTCAAATCCATGGCATTTTACTCTGTAAATATCATTGTTACATAATGCACATAAGCAAATAAATCTATAAATGTAACCTTCTGCATCTAGCTAGTGTTGCTTATATGTATATTTTTAGGACTAGGAAGTCTACTAGACTGTCTTCTGTATACGACAGGGAAACGACACCCACAGAATCTCAACAATATGGCTGCTTAAGCAAGACCTGAACAATTCCAACACCAGCTGACATGCTGACGTGGGTGGGGAAATTCAATCAGGCTGAGCCCATGGATGCTCTTCATCTACAGGCAATTAACAAATCCTCATAGGGGAGAATGAGACTTGCCCGGAGTTAAGCACACTAAATGACCACAGTCGTGAAATCCATGCTTTCTCCCTATATGCTATCTATGACATGGTTTCTCCTACATGCATGGGAGTATTCTCCCCCCCTCGGAGTTGCTTACTATATGTCTCAGTGATGAGGTAGACAGAGGTAGTTTGGGGGTACCTGTCACCCATTTAGAGAGGGAGAGACAAAGTTCACATATACCTCACATGCTTTTGTCACAGCATATTCTTGTAATTATATGAATTCTCATCTGGGGTATAAATAAACCAGTGTGTGGTATATGCATGTGTATGAGGGATTAAGGGGGGGTATGTGTAGTTGATATACACTTGGAGGCCAGAACTCAATATCAGATGCCCTCCTCCACTACTTTCCACATCTTGTATTATTTTTTAAGCTTTGTTGACCTGGGATCCTCATGTCTCAACCCCAAGTATTGGGATCATGAACACACATAGAAGTCCACCTCTTATCTGGGGCCTAAGGATCCAAAACCAGGGCTTCTCATTCATATAGCAAATACTTAAGGCTTTTTGCTAATCAGTCACTATGCCAGATTTATGAACTAAATTTACTGTATGGGAAAACCCATTATTTACAGGGTTTGTTGTGCCCAAGTCACTCACCCACTGGGTGACTTGAAATGTATTTCATTTGGATAATGGGTGTTACCAATGCTTCTCATCCATCCTAGTTCCTAAGCTCTGGCTTTTCTAGTTACAATCAAGAATATGCTTGGAATTTATACCCTCAGAATTCCAGTAACATGGCTAATTTTACCTTGTTTTAGGCTAAAAATTGTATAGATGAGCCCTCATAATTTCAAAGTTTAGTATTTATTACAAGACAGAGGTATCATGTGTTCACAATGAATTGAGACTCTGGTGCACATCTTTACTGCCCTTGTCAATATATGGTTCCTCTTTGTCAGAGGCTATCTCATCAAGACTTAGCTTCTGCTGGGTGTTGGTGGCACATGCCTTTAATCCCAGCACTCGGGAGGCAGAGGCAGGCAGATTTTTGTGAGTTCGAGGCCTGGTCTCCAAAGCAAGTTCCAGGAAAGGTGCAAAGCTACACAGAGAAATCCTGTCTCGAAAAAACAAAACAACAACAACAACAACAACAAAAAACTTAGCTTCTACAATAACCCAACATAGTTTTATTGTGTTTTAGTTTCTTCTGTAAGGTAATGACCTTTAAATCTTCTCTATTGCTCCAACAAAACATATTTGGTGAGAGCCATGGTACTCACTGACATTTGGTCTTCCATCTTGCACAGAATTGCAGGAGCACTTTGTTGAATGCTATGCAATGTAGGGCTTTTAATTTGTGTGCTTTGTATTCTTTGCACTGTTCCTCCTTCTGAAGTAATTATCTCTGGCTGTTATCTATCATTCTTAATGCATTTTAGTTTACAATTTTCCCCATTCAGTTTACAAAGAGAGGATGCTTCCTGTTCTTGAAAATCTTCACATCCATCATCTATCTGTCTCTCAACTACCTCACTGACTAGCAAACACCCTTCTCTCTGTCTACATATATATAGTGTACATACTCAAAATGTGAAGACTTCTTAAAGGATATACATTCATATATGTGTATGTAAATGTTATATATTATATGGTATATATATTACATATATGACAAACATATGTATACACATGTTCCCTTTCTTATGTTCATAAATGTTTCCATTATTATACAACAGTTTTGGAATTAAACTACTTGTTGGCAAATAGGTGATCACAGTTTTCTTTCTACTATCTTCAATCATATATATATATTTTCTTGAAACTCAGATATATTTTAAATTTACGTATCTATTCAAATGATGATTGAAATTATTTCAGCAAAGAGCTATGCAAGTACTCTTTGGTAAATATTGATATAACATCATAAATATTTATGTCCATGTTTGGACAGAATATACTATTCTCATTAGGGGATGTTTTCATTCAAACTTCTCTGTGTGTTCTCTAGAGCATATTTATAGAAAAGTTGAGGATGCCTAAAAGTTGAATATGGCTTCATTAAAATAAAAAGTTAAATTTCCCAGACAATCTATAGAACATCACGTAGTATCACTTAGTGTCCTAGGCTTACTATTCTTGTGATCAAATACCATGACCAAAACAACTTGAGGAGGATAGGGTTTATTTCACACACAGTTCCATATAATAGTTGATCATCAAAAGCAGTTAGGGCAAGAACCTGGAGGCAGGAGCTGATGCAGAGGACATGGGGGTGGTGATGCTTATTAGGTTGCTCAATGTGGCTTGATCAGCCTACTTTCTTATAGAATCCAGGACCATCAGCCCAGGATGGCACCATCCACAATGGGCTGGGTCCTCCCCCATCAATACTAATTAAGAAATGTCTTATATCTAGATCTTGTGAAGGTATTTTCTCAATGGAAGTTCCCTCCTTTCAGATGTCACTAGCTTTTAGTCAAGTTGACATCACACTGGTAAAAGGGTGAAAGCACCAAAGCCAGTGAGACTTGATGTACACAGACTGAGCGTTTTTAATCTAATAATGAAGTCACATGCATATTATTAAAGCATCAGTAGAGGGCAATGGTAGAAGTCGTGTGTAACAGACATGCCACGGTAGAACAGTGTCCAGTACACCTGTATCCACAGCTACTCTGTCTACTTCTATTGTGGTCCTGAGTAAATTTAGGAAGAGAACTGACTCATGAGTTCACAGTCACCATATGAAGAGTTTCAATCCACTCACTATACACAATGTCAGGGAGATGTGACCCATATTTTTTTCATGTATTTTTCTCTAGCGCTTTCCTTTTCTTTTTTACTTACCCTCTAGGTAACAAGAAACCTCTAGCTTCTACAATATATAATCTCTGGCCCATATAAGAAGTGTATTATTTAAGTTAGAAACAGTGGGGTTTCCTAGCAGGCCCCCTTATCTATCAGTGTCAGCATCTGGGGAAGGACAGGACAGGAAAGGAAATGGAAACAGGGCAGATAATTCCAGCCCACACATCCTCCAGAAGTTATGTCAGGTACCAGGCCCTTTTGAAAAGGAAAGCAGAAATGTATTCAGATCACTGAATCAACCCTCCATTTATCTAGAGCTGGGGATTGTCAGACAGTGTTTGCTATTGGCTTATAGACATTTCTTGACCTCTTTTCATGAAATTAAATCATCTTCACAGCTGAAGAAAAACATGCACACATATTCTATCTATCTATCTATCTATCTATCTATCTATCTATCTATCTACTATAAATTCATCCATCCATCCATCCATCCACCCACCCACCCATCCATCCATCCATCTATCTATCTATTTGAGATTGTTTGAAAAGCATTAATTCACAAATGGCCAGACACAAATACATAAAACTCCTTCATTTACTTCACTTGTTTTGATGACGGGCGTTTTGTTCTTGTGTGTTTGTTTCTTTTGAGCAAAGGTGACTATGTAGTAAGGGTCTAGAATACTGAACAAACTTAAATAATATTCCTGAAAACGCTGAGCAGTATCCATTACACTGGATGAATTGGCACCTTGCCCGGGTCTGTGTACAGAGCAGAGCACCCTGTCATTGCCTGAGACTCTCCCCACTTCTGGGGAATTACTCTTGGCTGATAAAAAGTCACTGCACTGGAGAGTTGCATCACTTTGTCTCCAAACAAAGCAAGGTTTGGGGTTAATTGAAGGGCATCGGGAACTGTGTGTAAATGACTATCCTCTTTGCACCAGTAGCATGAGCCTTGGGCTGATTCGTGATCCTTACTGCCCTGTGTGATCTGGCTGAGGGTGTGCTCCAGCTCTGAGAGCAGCTTAGTCTATTCCTTTTCTTGGCAATCTTCTCCAGGCTTCACATGCTGAATCCTTACCTTCAATAGACCACATATTGTGAATCTTTGTGTTAGAGGGGGCTCCAGGGACCCTGACCTTAAACTGCAGTATAAATGACAATTATACAGTAACATCTGCAGTTGTTATAAAACAGGGGTCAATATAGGTAGCATCACAAATGGTTCAAATGAATACAATGCTAGATAGAGTTGAAGCAGCCAGTTCATCTGAAGTCCTCCATACCCTGAGATTGAGCTTGACCACATATGAACTGAACACCTTGATGCAGACACTTTTGCCTGAGCCTGAATTAGTCAATAAGATTAAATTGCACACAACCCTTATCAATTCTCTACAATTGAGATGTTACTTTCTAACAGCCAAATGTAGGGTAGGGGAACAATAAATGTGTGATCATTCTTATTGCCCTGATTGGCATCATTATTTCACCATGATTACAACTTTAAAACTCTACCGAATAAACAGTACACCAAGTTAATAGGGACTGCTTTCCTTAAAGATGCAGAAACAGGGATCATTCAAGCAAAGATTGAAGGGCAAGTAAGCATGATGCTTAAAATTCCAGTGCTGACAAGGACTTCAGGGATAATCCACAATTCTTGAATCTCCTCTCCAAAATGTACTGTGGAGAAAATTGAGGTCCAGAGAGGTTAAGTGGCTTCCTCAGAGTACCATGCTTATTATTCACAAAAATGTCTGAGGCATGAATAAATCTGTTTGTGTACAGTAAAAAAAAAATTAAGTAGGTAGCTTAGAGGAAGGGAACAGAGAAGCACATTCTTGGGCTCCATTGTGTTCTCCCAGCTGCGTCGCTATTCCCTGCTCACGTGTGATGCCTGCATTTACTGTTCACCCTAGATTGACAGAGAAGGTACATTTCCCAGCCTTCCTTGTAACTATTACAGAACACAGCACTAAGTTACAGCCAGTGAAATCTGACTGAGAATGGATGCTCACGCAGATAGATCTCTGCTCACTCTCCCAGGCTACTCTGTAAAAGGTGGGGTGAGGATGAGGGTTACTGTCAACTAAAACTCATGGTGTTCCCAAATGGCAACATGAAACAGAGCCCCGCAAAGCCTGCCCTGATGTCAGGCATGAAGACATGAGTCTTACATATGTTCAGTGAGTGAGGGGGAAAGATTGTCTGTTGATGGGAGTCTACCCGACTTGGTGAGCATATTGTGGAATAGGTGAAAGTACAGCTAGGCTCTGTATGAAGCACACCTATTCAAAAGCAAATACTCCAAGAAGCTACAAAGGGAGGGAATGAAAGTGTTTGAACAGACTGGTAGACACAACAGTGCTTGGCAGAAATCCTGACTGGTGAGCAAGATGTAAGACACTAGCAGATAAGAAAGAGAAGCTTCTTGGGTTTGAGGCTATTAGCCAACGTCTTCATCAGACTCTCTATCATGTAATGAAGCACAAGGAAACTCATCAACCAAACACTGTGTGAGAATTTGAAACAACAACATATGAACATATGTTTATATGACCCTGACTCACATTGTATTCACTCCCCTCTTCAGTCAGGAAATACTCATTGAAAACTTGCTATCACTCAGACATGAGACTAAAATACATATTGTTAAGATAAAAAACATAAATACTTCAGGCTCTGATGATCTATGCTGGGGCTGCTCAGGTCTTCTGATTGGCAGCCACAGATAGCCATGATTGCATGCTAACTATATGCAAATGAGCAGGCAGAGCTGTGTATAATACAACCTTATGATCAACATGCCTTAATTCGTTGACCCTTGAAAGGATGTAATCAAATCATTCTGCTTCTAGAAAACTATCATTTTAAGAACATGTAGTGAAGAAAGACAAATGGGGAGATGATGCTTTGGAGTCATGATTTCTCAGAGCTATGGGGGAGGTCAGGCTCTCCCAACTCAATAAATACAAAACATAATTTAAAAAATTAATCAGTGTGACTATCTCTTTGGAATAATTATTCTAAATTATTAATTAGTTAATCATTCTTTAGATTCTAGAGCTTTCCAGCTGAGGGTAGTTATATCAGAGTGTTATGACCCATTAGAGTATATGTTATAAATTGACTTAATTCATTTTTAAATTTAATCTCATATTAATAAAAGGAGGCAATTTAAACCCAAGAATCACAACAGATTCTTTAGGCATGGTCAACAAGGGTTTAAACATGAGAAAGCCTGATCTGACCTAGTCTGGTGATCAGATGGCCAAACACCCTAATGGTCGTGCTGGAACTCTCATCCAATAACTGATGAAGTGGATGCAGAGATCCTCAGCCAGGCCCCAGGTGGAGCTCCAGGAGTCCAATTGTCGAGAAAGAGGAGGTACTGTAAGAGTGTGAATTGTTGAGACCAAGATTGGAAAAGCACAGGGACAAATAGCCAAATAAATGGAAGCACATGAATTATGAACCAAAGGCTGTGGAGCCCCCAGCTGGAGCAGGCCCTCAGGATAAGTGAGACAATTGAATAGCTTGAACTGTTTGGGAGGCACCCAGGCAGTGAGACTCAGACCTATCCTTAGTGCATAAGCTGGCTGTTTGGAACCTTGGGCTTACACAGGAACACTTTGCTCAGCCTGGAAGGAGGGGATTGGACCTGCCTGTACTGAATCCACCAGGTTGAATTGAATCCCCAGGGGAGTCTTGACCCTGGAGGAGATGGGAATGGAGAGGAGGGGATGGGAGAAGGTGGGGTGGGAGTGGGGAGGACAGGGGAATCCATGGCTGATGTGTAAAATTAAAACGCAAATATAATAGATAAAAAAGGAGAAAAAAATGAAAAAAAAACCTAAAAAGATGAATTTCCTAGAATATCATAAATCTTCTAGATGCAATGAAATAATAACCATCAATTCATGAACCAGAAATCTGGCATATTCAAAATATGTGATAACTGGGGTAGCAGCGAAGGTGTGCAGTATTGGCAGTAAGCCATGCAGAATGAAAGAATACCATGCTGGGTGGAGGGAGGCATTGCTCTATGTAGTATAGGATATATAAATTTGTGACCATGAAGAATGTCTCTAGACATTGTCAAATACCTCAGGAGAAAAAAATCAAAACTGCCCTGTTTGGAAACAGCTGGCTTAAACGTTGACACAAGTTGGGAATCAATTCCTAATCATGGATACACAGGAAAAGAAATTAACACCTGCTGTAGCTTCTGATAATGTTTTCTGCTCATAGTGACTGTGGAGTGAGAGAGACCAGACATTAGAAGTCATAATGAGGCCAGTGGTGAGAGAACACTCATATTTCTGTTTTTTCTGCTTATCCTCAGTGTTGTGAGAAAGTCCAGGAATTCTTTTCTTTTGGAAACCAAGGGTCATGAGTGCCCATTTTGAGCTATTTCCCCAAGGATGAGGAGGAGTGATTTGAAGTTTTCCTCTGTACTCTTCTGGACCTGTCCAGTGGGATTCCACCACAGGCTGTGGCAGCAAATGTGGTTACTCAGTTCTCTGAGAAGCTGTGTTGTTCTAGTTTTATGAAAGAGTTTTTCCCCTAAAACAAATGTCATCATTGAGGCAACAATGAATGTGAAGATAGAGGTTTGAATCTCTTACAATAGCACAAAGCAGGAGACAGAGACATAGAATGGCAGACTCTTACTACATCAGAGAATGACTGGTCTTCAACAGGCACAGCTGATTAACAGTGTGCCAGGACATCTGCCACCATTTCTAGGTGGAAAGGTGCCCTGTAAATGATATAACACCGATGCTGGATTCTCAAGTCACTGATGAAAAACAGGTTTAATTTCTGTAATGTAAAGCAGCTTTTGGGTGTTTCTCTTTATATATTGAAGTATGTCTGCTTGAAGTCATAGTGAACAATCCACATGTAGCCACTTCATGGCATATGTACATGGGAATATTTCTGTGGTGACAGTGGAGATTTGCTTCAAACACATCATATCCACTCAGAGTAAGAATAGGAGTGACTGTATCCCAATCTCCACTCAAGGCTTTCAAAGACTTCACTGCTGATGCCTCTCTTGACTGGTGCAATGAGGTCCGTGTGGGCAGAAGGGGTCCTCCAACTGGCAGTAGTTGTTTACTCTGTTCCAGCCCCTGGCATCAGGTCTCTCTGGAAGTATGACCTCATAATGAGGTTTCTCTGGCAACAATTCCACAGAATACTTAGGATTTTAGCAAGGATCCACAAAACTAGATCAACACCAATACTCTAGCAATATGGTGTAGACCCTGACCCTGCTGGAGTTTCCTGACCACTGAGAAATTCACTGAAGAGTAGAGGAGAGGAACACCATTCCACATGTGCTGGCTCAGCACTGATGCTCATCCAAAATCAAGACATGACAGGAAACTGAGACAAAGGAACTGAATGGGAGATTAGAGAGCATACAGACTACAAGGGCTGGTGTGTAAAGAAGAACAGTCCAGAGTCTGGACTTGCCTGTTCACCCTAGTCCTGAGATTTCCACAGAGTTGGAGAGTGGACATTTTCAAGTGTTTCTTTCAGAGCATTTCTGAGAAGTCTATCTCATACCTCAGTAATATGAACTTTAGAAAGACAAAGTAGGAAATGACAAAATGCCTCAGTAGGTTCAGGTGCCTGCCACCAAGTCTGAGGACCTGAGTTCTATCCCTATCCCAAATGGCAGAGGAAGAGAACTGTCTTCCCAGGGTTGTCTTCTGACCTTCTCATGTGTTCATGCACAAACACTGCTCCCCGCCATACACACACACACACACACACACACACACACACACACACACACACACTGTAAATAAATGTACCTTAAATGAAGGTAAAGTAAGAATGACACATATGGTGTGTCAGGAGGTTAGAATATTCATGTCAGTGGTGAGATGCTGCCTGGTATCTTAATGCAGTGAGTAAGCACACTGAGAGAAATAAAGCACAGAATGATTGCCACGTGAGGCATGAGTACTGATCAGAAAGAAAAGCTATAGCTCTGAGAAACCCCTCAGGGCCACCAGCCAAGCTTCCTTTCAATGATAGGCTACAAAGCAAATGACTGATGTGAGGATGGAGGATTCAATTATTTTTGTACATGAAGAAGATCAAGTCAAGAGAGGGCTGGCTACAAAGGGATGTACTTGAATGTGGGAGCAGCCAGTGTATGGGGGACAAAGAGGCAGCTTGACACCAGCAGAAAAGGTAGAATATCCAAGGTGGTAAGAGAGATGAGTAAGAAGCCAGCCACGTGAAGGAGGCCATGATAATTGAGTAGAGGGAGCAACAGCTAGCCCTTCCCAGCCTCACAGAGAGGCTGCAGAGAAGCCATCTTTATTGGCATCCCCTTGACTTTGACATTTTTTTTCCCTTTCAGATTTGGTGTCCTCCATGGTCTCAGATCTCTCTTTTTATAGTCTCTGATTTGGTTGTGGGTCTTTTGTTTGTTTGTTTGTTTGTTTGTTTGTTTTATGTCTTTGGAGAGGAGAGGGAGAAAACTGATAACCTAAGGTGTATAATTCAATCTCGGTTCTCTCTAGCAGAAAATAATCTTTGTATAAAGTAACTGAAATCACAGAAGTTATAAATATCCTGTTCCAACAGGAGCGCTGAATACCCAATATGGCCGGTTCAGTTAATGCAGGCTAGAGACACAAAATGCAAACAAGCCTAGATACTTACAATGAAGTTGGAATATCTCAGCCACTTCCTGTAATGATCCCATGTTAGAATGGCAATATTGGGCAAGAGTAATATATGGTACACTACTGTATCTTTATTTTTTCATTGAGATTAACAGATAATAATGAACTACCTAAGACTTAATATTGCATTTGATTTTCACACGCGTGCGTGCGCATGCGCGCGCGCACGCGCGCACACACACACACACATACACACATTTTCTCTCCCTTTTTCACGTGTGTGTGTGTGTGTGTGTGTGTGTGTGTGTGTGTGTACGCATGTAGATTTGCCATGTGATTCCCGAGAGCAAATTCAGGATTTGGGTTCAGCAGCAAGTGTCTTTATGGACTAAGCCATCCTCAGGCTTCTCAGATGACCCATTCATAAGAACAATGCAGCCCTTTGTTTGCCAGTGTTTATTCCATTATTATTTTTTCACCCTTGGAAGTAGTCATTTAAATAAAAATAAAATATTCATGGGATTCAACAAGACCTGTTTCCTGGGGACACAGGAGAAACAAATAGTGTTGAAAAGACTTGTTAGCTTTATCTCTAGTAACACTAAGTAAACAACAGGCCACAGTCCTGCAGACACAGACATGTGACAGGAGAGCTGCACTGCTTGGGGGGCACTCTAGCGGGTAGAGGGTGGCTCCCGTTATCAGAGCTATGGTTTGAAAACCACCATCAAGATGTCGCTATCTCTCCCAGTCTGTGTGAGCAGACGGAGGACATTCCACGTGGTGAGACTGACATGCTTCTGAGTTATCTCTGCTGTAGACAACCTACATGTGACCCTGTCAAAGGTAGTCCTGGAAAAGGAAGTGACGCCTGGGAAGGCAATTAGTCTCCTTGCCCTTGCAACATGCTATTCTCAGCTTAATAGTAACTACATGCCTGGAGCTCTCTACATTTATTATGATGTGATTCTTACGAATAATTGTGATTTTTATCCCAACTTCCCCATTAATGTTATCAAAACATTCACTTTGTAGGTGTTTGTGGCAAGTGCACACATACAACTTAAATCATTCATGAGGAACTTACAAATGTGATGCCCTTTATTCCTTCATTAGTTATTTTTCACTTTGCTGTGATGAAATACCAAACAAGACGAAATTTAAGTGAGAAAGGCTTCGTTCTGTCATGGATCATGGCAGGGAAGCCTTGGCAGCAGGACCAGGAGGCCTGGTTATGCTGCATCCATCGTCAAAAAGCAGAAAGGGAACAGAAAGTCAAGTTGGCTTTTGAAGCCCCACCTCATCCCTACCCTCCAGCCCAATGCTAAGACTGTCTTTCTCCATCAGGGAGCCACCTCTAAAGATCCCACAATGTTCCCAAACAGTATCATCAGCTGAGGACAAGTATCCAGACACACAAGCCTGTGGAAGACACTCCACATTCAAACCATAGCAACCCCATATATCTTGTTATGGGTTTTCCAAAAAATAAGGTCATTCTCTTCCATAACACTTACAATCATAATTACAAAAATCAAGGGATTAATATTTGTATATTTATAGGACATTAAGATTCTGTCTTATCTCCTGATGTTCAAATTTTTGGGTTGTCTCAAAAGTGTCACTTGTAGCATGAAAAAGAGTGTGTTTTAAGAATCAGTTTGGAGTAAGTATCAAACTTCATAGACATATTTATGTGTTCTCTTTTTAGATGAAGCAACTCTTTATTCAGATACACATACATCACATGACTGTAATATGTGAAAGTTTGCAGCCAGATTTTTGTAAGATGTTTATCTGGGCTTGAGTGATGTTTCTGTATTATGAGATTGGTTATAATTTTTGGTAAGTTGTCATGGAAACCCTGCTGCTTCCTCAGTACAAAAAAAAAATCATAGAAACTTGGCCCATTACTACTGAAATCATGATATACTGATGAGTTATAGGTTCATAGTAGGGTGTTTCACTGTCAAGGGCAAGTTTTCCATGTGCAATTAATAGCCATTATCTTTAAAAGTGTCATGATAATATCAATATTCTGGTTGTCTTCAAATACAATTAATAAATTTATCACCCAAGGATCATGTTTATGTCATGGAGTTTTCAGTGTGAAGGTTGCTAAATCCTAATTTTCTATTAGATATTTCCTTCAATATTTTAGTTGGCCTTTTTGCCTCATTTTTATTATTTTAATGCTAACATATGCTCACAAATTCTTATCTGATTCAATGTTCAATAATCTGCTACTTCTACCATCTCCTGGCAACCAATTTTTCCATTTCTTCAGGGAGCCCACTGCCAGATGGTTTCTGTGTCCTGTTCAGATCATCTCTGAACACCTCCTCCCTTTCTAAAACTGGCTCCTTCAATCTGATCCGACATCATCCTTTCTCCATCCTAGAGTCATCACCTCTCTAAGAAACACTGGCTTCCCACAGCAGGAACTTCTGTTTGTAAACTGTGCTCACTTTCCTGGAATTTAATGATTCTAGGACCTCAAAACTCCAAGAGCTAGGAAAGGAAGAAACAAATAAACACCACATTTGTTTGCTTCATGCTTCTTTGCACACCTACTATGTGCTGGTGCTATATATAGGGTGGGTGTAATATTCATATGTGTGCAGATGCACAGTTCTGTGAGAGTCTATTCTTTCATGAATGTGTATGCATGTAAAGACAGGGGACCACTGCAAGCACAATTCACCTTTTATTTTTAATTGGAGGCAGAGTCTCTACTGGTCTGGAATTCATTGAGTAAGCTAGACTTTCTAGGCAATAAGCCAAGGCCCAGGGATCCATCCACCTGATCCACTTCTCTGCCATTGAGATTATAAGTGCTACATACCACCACCATGCTTATCACATTGGTCCTGTGATTGAATGCAGGTCTAACTAAGCCATCTCCCCAACTCACAGCCCATGTTTCACAGATGAGAAGCTAGATACTGTGTTATACCATGAGAGAAGAAATGAACATATTATATATTGAATGGTCTATATTTCATAAGATTATTTATAGTAATTTTTTAGGTTCTGTTTAAATTCTTGTTTTAAACTGTTGCTTGGTTTTCATTAAAAATTAAATTATATATATATGAATATAACATGACTTATTATATGTATATACATTGCAGAATAGCTTCAAGCTACATAATCTGTGCACTATCTAAAACATTTACTATGATTCTGTGGATAGAACATTTAAAATCTGTTTTCAGCAATTTTAAAGTACACAGGACAGTCTCTTAGAGTTATTCCCACTGTCTAACTGAATTGTGCATACTTTGGCCAAGGTCTTTCCAATCTTTTCTGCATCTTTCAAGCCTTCTGTAGCTATTATTTTCTCTGCTACTTTGAATTAATCATTTGATCTACATATAAGTGACATCCTTCAGTCTCTGTATTTCTGGGACTGTTTTGTTTAACTTAAGAGGGTACCTGCAGCATGCTGATCATTCTGATTGCTTATTAATAAACTCACATTTTAACAATCAGTCAGTTCAGCTAAGGTTGTACACTAGACTTCAGTGAGCAGGCAATTCGTGTCCAACACAATAAAACAATTACAAAGATGTATCTGTCAACATCACTTAAAAAGCAAAAGATACACACAACTGTGGAACAACGGCTGTGCTTCACCTCCTTTGAAAGATTTTGGTTATTCTTACCTGGATAGCACATGGTTAAGGTAATTTGTGGCTATTTTGTCAATGAAGAAATTGATAATGACTAATAAGCCTAGTGCTGGATGAGAAGTCCAGGGATAGGGATAGCAATATTAGCTGATTATGGAATTTCTTATTTTAAGACATTGGAAAACGAAAGATGGATCTGATATTAAGCTTGAGTTCTATCGTTTTGGAATGTTCAAAAGCACAAGAATTCTAGACGAAAAGGATTAACTTCTGTCCAGTAACTCCTTAGAGCCTGGTACAGTAGGGTACTTCTAAAATTGTTTCAAGCCCATTTTCCAAACTATGCACAACCCGGGGATTCTCTCACAGTCTGCAGGAAGCCTGGGAACACCAGTAGAGGAGTTATATGTATCTCTCCTCTTTTCCCTTCCAGAAGACCCTGCCTGGCACACTTTCCTAAGAGACTAGAGGGAGAAAAGAAGCTCCAGTGATTAGATCTGCACTAAAATAAACAGTCAAGCACAAGAATGTCAAGCTCAATCTCCAAGTGGCAACAGAACCAAGTTTCATTTTTAGAGGTTAATATTTTCTCTTCAGTTTATGTGGTCTTTTCCCAGTGCATTCATAGTTACATAATGATAAACAGAGGAGGAAAGGGTGTTTCATCAGAATATGAGAGCTAGATGCATCAAGCTAAACAATCAATACCCGCTCTAACTAGAGATGCTTCCAGGACTCAAGGGATGTCCCTTGCACTGTTATCTGATGAAAAGAAAGTCAGGATGACATCCAGGAAGTGAACAGACCACTTGCAGGAGGAAATGGCTAATTAGAAATTAAAGGAGGTGGTGTTTCACATCAGGTAAGGCAGCTAAGAGTCCTGGGGCCTGACCACTGGGGAAATGAACCCCTGTTCACCCTGATCAACAACTTTACATGCATCTGTCTTCAGTTCCTTGAGGTGGAAAATGAAAACTTATGGAAAACAAATTGCACTTACCTGGATGAGAGACAGATCCTCAAGCTGTAATCTGAAGAGATAGTTTCTGCAAAACACAAACAGAGAGCATGTTACCTTGAATAGATCCCAAAAGTCAAAGTCTAAGCATCATGAGAATGATGGGTAAAAACAGGTAGTGATGTAGGGGACAAAACATCACCCTGCTGCTAATATGGGACACAGCTCTCTGAAACAGAGAATAGGGTCATCTGACTCCTCAAGAGATGTGCATTTGAGACTGGTGAGAGAGCTGTGAACTGTGCAGTGTGTATTCCAGGAAGAGATGCACACTCCCATTGCCTGCTAGGGTTGGTGTGACTCAGGAAGAGGACATGGGCACTTGACTCTGAAAATAAGTTTAACTTAAAGAAGATGAAACACAACCCTTCCTCTCGGGTCTATTCTTTCCTCTCACTTGGTTTTATTCTTAGACCCTGACTCTAGTTTGTGTCCCAGCATCTGTCTTGCTGGTTGGGTTCAGCTTGGAGGCACACATTTACCAGGTTTCACAAGGAAACTGATACTGTCAATAGCTCAATCAGGTTTGCTGCTCATAGGTGATACAGAAATCAGAGACAAGAAAACTACCAGTTTCAATAAGGAATGTGCAAAGGACACAGCAGAGCACAGACAAAGGAACTATAAATTTGAGGTACAGTAGACTCTGGAATGTAGCTTTTGGGCCTCTATCACAAGAGGTGGTCTGCCTCAGGATGAAATCATGAGAGCCTCTACAGCATCAGGAAGAGGAGGCACTGTGGCAGTAGAAATGCCTTGAGAAGAGGAGATAGTCATTCCAAGTATACTGCAGTACCTCAGGAGAAAAGAGAACACAATAGAAAAGTGCACCTTAAGATACAAAAAAGGTCAGGGGGCTTCAGAGAAATCAAAGAGCAAAGATGAGTAATAATAGCTTGCTTTATGGTTACTTCTATGGCATGTTGAGAAAAACAATCTCAGCAGCAGTAAGAAACAAATGTAGGTAACATTCACTGCTGGGGAGGGAAGGGTGCCATGTAGACACAAGCTATCAAAAATAGACATGCCGGGCAGTAGTGGTACACACCTTTAATCCCAGCACTTAGGAGGCAGAGACAGGTGGATCTCTATGAGTTCAAGGCCAGCCTGGTCTACAGAGCGAGTTCCAGGATAGGCTCCAAAGCTACACAGAGAAACCCTGTCTCAAAAAACCAAAAATAAATAAAGAAAGAAAGAGAGAAATAGACACACTGCTCTGCTCAGGAATGAAGACAAGTGCCAGCCAAAGCAGGTCAAGGCTATAGCTTTGAGAAGACCATCCCTGCACCTGTAGATAGAGACAGATGGGGAGCAGGGACTGGGGCTGCTGTCATGAGTGTTATACATCAGTCACTGAGTACTGACAAGTTTTTCAAATGGTTTCTGAAAACTGTTCTTCAAATCACAATAGTAGCCTGTTTGCTATGTGCTTTTATCTCTTCAACTTTTCTCTTAATATACTATGGAAACTTGGCTAGCTTGTGTCCCTATATGCAACATGAAACTTGGAACGTTTTTTGAAGAAAGGGAACACCTTAGGTGGGTACCATGAAGAGAACAGGTTTCCAAAAGTAATGTCTTATGAAGAAGACAAAGGGAACATCATGCATGTGTAGGAAAAGAATAGGACTATGGAAACACGCACATTTGCCAGGCATGTGCTCCCATGTGATGACACTGATTGGGGGCAGTCCCAGAAAGGAAGTTGGGAATCTACACACAGTTGGGAATTTTAGACAAGAGACTTAGAAAAGGCAGCAGAGACAAGGCCCAGGCAAACCCCCCCAGAGCCTCTCTAAGCATCAGCTCCCTATAGCACAGGATCTCCCACTTGGTGTTCTGCCTACAAGAGGCTTCCCTTCTATTATTACAGTAACCCGTGGGTTAGGAATACTTGTGCAAAAACTAGGGAGGGCTGTCCAATCAAACAACTTGCCAAGAAAACTGAATGACTGTGCTCCAGTCTCCTTGCCTCTAAAATGAAGTCAATAACCCTCTTCAACCCTATGCTTGGGGAAGTTTTAAGTCAAGACATAAAACACAAAAGCATGACTGACTAAAAGCACACAATTGGCAGTCCAAATGTGTAATGTGTTTATGAAAGTGACTAAGAGTTCTCAATGCATTATAGTTCTCAGCACATGTTCCACTGTGCAGGGAAAGGGAAGAGGATCAAATACAGAGGATGGGCAAAGCCAACAGTCTTCTTTGCCTGGTTCTCTGCTGAGTTGTTGGTAGGAATGGGAGTGGTGCCATTGAGTATTCAGAGAAGTTGACAATACTGTTTCTCTTGTTGTTGGTTCTGAGACCAGTCAGCTGTTCTTTTCTGACTTAAGAAATATTTTCATGTAAATATCTCTAAGTATTAGTAATATCTTGAAGATCATTCTCTGGCCCCACACTCAAGTATGTACATGTGTGCATAGACATCTTCATGTTCATAGTACAGTACTAATCTTGGGTACTTTCTAGAAAAATGCCCCCACACCCAAATAAAATCAATGCATATCCATGGACCATTCAAAAATGCAGATGGTGGTACCCATCTGATACTCTGTGAAGCTTTGGGCGTGGTGGCTGGGAAGAAGAGTTCAAAGCCCTTTCTCTATTTGAAGTGGGGATGAGAGGACGTACTAAGATTACTCACTGAAGTCTCTGGTTCCAGTTTTTAGTGTTTTCCATAATAGAAGACACCAAACTCAAAATGACCACCCACATCATTCCAAACAAATTCAAATTTCTGAACTCTGTGTTGTCTGCTTCTCCTCTGTTGCTATCCTTTAACTTTAGCCCAGCTCCCTAAAGACACTGCCAGCCAATTTCAGTATCTACTTTTTTTCAAAGCACCTTAGGACTATGTCTTTCTTCCCACCATCCCCTAGATAAATTTATTTGGAAGAGGCACTCAGGAAGCGATAAGAAGGGGCAAAGGAGGTGAGGTCTCCTAGGAACAACCCCACAGTCCTTGTGAGTCCCATCATCATTACTACATTCACTCTGCTGCCCTGAAAAAGCACAAAGGAAGACATGACTTGTCCTTAGGTAGTACTTCCTGAATTATAAGATGGGAACCGATGATTTTTAACTCATTTTCAGTTGTTTTTAATCTAAAGTGGAATCAGTGACTACAAATCTTTTGGAGGCAAGCCACTAAGGAATAAACACCTCCAATTTGCAGAGAAGAAAGTTCTACAAATGGAGAGACACAGTACAAATGGTTCAAGGTGGTAGAGATTCAGAGAATGATCCTATCTTTATTTATATCTGTGTCTTATGGCCCCAACAACCCGCCACCAAGTTCCTCTTCCTCATTTCACCTATACCAAACAAAGACAGAAGCAACAGACCTTAGGCTCTAGTCAGTTCTCATCTCCAACAGACACATTTACACTCGCAGGCCCCAGTGCTGCGCATAAAATGCATTTGCTTCCAGGCCATCGCCCTTCTCCTTGGTGACTATGATCTGGTAGTGGTATATGTCTTCCCACTGAAAGAACAGTTTGGTCTGACTGTGATTTGATTACATGGAACCCTCTTTCAACTCATTATTTTCTTAAATTCCTCTCTAAACTACCTGCCCACATTTCATTTCAGCAAGAACCAGGCTCTGCACTTATGAAACAAGAGAGTCAAAATACTCAATCTGTCAATGTACATAAATAATTGACAATCCTTTTAGCTTTTACTTTTTGTGTTTTTTGAGAATAAAATATAGTTACACTATTCTCCCTTTCCTCCTTCCAGACCTTCCCATGTACATTCCCCTTCTTTTATTTCGTTTGTGTTCTCTTTTTCTTTAATTGTTGTTACTGCTGTTGTTTCTCTTTCTTCTCTCTGTCTGTCTGTCTCTCTCTCTCTCTCTCTCTCTGTCTGTCTCTCTGTCTCTCTCTGTCTCTCTCTCTCTGTCTCTCTCTCTTCCTGTTTGTGTTTATTCCTAAATCACATTCCTTTTTATTCCAAGCAACCATGTGTACAGGCATAGGATGGTTCAGTGAAAAGGTGTCTATTAAAGTGCATAAGCATGAGGCCCTGAGTCCAGATCCCCAGCAGTGCTGTAAGGAACTGGTATGGTGCTCTGTCACTGTAGCACTATAGTTGGTAGGGGAGGAGTCTGGAGACAGGGGAGTCCTAGAACTCACTTGCCAGTCTAACCAATTGGTGAGCTCCAAGCTCAGTGAGAGACATGATCTAAAAAAAAAATTGGAAAGTAACTAAGAATAAGTTCCTGTAAACTTCTGTCCTTACATTCTCTCTCTCTCTCTCTCTCTCTCTCTCTCTCTCTCTCTCTCTCTCTCTCTCTCTCTCACACACACACACACACACACACACACACTCACACAAGTTACAGAAAACTAATTTAATAATAAAATGAATAATTAAACAACATTTGAAGTGATTGAGTTAATGAGCCACAAGGTTGCATAAGCATCTCTGTAATTTGGACAGGCAGTTTATTCCTGGGCCTCTATGTGCTAAAGCTGTGGTCACCCACTGCGGCACTGTTGTGAATAGAAGAACTGTTAGGGGACGTGCTCTTGTAGTAAAAAGTTAGGTCACTGTTAGTGTACCATTGAAGGAGCTCCTGGGACACTGGTCAGTTCTGTCTGTCTGTCTCTTTGTTTCCCAACCTACAGAAGGTACACAAGTCTTATCTATTACAATCTCCACCAACATAAAAGGTGCAAAGGGGCAGAGCTGAAAGTTCTGATGTTGTGAGCCAAAGCAGAATTGTCCTTAAACTATATTAATGTTGAAAAGTCATTTGTTACAGTGATGGAAATGTAACCAACAGTCATTTAATAAAAATGAAATAAAAATAAATATGTCAAGGGAATTTCAGTAACTTCTGACAACTAGTTTACATGTTTATATTTCACTCAAATAACATTTTAAAATAATCTTATCAGATATGATTGAAAACTCATCATATAAAACAGGGTAAGGTGGATCTATTTGCATAAGTTCAGTTAATAAGTACTTATGACAATATTTATAAACCAGCCTATTTTTCTTTTCTTTTTAAAACGGTAATATAATTATATCACTACCCCTTTCTCTTTCCTCCCTTCAAATACTCCCATATACCCATCTTTTCTGTCTTTCAAATCTGTGGCCTCTTTTTCACTAATTCACTAATTGTTGTTGTTGTTGTTGGTGGTGTATATACATGTGTATGTGTATGTGAATCCCTAAATATAACCATAACCTGTTCAACTGTATAATGCCACTTATATGTATGTTTCCAGGGATGACTATTTGATATTGGATAACCAATTATAAACTATATTTTTGATAAATAAAAAACTGATATGGGAAATTTGAAACTGAAGTCACATGAACTATGTATAGCCTTTCATATTACCAGTATCTACTTAAATGTACATTTTTATGTTAGTTTATTAAATCTCTGTAGGGCTGTTTTCTTGTTTGTTTTGGTTTTATTGTTATTTGTTGGTTTCTTTTCTTTTCTTTTTTTGAAGGGCACAGCATAGTAGATTCTTTTAAATGTGTATTTAATAAATAATAGATTACAGGAAATCCAAGTAATTACTCAAATATCCTGATGGTTCTTTTTATACTACAATTATGTAACATTGCCCATTTTAGTCCTCTTCAACAACAATGCCCAACTATTTAAAGGTTTTCTATAAGATGAATCCCAAGTGAAGTGCTGACAGGATTCCTTTCATGCCCTCCCCTGGACCAAATGATCTGAGAAAACACGTTGAGCCCTGCTAACCTCCAACCTCTTTCTCAGCTGCTTTCCTTCCAGTATAGACTTAAGACTACTTTGGCCACACAAAAATTCCAGTCCAACTAAGCTACAAGAAGGACCTTAAATCTCTCAAGACAACTTGATCTATTACAGTTTAGGTCAGTGACCTATGAAGTTAAAGGTTACAAAAAGAAAGAAAATCTTCTAAAAGGAATAAAAAATTGATACTCCCAGACGTTGGGCCACTCACACCACAAAGTAAGATCTATGGTCCCTGCAAATGGCTGTTCTCCAGGGCACTGCAGAGGAGGCACACACTTTATCTTGCAATTGTGTGAGCACAGAGGTGGGAATACAATATATGTGAAGTCCAGGAGAAAGGCCACCAACCTTTCCAACACAGAAGAGTAATGTTGTAGGCTCCCAGCCAAGCAGAGATGCTAACCAAATGTTGCTCTTAGCATCTGTTTCTCTAATGGGGCAATTCGTGAGAAGCTCAAAGCTTTAAGTATTCCCATTCATCTTCATAACACCTCTAGATGTAAACGAGTAGTAATGAGGGCTATGGTCATTCTCCGAGGGAGAAAGGCATTGGTACAAAAGATTAAGATGTTAAACTGTTCAGTGTATCATGACATGGTTTAAAGGAACTGTTTTATCTACATATTTTCGTCTCGTTATAGAAATAAGAAGCTACAGTTTGCTAAGTGGTAAACTTGGATTTGTTTTATGGCTATACTAGACAAAAATATGGATTTGTATCTTCTTAGTATTTCTGGAGTAAAATTAGACATTTGTTTCCAAGGTCTTGGGGTAAAATTAGATATTGCACATTCAAATGCAATAAACCAGACCAGTTTATAAGTAATGTTATCAGAGGAGTCCACAGATGGAGAAGACTAATTCAAATCTCAAAGCCATTGCCTTTGACAGATGCCCAATGACAAAGTTAAAGCCTGTTTATCTTTTCCACCACTAGATGTCCAAATAGGTTTTCTCTGTCTCTACTGGAGTTTATGTCTTATTAATTCTAGGACTGAAGAACTCATCATTGGGTCACATCTCATCCCCCAGTGGAACATTAGCAACAAATCACAAAACACAACAATCCATTCTCTGAGGGCATAGTTCAGTCCCTAACAGATGAAGTTGAATGGTGTCATCATGTAAAGTACTAGGATTCAGAGGCCATTAAAGGAAAGGTTAAGCCATCAGGAGCATATTAACTGAACGACTCATTTCATCTAGAGACATCGTAAAATGTAACTGTGACCTCCATTAATTATGAAAGACACAGGTGTTTTAAGATGACATTCTTTTAGAATAACTCAATTGGCCTCTTATGAATATGATTGTAAAGGCAAAGAAAAAAGTCTAAATTCTTATTTAACATGTTAAGGCAGAAGTTCTCTCATAAATGAGAAGACAATGAGTGGGGGAAGAAGATATGGGCATTGCACTCAGAAAAATAGAGACTGAAATGCAGATGTATACATATAAAACATGCTAATAATGGACACAAGAAACTTTTGCTGTTTAACAAAAGTTTAGACTGAAGTTGGTCATGGAACAATTTGAAGACAAAATACATTTCATATGAACAATCACAGTATGACTAAGTGTGAGAAGCTACTGTTAACTGAAACTTTGCCTAGCCTGGATCCAGGTCAAGACTATTATCTCTGCATTGGCAACAGCACATTTCCATCAGAAAGTCTGCCAGTATCCCAGCAGCACACTGCTTGACACTGTGGTATTTGACAAGATGCCCAAATTTTCAGTGGTATTAATAGATGAGAAAATTTAAAAATGTGAGGCAGTCAAAGCTGAAGAACGATAGTGTATGTATACAGTATGAAATACAAAACGTTCCATAAAAAGTTAAACATGAGTCCTTAACAGAGCAACCTTATTAACAAACGTAAGGTATATGAAGGAAATAATGACACAGCTCCTCAACCTGTTTAAACATGTTTACTGACTGTAAGTTAATTCTAAATCCCTGGATGTTTTGTTTTTGTGGACTTAATCATTCTAGAAAAAAATTTCTTCTTGTTCTTTTTCACGGGTGTTT
Source organism: Onychomys torridus (assembly GCF_903995425.1). Lineage (NCBI taxonomy): Eukaryota > Metazoa > Chordata > Mammalia > Rodentia > Cricetidae > Onychomys > Onychomys torridus. The sequence continues at coordinate 70,538,661 of NC_050457.1, read as the reverse complement.
AACAAGCTACACTTGAATTACAGATATATTTTAAGTAATGTTTTTCATTCTCTGGTAGTTCCACACAGTCATACAAAGTATATGGATCATATCCATCCACCACTTTCTCCCTGCAATTCCCTTTAGTGTCCCTCACCCTATATTTCTCCCAACTCAATGCCCTTTGTTTCTTGGTTATTGTTATTAATAACTCCTTGAATGCAGTTAATGTTGCCTATATGTGCATGGTGGTGTGGCCATCCCCTGGAGCATGAGCCCAACACATTAGCTCCTTTGACAGGAGTGGGGACTCAGGGACATATGGTTCATGCACAATTACAGTATATTTCAGTGGATATTTACACTGTAGGTTATTGATTCTGGAAGTTTTTGATGTTTTTAAATATGAGAACAAGTAAATTTTTGGTCATAAGTTCAATCACGATTATTTCTATACATCTTAGAAAATTCTAAATATTGGAGGTGATGAGACAACTGATCATTAAAAGCTCATACTGTTCTTTCAGGGACCAATTGCCTACATCAGGTGATTTACAACTGCCTGTAATGCCAGCTCTGCGGGAGCTGACAGCCTCTTTTGGCCTCTGTGGGCACTGTACTTGTGAGCAAACTTATTTTTCCTCTAACCTCTACTCTCTCACATTCTCTCTCTCTCTCTCTCTCTCTCTCTCTCTCTCTCTCTATATATATATATATATATATATATATATATATATGTATATTAAAATATTTTTAGAAAATATGAAATATATTTGGATCCTTTTAATTTCTATCTACAAAAGAGTATTTCACTTGAACCCTGAAAAGCAGCACATACTAGAAATAGGTTTCAAAACAGAAAACTTATTTCCAACCATCTCAACAGCACACAGACATGTTGAAATGACCGTCTTATAAGACGTATGTGGACACATCCCACTGGAAGAACACTTGCCTAGCATGTAAATGAGACACGAGGTTCCATTCCTCCAACTGGAAACAAAGTTAGAGGATGGAAACACAGCTAAATGTTAGACCTCTTCCCAGAATACATAAGATGCTGAGTGTCATCTCCAATCCCAGTACCATAACAAGACAAAAAGAGAAGAAATAAGATCTCGTTGTACATTGTGGCGCACACAAAGGATTCTAGCACTCAGAAGGCCAAGCCAGGATTGCCACATGAGTTTGAGGACAGTCTGGGGTACAAAGGAAGACCCTATCCCAAAGACAACAAAAAGACGAAGAAGAGCAAAGTGAAATAAATCCACAATAAATTTTAAAAATAAGAGTAACTCTAGGGAGGCTACCTAGAAAACCGGACCCTAGGAAAGACACAGGGATCACCCAATGACAGAGAAATGGATGAGATCTATATGAACAACCTGGACGACAGTGGGAGTAATGAAGGGCAAGATTTGAGGGAAAGAAAGCTTAGGGGAGCAGGAGATCCCAGCTAGATCAAGAACAGAAAGGGAGAACAAGGAATAACAGACCATGATAAATGAAGACCACATGAGAACAGGAATAGGCAGAGGGCTGGAGCGGTCCCCTTAAACCCACAATGATACATCCACTGTAGACTACTGGCAATGGTCGAGAGAAAGCCTGATCTGACCTAGTCTGGTGATCAGATGGCCAAACACCCTAACGGTCATGCTGGAACTCTCATCCAATAACTGATGGAAGTGGATGCAGAGATTCTCAGCCAGGCCCCAGGTGGAGCTCCAGGAGTCCAATTGTCGAGAAAGAGGAGGTACTGTAAGAATGTGAATTGTTGAGACCAAGATTGGAAAAGCACAGGGACAAATAGCTAAACAAATGGAAGTACATGAATTATGAACCAAAGGCTGTGCAGTCCCCAGCTGGAGCAGGCCCTCTGGATTGTAGTGGATAGCCATCCCAGCATTGGCCTGGAAGTTCCAACCCCCATTGAGGCTTTGGTTTACAACTTTCTTATTTAGACAAAAGTGGGAGATGTAGTGGATAGCCATCCCAGCATTGGCCTGGAAGTTCCAACCCCCACTGAGGCTTCGGTAATGGTCACGCCCACAAGGCAGGGCAGAGGAGGAAGCGGAAGACTAAGGATCGGGAAGAGGTCTCTCTCTTGGTTCCTGGACTCTGGACGCTGGAGGTAGACCGAGCAGAGTTCTCCAGAGAACACGGCCGGACTGCACTATACCCTTGCCAGACCCTGTAAACTACCCCCTCATTTGTAAGTACCCCACAAAATAAACCTCCCTTTTAACTACTTGAGCGGCCTTAATAATTTCACCAATACTGGATAAGTGAGACAATTGAATAGCTTGAACTGTTTGGGAGTCACCCAGGCAGTGGGACCCAGACCTGTCCTTAGTGCATGAGTTGGATGTTTGGAACCTTGGGCTTACACAGGGACACTTTGCTCAGCCTGGAAGGAGGGGACTGGACCTGCCTGTACTGAATCCACCAGGTTTAAATGAATCCCCAGGGGTGCCTTGATCCTGGAGGACATGGGAATGGAAGGGAGGGGATAGGAGAAGGTGGGAGTGGGGACAGGAGGGGCGAGGATGGGGAACCCATAGCTGATGTGTAAAATTAAAACACAAATATAATAAATAAAAAAAGGAAAAAAAAGAGTAAAGGCTCAGAAACAGAATAGCTTCTCACTTAGCTACAATGAGGTAATGCTGGCAGATTTCAAAGCTTGCATTAAGGAAACCAAGTAAGAGATACCTGTCCTGAGGCATATATTATGAACAAAAGTCACAATTCAACATTGTTAACAATCACCCTGATCATTTCAACCTTGTTATGCTTTAAAGATGACTTGTGGATCTCTGAGGTTCGGATGACTCTAGTACTCAACTAGTAAGGTGGATGCTGACTTCTACTCCTATGTAGATGTTATGTGTATGATTCGTTATTTTCTATTTTCCAGTTAATAGAGAAACTTATCACCTGAAACAATAGCAACAAAGTAGTTCTGACTCCTTTAGCTTGTGATTTCCTAGGAATGTTCACCATTTTAATTACTTGTATGTATAATTATTTCTCTGGTCTCTCTTCAGTTAGTAGAACTTTCTATTTAGTCATCATACAGCTTTAAATAACCAGACTCATTGCTCATTCACCAACATGCCCCTTCCCAATGAATCCCACTGATGTCTCCTTGGGCCCTCGCCCTCAAACACCCCATTTTCTTTGTCATAAATCACTGTCAAGCCAAATTCTGACAAATGTCTGCACCTGTTTCCCCTCCTATTCCCATCCTGAACTTCAGGTTCTTTCTTACCTGACTACACCCTCAGCCAGTGTCTTGCCTAACCCTGGCACACAGCATACAGTAGCAGCATCTCCTCATGTAGACATGAGCACAAGAACACACAGGTGTGGAAGTCTGGGGCATCTGTCTATGGTCAGCTCCCCAATGCCATGTAGGAAAGGATCTGAACAAACCAGTGAGTCTGACAGTTCTTCCACAGTCTACAAAGACCAGGAGAGAGCCCTGGGCCTGTGTGAAGAGTTGTCAATCCTTTTGTTAGAAGATCAATTCCCAACTTGGCCTTTGACCTGGGACCTCGGCCAGAGTCACTTTCCTTTTTCAGTCACTACCCAAATCCTCATTCTAAGCTCTTCTTCCCCAGACTCAGGACGTTCTGTCACTTTCCTATGAAAATCCTTCTCGTGTCTACCCATGCTCAAAGCATCTCCAAGGCCCACCTGGATGGGTGCTTTCTCAGCGCAGCCTTCCTTGCCCCAAGTACCTTTGCTGCTAGTGTCCTTAGTGCCACCCAAACTGCTCACAAAGAAATTATCACTCATGTCCCTGTTACCCCACAAAGCCAAAAGTCAGAAATAAACCAGGGTAGAAAACTATGCACTTCTGTGGTCTATGCCACACATAGTCAAATTTGCAGTTATAGCTCCAAATCAGCTGCAGTCATGGTGCAAATGAACAGACATGACCGTGTTCCAATAAAACTTTATTAGCAAAACACAGAAAGCCAACTCAGGGGCCACTGTTAACCAACTCTTACATTTGAAGCTTCATCTTCATTTATCCAATTCTTCACAGCATACTGTATTTTTAGTAAATAGTAGATGCATTAAGGGTCCTAAATGGAAACTGCATAAAATAATGAATTCTTGAGTCCCATGCAAAACTAACTCAGAAGAAAACTCTCTTAACACTTAAAACCTGTGTCACATACAAAGGACTTAATCACTACCACATCCTGTTGTTGGCCAAGATTTTCATATTCATAAAAAGGAGAATTTTATTATTTATTTATTTATTCACTTTTAAATTTATTTTAATATCTAAACAACTATATGCTGTTAAATAATGGTTTGCTTATTAAATAAATAAATAGATAAATACTTGGCTATGCCCAAACGAGACGTGAGGTTTTGTTTTTGTTTTCTTTTTTTTTAAGGACTCAGAGGGTTTAGAGGATGGCTAAATTATTAAAATATTTACTACAAAGGAATGAAGACAGGAGTTTGGCTTCCAGGACCCCATTTAAATACCTACTGGGCATGGCAAGCCTGTCTATAATTCCAGTACTTGGAAGGCAGAGACAGGAGCTTGATGAGCCCTATCAGAGAATGCTGGTGTCAAGCGAGACATCGCCCAAATGAATAAGGTGGATTACCATCAAGAAAGATCCCTGACATCAGCCTTGGGCCCCAGAAACATGCACATACTATGCACACACACCTACACATACACACATGTGTGTACGAACACACATATGTGAGAGAAATAACAAAATAATAGAAGATACATGAAGAAAACATAGTTAGAAATCATTCTTAAAACAGACCTCACCTGTCTAAGCACATTCTGCTAGGGCACATGAATTCACAGGGCCAGGACCAGCACAGAGGAGGCTTAACTTTGGAGGAATTGATCCTTAAGTACACCGATATTTGGTAAATAGGTTGAAGCCGGGTATCTTTATTATTATTAAATTATACAAGTTGATAGGATTTAATCTGACAATTCTATACATTTGTACAGTGTGTTCTGATGAGAACTGTGGAGTTAACCATTTTTTAAATCTCCTGAAAGCAATCCTTCATAATCAGACAGATAAAAATTATACATCCTTCTGAGCTGAGTGTGAGGTTTCAGTACATGAGTGATAGGTCCCAAGCAAATCAGGGGAACTGATGTTCCTTTCTCCTTGTCCTTGTTTTCTGTCTGTAGCCTTTGTCTCCCCTCATCAGTTTTTCATAAAATAAACACTAATCTGCTGTGAGCTAGGGCCACCACACAGTTCGGTAGAACACAGGAACACATTAATTGTACTTAATTGTCTGAGTTCCTGTTATCTGACATCACAGCCTGCCCGGTGTCTAGTCATCACTATTGTTTGCCTGTAGGTTCTAGACAGTAAATCTAAAGACTTGTATTTTGTGGCTAGAAGTTCTCATTGTCCGTAGACCATTTATTCACTGACCAAACAAATGAAACTCTCAACACACAGACTTCCGATATGCAAAACAGAAACTGACCCATGTCCTAACATATCACATTTAAAGATCCCTCCTCAATACAATGGATTTATTTTTATCTATGTCCATCAGATTTATTGACATAAATTTAAATAGCCTGAAGATTTTTAAACTAATCATGTTTCTTTTTTCCCTTTATTAAGAAATTTATTCATTTTACATACTAACCAGTAACATGAATCTTAGAGAGTCTTATTAATAAAAAACACTGGAGCTAGATATTAGGGTGAACGCTGAAAGATCAGAGAGATAGAACAGGCCATAGCTAACTTCACCTTGCCAACTACTCAGCCAATCCTGTTTCCTCAGACTGGAAGCCTCTAAGTCTTCATCCAAATGAATCTCAGCTTAACTGCTGCTCAAGAGCCTAAAAGCTTAACCAGCTCTAGTTCCTGGTCCTCACACCTTATATACCTTTCTGCTTCCTGCCATCACTTCCTGAAATTAAAGGTGTGTGTCACCATGCCTGGCTGTTTCCAGTGTGGCTTTGAACTTAGAGAGATCCTAATGGATCTCTGCCTCCAAAGTGATAGGATTAAAGGTGTGTGTGCTACCATTTTCTGGCCTCTATGTCTATCTAGTGGCTGTTCTGGTTTCTGAACCCAGATAACTTTATTAGGGTGCACAATATTTTGGGGAACACAATATCACCACACCAACCATAGATAACCCCCCTCTCATCCCTCCTCCTGCTCCCCTCAGCCTTCCCCTTCAGCCCACCCTCCATCCCCTCCTCTAAAAAGGTAAGGCCTCCCATGGGGAGTCAGCAAAGTCTGGTACACTCAGTTGAGGTAGGTCCAAGACCCTCCTCATGCATCAAGGCTCTTCAAGGTGTCCCACCATAGGTAATGGGCTCCAAAAAGTCAGCTCATGCACCAGGGGTTGATACTGATCCCACTGCCAGGAGGCCCTTTAAGCAGACCAAGCTACATAACTGTCTCATTTATGTAGAAGGCCTAATCCAGTCCCATTGAGATTCCACAGCTGTTGGCTTAAAGTTCCCACTAGTTTGTTTTAGATGTCTCTAGATGTCTCCCCATCATGATCTTGATGCCCCTTGCTCATAGAATCCATCTTCTCTCTTTTTGACTTGATTCCTAGAGCTCAACCTGGTGCTTGACTGTGGGTCTCTCCATCTGCTTCCATCAATTACTGGATGAAGGCTCTATGCTGATTGTTAGGGTATTCATCAATCTGATTATCCGAGTAGGCCAGCTCAGGCATCCTTTCCACTATTGCCAGTAGTCTAAGCTGGGGTCAGCCTTGTGGATTCCTGGAAACTTCCCTGGCACCAGGTTTCTCCCTATTCCCATGATGTCTCCCTCTTCCATTGCTCTCCCACTCCATCCCTGTTAAAGTATATCTTTAAGAGGAGACATTTTGAAAAATCATGAGTCTATAGGTCAAGTTAATTAATCAAACAGACTATGCAGACAAAGAAAGGAAAAGGTATAAAGGGAATATAATTAAACTTTGTTTGTTTGTTTGGTCTGGACAAGACAAACCTTACTCTTGTTCATGAGAGTATGCTTGGGAAGAGTGAACATACAGCAGGACAGGAAATAGGAAGTACAATTGTATTTTTGTTCTAACTTAGGTGGTGACTGTGTCTTGTCCCCATTGACTGGGGTCCTTCCTCACAATCGAACTCAGCTGGCTAGTGTGAAAGAATTGGCCCCTAGGAAATGGAGGAAGAAAGGGAAAGGGGTCATCGCTTGAAGGAGAATAGACTCACTACTCCAAACCATCAAATTCCTAGAATGGAGATAAAAACAAAGGTTTTACTGGGTAGTGATGTGGATATCAATCTGTATAAATAAATGCTGATTGGCCAGTAGCCAGGCAGGAAGTACAGGCGGGACAAAGAGAGAAAAGAAGGGGGAAGTGGAAGGCTGGGACAGGGAGAGATGCTGTCGGCTCTCACCATGAGTAGATGTTAAGATACTGGTAAGCCACAAGCCATGTGATTAATGGAAATGGGTTAATTTAAGATATAAGAACAGATAGAAAGGAGCCTACTATGGCCACACAGTTTATAAGTAATATAAGTCTCTGTATGTTTACTTGGTTGTGTCTGAGCAGCTGCGGGACTGGCGGTGAGAGAGAGAGGTTTGTCCTGACTGTGGGCCAGGCTGGACTAGAGAAAACTCTAGCTACAGGGTAGGAATGACTAAAACATTCGGATAGAAATCTTCCAAGGTGAGGGAGATAAGAAGATTTTAAACCCTTGTCCTACACATGAGTTTTTGGTAGAAAAGATTCAAATCTGATATTTCTTACAAAACCCAACTCTTTAAACAAACAAACCAAAACACAATCTTTTCTTCAAAGTCTTTGAAAACTTGACTTTTTCAAGGTCTCAAATGTTCTATCTTGGAGTAAGAAGCTAAAATGGGGAGGGAATGCCTGTGCACTAACCGTTGACTCAATAAGCCAGAGTTAGGTCCCTAGTACAAAGAATAATTATCCCACTTTTCTCAAGCTCAAGTAAACCTGAAGACTAAATCCTATACTGCCCTCAACAGAACAAAAATAAATTAATTTTGGCCACCTGCATGGTATTAAACCCTTAACAGGAAACTGCAACCAAAGACTAAGAGAATTGGTAATGATCCAAAAGACTGCACTCCCTAGACAAGTTTACATAAGATGTTATTTAAACAACTACATCTCACTAATATTGCCCAGATATAAGGCTTCAAATCTTGGCTCACTGGAGCACCTAGTGCAACCCAGGGAGACAGACCCTCTATTATTTCTATTATTTTAACCTAAAAATTAATGATGATGGCTTACCTTAAACCATGCTAATGAAGTAAAGCATCTTAAGCACCAATGCACTTAATACCAGCTCCACGGAGGAGAAATATAAGAAAAGAAGATGTAATTAAGTCTACAAGTAAAGGTTCAGGTGAGGTCATATAAGAAAAAGGGGTAGGAATGAGCAGCATTGTCCCTCTTTCCATCTCCAACTGCTTCTCCTAAGTCATAATTAATGAGAACACAGCATCCTTATAGTCATCCCCTCTCCTCAGGTTTCTGTGCACGGTGGCACCATTGCTTCTTGGATTCACTCCCAATCTCTGATTTCATCCCCTTGGCACTTGCTACTTTTAATTTCATAAGCCTGACTAAGACACATCCTTCAAAATCCGGAAGAGATGTGTCTGCTGGAAGCTGAATTGTTGATCCTGTAAGCATTTCTAGGTTTACTTTAAATGATATGGTGCTTCCAGCAGGTTAAATCTTGGGGGGAAATTTAAAGCAAAAAACAGGGATTATCACTACCTGAAAAATAGAGAATGGCATTAGTCGATATTGGAAAAGTAAAGTTTATCTGAATCTAAAATAGTCTCTCTCTCTCTCTCTCTCTCTCTCTCTCTCTCACTCACACACACACACACACACACACACACACACACACACACACACACACACCTTGATTAGAAGTAGTTGAATATTTGTTTTGTGTGGGAAAAACTCATTTTAAATAAACTGAAGCCTGTCTTCTTATTTAGCACAGTCTTAGGAGAACAAGTCTTCTCTCAAAACAATTCACTGTGAAGTCTTAGGAAGACCCAACTCCAGTGTCCTGCCTTCCCATGTGAAACAAGCCAGAACCAACTCAAGGCAAAGCATCAAAGGAATGAATGGCTCAGCCTGGTAGGAATGACAAGGTAGCCACTGTCTAGGAATATGCAGTTCAACCAATTACATACTTTTTTTTTTTTTTTTTTTTTTTGCTTCAAAGAACAACTTAGAAAAATGTCCTTTCTTGTCTCCTCAGCCACACATAATAAAAAACTAAATTGTTGGTGGTCTGTGATGCCCAGGGCCTAAAACCCAGAATTTCAATGCATTTAAGATTTTCAGCAGTTCTGAATACATAAAGTAAAATCAACCATAAGTAAAGTATGACTCTTTCCTTATTTTAATTTTCAGGTTTAGAGAGTTAAACATGAGGAAAACAAATGGTTAAAAAACACTGAAATCATTCAACAATTCCACTCACTGTGATTTCTGATGAATCTGAGCCCTGTGTTGGAAGCACTTGGTCTAATAACAATTTAGTTTTCTTATAAAAACATACAAAAGAAAAAGCCAGGCTGATTGTAATCTATACCATTTTCTGTGCAGGAATATAAAGACATATCATCTGCTGTATAGAAAAATGTTTACTGATAAGAATGGTGATGCAAAGGCTGGAATGATCAATCCAATGTGCAAAATGTGCACCCAGAAAGGGTTCCTGACATCAGTCCATGTGCACAGCTATGGGTGGATCTATACTGAGGTCAGGTCTGTAGGGCTGGTCCTCACATTAGATCATGTGTACACAGAGACTTACACATAACCAGCATCTGTCTACTTGGTATAGCCATTGTGTTGCCTTATTGTAATAGATTTCTGCTAAAATTAAAACCAAATATTTCCATAAAAATAAATAATTAAATTTGATCATTAATTCATGATCATTATCTGATTCACATATAAGGTTTCTGGGTCCCAAACTCACCACCTTATATACACAGATGGTTGAGTAATCTAGACTGTGGGTTGGTTTGTGAACACTAAGTGGGTCCTTTCTGACTAAAACACCACAGATTGCAAATAGGCCCATCACATAGAAAACTGTAGATGAAGAATAAGAGTGTCAGAAAGTAAATATGGAAAGTGAATAATTGACAGCATAGGAAACAAAGAATTTAAAGGAAAAACATCTGAAAAACAAGATCGATATTGAACTGTGCTTTCATTTAGAAAGCCACTTTGAAGACAAATGTCCAAATAGCTACAAAGGAAACCTCAATTCCTTCCCCATTGCTCTATGGCAAAGACACTGCAGGTGCTTTAATGATGCACTCTTTCATGACAAGTGCCCGGAATTTTGTATTATTAAATGCAGCTAACTTGCAAATAACTGGCACCACACATCATGCTGTGTGCATCATGTCACCTATCATTTGCGATCATCATTCAAATCTAATACCTGGCACCTATCCCTGTGATTCGGGACCACCATTTGCCACCCATTAGATAGAATCTGAGGCACAAGAACTCATTTGCAAAATAAAAATGTTATCTTCCTCCCTCACATCTGTCGCTACAATCCTATGCACAGCAAACTGAGGCTTGTAGCTTGTGAAGTATTATGACTGTCATTCCTTTCACTATTATCCACAAAAAAATCCTGAGCAGTTGCATATTCTTTTGCCTTGATTTTCTTTTCTTCTTTCATTCCATGAAATTGATTTCAGTAGGTTTTGTGGCCAGAAGTATACAGCCTCCCGACACACATTATCCTAAGAATGGAAACACATGGGAGTCAAATACCACAAGCAAATAACTGAAAGGTGAATTGTGGCTGTCTATGCACGTGTTGATTTCCTTATGTCTTACTGCATTTTCCACATTCCCTTAGAAGGAAGGTGGCCAAGTGTAATGGTTGCAAACAGGAACATTATTAAATTTTCAAGAAGCAGGAGCAAAGAAGGATTTGAACGCCAATCCATTTAAATTCATATGAAAGTCACCATACACCTTGGAAATGGTAAATGAGTGAACCTTTCTAGAAATTGCATGGATTCCAATTCAAATCCCTTCTGGTGCCCCATAAGCACAAATTGCCTGAAGAGGTATTTTTCTTCTGCTGCACAATAAGCTCTCCTTATCAAACAGTGCTAAGGATCTTTAACTGACTTCACTCTCGGGGACATAAAGCATCACTGATATAAAGGGAAACTGGCCCAGAAATGGTTTCACAATATCTAGGGCTAACTATGAACAAAATAAATAGGCCTGGTCTATTTTTCCACAGTTCATATTTTTAAACCATTACTGGTTTCTGAAAAAGCACACATGCTATCCAAACTTATCTTGCTAGGTCATGCTTTCCCAAAAAGAACCCGAGGGCTGGGCTATTTTTAAAATTTCATAAGTGGTCAGACTCCCTCCCAAATGTGCTGAGCCTAATCCCACCAAATTTCCTAGATGGAATTCTGCCTTCCTCCTTCACGGTTATCTCCCCAAAATGTGTATGTGCATAAATGTGGATTCATCTGGAAAGCGCAGGGCTCTGTCATACTGTGGGCTTGCTGGGAACCTGTTCATGTGGCATTAATCTTCACAACAACTGGAAGGGGTGAAAACTATTAGATCAACTTTAAAGATAAGGAAATCACACTCAGAAGCAGGCTGTTGGCCAGGGAGCTTTGGAAGCCCAGCCCACTCCTTCCTTCTCCATTTATCAAGTACCCATAATGTATTAAACATCGTTCTAGAGTATAAGACACAGTTTGTGTCCCTGGGGTCTCCGGGATCTCAAAGCAAACACTATAAAATAGTATATTTTGCTTATCTGAAATTCAGGTGTCACTGAGCATACTGCATTTTGTCTGTGTTCACTTTACACTGCCCACCAGGGTGACTCAAGCACTGGTCCATTCTCTTCCAGAGGAACTGGGCTTAGAAAGCAATGCTATGAAGACTAGCAGAGCAGCTCCAATAGGGACACTGAGGGACAGTGTTCCGTTGAGAACCATATCTAGCCACTACTGCACCCAGAGCAGGCACAGGAGACAGCCTGTCCTCACAAGCTTCAGTTTACTCCCTGTCTTCTCACTTCCCTTAAGAGAAGAAGCTAGTATCTTGACCAAATGCCCAATTTTTCAGTCCTCAAGATGGTGGAGACCCTTGAGCCAAACTAATGGAAAGCTTTTTTAAAAGATTTTAAAGAAGATTGGGGGATGCAGGATCAAGACTGTCTGGGATCTTATTTATGCCTGCTTTTAAGAAAAGGGCCTATTCCTGTTTGATCACAGTCAAATGCAAGCCTTGAGGTGTATAGCCTCTCGCCTTCTCATACCAAATATAACTATCTAGAGGTCATTCTAACTCCGTTTTCCTGAAATTTCCTACAGATGCATAAATGGACAAATAAAATCTTAGATTAACCGTGTTGCATGGTCTGATATCTTTGGGGTTCTACAAGGAGAAAGACACTATGCTACATTTTAATGAAACAAAAAAGCAAACAAAAAGGCTTGACCCATACTCTGATACCTAAGAAAAAGATGGCCCTTGTGAAGAAATAATACAATAACCTCAACAGTGTAGTCAGAACAGTAGACCCTTGAATACTAACTAATGGAACAGGGCAAAAGCTAGTAATGTTCATGACCAGTAGAGGATATTGAGTCAGGTCCTTCTCTGTGAGAAGGATGTAACCAAGAAAAAAAAAATGGCATGGGTTGATTGAAGAATTATCCAGTATTAAAGAAAAATTAAACCTGATCCTGGAAGAAAGAAAGTATGCTGTATAGCTATGGGAAACCTAATAATTCTGTAGGCCTAGACCATGGGGGAAAGTATGAGACAGGAGACACAAGGCAGAGCATTGCCAGTCTCAACAGAGAGCCAGTCCATGTCCAATGGTGTTCCCAAATGCAGACACTACCTAAAAGAGGATGTTAGCTATGGTTACAAAAGGAGGAGAAAAATCCAGAGACCAGGAGACCAGTTTAAAACCTTTGCAATGTATAGCCCACACTCTGAGTGATGGATGGAATGTGATGAGAACAACACTGGAAACCCCCTTGCCCCATCAACTGTAGAAAGTGAGAAAAAAAGACACCAAGAATCTGTCTGGCTCACACTCACAGCCTCCTCACAACTGTCCCATTAGCACCCACCCAACACTGTGACCCAGGCTACCTTCTCCCATTCACCTACAGTTACAGTTGCATATCACGCAACCTGCATATTGAAGGCATGCATTAGAGCTTCTAGGAGGCCATGGGTGAGCTGTAGTGTATAGAGTTCAGTCAGTGACCCCTCATGTCCTCCCAAATGCTCTGACGTAGGCTCTAAAGGAGATAATTCTCGGAGATTTCTACGTTTATCTGGAAGACCCAGAACACAATTCAAATTGAGCTTCACTCTGGTCTATATGGGGATTTTCAAATTTTCAATCTACAAAATATATTTCTTATTATGTACAAATGTGTCTGATATAAAAGATGCTCAAGATGCCTTCCTTGGGTTCCAGAAGAGTCCAAATTTATGTATGGCATGTTCCTGAATGTAAGAATTACACACATTTTCAGAGGAAATATCAGTCAGAATGATGGAGAAAACTCTAAATCTAAGAATTGGGCCCATGTGCCCAAATACACACAGGTGTTGACAACACACAGGAATCTGATCACCCCCAGGAGACATTGTGATATTTTCCTTGAATTCTCAACTTCCTGGCATTGGGCTATTCAGGGACACTAAAAAAAAAAAAAAAGTGATGGTGGGTGTTTAGAAGCACAAGCACATGGAGGTGTCTGGTCTCTTGAACTCTACTGAGAAACACACAGAAGTCAAGGACATGTTTTCTTGGATCGAAGTGCCTAGGTTTGAAACTGGGGCTCATCTTTCACAGGGTGTATGCTTCTGGACAAGTTGATTTACTTTTTGCTTCATTTTTCTCATCTCTAAATTAAGAACAGAAGCCAGAAAAAACCCTTCTCTGGGATTGTGGTCTGAACAGTTTCATGAATTCAGATCTGAAACTTGCTGCAGCAGGGAGGGGCTGATCCACACTTGGAGTAAAGAGCTCACCCCCTTCCTTTCTGAGGATTTACCATATGTTGTGCACATAACACTTCATTCTTAGATGAAATTACATTATTCAGTACACAATGATTTCAGCCAAGAAACCCGGGTATCGTTGCACAGATATGCAATGAAATAAAAAAAAATATTTGTGGAGGCAAAACCCAGCATCTCTTACCTTGTTCCTACAACAAGTTCTTTCTGTCCAGGGTCAAAGGTTAACCTCGAGAAATCCACAGCATTCTCTGCCCTGAACTCCCGTAACCAGGGGCCAATTTCTAAACATGAAAAAAGGAAACAAATAAAAAAGGTTAAAACATGAATGATCTTCCTCCAGGATGACGGAGAGGGTGCACCAGGCACAAGCGGAACAGCAAGGACTCAGGGCTCCCCTGGTGCATACATTGGGTACCACTGGAGGCTTTTTTATTAGGAGATCACATAATCCATACATTAACCTGCAAAACACAGAAGGCGGCCACTCATTAAAGAGAAATGAGACCTCAGAGCTTGGCTGTGATTTATAAGCCAAATGTGCATTTTCCTGTTGGTTGCAGATGAGCATTCACACTTCACATGACCCATCAGAGGAACAGGGAATGATAATGACCATCTCCTGTCAGACTCCAGGGCTGAGTCCTGCACAATGACCAACTCCACCAGGCTTAGAAGCAAGGAGAAAGCCTGGGCACCTCTGCCTCTTTCAAATGTATATTTGAAAGAGGTAGGCCAATTAGATTTCTATTTTGGCCCTGTAATTAGACTTATTAGACACATTTGGTCCTTTATGGATGAGATATTCGCAGCTACTCAATTGCAATGCTCAATTGCATTATTTCTAAGGGAAATTAGGAAACAGCCACACTCTGAGGGTTCAGGCTCTTTCTTCCTTTTTTTTTTTTTTTCCTTCTTTTTAAATTTTTACAAGCACTGTTAACTCTTCTTAGAAGTTAACTTATCAGAGTCTGATGGTGATGAAATGACAGTGTGTGGAGTGTGGAGAGGGATGTAACACTTCTTCTGAGCCATGCCTCAAATCTGGCATTGAAGAAACACACAGTGCACTGCTTGCCAGTTTCAGGGTACCTTCTCTTCTTCCTTGGCAACCAACCATATAATTGGATGTTCTTTTTCTTTGATTTAGTGTTTGAATAATATCATACTGACTAAATGGGCATATGCTAACTGTCAAACCAATGCTATTATTGGTTTAAAGAAGGACAATAGTTTCTTTGAAAGATAAAAACAGATCTAGCATAGAAAACCCTTGTCATATAACATGTACTACAGAAGTAGCCTCATGTGTGGATAGCGAAATCTCTTCACTATAAGATACTGGGGAATTGAAATTGATTGAAAGTTATTTTCCTCTTAAAGAAAACCAGGTCTAAGCTTATACACAGACTTATTTTTGAAATTTTAATATATATGCTACCCTAATGTCTTCTTGGCATTTTACACACTTTTTTTGCATGTTTACCATAAATCAATTAAAACAACTATTCATTTATAACTATGTATATACAAGACATCAGTATTAAAATATATTATTAGTAAATGATCCTTCTAAGAAATTATGATTCCATTAGGGCAATAGCACTAATGTCTCTGTAAACATAAATATAATTTATAAATATCTGTAGGGCTCTGGGAATTATACAACAACAGAGAGAAGAGGCTGGTGGGAACAATGGGAAGGAAGAGTCATCCAGAATCACAGGGCAGCTGTCCTAGAGGAGCAGGCAAGGGAGCAACATGCAGACCACAGTGACCCTCTGACCAACCTCATATGGAGAACACACTTAAAAAAAACTTCACTTTTGTCTTGTTTTAATTATTTAATTTAGTTTATTTTATGTGCATTGGTGTTTTGCCTGCATGTATGTCTGTGTGAGGGGTCTGTACTGGTTCTTTGAAAGTGGAGATAGTTGTGAGTTACCATGTGAGTGCTGGAAATTGAACCTGGGTCTTCTGGAAGAGCAACCAGTGCTATTAACCACTGAGCCACCTCTCCATTCCATTATCTAACCATCTTTATTCTAACATGAGGACCATGGTTTTCATTCTCTGTATCTCATATAACCATCCTTACTATGACAGTACTTCCAGGTAATGGGAGATTAAAACCAAAGTTCTGGTGTCTACAACATAGAAGCAGTGCCTTAGATGTGGTGGCCATTGAGTAATGTGTGAAGTTAATGGTTAGGAATGAGTGAGTCCATTCAAGAGTTGGTGAATTAATAAGGAAGGAGTAAGGATGAAGAATGAAGAAAAGAAAAAGTAACAGCAACTTAAGAAATGCTGGACTGGAAATCAAGAGGTATACTTAACATGTAAACCATAGGGAAATTCAGGTACAATCTATGACATGTAGCAGATGTAACAAGAAAGCATTTCTAAGTTTTCAAGAGAGCACTTAATATACCAAATCAAAGATCCAGGGAATAGGAATGGACCATTGACAGAGAAGATGCTGTGGAAAGTATAGAGAAAGAGTAAGAATACCAGATATGAAAAACACTAAATATCATAAAATTTAGGTAGTTACCATGAAAACGGAAATGCAAGAAGTGCTGGGAGGGTCCTTGTCAGACTGGTGATTAGAGATGAGACCAAGGAGGGGAAATTAGAGGAAACAAAACATTTTCAGGTCAAACCAAGGAGTCAAGGGTCAGAGGGCATGAGCTGATTTTGAAAGGTCATGGATTCAACTGCAACAGAAAGAATGTCACCCACTAAAATGGGCGGGTGGATTGCAGAGACATCTTCTCACATCACTTAAGACCAGAAGAGCTAACATGATGCTTGAATTCAAAAGCATCACCATTTAGAGGAGAAACCCACAAGGAGCCCTGATCTAGACGCCCAGGCTGGAGGGAGTGCATCTCACTTCACTCACCATAATTTGCAAGCTCCAGAGGCAAGGACTCAGACCCCCTCCCAAATACAAGAGGGAGAAAAATGAACAGAGCCAAGGCTGACCTTGCTTGTTGGTGGAGAAATGCAAACCAAGTAAGAGCAGAAAACATTATTACAAATATCAGAAAATAATCAGCTAGCTTGTTCAGCATCCATTCATCAGTTAAAAGTGGAAAAGTGGAGACAGGAGGAGCCGGCTAAAAAGAAGCACTTCAGATCTAGGCTTCTATTCTGAAGAACAACAACAATAACAAAACAATAGTGTTTCTGGAAACATTCCCAAGAAGTAAAAAGGAGCTGAGCAAGAAGAAGAAAATGAGAAAATGAGTGAACAGTATAGTGGGTCAGTGTTCTTCCATTTTGTTAACTAAATTTCAATTGCCCCCCGCAAGAAAAAAAAAATCCTATACTTTTACAGGACCAACACTCACTCAAAAATTAACCTAACTGTATAGTTTCTTTATTTTGATTGTCTGTTGCATTCCTGATCAATGTTAGTTTGCCTCAACTTTGTGTATCATATACCCTTACTTCTTACTGAATCTATTAAAGCCCTTATAGGAACTTCTGCACAGACCAAGCTCTTGAACTAAACCCCTGTATGCACAAACCACAACTTCTCAGTGTTCTCTATCCTCTGCTGAAGACCAGGGCTCTGATTTTTGCAAAATGTCATCTCTTTAAATGTATTTATTCCCTTTCCTATGTCAGTCCTTTTATCCTTAAAAGTCTCCAGTAATAACCAAGTCACTGCCCTTCAACATGTAGAATTCTACCTATTAAGAAATGTTTCAAAGCTTATTTGGTTGCAACATTTTGCTATTAAAAGCACATAAACTAATTGTATAATGAACCCCAACATATGTCATGCTAGAGCAATGAGAAGATTAGATATATGTGTATTTTGGCCAAATCCATAAGGCATATGTGATGTAAACATTTCATAAGTTATTTCAGACAAAAAGGGAAAGCTTCCCAATTCAGTTTGAGGTTGTAATTATTGTGATAATCTAAGTGGTAAGGCTGAATCAATAGCATTCCAAAAGTTGAATCTCAGAGATCAACTGAGAACACAGCTTAAATTATGTTAAAGAAATGTATAAAATATCAGCAGATCAGATATGTGTGTGCACATTTCAGATCTGCAGAAAGACCCTGCAATCCTGGCATCAGAAAACATGTAATTTACCTTCATGATAACAGATGTCAATAACAGCAGTAAGTCATTATCAATATTGTCTTCCAAAATTCATAAAATAAACAGAAACAGTCTAGCTAGGGTAGTTCAAGTTGAGGTGGGGTGTAACACAAATCTTAAAAGTTCTTGCCCTGGAGGAGATGGGAATGGAGGGGAGGGGAGGGGGGGAAAGTGGGAGTGGGGGCGGAGGGGGAGGACAGGGGAACCCATGGCTGATGTGTAAAATTATAACACAAATATAGTAATAATAATAATTAAAAAAAACAAACCTGGAGCCAGGTATTGGGGTGAATGCTGGAAGATCAGAGAAGCAGAACAAGCCACAGCTTCCTCACCTCTCCAATTCCTCAGCTGATCCTGTTTCCTCAGACTGGAAGCCTCTGAGTCCTCATCCAAATGGATCTCAGCTGAACTGCTGCTAAAAGCCTAAAATCTTAACCAGATCTAGTTCCTGGTTTTCATGCCTTTTATACTTTTCTGCTTCCTGCCATCACGTCGTGGGATTAAAGGCATGTGTCACCATGCTTGGCTATTTCCAGAGTGGCTTTGAACTCACAGAGATCCAGACAGATCTCTGCCTCTGGAATGCTAGGTTTGAAGGTGTGTGCTACCACTGCCTAACCTCTATGTTTAATATTGTGGCTATTCTCTGAACACCAGATAAGTTTATTGAGGTGCACAATATATCAACCACAGTGGGGCAGGAAAGAAGCCTCAAGAGACTGGAAAGTTGGTAGAAAATGAGTTTTGGGGTTGATCAAGGAAGGCAAAGAAGAGAACAAAGCGAAGAGACATCCTAGAGCACTCCATGAACTGAGGGGATACAAGTTTCATCAACATTACTATGCTCATTGCTGCAAAGGGCTGATTTTCTTTCTTCCTTCTCTGATATTGCTGAAAGATACATTTGATGGAAGGGACCTTAAGTATAACAGATAACAAGACCATTGCTGAGAAGTGAAGCAACACAAAACTTGTAAGTCCCAACTGAGTACCTGGGTATCATTATGATACCCAATGAACACCCTGGAAGACTCAACCTTTGCACAAGCATGATTATCAACACATGTAATGATTTCCTACCACAATGTCAGATGTGTTGACTTTTTGAGTTCTTATGACAGCATAAGCTCACATATTATATTTTGCCAATATTTTACTAAACATATACAAAATCTGCTTTTAAAAGATATGCGACTTGCACTTTTAAGAAAACCATTTTATCATTGTGAGTGATGGATAATTAATTCGGTCAAAAGTAATTGGGAACTTTAAACTGTATGCTGGCTAGACATGCAAGTCAGTGCCTCTTCCTTATGCAGGAGAGATAATTGGAAGAACTCTTACCTCAAGCAAATACATTCTAGAGATAGTACAGGTAATAATGCCATAAGCTGATATCTGAAAGTATGGCCAAAAGGGGATCCTGTTGCTAAGGACAACAGTAAATCCAGACTGGGTGGCCTGCAGCCTGCAACACCAACTCAGCAACCCAACTTGGCTTGATTTGTCAAAGTGGATGCATGTGGATAAGGACAGGCATGGTGCAGTTCCAATTTCATCTCACATACTTTCACTCTTCAGTTTATTGCAGGACAGAGAAAATATTTTAAAACATCTATGAGCACTGGAGTTCACACCGAAATAGGAATCACAGTGTACAGTTGGTGAGGACAGGCGATGGTAGGAAAATATTCCACAAGCCACAGACAGAAAGCAAGGTGCATCAGACAAAGAAGCTGCTTCTGTGTCTCATGAAGCTATGTGGCTAATGCTCTGCCATTGAAGCGATGCATGGAAAATACACGGCAGGACCATTGGCACCAAATGAGGTAATACATAATACAAGCAGGATGGTTGGTACTGGGTTTTGTTACAAGCAACTCACAAATCTGCATCTCCATAGTTCTCTTTATCATAGGTGAGAGAATTGAAGTATGGTGAGGGGAGCCATGCTTAGATCAAAAGCCAATGACACAGAAATTCAACAAGTCATGGAGCTGTAATATGAAAACTCAACAGACATAAAAATGCAGCAGTACATTTCCAAAGTTGCAAAACAAAAGGAAAACCAGCGATCTCTTCCCTTCAAAAGTAAATGTATTCCTATTGATATATTGTTAAGCAAAATCAATACCCACTTGGTTCTCAACTGCAGACTACAGAACAGTGAAATGCAGCCTTAGAAAGCTGGGCTCACAAAGCCAATCTGTCCTTCAGCCTGCACACAGCATCTACTGTTTTTCCTATTGTTAATAATGATCTGTATATCAATCAGGATCTTCGCGGGAACACTCTCAGAACTGGGGAGAAGGTTCATGCAATTCTGACAACCCGTGTTCTTCAGATTCCCAGAATCCACATGAAAATTCCTACATATCACGGCAGATATCTGCAATGCCAGCACTCCCACAGAAAGGACAGAGGTAGAGGCAGAGACTCTTCTGACATTATAGGCTAGCTTGCCTTGCATACAGTGCTAAACAACAAGAGTCACTTTCTCCAACAATATGGAAGGCAAAGGTGGACACCCAAGGTTGTTAGCTTCTGACCTCCACATGAATGCCAGGGCACATATTCATTCACTCCTAGGATCACACACACACACACACACACACACACACACACACACACACACACACACACCCATTTACCATGTCCACTAGCCAGGTTTTAGGATCCAAATGTCTTTTGTAAGTATTAAGGATGAAAATGCCAGCCATGTACACATCTGCCTTTATTGTAATGAGCAAGATTCTGTAATGAGAAGACAGGGGTTGAATCCAATGGCTAAAGATCTATGCCGTCAATCATGAAGTGCTGATGGGTGAGTGTGTATGAGGGAGGGGGTGTCACAGTCAACCATGAAGTGCTGATGTGTGAGTGTGTATTGGGGTGTGTGTGAACCAGACACTGTCCTGAAGATGTAAGAGCTGACTCTTGGCTGTTGTCAGTACAGCAGAAAATAGAGTGCAGAGCAGAGTACACAGAACCTTCTGGAAAGTCTTGTTTACTCACTTTTTCCTAAGGTGTAAAAAAGTAATCTTACCTTAAAGTTAGTGAATGCTCTTAAAAGTGGGCAAGCCTCTCTCTTCTGTGGACTTCATTTGCAGCTTTAGTGCATTATAAAACCTGCCCTATCAACACAATCTAAGCTAAGACTATGATTAAAAACTCAGGGAGTTTTAAAGCCACACCAAAAAATAGGATAGCAGGTCTGTACTGGTTTGCTCCACTGTTTCCTGCTTGCAAACTTTTACCTCTCTTTTCCTACAACCCCCTTTTCTAGACATCATCCTATGTCATGTGCGAAAGTCAAGTTCCCTTTGAGGATGTTCCATGCCAAGAATCAATGTTCCATGCCAAGAATCATCCCTAAAACTAGAATCACAAAGAGTTCAGCCCCCAAGTTCTTTCTGAAATTCTTTAAAAGGATACAAAATATTTCAGCACCCAAACTTCATGTGTCTGACTATCTAGTAGCAAGTTAAAACAAAATAGTTCATCAGGGTTCAACCATTCATCACTTACTCTACTGAGAGGTAGAGTTCTGCCTCTACAGCCACTCTAGCTCTGAGATTCCATTCATTTCTGTAATTTCCCTGCCCATATGACAAATACTTGAACTATCATAGTTACTAAATGTCAATAGCAGGAAAGTTTCAAGCAACTATGGGCCCAGGTACTTCTGAGTTATACATGACACACCAGGTAAGAGGTAATAATGGAAAGTTCTCAGAAAAATGCTTCAAGGAATACCTTGTGAATGGCATTTGCCTTTTCTCCTGCTTAGAATTGTTAAGACCTTTGTAATTTTATCACTTTACTAAATCCTTCATCACAATTTCCTTATGATAAGGACCAAGGTGGTCAGGGGCTGACTTTAATTGCTGGTAACTCTCCCAAGAAGCCATTGATGCTCAGTATTTTAGAAAGAAGTTTCAAGAATCCATATGCAATGCAAATTTTTGAAATTCTAAGCTAAGATCAGTCTGAAACCACCACCTCCATTCCCCATGAAGCTAGTCCTCAGCCTGCTCCATCTTAAATTTGTGAGTCTGTCCTGTAGAAGGGTCTTCATCTTGCATTGTGACCATAACATATGACTGTAAGCTATAAAATCTAATTGCAAAATCTTAATGTTGTGCTAGGGGATATTAAAAAGTAATTTCCTTCAGATTTATGACTTTAGAATTACAAATGCTGATAATATGCCTAAAATTGGGAAAAGAGTACTTTCTATTCAATGGGTACTGTCTTCCCCCACCACCTCTCTCCCATCCCACCCCAGGGCCAGGAGTAACAAAACAACCCGCCATGTACTGTGGCCATGTCAGCCTCAGTCACTTGAAGTCTGGCAAGGGTTAAAAGAGCAAAACGGCTCTTGGTAATATCAAGGATTGCAGAAAACCATTTGGAGACATCTTAGTTCACCTAAGCTTCTGCCACATTCATAAATTTGTCCGATCTCCACAGTTAAGAAAAAGTTCACTGGCTTTAGCCATGATGGTCTCCTTCTGCCTACTCCTTATACCTTATGCTCAGTTTCTTTTCTTTCTTCTACTACCTGAAAATCACATTCTAATGTAATCCACTACCTCTGCAGACTTCAGAAGCAAGCTATGGGAACCCAAGAGATATGCCATATTATTACAAGAAGTCTCTGTGCTTGGAGAGATGTCTAATAAGTCCCAAGGTGGCATCTTGGCAGAAATAGAGACTCCAGGTATGCACCAGAACCAGAACATGTTTTCCAAGACAGACCCACATTTTCCCCAGAAGTTATCATTATAGCAATGTGCACCAACAATCCTGGGGAGCCCAGCTATTCATTTATGTAACCATGAATATTTATTAAGTCCTTGCTATATAAAAGAAACTACTGTAGTTACTGACTGGGAAACAAAGTCACAAAATTTCTTTAGCTTCAAAAGAAAGATAAACTGAAGAAGATACTAATGGGTCCCATGAGGAAAAAATAAACTAATAAATGCTTTAGTGCAGCTCTGTCCAACAAAAATGTTATGCATGTCATTTGGAAAGTTTTAGTGACCACATTTAAAATGCTAAAATGTAGGAAAATAATTTCTATACTATGATTCAATTTACTTAGAATATTTGGATGTTATCCAAATGAAACTTACTGTGCTGTTTTTATTGCTTATCTACAACATCTCTGAAGTTCAATGTGTATATTCTCTGGGGGGAAACAGGGAGAGCATGCTGTACAGGGGTTTGACGCAGTGCGCATGTATGATGGTGCATGTGGGTACTAGAGGCCAGCCTGACTTGTTTTTAGAAGTCAAACGTTATTTTTTGAGGCAGAGTCTCTCATCAGATCCTGAGATTTCCTGATTTGGTTAGGCTTGCTGGTCAGGAAGCCCCGCCAATCAACTATCTTTATCTCTCCAACACTGGGATTAAATCACACACCACCACTCATGGCTGATGTGTAAAATTAAAACACAAATATAATAAATAAAAAAAGGAGAAAAAAAATCACATACCACCATGTCCAGCTTTTCAGATGGGTGCTGAGGATCAAATTTAGGTTCTAATGTTTGTG
The DNA here is from genome assembly GCF_903995425.1 of Onychomys torridus. NCBI lineage: Eukaryota > Metazoa > Chordata > Mammalia > Rodentia > Cricetidae > Onychomys > Onychomys torridus. Next base: position 70,514,896 of record NC_050457.1, on the reverse strand, counting down.
CACCAAGCTCTACCAGCTGAGCCACCTTCCCAACTTAGTCAATGTGTTTCCCACATTTACATTACTTCTTTTGTTAGAGTGGCCACATCTCACTCAGTACCCGCACACAGCTACTGTCTTCCCTGTGGCACAGTATACATCAAAGATTCTAAGAGCAAGCTCCCTTGACAGCACAGAGGCCTTGTTCTGTGATTTTATTAGAGGCAAACCAGGCCTCCTCTTAACCAACTACCATTGAGGACAATACAATTGAAATAGAGGCTGATCCTAATCAAACTTCACCCCATTCTCCACACACACTGCTGAAACAGTTTGTCTAGAAGCTCAGGTGCAGAACTTTATATCTGGGGGTAATCTAATCAAATTAGAAATTGTTTCTTAACATCCTGGTTCAGGAGATCTAAAGTATTCAACCCAAATACACTCAAAAAGAATCTACGTTTTGACTCAGTCCTTGACATTTATCCCGTCCTGATGGTAATTTTTTTTCTTTAATTTACCTGAGAAAATTAATCCATGCTGCATACTCTACATTAGAAAGGTGGACATGGTGTCTTTAGACATGCTGCCTGAGTATGACCTCTGTAGGGGACAGAGAGATATGAACATAGATCTGTCAGGCAGAAGCCCCATGCACAATAAATAGATGAACCTTCAGTGGAAACACAGGTCATCAAAGCAAGCTGAGTCTCTCTGATGTAAACGCTTTGTAAAATGGGACCTCTGGGAGAATTTGGCACTGTGTATAGAATTCTGCATGTATCTCCTGGACTTTGCTAGATGTGTCTGTGCTGTGTAGTATTGGTCAATGTGACTCAAACTGGAGAGACTCTGAGAGACAGAACCTCGGCTAAAAAAATTCCTCCATCAGATGAGCCTGTGTGCATGTCCATGGGCCATTTTCATGATGATTAATTGATGTGAAAGCCCTGAGCAAATGGGTCTCAGATGAGTATGAAGGGTAGCAGAATGAGAGCAGAGGCCAGCTAGTGAGCAGCTTCCTCAGTAGTTCTGCTTCTGCTCCTGACAGAGTTCCTAAACTGTCTTCCCTCATTGGAAGACTGTGATTGAGATGTGTAATAAAAGTAAACCCTTTCCTCCAGAAGTGGGCTGTGTTCATGATGTTTATCACAGCAACAGAAAGCAAACAAGGACAGTACCGCTGACCTTTAATAATCTCGATCAATATACTATCAATTTAGAAAAACATATTTGAAAGATTAACAGGTTTTTTCATATTGCCAGTCCTTTTAGTTAATTACCAAACCTAGAAGTCTAGTAAATTCCTATCATCCCCTCTTTCTCTGATAAACACCATACATTAAAAAAATAATAATAACTACACATAAATTTCAGAATGGTATTCAATTAGCATCAACTGGTTTAAATGAGTCAGAGATATATACAAATTACTAGCTGACTTTCGGAATTATTAAGTTACTAAGAGGAGATCCAAGTTCTCTTAAATTGAATCACAAAGATTATCATGTTAAGAGAAATAAGCCAGACACAGAAAGACAACTATTGCATTCTGCATCAGTCACTTTTCTGTTGTTGTGATAAAACACCATGATCAGGGGAACTTACAGAAGGAAAGATCTGGGCTGTGGTTCCATAGTGGTAAGAATCCATCACTGTAACAGGGAGGCAGCAGGCAAAGAGGCTAGGACAGCTGTCTGAGAGCTGACATCGGGAAACCACAGACACAAAGCAAGAACACAGGCCAGAAATTCCAGTCTTTAAACTCTCAAAGGCAACACCCAGTGACATGTTTTCTCCAGTAAAGTCACAACTCCTAAATCTCCACAAATAGTGCCACCAACTGAGGACCAAGTGTCCAAACACATGAGCCTGTGAGAGACGTTTGCACTCAAACCCCCACATGTGTTTTCCCTCACATAAAGGATGTAGAGGGAAACTATGAGACGGAGGAAGATGTTTAAAGGAAGGGAACAAGGGGATACAAAAGCAAGTCATGGAGGTTCTAAGACTCAATACCACACACTTCCTTTCATGTGGAGACTATACAGATAGATTACAGAGCGGACAGAAGATAGATAGATAGATAGATAGATAGATAGATAGATAGATAGATAGATAGATAGATAGATAGATATAGGTGACAGATGATAGATGCAAGCATGTTATTTATTTATGCATACATACATAGACAGACAACATGAGAACAATATGGGGACTGTTTGGGAAGCAGACAGGAACCAAGAAAAGGTAGGAAGGTAGAACTGGAGAGACAGCTCAGAAGTGAAGAACACATATTACTCCAGCAGAGGACCTAATTTGGGGTCAGGAGGTTCACAACCACATAACTCCAGCTCCAAGAAACCCAAAACCCTGTTCTGGTTTCTATCTGCATATGCACTCTCATGTGCAGATACCAACACCGACACACACACACACACACACACACACACACACACACACACACAATTTAAAAAACAAATCTTTAAAACAGTCTTAAAAAGAAGTACTCAGGCATAGGGGTGGGTACAAGTGAAGAGCAATGTTATGTGTGTATAAAGATAACAGAGTTGAATCTTTTATGTTGAACATTTTAAAAGATAGAGAAAAGTAAATTTTCTAAAATTAAAAAATAAGCATACATCTTAAGTATCTAGTCCATAGATTTATGGGACACCACTTCGTTCTTTAGAGCCAAGGCTGCCACCTTCTTTCCAGGGGCTTTAATAGGTTTGTGTCTTGAAACCAGGGGAATACCATCCATCATGTACTTAGAAGCATATATTGTGAATTCTCTTCAGAGGATTTATACAACTCTTGTTTTCAGGAATGGTGTAAGGCGCATTGGACATTTATCTTTACTTCAGACACTTGCATTAAAAACCAGTAAATTAACAATAGACTACACAAATTAACAAACATTCCATTCCAAATTCCCACTATTCTATTAAGTTCCATTAATATTCAAGTAAAGAAAGCCAGACTGCAGTCTGTGATAGATAAATCTTTCAAGGGAGTTAGAAACGAGCACAGTTACATCCATTGCCATGTGTGTCCCAATTCATGGTGAAAGCAACACAGACAGAAGAAATCACATTCCTGGAGTCTGGTGGCCCCGTAGACCTCCCAACATATGGACTTACTCAAATGCAGCCAATCCCCAGCAGCCAACCCACACCCTCTGCTCACACTAGCTGTCTTTGTTCTCTGAGTTCATGCTTACACCACTGTCAGAGTTCATTGACTCCCATAGCTTACTTTTCACTTCTCTCCATCACACTCCCAAAAGACTACTGTAAAAGCAATAGGGTAAAACATTCTGCTGTGGTTACTGTCAGTCACACTTATGTGGTGTGGTAATGGGTAGGTATCTGATGATCATGACTCTTGCCAACTCTACGATGATGCCTTGCTGTGTGAGTTCTAGCAAGCCCGTATTTGTATCAGTTATTAACTAAGGAGTTTGAGTAGATATGTCCAGAGTTCGTTGATTTGTTTATCATGTCTCTATTGTTAAAAGATCAATTATCTGTCACAATATATGTATTTATTCAGTGACCCTGGATGGTATGGGTCTGTGGGTCTGTATGCTTTTTTTTTGTTGTTTTGGGTTTTTTGTTTTGTTTTGTTTTTGTTTGTTTTTTGAAACAGGGTTTCTCTGTGTAGCTTTGCGACTTTCCAGGATCTCGCTCTGTAGACCAGGCTGGCCTCGAACTCACAGAGATCCGCCTGGCTCTGCCTCCCGAGTGCTGTGATTAAAGGTGTGTGCCACCACTGCCCGGCCGGTCTGTATGCTTTTATTGTTGTTGCTTTGGTATAAAATGAAATAGTAAATGTTTTAGGCTTTGCATATCAGATTATTCTTCTAATGTAGTATAAATATAGCCATGACAATCTGTGGACATGGCTGTGTCTCCATAAAATCCATTCAGTGAGATATCACTATAGATTAATGAGTAACCTGAACTGTATAAATTATTGCATACCACATACCAACAACTGGGAGTGGCAACTGTGGAATGCTTTTACACCATTGGGTTATAGAGTTTTTAATGTCTTTTATCAGAAATGAGAAAAACATGGGAAGGATCATTACTCTTCATTTAACAATATACTGCTGAACATTCTCAGCAGTTACACAAGATCATTTGAAACTTCAGTTAATTACTGTTGTTCCATTTCACCTGGGAGAAAATAGTAGGCTGTCTGGGGCTTGCAGCTTGGTCTACTGGTTACTGTCATCTATGGTCCCATAAGCTGCATTCCTTGCTCCCAGGCTTCCTTAGCAGGAGCAGTCACAAACTAAACATCCCAGATGCTTAAAACATTTTTTGAACATGAAACATAAAGCTGATATTTACAACTTCAGAAGTTTAATTTCCAGTAGAGGTGGATTTTTGCCATTGCATAGCACCCCTAGGAGAGCTCTCCACCTGCCCCACACCATCAAATCACTGACTACCACAAAGAGGTCCACAAAGAGACGTGGAAAGGAAAGGAAATTTTGCTTTGCTCTGCTCTTTAGCTTTATTTTGGCGAATCGGTGGTTGTTTTCGTTTCCAGGAACTAACCTGACAGGTTCCATAAGCCTGGCTTTGTAACAGCCACTCCATCGTCACAGCAGACCACACAGCCATTGTGAGGACAAACTAGAAGCTGTATTTATGGGATCCCTGAGCTCCTTAGGGTGCCATAAATTCAATGTCACAGTCTCATTCCAAAGCGTGTGTTTAGTACCTTGACACTCTCATGTACTTATGTCCTGACACGTCCAGAGGACTTCAGGAACTTCATTGCTCTGAGATTCTTTTTACATTGTACTTATCATGGTCACTGCCCCAACCTAATAATGTTTGCTCAGTAGACCAGCCCCACCAGACATGATGGCCAGGCATCCTTTCAACATTTCATGTAGTCAATATTAACCAACTCTGGGCCTGACATTGCTCTAGAAGCTAGAGACAACACAGGGAAATAAGTAAAGAATACTGCTCCATTCACAGCCTGACACTCCTAATGAAGGAAGCAGATCAATAAGATGTTGCCATAATGACAACAGCAGGATGTGAGTTCATAGCGTGTCTTGGGTGGACGTGAAACAGAATACAGAGAGGGCCACCTCCTGCAGGCGACATTCCAGGTGGAATGAGAATGGGAAGGAAGAGCTGCACAGAGGCTATGAAGTGTGATTCCAGGAGGTGCCCATTGGTGAATGGATCCAAGGGTAACTGAACAAGTTCAGGGGCATTTGAGAGAAGGGAGAGAAGAGCTGAGATGGAGGCTCAGGTAGTCCATGTGTTACCTTACAAACCAAAGTAAAAGACTCTGGTTGCTGTCTATGAACAAGTCACAAACTTACTGCTAAAGGGTTAGGTATTGTCTTGACTTAACAGAAACATGGTCATGGCCATAAGTACTAAATTATTACCACAGACCACCTTGAACGGGTACATCTGATTTCTAAAAAAAACCCCTAGAATTCATAGTAACAAGCAGTGGGCCAGGTATGGCCTTCAGCTGTGTATTTGTCTCCAGTTCCTGTTATAAGGCCCTGGGAAGCCAAGGTGTACAGACAAAGGGAGGAAAGACTTGTGCTGCATGGCATTCCCAAAGGTTCTGATGGCTGTCCTCATCACCAAAGACAGAATGCAGGAGGCAGGAGAGCAATGAGTCGTGGGAAGATGTGAGGCACAGGAGCAAGGATGGGGATGCTCTGGATGAAATGATTAGAGATCTGGCGTTGGTACTTAGGCTTTGCAACACAACCTCTCAATCTGCAATACCTCTTCTGAGAGAGTGATAAACAAAGAACAGGTTGGGGAACCATCAAAAGCTCCTTCCCACAAAACTAAATGGAGCACTCTTCTAGAAACACCAATAGGTATATAACTTAATAGGTTCTGGCTACTTCTGGAACTCTCAGGTAGAGAGACGTGAGGAGAAGATTTGATAATTACCAACACAGAGATGGTCTTTACTAAGGGAGTACACAAGGTGTCCTTAGGGGTAGGTTAGCCTGAGAACAGACTTAATGGGTCAGGAAAATTGGCATAGGCGTTACTGAGTAAAGAAACAAATGAATATACGCAAATATGAGCAAACAAACCCCTCTCCATTAGAGGGGTCAATTTATCTTCTGTAATTATCCACAACTTCGATGGCCCATAGAAGAATTTCATAATAAATAATCACCATGGTATTGATCTAAGAATTAATCCAATTGCTTAATCCCATCCACAGACCAGTGTGTCATTTATCTTCATATGTGCATTTATATGCCTCCAAATTGGATCCTGTTTTAAACATAAAAATTCTAAGATGCTCCCTCACCCAAATTATTTCTCCAGAAGTCACATCGCCAGCCAAGTCCATAGCCACTTTTACAGCTGTATTTCTTGCCCCCTGGGCTACCTTGAAAGGCAGGCTCTGGTGGTGGTAATTAGATGCATAACTAATATCCTTTGTGAACCAATTGCTAGACATTTGTTCTGATTTGCTTCTGTCTTTTAGTCAAACCAATTTTCTGTACATAAACAAAAAGAAATTGGGGTTTGCTAACAAAAATGCTGATTTCTGCCTCCTTGTGCCTCAGGGTATGAAATTCAACAGATAATTTTTTTTGCAATTTAAGAAAAAGACAAAGAGGGTGAGGTGGGCTAACTTGTTGACACTTTGGCTCCCAAATCAAACCCAGAGAAGAGGAAAAAGACGAAGAAAATAACTCCATACAGAGTTACAAGAAAGTATACATGGAAACGAACCCCCATGGAGTTCAAAGGGACTTGTGTTTAATCAGACAAAAACAATTTTTATAGCCTCAGGAGCCCATGTGGTGTGCAAGGAAGCTGAGCCACAGGATGGCTTGGGCATGTAAGTCTGCTTGCATTGTGCTGTTTTCTTCTTCCTTTGTTTGCAAGCAGTGTTCAAAGAAAGTCACAGTACAAAACAGACCCTGAGGTAGATCAGACACTCTAATTAAGGTTGCCATGAAAAGCAGCTCCATATTATATGCACAATTACAAGTGGCTCATCAAATAGAGGTATTGAGTAACAACAGAACTTCTTTCTTCTAAGGGTGCCAGGATGTTACTTGCTCTGCCTCTTCCACTGACTCTCCAGTGACTTGGTAAGGCCTCAAAGCAGCTTCCTTTCCTGGGAAGATTGGAGACAGAGCTAGCAAGGAGAGATTCCTTTCCTTCTGCAAAAGTATTCTCCTCCTGAACCCATTCACAGACAATTTTGTCTGAGTCTTACCTGAAGGTCACATGCACAGCCAAATCCCCATCTCATTAATTATAACTCTTGGCAAGCCATTAAAAACCTCATTTCATTTTACCATTCACCCTCCCTTTAACTGACTTTCCATAATTATAATTCTATTTTTGATATACTAGCCCTATTAAATTTAATGCCATATAGAGATTTGAAAACTCCTCAAGTAAAGATGAATTCTGGACTGTGTCTACTGAAGGCTAAAGAGATCTCGCTTAGGACTGTGACATGGGCAAAACTGATGTGCATTCTATTTTCATACATAGAGGGAGGAAATCCCAGTTAATTACATATGGTCACTATAATAGTACAACCCTTGCAAAAAGACTATAATTAGCAAAAGTTGTCTCCACAAACAGAACCAACCAAGATGATGACTCCAGCCTGGGCCAGTTATTTTTTTTTCCTTTAGCAGTTATAAACATTTCTATTTTTATTCTTTTCAAAACATAAACATAACTACACTAAAGACATTTGTAGTTAGGGTATCCTGACAATGTGTCTTTACCCTTCAGGGACAGTGATTAGCTTCTCTTCAAATGCTGGTTCTGCTGACAGGATCAGGTAGACAAAAGTTGGGAGGAACTATTACCAAGAACCATCCCTACGTTAAGGTGCAAGGTTCCAGCTGAATGACATCTTCTGATGATGTGAGCCTGATCCATAGAGGACAGACAAAGACCAATGCCATGTGCAGTGCAACGGGAGGACTGGCTTTCATGTTTGCAAATGTACCTGGCAAAAGTCATTAGACTATATGTTAAATGGCACATTAATGATGGACAATGGAGAAAATCCTAGTTTTTTTTTTTTGTTGTTATTTTTTGTTTTGTTTTTTTAATGACATTTCTAACTTGTGTTATTTGGACAGGGACTGTGAGCACTGCCTTTTCCAGGGATTTCAATCACACTGGACTGAAGACATAGATGGTCCTGAACACATTTCAGTGCTACTCTAGCAACATGCAAGCACAATACTGTGTTTGACTTATTTAGTGTGCACCTCTCTACCACACTGCCAAGACGGTGCCTTTAGGCCATCTACACTCTCATCACACACTGGGCACCTGACTGCAACCAAGAGTCTCTTCCTTGGTACCTTGGCCCTCTGGTTCCCTATCCCTGAAAAGTCTCCTCAGCGTCCCTATGGGTGAAATCTCCCCAAATCCCCAACGTATCGCTGCTAAGAGTCGTTCCTTCTCATTGTCACCCAGTGTATGCTTTGGTTCAATTATATCAAGGAATTTGAGGCCAGAGACCACCTAGAGATTCCTTCACCCCATTTCCTTACCCAGTGCTCTATAATCTGCTGTTCAGACACTGCCTAAAATGGCAGGTGCCACAGATAGACTATAAACATCTATCTAAATGAAGGAGAGACGGAGACAGAAAGGAGAGAGAGAGAGAGAGAGAGAGAGAGAGAGAGAGAGAGAGAGAGGAGAGGGAGAGGGAGAGGGAGAGGGAGAGGGAGAGGGAGAGGGAGAGGGAGAGGGAGAGGGAGAGAGAGAGAGAGAGAGGGAGAGGGAGAGAGAGAGAGAGAGAGTTGAATATATATGAAGTGCCTACATTTTGTCCTATTGAGCCTGGAACACAGTGTTCCATTTAGCTGTTCACACACATGTCATTTTCACTAAAGGTAAGATGGACTGCCATGCCACAGTTACCCAATAAATATAAGATGGAACCAATAATACTGCTACAGAGCAGGCAGGCAAAGGAGCTGTATTTCAAGAGTGACTGTTAGACTTTAGATAGTCCTGGCTTGGTGGTTAAAAGTACATAGTTCTCTTGCAGAGGACCTGAGTTTGGTTCTTATCACCCAGTCAGTCAGCTCACGATAGCCTACAGCTCTAGCTTCAGGGTATCCAATGGCCTCTATTTTCCTCAGCAAACATGGCACTCAGATGCACAATGCCCCATACACACACACATAATATGTATAAATAAAACTAAAATCTTTAAAGAGTGAATGGGTACCATCTATCTCAATGACAACTATATGAATGCATGTTGACTACATGCATGACCTGACAGACATTAGCCAAGAAACACCCATTGTATAAAGAAAGAAATAAAACTAAAAAGTAAGGCAAAGCTTGGGTGTTGGACCAGAGTGCTTTCAACTAGATTTTGGGAACTCCTTTCCTGTAATTTCACTCAGCCATTTGTAACCCAGAAGAGGTATCTCTTGCCTTAGGCAAAGAAGTCTACCAGTCCTGTGCAAGAAGCAAATCGCCGATTTGAGCTATCTTGCAAATATTTCAATCCATGGGCAAATGGGGAGTCCTGGGAACCTGGAAGGTGAGCATGCGCAAGTTGATTATGGTTTTAGTACATTCACCTTCTGATGCATGGCCCTGATCATCTACACTAGCAACCAACACCCTCCACTACCCCCCAGAATATACACACTCACAAGGCAGACCCAATAATGCCAGCTTATGTCCAACAAAACTAAATGACTTTTGAGAACTTGGCCATCAGGCATGCCAGCATTTTGTTCCCTGTCCCATTGATTGTATATCATGGGCTAGAAGGCAGATTATGTCTCCTGGTTCACATTCTCACTACGTAACTGTAGCAAAAGATAGTCACTGGGGAACAGAATCAGTAGTCACTGGGAAAGGGGAAATTGAGTGTGGCTGTATGTGTGCATGCCTTGCAAATTGTAAAAGAACAGTTTCTTGCGAAGTTGTTCTTTTACATAGTGACACATGGGATTTTAGAACCTGATCCTGGCTTTATTTTCTTCCTGTGTGACAAGGTAGCCTGAGAGGGGGTTTTCCGGTGTGTTCAGACTTAATCTGAGGTGATGATAATAGGGCTGATGCGGATGGAATTTGAAATGACTCAATCCTTCCCTTCCTAGAGGTTTCTATGTAACTTTTTAACCTAAAGTCACTATCCCTCCTCTTCTAATCTTGCCCATCCCTTTAGAGAACTCAAATTAAGTCAGTCTCAACTCTTTTGTCTTTTATATCTTGTACCATACTGTTGCCTTGTGGGTGACTATAGTATTCCCATTAGCTTGACTCTTAAGTAGTTACTTCCTTGACAGTAAAGGGAATGAAAACAGTGAAGTTATGCTTTAAGAGCAAAGGGATAACCTAGCTTTGAGATTAACACCACTGACACAGAGGAAGAGAAATGCTCTGGAAAAGATAATTGTGTTGACCTGAAATTTTTGTCTTGGACAGTGCTGGGGGGGTTATTTTCCTAAGATTATGATGGTAGGATTTAGAGTTTCTGTGAATCTCCTTCTAGACAAGGCAAACAGAGGGTTTTTGTTTATTTTTAATCCAAGAAAAGCAGTAAACTCAACTATGGCATGGGTCTCTCTCAAGACTGGTCACTGAGACTTCTGTGTACCTCAGTGAGATGCCTTAAACGAACTTCCATTCACTTCAGTGCCGGGTTCTTCTGTTTCACTTAGGCTACGGCTCACTCAGCAAAGGTAAGCACCAAACATGCAAACAGCTGTAGCACGAACTGCTAAATGGTCTTATTAATAGAAAACCAGGAGCCAGGTATGGGGTTGAAAGCTGAAAGATCAGAGAAACAGAGCAAGCCAGCCATGGTTCTTACCTCTATGAAATCCTCAGCCTCAAGAGATAGACTTCCTGTCTACTCACGCCTTACATACCTTTCTATGCCCTGCCATCTCACTTCCTTCCTAGTGCTGGGATTAAAGGCATGTGCCACCACACCTGGCTCTGTACCCAGTGTGGCCTTGAACTCAAATAAATCTGGATGGATCTCTGCCTCCTGAATGCTAGGATTAAAGGTGTGTGCTACCACTGCTTGACCTCTATGTTTAATATAGTGGCTGGCTTTGCCCTCTGATCCCCAGGCAAGTGTTATCGGGGTACACAATGTATCACTACAAACAGCCCTGGAGTTACTGCAGGGAGCATCACCCTGAGAAATGGGGTCTGCTTGACTCTGACCCAATGCAGCAGGCAATCTGATGAAATTTTCTGTGTTATATGCAGATATACTAATATTCTAAAAATTGGGAAAAGTATTTTTCCAAGTACATATGATTGAAGAAGTTGAAGTCACTCCAGTAAAGAGAAAATAGGTTAAGGAGTAACAAAAACAGTTAGTGGCATTGCCGCACCCCCCAAATTAATTTTTATTAAGTTCTGTAACTTGTTTTAATAAGGCAGTAGCTTTCAAAGAACCATATCAACTTTGAATCTACACTCCTGAAGAATATTATTCAGATTATGGTAAAAATAAAACTATAATGAATGTAACACCAGCAATCTCTGCCTTGAGTCTATACTGAATTCAGAACTCAATAAGCATGTGGATAATTTACATGAAAATATTTTAGAATCTTTATACATGGAAGAAAAGGCCAAGAAGAGCAAGAAACACATGCTGTAAACACTTACATTTAATTTGATAATTTTGTTTATAGCTTATGATTTATCTTGGGAGTGCCAAATGTCCGATGTGCTTTCCTCTGTTGGAGAAAAGCAATATGTTTCTCAGCAGTGGCTAATTTAACACTCAGTCATTCTTTCCACTTCCATCTATGAAGAATAATTTAAGGAGAGCAAATAAGGCACTCCTTAAAAGTCAAATGTGCAGATCTAATCTAATCTATGTACATACTTTTCTCCTTGAAAGAAGAGAATTTCAGTTTTGTTTGTAGAGAAGGGGGGAGTTATTTAAAATATGCCTCGGCCTCTCCCATTTCCAGTATCTAGGGCTGAGTCATTTATTTTCAGGTGCTGTGAGACTTAGGTGAATGTTATACAAACATCTCACTCTACACTCCTCTACAGGTTAATCTGTGCTTCTTTAAGTGCTACATGCTCAGACTCCTCAGCACTGTCTTCCAACTCATGAAACTTGCTTCCCCTGGGTCTGTTTCTCTGCATCTATCTTGATCATGCCTCTGAGCACACTGATTCTACATGTGTATGTTTTGCATTTTCAAAACTGTTCAGGGCTGATCTACTGCAAGGATGTTCTGTCATTGGTGTCTACTGAGTTTCTCTCCAAGCTATGCACTGTCCTGTAAGCATATAGTCTTTGACTCTGAGCCGATCACCATAGATTTGTGTTTCCACTGTTCCTGATCTGTGAACTACAGAAGCATTGCACTGAGGCAAACACTAGAGGGCGTGCTCTGATCCCACAAATGTGGTGCTGCCGGTTTGGCCCTCCTCCCTGGAGAGGAGGAGACTTGTTCAGGTTCCCTGTGGGGATTCAGAGAGAAAGTTCCCTGCCTCAGTTTCTCTGCATGAGATAATTTCTTCTTCAGTCTGGTTCCTCTCCTCTTCCTAGGAAGTCAACAGGCAGTTCTTCTAAACCTCCAGTTTCAGACAAGTCAATTGTGGGTTGGCATTCTATAAAAAGGGGCTGTCCCTGCCTTGCCCCCCCCACAGTCACACACAATCACATAATCACAGACATACACAAACACACACGTATACACAAACACAAACACACAATCCCATAATCACAACCATACACAAACACAGATGCACACAAATACACACACTCAAATGCACACATACATACATGCAAATTTTTGGTGCTCACAGGTACAAACACACACACACACACACACACACACACACACACTCACATACATACAAACACATACATGCACACATGCACAAGCACAGGTATGCACACACATACGCACTCAGATGCACTCAATCACACATACACACAATCACACATACACATGCACACGCATACTCACATCCAGGCACACTATGCTGCTTGAATCTCTAAATGTGTTTTAAAGCTCCAAATGCTAATGTCTTTGAATTGTGCTCCTCTTGAGGAGTCCAGGCTTTCTCCCTTCCTTCTTTGTATCTCCCAGGACTTTCCTTTCCACACATTTTGGCAACTCTTTATATTTTTTAAACCTGTGATCTGAGAGATTCCCCCTCTGCCTTACTCCATATCTTATATAAGAATTGTCTCCTCTGTACTTCCAGTCAGTTCCAGAGTCACTAGTACGTTATGCCAAATGGGTAGAGAATCAATCCCCATGCCATTCCAATGATTTCATGTTGATGAATAATAACATTTTAAACCTCATAGGAAGATATTATGTTGTTTACTCCTTACTTTCTATTTTATAACTGATTCCTTAAAATAGAGTAAAAGCTATTAATAAAGCCCAGCTAACCGTTCATTCTATCTCAAAGGAAAAACTGAAAAACTACAGTGATTACAAGCTTGTCTACTCACCCTAATTTTGAGATCTACTGCACACATTTCCCAGTCTCATTAGCTTGTTCTCATGCTGGATAAATGTAAACTATTAGGTGATTTTTTTGTGGTGCATAGTCAAAGTTAAAGCAGAAATGGTTATTCTCCACCCAGGTACCTGTAATGCCCAGCCAAGAAATGCCAGGCCTCCCAGAAATGATCAAACACCTCATGTGGCCCCTAGGGGTTTCCCTGTAACTTTCTCATCATGTAAGTAAGGTTATTTTTAAAGGCAATAATTTTTTCAGTTAATTTTTTAAATTCATTTATTTTATGTATGTAGAAATCTTGCCTGCATGTATATCTGTGTATCACATCCATGTCTGTGGAGACCAGAAGAAGGCACTGAATCTCCTGAGATTGGGGTTATCATCACATGTAAGACATCATGTGGGTGCTGGTATTTGAACCTGGGTCCTCTGGAAGAGCAGTCAGTGCTCTTCCCAGCTAAGCCATCTCTCCTGCCTTGTATTTGCATACTTACAATGTTAGAAAGCTCTCAAGCAAAGACTGTCACTTTCCAAAGCACATCAGATATTCACAAAATCTCATCCTCCTATGTTTTTTACACACAACTTCATGTGGTCAGAGAAGTCTGGTCCTGACTATAAAGGGAATAAACCCTTTGTTATGTGAATGAATACACACAGCACAAAGGCAACCATCACAGCCGGCTGAAAGAGAATCCAGCTCTATCTGACGAAAATCGCTGTCTACTCCACACACACCAAAGGGTTAATATTCAGAGGACAAAAACAAACAGAGCAAGAAGCAGATACCTCCTGAAGTGATCTGCAGTTAGGGACTGTTACCTTACCTATGACAGCAGGAAGGCAGGGGTCAGGATTCTCTTAGGGGGCAAGAATAAGTCTGAAGCAAATTTCACAGATGAGGAAAGTTCTAGAAAGTCACATGGTGGGACTACTTGGAAAAGAGTATCTCCAAAACAAGGAAATGGTTTTTACTTTGCTCCACATCATGGAAGGAGCCCCTGCTGCACGACAGAATTACACATCCTTTGGGAGACACCTTCCTCTCACTTGAAGTGTGAAATTCTTGGTGATATCAACCCAAGCTTCACAAATGTATGAAGGCAGAGGAAACTGGAGACCTTGAGAATTACAAAGCAAGCCACAGAATACCATCCCACTATATCCCTCCCACCTCATCCCACCCCTCAGGCAACAGCTACATTGCCCTTGCCAAGAGCCACAGTGCTGCAAAGGGTCAGTGGCTCTGTTGCAGCCAAAACTATTTTTAATTTGTGCACTGGGTGGCTGAATCAAAGAAAAACAAAAAAGGCATCCTAAGAGGCCAGAAAAAAATGGGGCATATGGAAGTAGGTAGGGTGAAGCAGGATATAGCTAGAGAAAACACAGTATTTCATTGGCTGCCTTAAAATTGGTTGCTAAAAAAATCCTGGGATGCCCATGTTTGGCTCCAGAGCAAGGGAAGTCTTAAATAAGAATGGTAATTATAAACACGTGCGAAGTTCACTATAGACTTTCCACTCTATTTTCACTGCTGTGTAAGTTCAATTTTTTCATAGCAGGCATCTTTAATAACCGACCATATAAATTTATTATTTCCATATGTTCTCTTTTTTTTCCTCTAAATTCCAAACATTGCCCTCAAGAGCTTTCAAAAGCTGAATTAAATCAGAGAAGACAGTGAGTAATTTTGCATAAACACCTTGAAAATAAGAAACTTACATGTATAAATGGTGTGAATAATGCATCTGGCTTCTAATACAAACTTACTTTACACCTTGCATGTAATTCTTCCTCTGTATTTGTACCAATCAGGCCTCACAAATGTAGGTGAAATTTTTTCATATAAATCTTTCTTGAAAGAGCATCACAAATTCACAAGGATTATCCCAATGGAATTTTGAAACTTTTCCAATGAGAAATATCTTTTAACATGCCCCTTGAGGTAAAAAACAGCTTAAGAGGTTTCAAATAAATAGCTTATCAACATCAAACAGTATTTAATCAGATCAAGGACTTAAGTTGTAGAAAGGGTAAATTACTTTGTATTAGCTTTCACATTGTTTAATTATAATGTCCACAGTTTTATGCCCTGAGTTCTTTGAGAATATGCTTAGCCGTTCTCCAAGGGCCAAATTCCCATAGTCCCTTTCACATGGCACTGAACGCACCCATGGGTCATTCTGGTCTCCCCAGCTGTTCACTGGAATTTTCAGTCATTCTGTATTTATTTTAATGTATGATAAAACAGAAGAATGGGAAATTATTGCTTCCCTTTTGGTGTCTCACATCATTTAGTTAGGAATCATCTGCTTGGGTCGTTTTCTAGGTTAATAGAGTGACTTGTCAGACATTCAGTGAAAATGTACTAAGCCCTTTTCTCAGAAAAGAACCTGTGTGAAATGTAAGGTACAATGTTCTTCATAGACTCACCAGGGTTCAGAGACAAATGAAGAGATGGGTGTATTCCACAAGGCCCAAAGACACTCACTCTGAATATTTGCCAAGCAGGGACACCAGAAAACACACAGACAGGAACAAAGCTGGGAGACAAGCTAAAGACCCCAGAAATTTTCTTCTTTGATAACAGAAATCAGTTCTGTAAAACAAACTGGGCTGGTTCAAAAGCAAGGCTGAAGACTTCACCTAGAAAGGACATATACAGGGTGCCTCCAAACATAGCAACCGAGATATAAACTATGTTACCATAATATTATAAAGATAAACATTAGTGGAACAAAGACTAGGCTGGGCTGGTCCTGGTGGAGGCTTTATGAGACCCTGGAGCCATAACAGGGCTCAGTGGAAGCCTGTACTGATCCCGTCCTTGTCCTTAGTGAAATGGTTGGATCGCCATCAATTTTCTCATGATATTTTTCATTCTAAATAGTGCTTAAGTTAAGTTGCTGGGTGTATTGGCACCCAAAAGGGTACCCCCAAGGGACTACTTCTCCTATCTCACCCAAGGCTCAGGCTTCTTGGATTCAGAAGATGCAAGAATAGTTTTTCCCATTCCTTCTTAGCAGACACTTCCTTTGCACTTACACCTAAGGGCAATCATGCATCATAGCTCTGGCCCCTTAGAAGGAAAGAGTCCCGTTTCCAGGGGAGAGTTTGCTTGTGCTCTCATTTAAGACTTGAAAGAGATGACTAAAGGCATTGGTGATCCCCTATATCTGCTGATGACTGGCTCCAAATGCTGCCACAAGCCATGCAAAATTGAAATGACCATAAGAAGTAGGGGCCAATTCCACGTAGACACTTCAGCAAATTACAAGCTTGAGTGCTCACTGTTGAGATGATGCTCTAACCACAGACAGCCTGTCTTCCATCCAGTGAGGAGGTCCATCCCCATGCTTGGGATTGAAATTGCTATTAAACTAGTTACACATGGACCACAGCCAAACTAGGTTTAACTGATACAATAGCTTCAAAGCCGGAAGACAGTCTGGCCAAGAGTCTATAAACTTTACTACATTAATGAGCTGAAATATATGTGTTAGTACTTCAACACTGGATTTTTTTAAGGCTAGAGAACAAAAAAGATGGACTAACTTTGGGGGGAATTGTGAATCTCTTGATATGTAATTAATGTGAAAATCCATACAAATGAAAGATTATTCTTTCCAATATGACCTTAATATCCTATTAAACATTTGTGATAAAAATGCCAGTATCAACAATGTTAATAAAATAGCAATTTATATTTCATTTGACAATACAGAATTTTACCGTGGTGGTACTTGGGGAACAAGAGAGGAGGGATTTTATTAGACAAACTGAAGAACATTGCAAATGTCCATTGAACTTATTTTCCTGAATTTAAAACTCAGTAAAACTCTCTAGGTGGTTAGTTCCTTTGATATAATAGTGAATATACTATTTTTGCCTCTAAAGAAAGAGATACCAAGAATGCAAACACTATGAGATTCCCTTTAAACCAGAAGAACCTTAAATGGCAGAAACATAACTATCATTCTTCCTTCTGTCTAACCCAGAACAATGTGAACATAATCCTGATGCTTTGCAAAGAACTCACTAGGAATGTGTGAGGACGTGTAGCCCCTACCCAAACACTGAAAGACAAAGAGTCCCATCAATACTAATTGAACAGTTCTGGTGGAAGTGGTCTATGTACTGGTGCCTGCTGAGTAGTTGATGACTATTTAAATTAAATTTAATTTAAATTCAAAAGAACTAGAGTGACATTAAGTTAAAGATCTATTATGTTACTTAGTAGCAGATCTTCCATCCTCAGAAGCTGAGAACAGCCAATGGCGGCCATGTTTGTCAGTATAGACCATGAACACCAAGGGATCACAGGAATTCTATTGGCTGGTGCTGTTCTACACCAATGACTCCTCTTTTTAGTTACTTTTGTTTATTAGTTACTTTTCAGTATTAGTTACTTTTCCATTGCTGTGGTCAAACACCATAAGGCAGCTTATAGAAGGAAGAGTTATTTGGGTGTCCGGGCGGTGGTGGCACACGCCTTTAATCCCAGCACTCGGGAGGTAGAGGCAAGAGGATCTCTGTGAGTTCCAGGCCAGCCTGGGACACCAAGTGAGTTCCAGGAAAGGCGCAAAGCTACACAGGGAAAACCTGTCTTGAAAAAAACAAACAAACAAAAAGAGTTATGTTGGCACAGAGTTGCAGGGGGGTAAAAGTCCATTATGGCAGCAGGTATCATAAACACAATGCAGAGAGTAAAACAGGCATGGAGGAGTTGGGCAAGGCTATAAAGTCCCAGCGTCCACCATTGGGGATGCACGTCCTCCAGCAAGGCTGCACAACACCCGTAAACAGTACCACCAATCAGAGACCAAGTATTCAAGTGCCTGAACCTACAAGAGACAATTTCATTCAAACCCTACATGGCCCTATTTAAAATCAGGGAACTGGAAGCTATGAAAGTCTACCTACCAAAAATGCGCTCTTCAAAGCAAAGAAAAAAAATCGCTGCCTGTTATCATTACTAAAGATCACCACTGGGGGAAAAAACAATAAATGTGTATGTATATGTGTGTGTAAATGTATGTGAATACATGTGTTCATGTGTGTGTATAAATGTATGTGTATATGTGTATATGTGTGTTTTACAACTATTTTGATGATTGTCTAGCTTGAATACACATTTTAGTGGTATTAATGAAGAACAAATATTTTTAAGAGTATTGCAATCAAATTTATAAAATTTGTTTGTATGGGCTTTTTAAAAATCAAGCTAAGAAATCTTGCCTATCCCAAAATTTGGAATGATTCTATTATGTTTTTCCCAGTACTATAATTTTAGTTCTTTAAAACTACAGTCTAAGCCAGTTAGTGGTGGCTCAAGTCTTTAATCCCAGCACTCAGGAGGCAGAGTTAGGAAGATCTCTGTGAGTTCCAGGTCAGTCTGTCCCACAAAGCAAGTTCCACGGCAGCTTGGATTACACAGAGAAATCCTGTCTCGCCAACAAAAACAAACAAACAAACAAAAATCTACAGCCTGTATCAGTTAAATTTGTACATTGCTTGACTTAGCATTCATAGTCTACTTTCTATAAATATATATAACATGAGTATATATATATTTAAGTGTGTATGTATATATGTATGCATATGTGTGCTCAATTTTCCAGCATCACATTGTTAAGAGAATAACATTTATTTTCTCAGTGAATTACCTATGAATAGCACTGAAAATCAATTGACAACATATCTATGGCTCTATTTCATGTCTCTCTGTTCCATCTCACAATAATCCTATGGAATCTGCCACACTTGTGTTGAGCTGATAGAAGTGGAGTGTGGCCCCAACATCATTTTTTAAAAATTTTTTACCTAAAAAGCAGACCCACTATATTGTGACATCATTACAATTTCACAAAAAAGGTTCAACCATGTTGCTCTTTTCTTTCAAAGATATTTATGTCAGGTTGGAACCTACATATTTACACTGAAGTTTAGCAACCAACATTTAATTTCTATAATGAAAGTATAGCAATATTTTATTTGATTTACAACAATCTGTGTATCACAATGCATGGAATGGGTGTTGCTATCTTAAGTCTTAGCTTGTCCATTGTGTGCTCGCCTCTGTGGATTTATTTCTTTTAAATTTGGTTGGATGCTTTATGACTTCAGTTCATAGAACCTGTACATAGCTTCTTCTTCTACTTTTTTTTTTTCCGAGACAGGGTTTCTCTGTGTAGCTTTGCACCTTTCCTGGAACTCGCTTTGGAGACCAGGCTGGCCTCGAACTCACAGAGATCTGCCTGGCTCTGCCTCCCAAGTGCTGGGATCAAAGGCGTGCACCACCGCCGCCACTGCTGCCCAGCAGTGCATAGCTTCTTAAATTCACATTTTAGATGCCAGTGAAAATGATTTAAGTTGATCTTCTGTTAATCCTTGATATCATATTACAGAGCAATTGAATTTCTTATGTTTACTGTGTACCCTGGAATTATGAAAAGCTCTTTTGCTTCAAGAGGTTTTGAAAAATGTCAATTAGGATATTCCATATAGTAAATCTTTTCAAACAAATCTTAGCTTTAATGTTTCCTCCCTAATCTATTTTCACTTACTTAATTATCCATGATGGTATGTTGGTTGATGGTGAAAGAAAACACTAATACCAAAGAGGGAGCTTTGTGGGGGAAAAGCATCCATTCCACCAAATCTGTGCATCATGCCAGGTTCTGAGAGATTTTAGGTGCCTTCCCAACCATAAAGGCAGCATTTCTGATCCTTGGTTTTACTATATAGGTGTTGAGAATTTTATGTTTTTCACTGGCAAAGATGAATTTTACTATCACTTTAGACAAATAAGGCATTATTTACATTAATTTGATTCTCAAACATCAATCTTTGAAATACTGCCCATCTTTGTGTTTAGGGAACAAAACCAACTTGGGAAGGTGTATCAACCTTTTTACAAATCACTGGGTTCAGTGGCTTAAATGATACTGGATTTCTGTGTCTAAACTGATGGGAGATTCTGGTCTGTGGTTTGACAGCTTGGGCTAACTTCTCTGGCTTTAATATCAAGCCAACACCATCTGCTTACTGTTCTGTCCCTCTCTTCTCTCTTGAAGGTTATGTAGATTTTATGAGTTTTTCGTTTAATTTCTAGTAAAATTCATGATATAAGTCATGTGACTTTGAAGTTAGGTCAATATTTTTTATGATATCAAAGCTGTACCCAGGCCTCTATCATTTAGCTATATCCCTTGCTCTGTTTTTGCATTTCTCTAACATACACACACTGACCTTGTATTTGCTCCTAGCCAAGGGCTTGAACTTGAGATCCTTCTGCTTCCACTTTCTAACTTCTTGGAGAATTCTGAACTATTATTTTGATTCTTTTAATAAATATAGAGTTAGATCACTATGTTGTATAGGATCAGCTCAAACCCCTGGGTTTAAGTGATCCTCCTCCCTTAGCCACCAAGTAATGAGACCGCAAGTGTCTTTAGTGAAACTGATAGATTGTATCTTACAAAGAATTTTTCAATTTTACCTAAGTTGTCAAATAGTGGAAAGGTTTTTGCTTACCGCTTTTTATCCGTGGCCGTTAGGGCTCTGTCTTGGTGCCCTCTGGGCATTCCTAATTTTAACTTACACGTCTCTTCCATTTTCTCTCATCAGTTTGGTAAGAGATTTGCTGATTTTTCTGGTCTTATCAAAGAAGTGTTTAAGTTCCTATCTCTCTCGTTCTCTGTCTCTCTCTCTCAGTTTCTCTCTCTGTCTCTCTCTGTCTCTCTCTCTGTCTCTGTCTCTCTCTCGTTACACCTAGCTAATTTATACTATTATTTTGGGTGTGTGTTTGTATGTGTGAGAGTGATATGTGAATATATGTGCATGATGCACGTACATATTAGTGTAAGTATAGACATGTAAGGAGGTCAGAGGACAACCTTGCCTTCTACCTTATCTGCAACAAGGTGTCTCTTTTCATTGTTCACTGCTTTGTTTTCCAGGCTGGGTGGCTGGAGAGCTTCCAGAGATTCCCTTGTTTTTGCCTCCCTTCTCACATCAGGCAACGGCAACATGGGGTGACAGCTTGGAGTTGTCATGACCTGCTTTACATGAGTTCTGGGATGTGAACTTGGGTATTTACATGACAAGCTCTTTACCTACCAAGTCAGCTCTCCAGACCTTGCTTTACTTCTTTAATTTCTTACATTTATATGAGTTTAATTTGCCTTTTAAAATATCTCCATGCAGGCACCTAAAATCACTGATTTAAGCAACAAATGCTGAAGCTGCAGGCCAAAGATCTGCACAAATGATGTTCCTATTGCTTGTCAGATGAGAATTATTCAGAGTTTCCCTTGAGGTTGTTCTGAGTTGTGGGTTTTTTAGAAACATACATGTTGTGGGATATTTGTACATTGTGTGAAGATATATTGCTGTGATTGGTTTAATAAAGAGCTGAACAGCCAATAGCTAGGCAGGAGGTATAGGCAGGACTTCCAGGCAGAAGAGGAAGTAGGAGAAGATAACTGAGGCACAAGAGAGATGCCAAGAGACAAAGAGAGGAAACAGGAGGTGTAAGATGGAAGGGAGGTAACACCACACGATAGAATGTAGATTAATATAAGTGGGTTAATTTCAGTTTTAAGAACCATTTGAGCCAAGCCTAAGCTCAAGGCCATGCTTTCATAATTAATAAGAAATCTCCATGTCATTATTTGGAATGCTGGCTGATGGGACATAAAAAGACTCATTACACAAAACTGCAAAAGCTATGTTCACGGCTTCTCAGAGGTTTAGTTTTAATTTGACTCTACTGTGTTCCAAACACCATGCATGGTTTTCACCCATGTGTTGTTCAACTACTCTCTCATGTCCTGCAAACAGCTCACCTTCATTTTTCTCCTCCCGAATGATCAAACTCCCAACATGTTGTCTGCTCACTGTCCATGGTCTACACAGCTTTGTTTCTAACATCATCTGGTTTCCCGTTTGTTCATCATGAACTAAGGTTAAGTCAGTTCCCACTCTCCACCTTACCCAAATGGTAAAGTCCCTACATCATTTTCTAATTCTAAAAATCTGTTTACCAGATCTTGAACAAACAAAAGGAATATGTTATGGGATTTGTCTGACAATCTGCCCTTAATTTCTCAAATATTAGTTAGTATAATTAAAAACTCTGCCACACACCCACACACAAACAGGAATTCACACATTCATATACTCTTCATTTTACATTTGTGTTCTCAAAGCTTATCATTTTGGGTTTTGGGTTGAAACTTTGAACCATGTACATATTCTCTAAGGATTTGTTTCTCTATTATGGAGTGGAGGACTAATTATTCACATGGTTGGCTGTTGTAGGTATGTTATTTTTAAATCATAGAACTTATGCTTAGGAATGAAGAAATAAAATAATTCAAATGACTTTTAAATTTAAATTGATACAATTATACTATTCCAGGCCTCTTAAAATTCAGATAAGTATTTAAATAAAACTTGACCTGTGCATGCAATAATTTTATATTTTTCCCTAACCATGAAATGTGAAATCTCCAACATGTCTTTGTATTTTAGAGTGATTAACATTGAAAGACACAATTAAAAAAAATCATTAAGACAAATCAAATTCTCCAGTTTCTGTTCCTCATCATCAGTGATGAACTCTTAATTTACTTAATCTCACAGAGTTTTTCAAAACTTCTTACACTTAAGTGAATGAGTTATATGGCTCCATGTGAGATGAACTCTTTCTGGTTTTAATGATAGCTGTATAAATGTGTTATATCTTTGCTGTTTTTCCACAAATAGACAAATAGATACAATCTAATTTCATCCACTCAGTAAACCACAAACCTTAAGCTGCCATCTTGTTTTTGTTTTGGTGCTATGTTTTGTTTTGTTTTTAAATCTGTTTGGTTTTTGTAAGTATAAATCATCGAAGGGAACGCTTTTGTCACTTGCACAAATTCACACTCTGACTAAGGCACAGAATATAATTCTAACACCTCCCCTCCTAAGACTGGTTTTTCACCACTCCTCAAGAGCAGGTTAAAAATGACATTAAGTGGCCAGGCCAACCTCTTGAGATTTCTTGTTTTATATATACCAACATCAGTATAATATTGCTTCTTAAAGAGCAGTAGGCCACAGCTGGATGGTGCGTGCCTTTAATCCCAGCACTTGGGAGGCAGAAGCAGGTGGATATCTATGAGTTTGAGGCCAGCCTGGGCTACAGAGTAAGTTCTAGGACAGGCACCAAAGCTACACAGAGAAACTCTGTCTCAACCCCACCACCACCAAAAAAAAAAAAAAAGAGAAAGAAAGAAATAGCAGTAGGCCAGTACATTCATGGGACATTCACAAATAAAAATGGCCTGATTATTGACAAAAAGAGTATTTGAAAGATATTCATCTGCAGTAGCGTTCCACCATGCAGGTTGACCCACTCCAGGCTTAGAGATTTTAGGTCCCTTTAGTTCTCATCTGTCAGGTAATCCTCCTCAGCTTCCTGTTGTCTCACGCTGAAATCCATGTTTTTTGCATGGCTGGAATGTGTCCCAGCTATGATTCCTCATCATATTTGCTGCCTCATCTCTCCAGAATCGATCCTCTGATTGGCCCAGGGTCTACTCACCCCGAATCTTCTCATGTATCTCTGCAGCCTTTTCCAGAGATCCCTCAACATTTTGTATTGAACGTGTCAAATACTGGGCTCCAAGACTCCTTACACAGTACTTCTACTGAAATCTCCACCTCATTCAACATTCTGTGACTCCAACAGAAAAGGAGTCGGTCCTGCCCGACTTCTTCTCTTACAGTGTGCTGGCACACACACACACACACACACACACACACACACACACACACACACACACACGGGCGCACACACACAGGCACACAGACATACACAGGCACACACATAGGCGCACACACACACACATGCAAACACACGCAATGGATACCAGTACTTTTGATTCTGCCTCCCAAACAAACACTATCACTGCTCCTCAGGCTGCCCACTGATATCCTTCTTAAAGCCAACATCATCTCCAGTTAAGATTAATCACGACCACCCAGATCTCCCTGCTCTGTATCCATCCATCTGCCTGCAATCCAGTCCGTTTTTAGTATAGCAGACAAGTGATACTTTGAACATTCAAATATGACATCATTACATTACCCAGACTCTTCCATGTAATGTCAATATGTTTTTTATAATTTCATGAACTTTTTTATTAATAATAGAACAAAGAAAATTAAAACCAAGAACACTTTACAAATATGTGTTCCTGTAAATACCAGATACGATGGTCCTAGAACAGCAGGGAAGTTTTAGCCATTGGCTGAGGATGATTTCTGATTCCATGCTTTGTCTTTTAGCTGGTAGAACTGAGGGAAGTTTGTACATTCCAAAGAATTTATCTCATAATCACAAAGATGTCAGGTCACATCCAGAGGAAGGCAGTGAATGACTTTTTAAAAATAAAAACCAAAATAGTGAATGATCCCCATCTACAGTTTGGAACTTATAAGCCCGTCTCTGTCTCTCTCTGTCTCTGCTACTGTTTTCTAGAAGCTGTGACTGAGATGGGAGCTATGGAGTCTGGGATCAGCCTGCTGCTGGAAGCTTGCAGGCTGTGGCCCTCTATTCTCTTCAGCTTCTGTTGGTGTCCTACATCATTCACAAATATCAACAGCAACCCAGAAGGTAAGGAGCTTGAGGCATGGCTAATACCCTGATCAGTTTCCCGAGCAGAACAACAACAACAAAAAACAGGGGAGGAGGCAGCCCAACAATGTGCTGTGTCATGTCTAAAAAAATAAAATAAAAAGAGGCATGGCCAAAGGTTTATAGCATAAAGAAATGGTTAATGTTTAAGGAGAGGAAAATGTTAATCATGCACTATGTATTTTTTAATTTTTACACAGTACATAAATATGTACAATAACTACCTGTCAGTTTTAAAGAATGAATATACAGAAGACAAGATCAAATGGGGGCTGAGAGGCAAAGGCAAACCATCTTATCTACCTAGTTACCATGGTGACAGCTGCAAACCCCTCCTTTTAACCCATCATTGCTTTGCATTCTCTCTTGGTTCCACAAGGGAGTCCACTCAATATCAGCTTATTATTGGCTGTTTCCCTAATAGAGCAGAAAGTCAGTGTGGGTCAGGATTTATCTCTACATTGCTGACTGGGGTAACCCCAGTGGCTAAAACAATTTCCAGGACATAACATATACTCACTAAATATTGATTGAATTATTAATGAAATGGACCTCTGCTTTTATCTTCAAACAAGCAGAAGCTAAAATGCTCCCTGTGCTAAAACCAGAGCATTGAGTGGAACAAAAATCAAAACTACAAACAAGAATGATAATCATTAATCACCTTCTGATGGCCACTAGAAGCACTCATCCAGGACACTCTGTGCACTGGGGTCTTGCTTCATTGATTTTAGCTAATAGGCTTGGTAGTCTATATAACAGGCTGTCCAGAAGTACTTCCAAGGTGGGAATGGTCAAATATCCACACAAATCTTTGGTGAGCCTGAGATGCAAAGGATCCATCCATTTGGGTCTGGAGCACACATCGTCATTATGAATGACATCATGAGCTAGTCAATGCTCTAGGTTATGAGTGGGGAAAATTCCTCCCTGGAAGAGGGAGCTGAGATTAGAAATGAGAAACCTAATGTTTCCAAAGCCTTGAGTTACTCCTTGGCTCTCCTTCATTCCATATTGAGAGAGAGACCAAAGAAACCGGCAGTGCAAGTCTTGATTAAATTAGAACCATGCTAGTAAGATTTAGTTAGTAGCTAGTCCTTTCCTTGTCCCTCTGGTAACACACACTTCGGCACTGTGCCGTGCATACTGGAATAAAGCTCTGCCTCTCAATTGTAAACACAGCTGCTTATTTTACTCAGCTATTATAAGAAGAATGACAGGATCCAAGAAAAGTACTACCTAATTAAAACTTCCTCTCATTTATCCCCACCTCTTCCCTCACGCAGAGAAGGAAGGCTGTTTTTAATCCTTACTATAAGAAACAAACAAACTGCCCACACGATGCTTAGAAAGAGTGCAATACGCTTAAAGATAAATAAAATGCAATGGTGTGTCCAAGTCGAGGATGCTGTTTTCAATCAGAGTCCTGATGATAGCAATATAAAATCCTCATCCCAGGACACATCTGGTCGTGGGGAACAACTTCAGTTACAAAGCAGTCTATTTGAAGTCATAAAACAATCTAAACATTGTCCTAGTGGTAGGAAGCAAGCAAATAGTCTTCAAATTGTGTCTGAAGACAGAATAGAGAAGCTTAGACTTAGCAGTCACTCATCAGGGGCCATAAAATGCAAAGTGACATGAAAATTATCAATAATTTTCAAAACTAAAGAATGAAGGAGCAGTACTTTCATCCAAAGCCTTCATGCACTCATGGTTATGACTCACATGCTGGGGCTGACAAGCTGCACACTTTCTAAAACTCCATTTCTACCGACAGATGCTAGCGACAAATTTTCAAATCAAAAGTGCTTTCCATGTCGCTTATGGCAATATCCAGTGGGCAGTACACTGGTCACTTAGTGGCTTCCTTTGCAAGTTGCCTTGGAAATTTTGACTTTGTGAATTTTACATAATATCACATGAGGCTTTCAGTATTGCACGTGACCACAAAGGACAACTTATTCCTGGGACAAAGGATTTCTTAAGGATCCTTAGTGATTTTGTCCTGCTCTAAGTAAACACTTATGTCCTATACTGACATAAGAGAACAAACAGGTTTTTGAAAACTTAATTTCTACAGACTAAAAAGTTCCATTTATGACAACTATCAGCTCAAAGCAGTCTAATGTTTTATTTTAATTCACTTTATATGAAACTGCTATGTTATACATTTGGAGAGTCAGAATTTTATTATGTAGCACAAGACAATCTTAAACCTTCAATGCTCCTGCTCCAGTCTCTCAAGCTGTGAGAAATACAAGCATGCGCCACTACTCAAGTGCATAAAATATTAAAGGCATTAAAATTAATTACTGTGATACATTTTAACTAAATAAAATTCCCAATCCCCCCTTCTAGGGAAGAGAATACCATCATGCATCCGCCAACACACATACTTCTAAGGGTTACTCTGGTAGGCCTGAAACTGGACAGAGATGAATACTAAATGTAATTTCACTACTGGCTTATCAATTTTAAGGCTATGAAGCTTGTGGAACATTATAGAGGTTCTCAAAGTCCTCTGGGTCAACACCTTTCCTGGCAGTAAGAGCACTGGGTTCTATGAGGGAAGCTGAACCCAGGCAAGTCCTTGACTTCATGTAACCATCTAAAGGACTACAGCTTTGTTTTGTTTCAGTATTTTTAATCTTATTGAGTTTTCAT
Organism: Onychomys torridus; assembly: GCF_903995425.1. Taxonomy (NCBI): domain Eukaryota; kingdom Metazoa; phylum Chordata; class Mammalia; order Rodentia; family Cricetidae; genus Onychomys; species Onychomys torridus. Next base: position 70,487,053 of record NC_050457.1, on the reverse strand, counting down.
TTATTAGTTATTTTCAGTTGTTTTTTTTTAAAATAGAGACAAAGAACATGAAGTTGGGTGGGTAGGGAAGGTCTGGGAAGAGTTTGGGGAGTGAGAGGAATATGATCAAAATATAATGTATTAAAAAAATCTGTAAAAACTCTAGCCACAAAAAACCCAGAGGAAAAACATATAGTGTTGATGGATACATTGGGAGGTGTAAGACATGCACAAAACCATGGGTTACTCAACAAGATATAGAAAACACAGAGTCAAGGAAATGTGGAGAAGAGGAAGATAGGAGACAGACATAAAATCATGGGAGCCAGGGGGCATGGGGTCATGGAAATGTGGAGCCAAGGAACGCACGTGGACACAGAGTCTAGGGAGCTGGAGAACATATATGTACCTGTGGGACAAACATAAAATCATGGTCCACACATAGATCCAATGACACACACAGATCCAGAGGATGTACACAGAACAGGGGATGCACATGGAGTCAGGAGACAAACGTGGAGCTGGGAACACAGATGGAGCCAAGGGATGTGAACAGAACCATGGCCATACGTGGAACCACAGGACATGCATGGAACTTGAGAACACACATGGAACCAGGGGGTGTGAATGGGACCAGAACACATGTGGAAACAGGGGACACACAAGGAGACAGAGACATACATGGAGGTGGAGGACACAGAGGAAAACAGGGCTCATACACAGAGCTGAGGAACATTCATGAACTTCTGAGACACACATGAAAAGGGAAACACATGGAGCTGGAGGACATGCATGGTGCCCGGTACAAATAAGTCATCTTCTCATATCTGTTGCCCATACTCCTGCTTGCTAACAGCATAAAATTTGCTCTACCCTTGAGGGTAACTGATGCTGACTGGGTTATATCTTCTCAAGCCATATCAGAAGGAGATGGCCAGCCAACCAGTACCAGCAGCCAGTGCCAAAAGGCTAGTCAGGACCAGTAGGCATAGAATCTATGGGGATGTCAAGGCAAGAGTGGGAGGAGGTGGGAACATTGGCAGAAATGGTAGTTGATAGGAGCAATGAGAACTGGAGCTCAGTATCATGGGGAAGAGTAGAAAGTAGCTCTCAAAAGACGAGGGGCTTTGCCTTCTAGTCACCAAGCACAACGAAGTGCCAGCACATTAAAAACATGCTCTGTATTTTTCACATCATAATCTAGAAAAGCAATGCTTCTAACACATGTATAAATAGGATGAGAAACAATGACAAGACTAAGAAAAAAATACAAGATCCATGAAAAAGTAATCACCTCTACTGTGGTACAGGAATAAAAGCCCACGTTTAAAAACACTTGACCACTTAAGGCCCCATGTTTAGATAAGGTACCTCTCATCAGCTTTGTCCCAGTAATGACCAGGGCTGGAAAAGATAATCCCCCTTATTGCTCTTCCCAAGCGCTTGGGATAAAGTATTACTAATCCTGTATGAGGCATCCATAAGCTTTTCCATAAATTCTGAAATAATTCTTAGACCAATCAATACACTTGCAAGTAGGAAGAAATTCTACAAGATCACTAAAGAGTTAAAAATAAAGATTGCAGGGACCTGGAAGTGGAAATCAATAGTGCCCTGCCTGGATCTGCAGGCAGAAGCAGTCTTAGGCATTAATACTAAATGCTTCCAACAAAGACCCTGATGAAATGCCCCAAATCAGTCACGATTTTAAGGCCTAAAACTCTACCGTGTATGGAATGACTCACTCATCAGTGGTCTTTCTTCCACATAATGCTAAATTGCTTGCTGTAAGCCCAGTTCAATCAGTGGCGCACACTCTCTACATAGCCAGCATGCTGGGTAAACTTTAATCAATAAACAAACAAAAACAGCATAAGGTACAATTGCCTCAAATAGACTTGAAACATTTAAGGCTAATTCCAATGATGGTTTTGGGAATCAGTGAGCATGCTAAGAAACAGACTGCTTGAAGGGTCACTATTTTTCCCACTTATTGGAACAGATGTTTAGGGAAATGACAAGCACATCAGTGTGAATGGAATGTTGGCAATGGGTCAGGGTATTTTAGTCACCACTGAACACCCATGGATAAATCTTCCAGAGCATGCAGCCAAGGAGGCAGCCTTGAAACCCAGCAAGCCATTAAGTCATGTGAAGCAAAGGCCTCAGTGAGAGAGGAGGGGTGGCAAGTACTTCACTGAGGCTGGGAAACAAGACTGTGCCAGAATCTTCAGTCTGTCCAGGTAATTCCAATCAAGACACTGAAAAAATGTGCTTGATGACATGTTGCATATGATCGGCCTGTGATTCACTTCACTAACAGCCTCTTAGGCAGAATGTTGCCAAAGTGTAACACCAAGTCACAACTTTTAAAAGGAGCACGTGGAAATCAAGATTTTAAATGAGGCTATCCTATTCCTTCATTTCTCCCTTGCCAGTGTTTTGGGATAATTTCTCAAACTTTTGTGGACAGTTGGTCCTACAATTCAAAATGTATTCATGTGATAGACAAAGTGGTGACCAGCTGTCAGCTCCAGCATGAGCTATTCTCAGAGCATCCACGGGGAATCTTGTGTGTGTTTTACAAGTAGTCTTATCTTTTGTTCAAAGCATCACATACTTCCGAGAGTCCCAGTCTTTTGGGCATCACCTGTCCACTCCCCAGGAACTCCTACCCCACCTCAACCCACTTTCTGTCCTGCATCCTGGGTGCCTGAGCCCTTCCCCTCAGTCTGGCTCACTGGAGGTGGAATCTGCTTCCTACTAGGGTACTCTCTCCTGTTCCCGGGACCCCACCCACTCCTCCTGCTCAAGGCCTTGGCCACACTGCCTCTCTCCCCCTCTCTTTTCTTTCTTTAGCCCCTTCCTTCACCCGGCTTCTTCCCGTCTTCACTAAAGGATTATTCAACAATGCTCTTTTCAAAGCTATTTCCTGTCTTCCGGTCCCTGCACAGCTAACACATTGCTCTCTTTGGATCCACACATTTATCTCTACATGAAATGTGTTTTACTTTCTCCTCCACAGCCCTGGTTAAGCAACACACTATGGACTGTGCTGGAGCCACACAAAACCATCCCCCTGAGCCTTAAACAAAGGCACCTGCAGATGTGCCACAGCTTGAAATTGCTTTACCAGAGGTAGTGTGTGAGACCAGGTGATAACTGGCTTTGGGCTCTCCCTAATACAAAGTGACACGGTACAACAAGAGAAGACAGAATTACATAGAGAGACTATAGAGAGTGTGCAGTCCTGGAGACTGGTCAATGCAGCCACAAACCAAGACAGGCGGAGGACTGGTGCTGACCACAGGAAACGAAGTCTTCTCCAGAGTCATCAGTGAGAGCATGGCCTCATTCACGTTGTCACAGCGTACTGCTGGATAGTACGTTGTGAGAGAAGACATCCAGAAATTGCCCAGTTGGCGGTCATTTTGCAACAGCCCTAGGAAAGCAATACCCAGATAAACCACTGCTGTGAGAACTGCTGGAATGCAGCTCAACTGTTTGGCTTTTCAAATGCACAAACTATCAACAGGAAAAGACCAAGGACAACCAGAGTAAGGTGACTCCTTTGCCTTCTGGCCCATATGAACTTGAACACTGCATTATCAGACTTTCATGGCCAACCCTGTTTTTAAAAGAATCCCTCACTGATATCTGGAGTATCTTGTTCTCAGCGAGATCCTTCCTTCCGGGGCTCACAGCCTTCTCAGTCCACAAGTATTATGTCCTTCACATCAGCTTCCTTTGTTGACCATATTTAGAGTAAAGACCAAAGATCCTAGATATCAACAAAGCTACCTAGTCTCTTGGGTTCTCTATCCATTATATCATCAGCTACAGCTCTCTCCAATTTATAGAACCAACCCCACTTCTGTTTTCCTCTATTTGTGTTACCATCTAGACCCCAGATTCTCATTCTTGCTGCCTTTGATCACAGCAGCAGCCCCAAAATGAGCTTGCCTGATGGCCACAACATTTCCTTCCTCCCAGTGGAGGTTAATCTTCAGATATCTCGCCATGCCACATACATCTAAGCCCTCACTATCTATGACGGCCTTAGCCACTTCACGTCCTTCCCTTTCACCTAGATAAGGACATTGTGACTCATTCTGTACCATGTGTTTGCACCTTCACCTCAGCACTTAATACTTGCTCATTCCATTCTCTGGAATATCTTCCCCTTCATGGGGTGCATAAACTCCTGACAGTCATCTGGGACTCAGCTCTGCTATTAGCTTTTCCTAAAAGCCTTCCATAAATGGTTCTGGGGATGTGAGTACCTGACTTCCATGTTTCTCCCTGAGTTCCCCGCACATGATGCAGACACATAACAGAGTGTGATGGAAGGTCTTTTGGTTCTTAGAGACTGGACCTTGGCCTCTGTTGAACCAAAATTTAGCATGGATGTTGTTGGCATCAAACAGTCATTAAATGTTAGTAACATGTTCATCCAAAACTAAAAATAGGCAACTTAGAGTTGGGAAAGTAACCCAGTGATGGACTGATCGCCTAGACCTGGGGAAAAGATCATTTACAATACTCTGAGATGTCATTTGTGAACTGTGGGGTGGGCTCAGATTGCAAACCCTAACAGCATACTCTGCTGGCAAGGCTGTAGGGAACAGATCCTCAGGCAATGATACCTTCATCAGGCAGAATCTGAAATGTGCAGCCAAACCACCCAGGCACTTTTAATCTTTAACCTGGGATTCCTAGTTCTTGGAAAATCTTCCAATGCATCTCTTGGTGATGGGTTTTTGACAGGACTAGAGCACATCATCGTAGAGAGCTGCACCCCAAGAAAACTGGTGTAAATGTGGACATTCTGGTGCCAGAGTTTACTCTATTATGCCAAAGTGTACACACACCACCTTTTATGAAAGATCACCATCTTTGATTATGTTTGTATGCCTATGCATCTTTGTTTAAGGTATGAAAGAATAGTAAACCATGAAGTATAAGTAAGGCTTTATGTAAATGTAGAGCAGGAACCCAAAAGATAGATTTCTATGAACAACTCTTCACTCCATCGATTTTACTTTAATTTTCTAAAAATCAAAAGCAAAATCTAGGAACTAAAATAAACCGAGTTTGGGTTGTTGGCATAACTATAAAGAATGAGATGGCTATCCAGGACTTTACAGTGATAATTTTGCTTTAATTCCTCAGTGGACTACATACCCTGAAGACCAAAGAAAAGAAGAAAAAATTATATTGAAGGGTTTTCAATGACTCCCAGCAAGTAGGGGTTGTGTAGAGCTCCTACTGTGGAAATGTTGGAGTGGTGGGGTGTGCACTGTAATGATGGGGTAGTGGGGCATACACTGTAATGATGGGGTGGTGTGGCATGCAGTGTAATGATGGGGTGGTGTGGCATGCACTACAATGATGGGGTGGGAGGACATGCACTGTAATGATGGGGTGGGGTGGCATGCACTGTAATGATGGGGTGGGGGGGCATGCACTGTAATGATGGGGTGGTGGGGCATGCACTGTAATGATGGGGTGGTGTGGCATGCACTGTAATGATGGGGTGGGAGGACATGCACTGTAATGATGGGGTGGGGTGGCATGCACTGTAATGATGGGGTGGTGTGGCATGCACTGTAATGATGGGGTGGTGTGGCATGCACTGTAATGATGGGGTGGTGTGGCATGCTCTGTAATGATGGGGTGGTAGGGCATGCACTGTAATGATGGGGTGGTGAGGACATGCACTGTAATGATGGGGTGGTGTGGCATGCACTGTAATGATGGGGTGGGGTGGCATGCACTGTAATGATGGGGTGGTGTGGCATGCACTGTAATGATGGGGTGGTGTGGCATGCACTGTAATGATGGGGTGGAAGGGCATGCACTGTAATGATGGGGTGGTGGGGCATGTGCTGTAATGATGGAATGGGAAGGCATGCACTGTAATGATGGGGTGGTGGGGCATGTGCTGTAATGATGGAATGGGAGGGCATGCACTGTAATGATGGGGTGTGGGGTGGTGGGGCATGCACTGTAATGGTGGAGTGCTGGAGCCTGCATTGTTATGAAGAGTGACGGGTCATGTAGTGATGGAGTGGTGGGGCATGCACTATGTGAAAGGAAAAGAAATGAGTGTTTCCCTTCAGAGGCACAAAGATCTATCCACAGGAGAAAGAAACAGAGGGTAAGGTGGCAGAAGTTATGGCCCTGAAGCCTAGAGATGACCTGGACATAGCAGGAGTTCATAGGGTTTATTTTCATACGTGTTTTCCTTAGTCCTGTTCACTAAAGAGACCTAACTGCTAGTGTCCCAAGCAGCCTGGACGCACCATTTCCAGAGTGATATGAGGAATTAGGTAAGAGAATAGCATCATCTTTGATCCAGAGACTGAAAGTTATCACTGACCTCGGGACCCAACTTCAAGATGCTCTCTTACACTGAAAGGGCATCGTTATAACATCCACAGGGTCAAGAAAGTAGCAAAGCATTAAAATCTATCAATTCTATTAAAATTCACATATTGATATCAAGATGATCAATAGAGAAAGGAAAACATAACTTATCAGATCCTCTGGAATGACAAATGGATGAACAGCTAGATGTCAGGAAACCCATTAACCGGAGTAAAAACAAAACAAGACAAAAGCTGGCCGTGGTCGGGTAGCTCAGCTTAGCTTTCCTCTCCCAGCTGCACTGCAGGAGTTTTCAGAGAGCAGGCAAAGGAATGTTTGTTTATATGGAACTGTTCTAAGTATGAAATGAAGAAAAGATGATAAAATAAGAACAGCTCAGACTTGCTCCCATTAGCCAGTGGCTCTAAATAACTGCCAACTGCCCACTGGACACTGGACACTCTCTGCCTCACAGCGAGAGTCCACAGAAGTCAAAATGATGTGAGTGGAGATCTCATCAGGACTCATGTCACCTGGGAATTATGGGTTATAACAGACACAGGAAAACCTGATTGATACAATTGGGATTTAGTGATCAGATGCCACACTGGGTGAGTGATTCCATTTCTTTAAAAGATGTTTTCTTCATGAGAAATAAAAAAGTGTAGTAAAAGATTTAAAGACATTCAAGAATTATCCAAGAAAGCTGTACTGTGCAGATTTCAGGTAGATCCTTGTTTGACCCTACAGAATTCACACCCTCATGAGACCACGCCCTTCATGGTGTTAGAACAAATTTTATTTGGGAGCTTTTCCATGTCTGATGGAACAATAATATCATGAAGTTCTTTTCATTAACAGCTACAGACTGAAATATCATAGATAGAATTATATAATACCCTGAATTTGGATAACATAATTTGAAAAATGTGGGACAAATGTAGTTATTTAAATGAGAAAGAAATAGAATATAAATTGATAAATCTTGGACTTAGATTATTGCTTATGCTCCATATCGGCATAAGAAGCCTGTGATACAAAGCTTCAAACCTAAAGAAAAGCTATTGAAATGAGTTAATAAAATTCAGTGTCTGATTTGGGCTGGTAATAGAGACATGCTGAGGACAGAGGCATAGTTTTTATTGTGTTTTGTTTTCCTCGCTGTGAATTGTTCAAGTGTCCAGGCCATAAAGATCTTAAATAACTTTGGTAGAGAATAGAAGAGTGAATGTGCCTGTCAACAACTAACTACTACACTGAGAAGACAATTCAGAAAACAATGGATTCTATTGCATTGTGCTGCTAGATGAGGACCACAGGGCTTGTCATGGCAAGACCCTGGCTTAGTCAGGAAATGCCAAGGAAAATTGTTTTCCTGTCTTATTCCTGTTTACTGCAGTGCTAATGCCATACTTTCAGCCTCTGAGTTGAATGTCTGGGGGCCCTACAGCACCTGTTAAATGATGACAGAACAATAACACAGTCTCTATCTGTAGCAATCCCATCTGGGATCTGTCATGAGAAAGTACTCCTAGACCTGAGATTCTTATGGGGAAGAATCTTTATTTTCATCTTCATTTAAACAATTACCAGGTGAAGTCACAGAACAAAAAGGAACACCCATCTTCTATTATCTTTCACTAAACATGTTTTTTGAATTTACATTGTGGTCTTAACTTCTTTCCCTTTATTTCTTATAGCCTTATTCCTTACCTTTGTAGGAGACAACAGGATGCTCAGCTCTCTGGCACTGGGCGGGTTCCTGGAACTCAGGGCGGGCAAGTCTCCACACTCCCAGGCTTGAGAACAGCCATGCAAGGATGCAGGCTCCCTTCATGGTGGGCAAGGGGTCTCTGACTCTGGGAACGTGTCTTCTACGAAGCTCACCTTCTCCTCATGTGTGAAAAATACCTACAACACACAAGAGAATGGTCCTGTGAACATAAGCTCATGTTTTATTTCCTAGTGGATAGCATGTAAAAGTCCTGTTCACTAAATTTTAACTTTGTAATGTGTGAAGACAAGGGATGTTAGAGAATACAAACAGATTATGCTTGATAGTAAATAATGCTTCAGAGTCTCTCTCTCTCTCTCTCTCTCTCTCTCTCTCTCTCTCTCTCTCTCTCTGTGTGTGTGTGTGTGTGTGTGTGTGTGTGTGTGTGTGTGTGCATATACAGCTGTGTATGTATAAGGGTGTGGGTGTATATGTGTAAGTGTATATGTATAGTATAAATATGTGTGTATTGGTCTGTTATATATGGGTGTGTGCACATGTGTAGTACAGATTGTGTGTATATTGGTACAGATGTGTGGATGTATGTGTGTCTGGGTATGGATATGTACATATTGATGTGTTTACTGGTATATGTATGGGGGTGTGGTGAGTAGGCATATATGTACAGTATAGATATGTGTGTATTAGTGTGTGTGTGTGTGTGTGTTTCTATGTGTATAGTATAGCCTTTGTTCATGGGTATGGCTGTGGATGTATACTAGTGTATGTTTTTCAGTGTGTGTATGTATTTATGTATGTGTTTGGCTGTGGATGTGTATATATGTATGGGTATGTGGATATGTGAGTATGGATTTGTGTATATTCGTGGGGTGTCTGTGTGTGGTGTATGTGTATGTCTATGTATGGGTACAGTATAGATTGTGAATATATGGGTATGAAAATGTGTGTATGGTGTGTGCATATGGGTGTGTGTGTGTATTGTACATATTATAGATTGTATGTGTATGGGTGCGGATGTGTGTGTATTGGTGTATTTGCATAAATGAACTAAATCTGAGGCAATCCAAGTTTAAGCTCTCCTTGGTCACACCCCTCTTAGGTAACGGTGATTAATCGTCATGATCATTGTTGGGGCTTTCCTTGTAAGTCAGTCTTGGCCTGCTTGTGCAAACAGAGTTGACATGCAGTAACTCCATCACTCTCTATGATCCATAAGACCCTATTTAATAAGGCTACAGCCTTTGCCTTCTACCAAAAATCTGATTAGTGTTATGGCTCACAATTCTTGTCAATCATTCTAATGACAATATAAATTTATGGACAATCTGTCTGTAAAACCTGTGACCAAGTGTGAATCAAACAGAACATAAATTGAGCAATACCAGGTGGAAAGAAGGATGAGGCTAGAAACAGAGACACTTTCAAAACCATGAACTAAACACACTCTACACTAAGGCAAGCTTGTACAAAGAGCTATAACCCAAGCTCTTAACTTTAAAGGAAGTGAGAGTGCTTTGGGAGTAAAGTTAGGGTACCCCTGCCATATAAAGGGTTCAAGGGTAGGCTCACAGTGGAGTCAGATTCGAATTTAATATTGAAGGTTTAAAGACAATGACAAAAGATAAGGATTTATGGAAAGTTATTCCACACCAAGGAGAGAGGATGAGAACACATCCTGAGGACTGGGTAAACAGGAGAGAGGTAGCAGTGAGCATCTGTCCTAGAATGCTTCACTGTACTTGGTACAGACACCAGGTAATACAAAGAGAGCAGAGGAAGAGCTTGGAGTATAGGTTATGGTATGGAAAGTCAATAGGAGTAATGTGTGAGGTCTTAACTGTGAGGCCACAAACTACTGTAGTTTGTTTACACTAGAAGAAATATATAACCAATAGGAAAAATAAAACAATCTAGAGAGGAAATGGCAGAGAGAGTAACAGAGGGGTGAACAAGTTGACTTCAAGTTATCATAATTGTTCAGAAAAATAAAATAAACTGTGGCTTTAGGCTTTGTCCATCATGAGCAAAAAGCAGAGACAAAGAGTAGCTAATGAATATGGTTGGTGAGAATTGTCACGGAGTCAAACTTACACCCCTACCCCATCAGGATGGGGCCCTCCACCCTGCGAGTCTGGGCTGCTCTGTAGTGGCGCTGCTCAGCAAGCAACACAACAGAAGTCACAACTTCTAATTACCAGCCACCATGATGACCACTTCCTGCCATCCAGACACATTCCTCAAAGAATGGAGGAAGCAGATGAGAAGTCCAACTCTCCACACCTGTCTCAGAAGAGAGACCAGTTAGGTAGAATGGGGGCTAGAACCCATAAAACCCAGCTTTCCAGCCACAGTTGCTGAGACTAAACCTGAAACACACTGAGGGCCTTTAACATATGTCACAAGCACAGAATTATCACCCAGCTGAGCCCTTCCCAAATCCCTGAATACCAATTTGTGAAATATATTTAAAATGGCTATTCTTATCTGTTGGATTTTGGAAACAGAGACAAATTGACCCAAAGTGATATAAATGACTATCAGGATATGACTGCTATTCATTTAAATAGGATCCACTGAAGGCCTGGATGAAACTATATATATGAAACTATAATATTTTATATTGTACATGCCAGGATTATGATGCTGAATGAATAGTTTGGAAAATCCCATAAACTCCAGGTCAGGTGATGAGGAAATTAATCAGAAGTAGCATATACAGCCTGGAAAAGTTTAAATGATAGGTGGGGCTGATCTTCATTTAGAGGAGGCACGAGAGGCAAGGAGGAGGCCCTGTTAGCTGGATAGATGACTGGATTCTGTGCAAAGATAATCAGCAGGCAACAAGTGGGGGTTCCCACAGCAAAGGAGACAGAAGCCACATATCAAGAAACAAAGAAATCAGCAGACTGAGAGAAGCAGAACAAAGTGTAGCTACCTCTTGTGTTAGGTGGCCAAAGAAAATGCAACAAAATAAGATGAGCACTGAAAGACTCTGAATTTTTAGGCCCAAGAAAGCAGTTTGGCAAGCAAGCACATGATGACATGCAGTAGGCAATGCAGTGGCATGCTGGAGGGTATTTAAGAGTGACTGAGGCTGGTTTCGTTGGGGGGATTGGTGACACAGAACGGGCTGCTAGCAAGGTCCCTTCGGCCTCCTCAGCACTCTTGCCCCCATCTTTCCATATCCTTCCACGCACACATCTTGCCATGTTATGCACCCCACAGTAGACGATACAGCAGAGGGACCTTCATCCAACACCACCTCTTGATTTCAGACTTCCAGACTTCCATTTTCTGACACTATGAACACTAATTTATTTTCTTGGAGAAATCGCCCAGTTTCTGAGATTGTTTTGCAGTGAAGGGGGAATAAAAGACTACATCACAGATCATTAAAAAACAGTCCATTTTCTGAGAAGTTTAAGTGGAGAAGAGATTATAGATTTAAGAGGGAAAAGGTGAAGGTGGCCCCTGCATGCCACTCTAGCACTTGGAAACCTTGGCTGGAGGGTTACGAGGTCAAAGCCAGCACCGGCTGCATAGTAAAGTACTGTCAAAAAGGATAAATAAGGGAAAAAAGGGCATAAAAGATATCATGTGAGAAACACTTGAAATGGAAAACTATTAGAATAAAAAGAAATTGGTGATTAAAGGGAGGGAGGTTTTCATCTTTAAGAAGCAGTGGGTATTTCTATATTAAATACATATATAGTATCAAAAGATTTAGAAGTAGAGGAATACATCAAGTGGGTAGTATAACCAATGTAACAGTTCCCAAATCTGTAGTCAAATAAAGAGGTATTTCTGAGGGCTAAAGAAGTGATAATGAGAACATTAAACAGTAGGAAATTTAGAGGAGTTGACCTGGTATTGATCAAAGTAACTAGATAGGAGTGTCTCTTATTTCCTCATTGCTTACTGAATGCCAACCACACACATCGCTCTGTGCACGTGTATATAGAGGAGCCAAGCAACATAGCATGGAGGAGGCAAGCCTTAGAGCACCAGAAATGCCAATGAGGGCCCTGATACGAGGACGCAGAGCAGTGAGATGCATTGAGACAAAGAATCCCAGAGCAGATAAAAGATTAGGGTCCTCTGTAATGGAAAAGATTCTAGATGTTCTCACAGAATACAATCCTTAGGTAGAGTAGAAGCAAATGAAGGGACTAAAAACCAAGGCAGTGAGGAAAAAGCTTCTGGGGGAAGAAGAGGCAAAGAGAAGTGTAGGGCCTGAAGACAAATGAGTAGGAAGCAGGGAGCCAGAAGCACAGCTGTCCCAGAGCTGAGGATCCCTCCAACACAGAACTTTGTAATCGATATGGGCCCATAGCTGCTAAGGTTTCCCAAGTTAAAATATTAAAAGTATGTTTTTCCCATTAGAGGACAGACTAGAACCCCACTGTGAAACAGCTCATCTTCACTTTTCCTCGTGGCATGAGACTAGAGCCATGAAATGTCGTCAACCAGTAGATCCACACATAGACATGACTGAGCAGGTATTCTCTGGGAATTTGCTAGCCACACAGTCCATGGAAGTAGGTAGACTAACTGAAGATCTTCACCACTCAAAAGCCAATCCCCAAGTCACACACATCTAGCTCTGTAGCAGGCCACTTGCTGTGCCTCCTCCCTGTCTGTCCCATATCTAGCATAGCACACAGATCTTCTCCTCCAACCTTCCCTTCCCCCATTCATCCCTTTATTCCAGCCTCCATCTCCAGCAGGCTTTCTCTGGGCACCATCTGCTTACCCAGGCCAGACAAGCAGGTAGGATAACAACAGATATTGACCTCTTTCTCCCTTCTGCCAAATCCAACCCCTCAGACTCATGCCCAGCTCCATAGCAGAATACATGCTTTGGCATTCCCACCTTGTCTGCCCCCATCTCCAGGGGACCACATAAATCTTCTTCTTCAACCCTTTCCCCCCACTCATCCCTTGTCTCAGCCCCAAATTCCAGCAGGCTTTCCATAGGAAACCTCTAGGTAACCCTGCCAGAAAAGCAAGTAGGCCCATGAAACAGGTACGTGACTTTCAGATCTCCACTCTCCCTCAGTACCTCCATATCCAATCCCTTAGTGCCTTCACCAGCTCTGAGCATACTAGGAGATGTGGCCTGTCCTCTCTCTCTGCCTATATCAGATCCTGGTGGAACTCCACTTCTTTCCATCCTCTTCTAGCCCATTCCCATTCTTATATATCAGCTCCCAATATGCAGGAAAACATTGCACCCAGTGTGGTGGTATTTTGTTCCCCAAAATATTGTGTGCCCTAATAAACTTATCTGGGGCCAGAGGACAGAACAGCCACTAGATACAGAGGCTAGAAAATGGTGGCACTCACGCCTTTAATCCTAACATTACAGAGGTAGAAATCCATCTGGAACTTCCTGAGTTCAAGGCCACAATGGAAACAGCCAGGCATGGTGACTCACGCCTTTAATCCTAGAAAGTGAGCCTCTAATCCCAGGAGTGATGGCAGAAAGAAAAAAGGTATATAAGGCACGAGAACCAGGAACTAGATAGAGCTGGTTAAGCTTTTAGGCTTTTGAGCAGCAGTTCAGCTGAGATCCATTTGGATGAGGACTCAGAGGCTTCCAGTCTGAGGAAACAGGATCAGCAAAGAAACTGGGGAGGTGAGATAGCTGTGGCTTGTTCTATTTCTCTGATCTTCCAGCATTCACCTCAATACCCAGCTCTAGGTTTGTCTTAGTAATGAGACCTTCTAACAATCCATGATACAACCCAGAACCCCCAGGACATACACCTAGCAGAATCCCAGAAGCAGTCCATGCCAGGTAACACACAACCACCATATCTTCCTAAGAACCAGAGTGGGCAATAAAAACCAAGGAATAAAACATCCACTTGACAAAGAAAAGAGTAGATATCAGCAAATAGAAATACAATCATCCCAAACTCAGACACCTAGACACCAGTGTATAAACACAACCAATAATAACCAGGAGAAAATGTCCCCACTAGAGACCATCAACCCAACTACAATAAGCTCTTAGAAAGACAACATAGTGGAAGCATAAGACAAGGACCTTAAAATAGCCCTTATGATATGATAGAGGTCCTTCAATGGGAAATGAATTAATTCATTAAAGAAATCTTTGAAAATACAAACAAAACATGGAAGGAAATGAAGGAAATAGTTCAAAATCTGCAAGTAGGAATGAGTTAATATATAAAACCCAAATTGAAAGAAATCCATCAATGAAAAATCTAGAAACTTGAACAGGAAGCTCAGAGGCAAATCTCACCAATGGACAACAAGAGATGGAAGAGGAACACTCAGGCATTGAAGCCAAGATAGAAGAAATGGGTCTACCACTCAGAGAAAATCCTGGAAACTATGAAAAGACCAAATCTATGAATAGTAGAAATAGAGGAAGGAGAATAAACCCAGGTCAAAGGCAAAGAAAATATTTTCAACAAAATCATCGAAGAAAATTTCCCCTAAACTAAAAGAGATACCTATCAAGGTACAAGAAGCACACAGAACACCAAATATTCAGGACCAGAAAGGAAATTCTAATGTCAGATAATAATCAAAACACTAAATATACATACAAAGAAATAATATTAAAATCTCCAATAAAAAAGACCAAGTAACATATGAAGGCAGACCTACTAGAATAACACCTGACTTCTCAATGGAGACTCTAAAAACCAGAAAGTCCTGTACAGCGTTCTACAAACTTTAAAGAGACCACAGATGCCAGCCCAGACTACTATAACCAGAAAAATTTTCAATCACAACAGAGAAAAGACATTCCAAGACAAAACCAAATTTAAACAGTATGTATCTACATCTTCAGCCCTACAGAAGATACTAGAAGAAAACTTCAACTTCAACCTGAACAGATGTTAAAATGTAGCCATTTTAATACCCAACAAAATGGACTTCAAACCAAAACTAATCAGCAGACATACAGAAGGACACTACATACTCATTAATGAAAAAAATCCACCAAGAAGACATTGTAATTCTTAACATCTATGTACCAAGCATAAAGGCACCAAATTCATAAAAGAAATGCTATTACCTCTTAAATCACACACTGACCTGCAAACACTGATAGTGGGAGACTTCAATACCCTACTCTTGCCAATAGATAGGCCATTCAAACAAAAACTAAATACAGAAAAGCTAGAGCTAACATGTTATAAATCAAATGGATCTAACAGATATCTACAGAACATTTCACCTGAACACAAAAAAATATACCATCTCATCAGCATCTTATTGAACTTCCTTCAAAACTGACCAACTGCACATTGATAGATGCGTGACATCAAAAATATATAGATAACTCAAGAAACTAAGCATCAGGAAAATAAATAATCCAATTTTAGAATGTGGTACATATCTACACAGTGAATCCTCAAAAGAAGAAACTCAAATGTATGAGAAGTGTTTAAAGAAATATTCATTCTAAGTCATTAGTGAAATACAAACGAAAACTACTTAGAGATTTCATCTTATATAGATCCGAAGGGCCAAGGTCAATAAAACAAGTGATAGCTCATGAAGGCAAGAATGTAGAATAAGGGGGCACTCACCCACTGCTAGAGAAAGTGCAAATTCATACAACTGCTGTTGAAATCAGTGTAGCAGTTCCTCAGAAAGATAGGAATCAATCTTCCTCAAGATTCACTTATACCACTCTTGGGCATGTACTCAAAGGATGTATCATCCTACTTCAGAGACACTTGCTCAACTGTGCTCATTGTTGCTATATTCATAGTAGCCAGAAACTGTAAACAGCCTAGATCTCTGTAAGTGGATGAATTGGTAAAGGAAATGTGGTACATTTACACAATGAAATATTACTCCACCTTCAGAAAATAAGATCATGAAATTCACAAGTAAATGGAGGAAACTAGGAAGTCATTCTGAGTGAGATAACCCAGATGCAGAAAGGAAAAATATGGTATGTATTTGTTTATATATGTACATTAGCTGTTAAGTCAATGATAAACAAGCTACAATCTGTAAAACCACAGAGGCTCAATACAGAGTAAGGGAACGGGGGAAGGACACCCCCAAGGAAAAGGAAATAGATAGTGATGGATAAATGAGAGGTATGGGCTGGAAGTGGAGGATCAAATGGGAAGGTGTGGGAAGAGGGAACAAGGGAAAGAATATAGAGAGTGACAGCTACAATTAAGTGCCATTGAGAGGGAATATGGAAACCTAATGAAGTAGAAGCTTCCTAAATTATATACATTTATGAAGGCGATCTAAACGACATTGCCAAATAACAGGAAGACATGGCCCCAATTCAACATCTTTCATCACCAAGTGAAGCTTTAGTACTGAGAATGGGTCACATTTAATCGAGTTTTTACCCACAGGGGTCCCCTGGGAACCTCCAAACAGCCCAAGCTATTGTCGTCAAGGCTTCAGTTGCTCCTTATAAATTGAGAGCAAATTTTTATTTCTGAAAATAACATCTACACAGCTCAGTGAACATAGAGAAATTGAGCTGGTACCTGCCCAAAACCTTCACCCCTATAGACTAGTATACTTGCCACCAGGATATACTCTACTC
This sequence comes from Onychomys torridus, assembly GCF_903995425.1. Lineage (NCBI taxonomy): Eukaryota > Metazoa > Chordata > Mammalia > Rodentia > Cricetidae > Onychomys > Onychomys torridus. The sequence goes on along the minus strand of NC_050457.1, from coordinate 70,470,404 downwards.
CCTACCAAAGGAGAAACACAAATGCCAACCCATCTACACACCCTTCTAACTACAATGGTCTCCTGCCAGCAAGACACACTACTGCAATGGTGGAACAAAGATTGTATTTTATTTGATTTAAGGCCTTTTCCATGAGATGAAACCCATACCCAAATCTGCTTAGGTAATCAAGTACCTGAGACTAGAGAGCCCAGGAACCTGTGGTAAAATCAAATAATCCTGCTGTGCAAAAAGAATATGGAAATGAAATGATTCCTAATGAACTTCCACCATACTCATAGATCAGAACCTTGCTTAAGCCAACATCAGAGATGCTTTCCTGCATTAGCAGGGGACAGACACAGAGACCCATGGCCAGACAATCTGCAGAGTGTGAGAGACCCTGGGACACTCAGCCCTAAGTAGGACATCTCTATCAAATCCCTCCCCTCTGAGTTCAGGGAACGCTGATGAAGGGGAGACAGAATGAGTGAAAGAGCCAGATGAGACGAAAAACACCAAAGAAACAAGATCTTCTAAATCAAAAAGGATCAACGCACGTGGGAACTCACAGAAACTGAGGCAGCATGCACAGGGCCTGCACGAGTCTTCACCAGTTGGAGTCCTCCAGCTGACAGATGTGGACACATGCCCCCAGACTAACCAGGAAGCTACCTCCAATTAATAGCCACTTGTAAATGAAAACATCATTTTTCTCCAAGAGAGTCTTACCAGGAAAACAAACTATTCTTAAGGGTAGACAGCATGCCCAACAGAAGATGGCCTACAGAACTCAAAGGCATCTTGGAAAGTTCCTTTCTCACAATGTGGTCTTGGGGATTTTCTTTTTCTTTTTAAAAATTTTTTACTTTTACTTTATTTTTTACCCTACACTTTTGATTTTATACATACATACATACATACATACAGACAGACAGACAGACAGATAGATAGATAGATAGCTATAGATACAGATACAGATATAGATATAGATATAGATATAGATATAGGTAGATATATAGTGTCTTCTGACTTTGTGGGGTTTTTTGTATAGGATTCCTGCATATACAAAGGAGTAGGTCTGAGCATCTATATCTATTTCTCCTGCCTTTTCTTGGGCTCTTTTCTTCTATTTGTTTTGTCCTATCCTGGTTTTCTTGCTTTTGATTTTTTTCTATCTTACTGTATTTTACTATCATCCTTTAGAAGCCTGTTGTTTTCTAACCAGAGGCAGAAAGGGGGTGGGGATCTGGATGAAAGGTGAGGTGGGGGGAGCTTGGAGTAGGGGGAGGGAGGGAACCGTAGTCAGAATACAATGTGTGGGAAAAATCCATTTTAAATAAATGAATACATAAACATGGTTTAGACATAGATTGGTTCTGTAAGAACAATGATGTTTGGAGCATCCATATCAGCTACTCTGCAATGGCTGCAAAGGAGCTGTGGCAGCTCTGTCTAAAAACAAACCCAACCTAGCAATAAGATAAAAGACAAGGAGATGCAAGTGGTAACAAGCCTCAGTCTATTCTAATGCCATGGTAGGTACAATGTCAGCATTTATATCCGTGCTTGCAACACAAAACAGTGACCTCTCACAGAACACACTCCTCAGGGTATTGCACTCTTTTTATCTCCAAGATGGAGCTCAACTCCATGACATGCTAAGACTACAGCTGGTCAGTTTGCTAGGTCTAAGCCAAAAGAGAATACAGTCAACTATTAGGTCTGTCAACTACCTGCTCCTATGACAAAATATCTGAGATACTCCACATAAAAGGAATGCGTATTTGGGCTCATGTTTTCAGTGGTTACAAGTCCAGTCACTCAGCTTGGCTACTTTCAGTCTGTGATAGCAGGGTACCTTATGGTATGAGCTGCTAATGGAGGGGACTCCTGACTCCATGGCAGCCAAGACGAGGCTTTCAAGAAACCAGGAACAAAAGTCCCTTGTGAGGACATACACCAGCATTCAACTTCCTTCTATCAGGTCCCAGCTCCTGAAGGTTCAACCACTCCGCACGACTGCCATGGACAGAGGACCATGCCTTTTATACATGGGTCTTGGGAAAAGTCAAGATCCAAGCTACATCAACTGAATAAAGCAGGCTATGAATATCTACCATATCTACTGGTATCCTTTGTATACAGTAAATCTTACTGTGCTAATCTGAGCCTTAAAATCTTTGCCTCCTGGATGAAAGGAAGAGAGAAACAACTCAAGTAGCCACAAATATTAGAGACTTGGGAAGTGAGGAAAATGCCAAGGAGATGAGAGAATGAAAGGAACATGGAGTAGGGCATGACATGATGTTAATATGTGCTTGCCATAGTAAACCTGGAGAAGCACTTTCAACAACAGGTACTCTTTGGGGACTTAGTTTTTAGAATGTAATGTCATTTTCTTCCTAGAATAAACTGCTACACATTACCAAATGGTAAAGTGACAAAGACATCCACAGTGTTCATGTCGAATCTTCTGCTTTTCTCAGCACCCACCATAGAAAGTCAGCTCCTCAGAGATTTCATTTTGGGTAGCCTCAGCTTTGAGTAGCAAGTTGGTCTTCCTAACAGCTGAAGTCCCATCTCCTAAGGAGACACAGACTCTCTTCCTTCAGTGATTGGAGTGCTGTCTGCTGTAGGGTGCTCAATATTACCTCTACTGACATTGCACCAAAGTGATTCTCGGTCCAGGGCTCCTAGGTACATCACCCAACATCCCATGCCTCTATCAATCTTTACCAAGCCCAAATCCTTCCAAGCATTGTCAGATTGCCCCCTTGCTGATAACCCCTGATTTAGATTTGTCAAAACTACTCTCTCCTTAGAACTCAAGCTAACGCCACTACACAAAATATACTTATATACATCTCCCAACTGAGTTTATATTGCATCATTTCAGTACTTTGTCAGTAAAATTGAAAGCCATGTTAATTATAACTATTTGCTGCATTTTGAGAACTTTATTTTGAAAGCCTTTTTAAGAATCACTGTCACTAAAAGTTTTTTTCCTTATACAATCCTACTAACCCAAGAAATTAAATAGATATTAAGCAAGTTAATAAAAATAGCTTCGTTGTTATAACGATGTATTACAGAAGACAAATCTGGACTGTGACAACCATACATCTTGGAGAATTTACTTCAAAATCCCTGAAGCTTTCCTTTGGTTTCCTGGTGTGGGAGGATCGCTCTATAAGCTGGATCTAAATAAGCACAACTCTGTATAGAAGTGTTTGTGCAATAAATACCATTTCCAGATTTCACCCACACTGCAGCTGAATAGACATGGGGGACAGAAAATAACTGTTCCTTTTAGAAAATAAAAATGCTGTCAGATCAAAAAGAAATCAAAAGAATGAAAGCTTACATGGGGAGCTTTCTTAAGGGAATAGTATCTAACCAGTTATTAATAAAAACAGATCCAACACAAGCTTAATGTACGTCCTTTCAGGGAAGCCTGAGCAGCTTCTAAGCTGTATTGTAAAATTAGATACAGCCAGATCTTCTGGCATGATTCAGAGACATAAAGCCCTCCTTGACACGCGCCTTACCCAGTGACATCCATGATCTCCCTGGTGAGAGGATGAACAGGTCAAGATAGTGAGCTAACCCAGAAAGGTGGCCTCAGCAAGGACTGGAAGCCATGCTCCAAGCTTGTCCAAAACACAGCAGTCCCATCACCAGATATTTGAAGCTGATGAGGGAGGATCTGTCTACAGTTGTGCCATGTAACTGCAAGCGATAGCTCTTGGCACCTCAGAAACACAAAGAGGCAGTTTATAGAAAGGGACACAGACCACTGCTGAAATGCCTATATTTCAAGCAGTTATCCCATCCCTTAGCGCTGCTTGAGGGGACTGGGTGAACTGTCCACATGTACCACCCAAACATACCTCCCAGTCCATGTCCTGCACCTGTACAACAGCCAGACATGGAGACTCTCCCAGTTTGCAGCTACTGTTAGGGCACAAGCCTGTCTTATCTCAAACCCTCCAAGTTCCTCTCCTGCTTCTTTGAATTCTTCAAAAAAAAAAAATGCTGCATTTTTTACCAGTCACCCAGTCCCTGCAAACTGCATCTCAACTGTGCATCTTGAAAGCCTCCTAGTCTTCAGACTCTGAGAGAAACTCACAGGAAAAGTTGCATACGCTTCTGTGTGTTGCTGATGCCATGGTGCTCACATCAGCTCAGGTTACCCACAGGTCAAGGAGGAGATAATTTCTGTCTCCACATATGACACCTACCCACTCCTGCCAGCCAGGCAACTCCTGTCTGGAACCCCATCATAACAACTCCAGTGCCTGGCACTTAACCACCTTCTCATTAGAGGTTTATCTGGACAGCCTCATGACAGTTATGTGTCTATGTTTCTATTTCTTTTCATCAGAAGCCATGGTGTTGAACTCACTGTCTGGGTGCCAAGTTCATGTGTGCCTGCATGCTGAATGGGCTACATGAACAAGTCAGACAGGGTGAATCTTTGGTTAGCAGTTGTGATTCAGCCATCTCTTGCCGCTAATAGAGTTGGACTGTGAGACAGTTTAGTCCCTTAGTCCACATGAGACAATAGAAGAATCAGTCACTCCCAGAAGCCGGAAAGTCAAAGGACATTGCAAAAACACCTGTCTACCCATTCCTTTTGTACCTGATAAAGCAAGACCTCAACCACATTCTGTAACATATGCAAGAACAAATGTGAGTGACAAGTCATGACAAATGGGTCCAGAAACCTATGGCTTTGTGCTGATTACACTGGCCTCTCTGAGCCTACAAAGCTACCCACTTAAAACCAAGAGATTAGATGGACTGAGTCACTTCGGTCATGTCTGCAAAATAAATACTAGGCAGTGAACCACAGGCCCAGAGGGGAGAGGCACTCTCAGAGCATTGTTAATCCAGGTGGCCATATTAAAAGATGTCCCTCAGAGCAGCACTCCAGGGTTGGGGGAGGGGGGAGTTGGCAAGGACAGTGTGTCAGTACACCCATGCAGGGACTCCAATTGTCAAGCAGGTGAAAATTTACTTCTTAGGTCCCCTAGTCATCTCTTTAGAGTAGATTATTTGTGGATACTTAGGTAAATATGAAACAGAAATTCCAAATAAAGCCTGCCAAGGGGGGAGTTTTTTGAATGGAAACATAAGACAGAAGCTGTGATTTTTTGACAAGATTGGAATGAAAGTTTGGGGCAGCAGAAAGAAATGATCCAGGAAACTCCATGCTCTTCGTCTTCAGCACAGGAAGGCAGATATTGAATGAGTCCCAGTGAGCCCCTGCTTTCTCTTTGCTGAAGTGTCAGATCGTCTGGTACTAAGCAGAAAATGGAACTAAATGAAGAGTTGGCAAAACCATAACACTAAGCTAATACAGCGTTCAAGCCAATAGACATCCTAACACTTTTCTAAAATTATGACTAGACACTATTAGTAGATAAATACACCAAAATTAAAGCTTCTTGTTCCTTATTGAACCTAAAGGGCAAATCAAGACAGGCATCATACATTAAATCTTCAATTTTTATATACATTTTTAGAAAATTGAACACCTTTCTATTGTTTTACTCCATGTGCCCTAATGGACAAGGTTCAGCCAAAAGCAATATGTCATACATGGATTAGTGAAATGATTTTAAGACTACGATAATGAAAACACTTATCAGACTTCCATGAAGAAAGACTACAGTCTGCACCTCTCAGCTGTTTGTTATTCAGAGTTCCACCATATCTGGACTCCAACGAGAAGGGATTTTATGGCTATATAAAATGACCTCATGGTATAAAATGGGGAAAAGCAAACATTAAACTATTTTATACATTTCAATAATAGTTCAGCTCCAGTGACCTTATTTTATACCTCTCCTCAAATGGAACTGTTATTACGCTTTTGCCTCTTTCCCCCTGTTTAGCTCTAGATTGCCCTGAGGAGCGATAAAAATAAATGAAGTCCATTAGATAAAATTATTATTTGTGCAAAGACGATATTAATTTTATCTGTCAGAAGGTTTTAAAACTAAGTGAAAGTTCATTCATTCTACTTCTGTTAGCTAAACCAACAGGAGCACTTTCTAAGAAAACAATACATTTAAACAGTGGAGCCTTCAGGCAATGTAACTATGAACAATTTCTAAAGGACTTACAGGGAGACATTCACCAAGGCTGGTGACTCACACGGCACACTACAGTAGTCAAGTCGTGGCTCTCACTGGTACAGTGTTATAGATCACAGGCACGTTTTCTCAAGTTGAGACAGCATTAGGGACAGTGCCTTGTTGTGACAATCACTATGCATAATAGTTATGAGAACATGGCAAGCACAGAGTGCCACGTTTGCTAGAAAAGGCCCTTGTGTGGTCTTTAGGGTCACCACCACTGGTTACTGTCTGACATTCCATCCAGTGACCTCATGCAACTGGACATCTCCATGTTCCTGGTGATGTGCCCTTTGATGAAGGAATTTTTTTCTAAAATGTTTGGCTGGGATCCACAGCACCATACTCTTCCTCTCCTCCTGCTATACTTGCACTTCCCTTCTTAGCCCATCCTTGAATGAGGGTGCATACTCAGCATGTCCTTGTGATGTGTCTCTTCAAGTTTTGGTGGCTTCAAATATGCTTAATAACAAGGAACCCATATATAACCCAACTCCAAATGATGCAGACCTATAAATGAAAGGGGCCATGTTCAAATAAAGGTGCCAGTGGGACCTGATCTACTGGGGACCCCCTGACATGTCTTTAGCAACTATCTCCTTCATGCCTGCTGCTGATGACAGACAAGAACACCTATATTCAGGCATCCAACTTACCATGCAGGAACTCACTCACCTTTCCCATTCTTTCTCTTTCCAAAACCTCAGCCATGCCTCTCATCTCTGACCTCTGGAATTTCTTCTGTTTTTTGTTGTCCCTCTAGCTCCAGTTCTTAAGACCCATATCTATGTGACCATTCCTGATATTCTTTTTTTTTTCTGCTTTTTCTTTTCTTCACCCACTTAAGTACATTAACATTCCCTTCTGCTATAGGCCTCATCATCCTAAGCTACAATTACTGCACTCAGGCTCATTCTAAAGCAAGGCTGTGAAGCCTCAGTTTTGGAGCAGTACTGAGTAGACGATCAGCATCTAAGGGCTGAGTTAGTAGAGACATGCCCACGGCCATTACTAGAATGCATATGCTTCTATTAAAATGCTATGCATGCTTCCCTTTCTTCCATGACTCTGTCATTCATTGTCACAGATGTTTTAGCCCCTATTAAAATATTCTTAACATCTGGTCCAAATACATGAATTCCCATGGTTTTGAGAAATGTCCATTCTAAATGTCATAATTTTCCAATTAATGGTCAAAGGGATGAAAGGATTATTACAGGCAGATGAGCTAAAAAAGAGGAGTTCTCAGGGGCCTGCAACTGTGATAGAAGATGGGAGCGATGGCCACGCACACAAGCCCTTGGGGTCCAGGTAAGTAATTCCAGTTCTCATCATTCACCAGAACCACATGAAACAATGGGAACAAAGAAGAGACATTACCATTCAGGGTGGAGTAACTTTATTAAAGTAATCATTCTAGGTTGGAATATAAATATCATGAAATATTATCAGATAAAAACAGACTGCTAATGCACTTAGAAAAAATGACTATTTAGTGAAAAGTCTCCTTGCTTGCCATTTTCAGATTTTATATAGAAAGGACATTGTGCCTACTTGATACCAAACATGGAATGTTGATACATTGTTTATTTGAACCTGTTATAATCCTGTCTGTCAAAACTAAGTCAGACCTCAATAGCATTAATAAGTTTATGACAAATATGCACAAAAAGAATAAAATATGAATCATAAAATGAAAATTAATGAAATCTTAAAGTCAAAGATTCTAGTAGGATTGGGGATTTAGCTCAGTGGTAGAGCACTTGCCTAGCAAGCGCAAGGCCCTGGGTTCAGTCCTCAGCTAAAAAAAAAGATTCTAGTAGCTAATGAATAATAATGTATTTGAAATTGCAAAATACATTATAGATGAATATATATATATATATATATATATATATATGTATATATGTTTCCTATAAATAATTTTATAACATATACACTGTCACCCTTTTTTATTTTTCAAACATAGAGATGGGAGTCAGTGAAGGCCCACAGCTAAATGGAAGAACTGAAAGGTTTAGTAAATATGTCTCCCATCATGCTGCTGTCCTGAGAGGGTAGTCCTCATTTCCACAGTCAATATGGATTTCACTGGGGGGGGGTGGAATTTGGCTAAGTAGCCACAGGATCATTCAGTGATCTGTCGCCAGAGACCTCATTGAACAAGCTTCAACCTAGCATGACCTGCCAGAGTTCCAGCCCTTATAGAGTCCTGCAAAAGCTACCCTAGTGTTCTATTACCTTCTATCACTTGGTGACCTATGCCTGAAACCACACCTATCCACTTCTTCACTTGTACTTCCTTAAGACAAAGAATGTTTCCAAACTGGCCCAAACAAGCCACTGATATTACCACTCCTCACCCAGTTTCCCACCCAAGTCTCTCTCAACAGGGTCGGAGTCATACTTTTTCTCATTCTAATTCGCCCTCCAATATGCTACACTGTGAGGAAAAATGTCACTACCGCACTACATGCGCACCAAATGGCACCTTTGCACCTCTGTGGCCACCCTGTCCTCTCATGTTAACTTCTCCTGGGTTTGCAGAAGCCTTTGAACTGATCACTGTGCTTTGCAAAATGCCCCCAAAATGTTTTTGTTTTTGATGCCATGACCAGAAAAAACTACAAAGGAATTTGATAAAGCTGATATAGTAGTTCCCCAGGCAACCTCCCAAAAGTATAAATTGCTGACCCCAGCAAAAAGCCCTTCTCTGTGGCCAGAATGGTTATTCGTGCATTTTTTTCAGGTCTCTCATCCACCTTTGGCTGGACATACACCTGTGCACATATACACGTGATCCTCCTTCTGCCTTGACATCCAGCGATCTCGCGGAATCACTGGATGTTTCCTAGGACTTAAGTCTTCAATAGATGTCCAAGGTTCTTTCTTCATTGGACTCAGCCTTTCCCAATGTAAATCCCAAGCCAAGCCACCTAAACCTGCTTTTTATTCCTACCTAATACTGCTAACATCTCTGTTCCATATCACTTGAAACTATATGAATCAGCTTGCTTGATGCATCTGTGGAGTATTTTGCAATCTATCACATAAGATTTATTAAGAAAAAGCTCATCATCCCCATAATTTATCCATATAATATATGTATATTAAAATATTATTTTCCATTTTAAACATATGTAATAAACAATAAATAGATTAAAATATCCCACAAGGACACAGAAAAAATACTCAGTATCTTCAAAGGAAAAAAATCAAGCCAAGCCAGGAAGAATACAATTTAGAGAATGCATGAGAATAGCATAAAACACACTGACTTCTTGGTCAAGGACAGAAAATATTTCCCAATGGCTTTGTCCTCAGGCATCTCCAGTATGATGAGAGGACCTGTGAAATTTACATTTGGCAATCATTTAATATCTTTGCTTATATACTATTTAACACACTAGAATATAACACAAAGGGAGAGAAAGACTTGCTTTTATTCTTTGTAGCTCCCCAGGAGCTAGGACATAGTAGCACACAGGTAAGTATCATAAACTGATTTAGTAGTCACTGAAGGGAGTCAATATCGAGACATCTAGCTGTTGGGTTAACATTAAAGTAAAAGTCTACTTCCTACCAGATGAACGTAAAGAAACCTGGTCAGTTTATTTCAATGAACTGTACTTGCAATGAACTTCACAATAGATTCTACAGAAAACTGCTGGGTCTCTAACACCCTACAAATGAGACTTCAAAAGCAGGTCACAACAGACTGAGTGGCCTACAAAAACAGCTAATTATTAGCCCATTATGCAGTGCTGTCACAACTGTATGTGTTGGGAACATAAGGTACTGTGTTCTTCAGTTCATTATCCTGGAATGTGGAAAGGTCACCATGGATATTGCACTAAAGGTCAACATGCTTTAAAAGTAATTGCCATGTATTGTTGCATCCATATTTCAAAATATTAAAAGCCAAATGATGGTGTAGAGGTTAATGAAAATACAAAAAGAGTAACTCAAAGATCTAAATCCAGAAGAGGTGATGAAACAGTTCATAGATTGTAAAGTAGCTCCTAAACAATGGGGGCATAAACATTGTTGCAGGATGATGACTACCTATTTATGGCATCTAAAGGCTGAGGACCATCCATGTAGTAACTCAGTCTGCAAAGCCCCCTACAGTAGACGCCTTGCCTGTGAATGCTGGTGCAGGCAACACCAGTGATTTGGGTGTGAGATCAGCATTGTTGCTATCCTCCAGCCTCAGTTTCCATCTTATATAATATATATATTAAAAGGAACACATGGTTTAAAATCATATGAGCCAAGTTGAAAAAAAGTCAGGATACTCCCTAGCAATTAGGAAGCAGTAAAGACGATTTGATGAATATAAACAAGCAAGACTACAGGCAAAAAAGAAAAATTCTTTATAAATTTCCTAGGAAACAAATTAGTGCCCTCCTAAAAAGAGACAATAGGAGCAATTTGGTGTTTCATAACAGCTGTGAGTGTATGCTGTCTTAGTGTTAGGAAAATTCCACATCTGCCCAAAGAACTCATAAAAATTCATAATTGCACTGTTCATAATAGCAAAATCTCAGATGCAACATCAGTGTCTACTGTCTACTGAAAGCACAAGCATCTTCATGGTGTGTTATATCACAGTCAGAGCTCTGAGCCACATGTAAACACCACAGGCATAAAACTACCAGAAAAATAGAATCATACATAATAAAGCAAATTAATCTTTATTTAAAATAAAAATTTAAAAACTAGAAATATTTGAATTCAATAAAGCTATACAAAAGGCAAAGGAGACAGAAATAGAAACCTGACTTGGCTAATATGGAAAGAGATGTGTGCTGCATGAAAAAGAAGCATTGATCAGGATGAGGCACACGGACAGTGCTGTCATGATAATTGTTCTCAGGTTTCTCACTCTCCCTTCTGCCTGGAAGACATATCACCAGGTCTATATTAGACCATATCTGCCAATTAGAGCTCCTCAGCACCCCAATGAAAAGTTTTGATGGAACTAATGAAGGAGATACTATATCCTGTGACCTTTACAAGATACTTCCATGCTGCCTGGCTTCTTCTGATTTGTTACTTAATGTTCTCTTAGCATGAAATGGGCCCACTCATTATAGTGGGGTCTCATCATTCATCATTTCTCCCACATGCAAAATCTCTAGTATTTGCTGAAAGTAACAACCACATAAGCAATAACAAAGACAGGAAAGAAGGCACAGTCTGATGGGAAAGGAGGGTTGTAGCGCCAATGAGCTTTGTAAGTATGGGGACCGTGTCAATGAGCTGGAAACAAGAAGCAACAGACTCCTGGCAAAGGGAAGCTATAAATTCAGGTCAGAAGTTACTGGGGTGAGGGGGAGCAAACACATTTACTTGTTTGAAATGAATACACCAAGGTTCTAAGTACTGAGATCAAATAAGTTATGATATATCCTTACCATTAAATATCATGCAGCTTGTAAAGACACTGCAGTAAACTCGACACTCTGCATATAAATCCAATAACAATACAGAGTGAAAAATGTGCACATTTATCAAAAGAGGGAGGGGGAGAGGGAGAAAGAAAAATCCAAATTTTGACTGAAAGAAAGCAAGTAAATATTTTACATTTATAGGTACAAAGTCAATCACAGTCACTCCAAAGTAGCAAGAATATGTTTTAAAATATTCTTATTTATTGACTAAATTTCAATAAGCATACATTATTTTTGTAATTTAAAGGAAAAAATATTTGCTTACAAAGTAGGCAAGCAAGGAGAGATTATTTTATGAGGCAACTTAAGGCAATATTCAGATTCAGTTCAAACTTGCCAGACTAGTGTGGGAAATGAGAGTTACTTCAAGAAAGATTAAAAAGCTGAGTGGGTCAGAAGTGTGGCCAGAAGGTACACATGTTGACAGGGCAGAGGCAGATCATACACTCTCCAGACAGAATAGGGAATTCCCACTTGCAGCTCAGTGAAACATAGTTTCGAGAGGCTGGGCGCCAATGAAACACTTTCCTAATACCAAAACCTCTTTTTCATTGCTCATTGGCTTCATCTTGCCTGGGTGAAAACTTTACCATTATGGGATGAAATGAAACTGGTTTATCAGCCTTGTCAGATCAACACTATTATATATAGCCCTGAGGTTCTATGAAGAAACACACAGGCATATGGGCACACAAGCAGGAACAAGCATTTTCATTCTGACATGGCCATGCCTTGCTGTGATGCTCAATGTTGCCCCTTCAGCATGGTAAGTAGCAAATTCAGTGCAGAAAACACAGCACATGTGTTTTCTTTCTCTATAATGTAGACTCAATTTCCATTGAAAAGGTGATTAATGGCACCTTCAATCCCAGGACTTGGGAAGAAGAGGCAAGCAGATCTCTGTGAGTTCAGGGCCCGGGTGGTGTACACCATGAGATCCAGGACAGTCAGGTCTAAATTGAAAGACCATGTCTTATTAAAAACAACACACACACACACACACACACACACAGCAAGTAAGAGTCACAGTCACGTGCATGCTAGAACATGCTGGTTAGAAGACAAAATGTTGGGCTCAATCTGACCCTTCAGGAAAGAACCTACAGTTTCTTCTGATTACGGCCAAAGCTACATAAAGAATGACTTATTAACCACAAAGAAGAAAGTGGACGCAATCTTTTCTGCTTTCAGGAACAGACATTTCACTCCCACAGGTCAGATGTCTCACAAGCGCACATGTGACCCTATGAGGTCCTTGCAGAGGCAGATACATTTAGTATCCAATCCCAAGGCACCTACCTGCCTCTCTCACATCCACTCCTTCAAAAGCCTGATCAAGGCTTGGGTGCTGTTTCGGTCTGTGCTGTTTTACGTCTCAGTGGTCCCCATAGGACCCTGCCGAGACACTGTGCTATCTGTTGTGTCTCCAACTTTCCCAACAGCCACTTCTTGTCTCCTGTCTCAGTATAACTGACTAAAAGCAAGATGAGAGATGACAGCAAATGCTTAAATTGAACTATATCCGTTCTTGTCCAACTACGTGGTGCCAGCAGGATCTGAAAGTATCTACAAATGGCCTCAGACTTCTGATGGTGTGACAGTGATTTTTCAATGCTGCAATGCTACAAAATATAAAGCAGCACTTTATATTTTGAATTTAGAACTTTTCCCTAGCTGTAGATATTTGGTCCCGTCTTCTCATGAGATTCTGGGAAGCAGTAGTAACCCTCAGCCCTAGGTCAGCCCTACAATCGTCAGGAAAGACAATCAAGATGTTATGCTGTATATATAGGTTGCTAAGCTAAGATCAGTAATTTAGAGGCATTGAATACATGCCTGACTGACACTATCTTCAAATACAATGGGTTTACTGAGCCCTGATCTCCCCATAGGCAGAGGAGTGACTAGATGAGTGGGCCCATAAAGAAAGGATGCTATTTTAAGATAATTTTTTTTACATATACTCAAGATACAATATTACATGTTTACATTGGAAAGCAAACACTGTATACAGCAGATTATAAAAACATATTCACAGAGGCTGAAGAGGTGGTTCAATAGTTAAGAGGACTTTCTTTGAAAAGAAGAGGCCTTGGAATCTCCAAGACCCACATAAGAAGCTGGACATAGTTGTATGAACCTATAACTCCAAGCATTGAGACAAGGGTGAGAAAATGATGGTTCCCAAGAGGTGGAGGGTCAATAAGCCCACTCCTCCTACAAAGAACATGGTCTTGAGTGATCCTATGCTGAGGCAATGATGTGGAAACAATAAATGGATATCCAAAAGCTTTCTCTTCTCTAGTCTTGGCAGGAGTGAAAATGGGCACATACATCTGCACACTCAAGTATGTTCAAAACACACACACACACACACACACACACACACACAAAGATGTTGTCATATACATATCCAGATGCCCACATGTATGTGCATGTGCAAACTTTCTTGAAATGCATTTAAACCTATGAACAACCAGCCTCAAGTATGTAATACCAATACTCAGAGGCTAAGGTGGGCAAACACTTTTAAGTTCTAGGTCAAAGAAGACAACAGAATGAGTTCCAGAACAATCTATCTAAAAAGTGAGACCATGTCTCAAAAATCCTAACAACAAATTCTTACAAATCCTAGAGTCCCAGTATTGGACCATAACTCCTGGGCTGCAAATTTCAGCTCAGCTACTAACTGGTTAGGTGTTTTCTATTTCCATCTTCAAACAGAGATAATCTTTGAGCTTTCCCCATAGGCATGAAATGATCTAAATAACAAATGAACGTGAAGCACAGAAGTGCAGGGCCCACTGGAAAACCATAATAACTGTTAGATGTAACAGTGTAGACCTTAATTATTTTGATTAATTTGTGGAGAAAAATATGCCTGGCTATCAAAATGTTCTAGGATATGCAATCCTTTATAAGTGTTGATGTTTAGGGGTCTGTTCAGCATATTTACTCCAAGTGGTAAGGTGAAACTATTATAGTATTTATATATCATTATGATATAAAGTATATGATGTATTATGAAAATGCTACAGAAAATAACCATGAGACAATGAGATCCTAAGCACATTCTCTAATTATTACATAAGGATGGCCTCTACTATTTCCATCCTTAATAGAAAGTGGAAAATAGTGTCTAAAGTTTTTTTTTTTTTTTTAAAGAAAACGAAGATTCTATTATCTTGTCAAAGATGGATCATGATCCAAAAGACATCATCCTAACTCAATGACACCAAGGCTTGCAGGACCCGACAGCTTGGTTGGTGTCTAATCTGTTTCTAATCTAAGAGGGAGCTGGTCCATTATCAACAGAAAGAGGTAAAATAGAGCCACACGCTGTATCTTCTCTCAAGAAATCCTACAGGAATACAGTGGGTAACTGGAATTTAAATTAGTGTGTTTTCACCCAACAAGGACATTGATCACAGACCCACTCACTGAAGAAAAAGTAGAAGAACACAAATCAAGAAAAAACATTATGAAGCTCAGAAACCTAGAGAAAATATGACACCAGTGTGGCATCAAATTCCAGACCAAATTAAGTACATCGGTCGTATCCATCTGTAAGTCCCTAAGTAGAAGTCAGAACTAACTTGTTCCAAACACCAGAGCCAGTGTCTCCATTTATCATGTGAGTTTTCCCTACATATCATGCTATAGATAAAATACAAGGGGATCACAACCCTCAAAAGTAGTTTATGGTCCAACATCTATCTCCAGTGTTTAATGGCGATTCTTACACATCACAGGAAGGAAGGTTAAAGAAAAAGTCAAGACACATGTGTATTGAGAAACCAGTTTCCTATGAGAGTTACAATGGGCACAGATGTGAGCTGTGGCTGCCACTCAGGTGTGCCAGCTGTAAATAGCACCAGCTTCCCAGGTGAAAAGCCTCCTCCACACGAACATTAGAACATTACCATTTTACACACACACACACATACAAATAGATAGATAGATAGATAGATAGATAGATAGATAGATAGATAGATAGATAGATGATAGACAGACAAACAAACAAATAAATAAATTGGGGGTGGTATGATATCTGTAAAAACAAACTCTAATGGCCCTGTAATTACATTCCTATACAGATATCTAAAAAAAGAAAATATCCATGCAAAGCTCCTCTATGAATCTTCATAAAAGCTATTGATATAAAAAGCAGTAAGGTGGCCATTTAAAAACAAGTACAAACTCGACAACCTTATTCAATAGTTTTACCTCAAAGCCCATTTTTAACTTCATTTCATCAACCTGAGTCTCATCAACATACATATTCATGAAGGAACTGATTTTACCAATTAGTTTAAACACCTTACAGTACCTTAAATTGCCAAGTATGTTACAATTTATATTATCTAACATTAAAAATTACTTGATAATTTATGTTAGCTATTTTCATTATTTTCTTAATAGTTGTACTGGTGGAGACTAAGCTTTGTGCTCAAAAACTCATCTCCCAAACATGTGCCATGAAACGCTCAGACAATCCCCAGGGCCCATATGCCTACTTCTCCATCAAATTCTACACAGTAGAAATTTCCTCTTTCCTTCTGGCCTTTTTTCTGAGTTAAAAAATTAAAGAAGATAGGCAATATAAGCCTTTTTTTTTTGTCAGTACCACATGAAGAGCAAAATGGAAGAAAGAGTAGGCACGGCAGAGGACAAAACTGTGTCCAAGTCTCTAGACATACTACCTCCTGTATGCATAAATCACATCGCTGATCTTCAATGGTGCGGAGTCAGAGTGTCATATGTTAGGCAGATAGAATGCGTCCTGCTGTGTCTATACATGACTCCTACAAAATTTCTCCTGGAATTTTGGAGCCATTGCAGGAACCACATGTTTTTCTTCTTGATGCAAAACCCCCATCATGTGACACTTCGGCACTGGTAAGGACCCACAAATGTTCAGGCCCTTCTGTCCAGCTCTTACCCATGAAAACCACCCATCTCCCACTCTCCCACTGCAAGAGGTTGCAAAGTGGGTCAAACTGTCAAGAGTACTTCAGATCACAAAACATTTACACATGCCCTAAATCACCAGTCCATGAATCCTTAATTAGCATCTCCTTACAAATTAATCCCTTGACCACTGGACAGGATTTCTGTCTGTAAGAGAAGATTTGAGATTGAGAAAGACTCTTATCCCATGAGAATTTTCTTGAGGAATTTAAAGGATGAAAACTGACCCAGAGTTTCTATCTAAGCCAAAAGTAGTCACAGCAAACAGCTGCCTTTCTCCTGACTCTTGCCCTCTCCTCCATACCGATGTCTCTGCAGGTCAGCACACTCACTATGTCATGTACCCTTTAAAAAATAAATGTAAGCCTGTCCCATTAGAATCAAACCTCACGTATGAATTCTTAAACACAGCTGTCTCTCCTGATTTATAACATGGCAATCCTGTACTTATTTGTCCAGGCTTACAATAATATTAACTGTGCATACACATGCATGCATATGTATACACCCACACATACACTCATGTGCTATGGGTATCACTCTGTATAAATAAAATGCTGATTGGCCAGTAGCCAGGCAAAAAATATAGGCAGGACAAGCAGAGAAGAGAATTGTGGGAGGTGGAAGGCTGGGGAGGATAGACACTGCTAGCCGCAGCCATGAGAAGCAACATGTAAAGACACTGGTAAGCCACAAGCCATGTGGCAAAGTATAGACTAACAGAAATGGGTTAATTTAAGATAGAAGAAGTAGATAACAAGAAGCCTGCCACGGCAATACAGTTTGTAAGCAATATAAGTCTGTGTGTTTACTTGTTTGGGTCTGAGCGACTGTGGGACTGGTGGGTAAGAGAGATTTGTCCTTACTGGGCCAGGCAGGAAAACTCTAAGTACAAATGGCGCCCAACGTGGGACAAGAGTTTCCACCTAAAACCCAAGAAAAAAGATTCTAAAACGGAGCTAAAAACAGCTTCCTAGTTGTCTCTCTCAAGTTAGCGGCAGCCTGCCGGTTTGAGCTACTATGATGGCGTGTGTGTCTGACCTACAGTGTTGCAGGAATGAGGAATCTACAAGCAGCACTTTACTCTGCTGCATGTTGGATTTAGCCTTTGTTAGTTTTTTTTTTTTTTTTTTTAAAGGGTTTCTGGGCTATGCACTGCTTTGATAGAACTGCTTCTGATAGTTGATGACACACATGGCTCCAGACCCAGAGCTGGTGGTAAACTGTACCACCGCCATGTTGGGAAACAGAGGTGGGCGGAGCCAGCAGCCACAGAGGCATTTCAATCTTACAAAGATGGATATTACACAGAGAATCTGGTTTGTGTTGTCTTTGGGATTTTTAACTACAGAAAAAGATTTGATCATGAAAGCTATTGAGTTAAATAAATATGTAAATTTTAAAGGTACCTTGACTTCAAAATTTGGATATAAGGATATGTTGCTTTGGAAAAGAGTCTCTGCTTTTGTTTCCACAGAAAGCCAGAGGTTATGGATTTGTTCCAGATTAAGATACATCAGGTTTGATCAGCCAAGACCACCTGAAAGGTCTCCAATGACACCATGGCCCAGATGATCCAACATCCAGAATGGTTTCAAGGTAACTGGCTCAGAGGTTTACCCTAATGGACTACTCCATAATCCTAAAATTTTCTTTATGTCTCCATAAGATACAGCGCCCCCCTCCATATGCACTCATAACACACACACACACACACACACACACACACACACACACACACACACACTCACACACACACACACACTCCCATGTCACAGTCATACTCATTTGGTCGTCTTTTTTTTCCTGTCAATCTAAAAGAACACCCATGAAAAGCCTAGTTTTCCCACAATTAACAAGGTGATGAAGGTCATGACAAGGACTAATTAGGTGCATTGCAAACATAAAACCAGAGATCTTGAAGGGACTGACTTGAACAATTTATATATATTCCCTAAGTTTCCCTGAAGTGATATATCTTAAAATTAATTAAACATAGCTTAAAATATATGTTGTTTTCATCTTTTCTAACTCTGGAAGAGTTACTAACCTTTGTCAATCCTCTTTCCTCATCCAACTATGTGGACTTTTGCAAGGAACAAGTAAACACATGATGTCAATATTATCAACACACAAAAAGGTGTGCAGGAATTTACATAAATATATGCTTTATTTTATATGTAGATATGCTATTACCTTTAGAAGTGACATCATAAAAATATTCTCTAGTTTTCTGTTCCTTCTACCACAGAGGAGCTCGGGTCTTAAAGGTTTGTAAGACATTGAATGGAGCCTGAGAAGGACAGTGCTTTATCAGGTGACTCCAGTTTAATTCCTTCAGTGTCTCTTGCTGGCCGTGATATGCATGTGTCAATTCATGTTTCTAAAGCTCAACTGCCTGATTAGAAAACTCGGATATTATTTCTGTTTCCCTGTGAGCTGCTGGAGGGTTACAGCATTGAATTTTTCACATGCCTCATCTCACTGTGACTAGCATGCAGTGTTTAACACACACCCACTGTCACAACACAGTGAAGATCTGAACCTTCATTTTAAGCTATTTCACATACTCTGCTGTAAAAAAAAAATGGGGTATTTCTCTTTGAATACTCTTTGTCAGTGTGGAGAGGGTTAAACCTTAGAAAGAAGAAAAGCAATGAAGCACAAGAAGAGATTAAGAAATAAAAGAGGAGCAGGACCCACACACACAGCTCTCCTCCTGCTAGAGCTGGTAAACTCACTAAGCAGCCTAAGTCATTACCCTTAGGTGTTTCCACTGTGACTCTCTCCTTGTCTATGGAATGCGGAACGGTCAAATATTCCCAATACGTGTCTTCATTAGCTTCCTGACAGGAGGCTAAGCCAGAATGTACCATGATTACTTTTTGTAATGTAAGTCAAATAAATCAAATGGTTGAAAATAAATTTGCCACATTTATTATACTACACTATATTATGTTAAGTTCAAGGAGAATAGAGTCCAAATTGTAGTTTGGAAGCCCATAATCTTCTTATATGTTTCTATCAAGACTAACCATTCACAGACTGGCTAAAACAGATCCAACCTCTAAAGCTATTATCATCAGGGTCCTTATTTAATCAAATTACCTCAAAATGTAGTTGCGATGATGAGTGACTATAAATTTTCCCCCATGAAAGATCATTTGAAGAACCACTGGCAACTAAGGAATGCTGAGAATGGGAGAAATAGTCTTTCCCAGAGAAGAGCACACCAACTGGTTATTGAATACCAAATGGACAGTCCTGAAAACACCCATGCAAGGTAACATTACATAAACTGAGCAGGTTGCATTTAGGAATATATATGAATATGCATATGCGCATACAATAACAATTAATGAAAGGAGAGGCCATGAATTTAAAACAGAGCAAGGAGGGGTATAGGTAAGGGTTTGGACGGAGGAAATGGAAGAGAGAAATGATGGAATGATACTAATGTCCTCAAAATTAAAGGAAATAATAAAGAGACCACTTGAAAACCATTCTGATGCCAGGGTATTCTGACAAGGTTGGATGACAGTAGCTTCTTCCCAATGCTAGATCACAGGCCATATGATGGAAGTAAATGAAGAGACACTAGCTAGATGGCTGGTCTAGTTGACACCAAAGGTTAACTTATGCAAGTAGAATATTCTTTTATGACCACAAGCCAACAAGCAGTGAGCCAGCACACTGCCTCCCTCTCTCTCAACAGGTATTAAGTTCCAGAACAGATTATCTAGCCACCCAAAGAAAGGGTGACTCAGGTAAACAGTTCCCCAGGGCATGCTCTCTCACCCCATTTAATGAGGAGCCCTGTGGTTTGGAAGTAAACTCTAGAGTTACAGAATGTTAAGCAAGATATTATTTTACCACTCTATGAAACAACAGGCCCCGACACTGAGTCCTGGAATGTTCTCAGAGACTCTGTTTATACATGTCAGGAAAGAAATCAGTATGCAAAACAACCTCCTCATTAAAGCATTTCTGTCCTTTGCACATCATTGGCCTCATGGAAACATAGACTCCCCAGGGTCTAAAACGCCCACCATTTGGACTTCACAGGAATTCTCATAAACATTGTTCATGAATTCTAACTCAGGGCTTCCACAGTGCCTTTCCAGATTTTAAACAACAATTAAAGTCCAGTTTTCTGAACATCCTAGGATACCATTTCTGATGGTCTGGACCACACCCACCCATCCTCATCACCCTACTGGCTACAGGAGATTATGCTCAAAGGCTGTCTGGCTGAGTGGGCAGCTGATGGTCAATATTATGAATGTGTTTCCATTTCCTTTTTAAGGAGAGGATTTCAAATATGCTTATTTTATATGTTAATTATTTTCTGTTGCTGTGACAAAATACCAAGATGAAAGGCAGCTCGATAGAAGAAATCATTGGTTTTGTTTTTAGTTTACAAGGGAAAAGCCACCATGGCTGAGAGGTATGGCAGCAGGTGGCTTGAACAGGAAGCTGAGAGAGTACATCTTCAGCCACAGCAGAAAGCAGAGAGAATGGACCAGAAGTGAGATGACAATGAAAATGTTCAAAACCTGCCCTAAGTGATGTATTTCACCCAGCAAGCCTCCAGGACTTAAAAGTTCCATGACCTTGCAACACCAGCTGGAGACCAAGATTTCAAACATGAGCCAATGGGGGGGGGTATATTTCTCACTCAAACAATCACAATAGATCACTTGCAAGTTATGTGGGGCATAGCCAGAGTGAACAAGATGTACATTACACACTGACAAGAGAGGCCAGTAGAAATGTAGACTATCTGAGTTCACTCTGTACTCATCAGGAAACAAAGGAGTTCTCGCACATATAGTGACACAGTTATATTTCTATTGCATTATACGGCCAAAGAACTTGCTAGAATAGAACAGGACTAAAGTAGCATCAGCAAATAGGTTCTGTCTCAAAGGACTAGGCAACCATACCAGCAGTATTTGTCAAAAATGTGAATATTTGCCTAATAGCAATCTCTTACTGTCAAGTTCAGCAGAGAAATCGATATTAATTTATAACACATTAAATAAGATAGCATTGGTTTCTGCAAGGTTGGCTATAGGGAATATTTTTATAGATTGTACTCTGGTTTATCTTAAACTAAATACAATAATTAAAGCCCAGGAAAGTCCAGGATTATTTTCTCAAACATGAAACAAATCACCCGTGTGTCAGTAATCAAGTCCAGTGAGATTTGAATTTATTTCTGTTTTAGACAAAAAAAATGAAAAAAGAATACCAAGTTTTCTACTCAATGAAAAGAATTCTAGATATGAAAGCAACATTGTGAGTTGTATATATACTGAACTTAAGCATAAATATTTATTGGTTATTTAAAGTCTGTATAGCACTAGGCTACATTTATTAAGTAATGTAAGGTGAGGGATGAAGAGATTCCTTGATGGTTAAGGAGTACACACTGCTCTTACAGAGTTCAGTTCCCAACACTCACATCAGGCAGCTCACAACTTCCTGTACTCCATCTCCTGGGGACACAGCTCCCTCTCTGGACAAAAAGGCACCTACAGACACATTTACAAGACCCACACATACACAGTTGAAAAATTTAAATAAATCTTAATTTTAATTTACTAAGTATTAAATAACTTACTGACCAATTTGAAAAAAAATGAAACAAACGTTGATTTTTAAGAATTGATAAAGTATGTTAAAATAGTAAGAAATAATTAGAGCTAACAAATAGACAAGGAAAATTTATACAAAAAAAAGGTATTCAAAGAAATTGAGCTCAGAATATGGATAAGCATTAGAATTTGCCTGGCAAGCATAAGTCCCTAAGTTCAATTCTTATTAATGCCACAATTAAATGGGTATGTGTGTGAATGTGTGGTGTTTCTGTGTGTGGATGTGTGGATATGTGTGTGTTTGTATGGGGTGTATGTGTATGTTTGTATACTTATATGTGTATAGTGGGTGTTTTTATATGAGTGGTGTATATATATATATGTGTGTGTGTGTGTGTGAATGTGTGTGTAACATTTCTGTGTGTATGTGTGCATGGTGTTTGTATTTGTATATGTATGTGTTTATATGTGGTGTGTTTGTGATATGTATAGTATGTATATGTATAAAACCAAACCAGTATGAGTATGTTTCTTGTAAAAGGTGGATTTCAACTAGATCTTGAAGTGATTTTTATACAGCTCTTGCCATAGAATCTGAAGAACAAAGAGGAAATATGTCATACAGTACGTACCACACACCATGGTTTCTTAGCCTCTGTGTTACCTGGAAATGCTTGGGATACTGCTTGTTTCTATCATAAGATATCCATAACACAAGCTGGGCAGTGGTGGTGCATGCCTTTAATCCCAGTACTTGGGAGGCAGAGGTAAGTGGATCTCTGTGAATTTGAGGCCAGCCTGTCTACAGAGCAAATTCCAGGACAGCCAGAGCTACACAGAAAAACCCTGTCTCAAAAAGCCAAAAAAAGAAAAAAAAAAGATATCCATAACACAAGAAAACTTACTAACAATCAAAATGGTGATTTTAGATTTTGATAAATATCTACAGTGATAACCCTGCATCCCATTCAGAATCTCTGCTGTCAGGCTCACAAGATAGCTCTTCAGATAAAAGTGCTTGCCACCAAGACTAAACCATCTGAGTTCAATCTGTGGGACCTATCTGGTGGGAAGAGAGAACTGACTCATAACAAGCTGTCCTCTTGACCACCTGTGCTCCATGGCACATTAATGCATGAGTATATGAACACACACACACACACACACACACACACACACACACACACAATAAATGTTAAAAAAAAGGTATAAAGAAAAGGAATCACTGTTATCTATGTGCAAAGTAGTGATTTAAAATAATAATGATGAGGATGAGGATGATGATAATAAATAAAATAACACAAGAAGCAGACTAAACATGAAAAAGGGACATTCTGATCTCATCTCAATATTTCAGCTCTCCTCTCTTCTTACTATGCTATTTCATAAAAAGTACCATACATACTAATCAAAACTACATTCTGAATTACAACACATAGTTCTGTCATAATGAACCATTGAGCCTCACAAATCAGCTACAGAATGAGCACCAAGTAAATGTGCTTCTGTTACCACAGTAATGAGGACAGCCCAGAATCCTTTAGAGTGACTGGTCCCCTCAGCTGCCTAGCTGGTTTTGTTACTTTGCAGATGACAATGGGGTTACTAGCCAACTCTGCACCTACAGAAATTAGATATGATCATCACAGGGTTCAGGAACAAATGACAGTATCTTTGGTCCTTAACTATTCCCCACATTTCTACACCCTAAGCTATCCATTAACTGGCATAGAAGCCTACAGGCACCTTTTACTTTTCTATACTATCTGGATGGCAGATGGTATAGAAGTCATTAGGGGAAAAGGGAGAGTCTTCAGTGCTTCCCATTATCACCATTACCACCACCAAATGGATAACCGCCCTTCCTACTATCTTCATCCCCATCACCACTGTCATCAGCCCCCTCACTGTTACCACATTCACTTCTACTACCATCACCCACCATCACCAATACAACCATTGTCATTACTGAAGTTATCAGTGTTAAAATCATCACCACCATTACCTACACTGGCCCATTGTTACCAGCTATACTACCAATGTTACTACCTTGACTGTCTCTACCAACACTACTACCATCATGACTATCATTATCGTTACCAGCATTAGCGCCATCATCTCAGCCCTCACTGTTAGGCACACAGTGAATCCAGTAATACAGCATGAGCTCCAGTCCAATCACACCCCTCAATGCACATACATAAGCACTACCCAGTACATACTTTCTAATGGTGCTACACTTTCCTACTTCTGAGACACCTACACTCTAAACCTTGTCTGGTTGTTCTGTTGGTCCGGAACAACATATTAAATGCATCTTTAAACATATTGGTTATGCAGTAAACAATTAAATTGCTCACAAACCCAGACATTATTTCAATGTTGCACTATGAAATAAGGCCTTAAGTAGATACACATATATCTACTTATCTCTCATACAGTGTTCAATGTCTGCAAGTACAGTTCTGAGTATTTTATCATTGTCAACTAATCTAACCCAATAACATTGGAATAAAGGGGTTATTATTAATGTTTTTGTTGTAATGATGGGAAAAATCAATGTCATGAAGCATTAGGAAATAACACAAAAGTCACAGTAACTAAAACACAAAGCAAAGTTCAGGGCTAGGCACCAGCATCTTTCAAACCTTGGAATCATTTGATGCAATGGCCACTCAAACTGCAACAACTACAAGATAAAATGAGAACAAATTCAGTGTAAATTATGCCTTAATAAGTAAGTGTTTTTAACAAAAAGTAATGCTGGGTTCCCTCCAGGAATTGACTTTTAACCTTCTAATAGCAAAACCCTGTTTTCAAAGCCCTTAGGTCTACCTTGTCTCTCCTCCAAGCAAATTTAAAGAAAATCTGAGGCTGTGTTAAGCAACATTTTTAAACCATTCATCTAACTGAAATAGGCCAGGAGTCCTGATTCTAAATGATGTTCTCCAATTAGCCTTTGACAGTTCACAGAAAATAGTCTCATTGCTACCACTGGAATTCACCAGGAGAACTAACAACATCCATCTCTGATGCTTCAGTGCGATATCCCATATTAAAATCTGAGATTCAGATTACATCTCTCACAGCCCTTCATAGAGAACCATGATCAACAATTAATTGACTAGGCAAGTTGACATAACAGACATTGTGTAACAAAATCATCAATAATCTGCCAGGATGAGCAAGAGTGAAAACTTCATGTCCCTGTGTCTGTGTACTCAGGTGTACAACCTAGCCTCATCTTCTCCCTCCCCACCCATACCTGTGAAGGGACAGTCATCTATCTGCATGCATGCATGTAGAGCAGACCATCTTTTCCCTCCCTCCCCATCCTGTAAAGGGACAGAATGCATGCATGCAGAGGAACTCATCTTTCCCCTTCCCACCCATACTTGTGGAGGGACAGTCATCCACCTGCATGCATGCATGCCAAGGAGGCTCCCCAGCTGCAGGTCTGTAACTGATTTGCTGGCTGACCTTAAGACCTTCACCTCAATGACTAAGTTTCTCCCTCCGGCAAAGCATTCTTCTCTCTCTGGGGACTGAGAACTCATTAGCACACCTGGAAGCAGATTAAGACCTGCTCAGCCACAGGGAGAAACATGAAATGGAGACACCAGACCCCCAGCCAATCAAACAACTACCCAAACCCAAGCCTCCAGGTGGAGATAAGACTCCTGAACACTGTAGTCTGAACAAGTGAGATCCTCCACTGCCCTAGTGTCATCTAAGTACACAAGGCTATCCTCTATCAGGGTTCTTCCCCTTCTCAATCCATGGATACTGCACACCTGACAAAACAGTTCACCTAATTTCCTAGGAGCTACCAGTAAAAACAACTAATTGGGAAAAGAAAATTTTATTTTAACTTGAGGTTTTATTGTGAGAATTTTAATACTTTTAGAAAGTAGAAGTTATAAAGTTAACACTGGGAATTTTGTTTATAAGCCTTTTATAGTTTTAGTTCCTCTTGGATTTTTAAATCCAAAATTTAAAATATAAAATCTCTTATTTTTTTTTCAATATTCATACAAGTATGTGTTATACAGTGAATCTACACACACACACACACACACACACACACACACACACATACACTCTCCCATCATCCCTGCAAAAAACAGACAGCCATATACCTATGATTATCAGATACAAGAAGCTGCACATGTGTGGGATCTGTTTTGAAAGGGAAAATCTAATAAGGAGAATGGTAGCAATACACTTCAGCTAGCTACTGAGAAAGGATTAAAAACACAGAACATACAGCATGAAGATTTAGTTGATGACACATGAAATGTAAAGAGTTAAGCCTTTCGTTTTATTCATTTTTGAAGCGTTTTGTTCCATTTTCCTGGAGCTGTTTTGTTGCCCGATTTCCCTGGGCACTCAGTAGTCAATCTGTCTAGATCAGGATTTTGTTTTTCATTTCATTTGTCTTTAACTTGTAAAGAGTCCAAACTCCTCTTTCCCCTGATCATAAATAAGTAAATAAAACAATCTGTAAGTACTGCACAGACATACACACTGCCTACATCTCCACTACGGAGCATTCTGCACCTCCTCACTATATTTATTCTTGAGTTATTAAGAATGACAACTTCCATCTGGACTTTTTTTTTGTAATGGCATTTCTCATTTCATTCTGTGATAATTTGAAAAAGTATGTACACTTCGTAACCATAAATAAAATAACTTGAAACACTACTCCAAAAATTATTCTCAGTGTTCATGCATACAAAGCTAGTTATTTCTGTCCAAAAGAAATGGGATCAGATGGCAGCATGGTGGAAATGTGGAGATCAAATAGCCTGTCTGGCATTTTCTCTGTGCTACTGATTATCTGGAAAGGCCCCCAGATTTAATGAATCTTCTTAATTGGATACCACTTAGCTCAAACAGATATATGACATGTGATTTGCACATGGGCTCTGTACTGCAATAGCCCCTTCTTCCAACCACAACAAGGGCATTGTTTCTCAGTCCATAGCCCATAACTTTGAGCTGCCTTAAGTACATACAAAAGTTGGTCCCTAGCTTCATATCCATGAAGCACATCTAAATATCCTTTACAAGGTCACCCACAGAGTCAAGTTCCCTCTCCACCAAGCACAAACCACTGCTATGAACATGGGCGAATGTGAGTTCAGTGAATTACTGTCCTTCTGAATTAATAACAAGGAAGAGATGTAAGAAAGAAGAAATAAAAATTAGGTGTGCAGAGGTGGTTTGAATAAGTATGGCCTCCATAGACTCAAGTGTTTGAATACTTGGCCCATAGGCAATGGCACTATTAGGAGGTATGGCTTTTTGGGAGTAGGTATGGCATTTTCGGAGGAAGTGTGTTACTATAGAGGTGGGCTTTGAGGTCTTTAAAGCTAGGCCTAGTGTGGCTTATAATCTCCTTCTGCTTGACTATGGATTAAGATGCTGAACTCTCAGCTCCTTCTCAAGCACCATGTCTGCCTATACACCAACATGTTTCCTGCCATGATGATAATGGACTAAACCTCTGAAACTGTAAGCCAGCCCCAAATAAATATTTTACTTAATAAGAGTTGCTGTGGTCATAGTGTCTCTTCACAGCAATAAAACCTTAACTAAGATATATGCCATCATGTCTTAGAAAAGATTGCCATTTGTAACTTATAGGAGGGCAAACTGAGTCTGGCTGAAACTAAATAACAAGGGATTGCTGGTGCAAGAGATTTTTTTATACATGAGACAGATGGTCTGAGCTAAGTCCAGGCAAGCTGGTCCCTTAAAGATCTTGTCTCCTCCAAGAAGGTACTGTTATGTCACTGTAAAATAAAAATAAACTTACCATGGATTCCAGGTGCCCCTTCCATTTTCCTTGATAGTTTTTCTGATAGCTCTAATTAAGTTTATAGAATTATTTCAACCAAATATAATATTATTTACTGTTTCCTAGATTATCCTATATAAATACCCATGAAGACTTTTGCAATGTTTATTTTGATTGATATAATATTATTTAGCCTGTCAGATCAGGAAGTCTATAAAGAAAACAAAGGCTTACTTTTATTTACTTCTTTAATATATTACTTTTTTTTGTCAAGCACACTCAGTTCTTTTTCCTTCTAGAAATAAAGCAAGTTACTATAAGAGAGCACCTGTATATCCAACCATCAGCAGTATCTGCTGTTTTAACTCCATGTCATTCTAGATAATCCATCATGTGAAATGCACAGAAAATGAGTGTGGGCAGGACTTTAAACAAAATCTGAATTCCCATATGAGGGATCTGAAGGACACATCCTGCTATGAGCTCTTAGGAATCAAGAGTTAAAAAGACTTTGGGAACAGCAGATTGTCTCCAGGAAAACTGGCAGGGATGTTCTGAGAATACAGGACAGGAATTAACTGGATATACACCATCTATGGGAGAAAGGCACAGCTCCACCCCAGATACATACAGGGCAAACTAGAAATGAGGAACTGAGTATTGGAGCAGTAAGAAGGATGCAACTGTCTACTCAAGGAATATGGAAGATTTTTTTCTGGGTATCTCAGTGTACATGTGAAATCCTGGCACTCAGAATTGTAAGTTCAAGGCCAGCTAGAGCTATACACTAAGACCTTATCTCTAAAAGCCAAATGCAAGATAGGGGGTAGAATGGAAGAAACGGAGACCAGGAGGGAGGGATAGAGATTGAGAGAGGTGGGGAGTGTTTCAACATGTATAAAAAGAGATCCAAGTGTTGGCAGGGCTGAGTGAGGATTCACTTTCAGAGACTGGTGCACACTGACAAGACTGGAGCACACTGAAAACCCTTGGCGCATCACAGTGGATCTTCCCAGTGAAAGGTCACTAAGCCCTGAAGTAGCAGGAACTGGGGAGAGTGGTAAGGTCTCCTGGGGTGTGTGGCTGAAGGAAGATGAACATAGGGCAGTTAGGAGAAAGTCCCAAAATGAATATTGGAAATTACTACACAAAGTGGGAGAAATTAAATTGCTCCCCATGCTTCCTCTTGACTGAGTATCCATAGTGACAGAATAGGGGTATATCTGACAGGGCCGGATCTGCCACTCTGTTCTAGATGGACAACAAAAGCCCAGTGTGCTTAATAAAAGCCCAATCCCACGTTTCTGAAACGTCCTGGTAGTCTAAGTGGTCCTAGTAGCCTAGTGGTCCCAGGAAGTTCCCTCTCTGCTTGGTTACATGAATCTTGATACATTCAAGTAAGGGGGATCCTCAAATAGATGTGTGAAATCTTCACAAAAGCAAGGGAACTCAGAGAAAAATAAAGGTAAATTTATTTTCTTAATCTAAAGGATCTGGTTTGTAATTATTCTCTACTCTATTTCTGACCTAAATGGGTGAAAGTTAAAAGAACCCTTGAATCTTCTGTCATTGTGATAAGAAAAATGATTACATAATCATTTTAAGAAAATATATATTACAATCATAAACACATCTTATTATAATCATCATAAATCACATGCTAATAATATTAGACTTCAAAGGATATTCTTGAGCAAAATTAATTTCCTTTATAATAAATGAAGCATGATCCAGAAAATTACTCAGCAGCCTTTAAAAATCTAGTTATTAAACTATATGTAAAACAAAATGTTTTCATATATGATAACTTTTCTTTTGTTCTCTGTACTGATGTCTATGTGATTCAGTCACACTATGTGAACATCAAATAAAAATGATTCCTCTATGATCAGGTCTATATCATCAGTTAGAGCACTGAATATAGATCAACATGAGTTAGTTATAATATACATCACCACTTATGTATTCAGTGACCCAACTACTAAGGATTTTGCATAAACATTAGCAGAAGGAAACAGGTGCATTTGCAAATTATTAAAGGACATGGACTCCATCCATTCTTCCTGTATCAATCAGTCTGGATATACACTATGAGAATGTTGGTTCTTTATTAGAACTATCCCCACAAATGCAGTAAAAACCTTGTCCAAAACCATAGTGAAGCCTACTAGACCTACTAATCAGAAGAGAATATCAAACACAGTTAGGTCAAATCCAAGAGAATCAAAGTGTTGGGCATTTTCCATTGAGCCAAGAACACTTCCTTTAGGGTTAGCAGAGAGAGGGATGAATACCTGCTGCATGAGTCTACTCTATGAGTTCCTCAGCTTCTCAGCTTCTGTGCTTCACCTTCATACAGTCAGGATAGAGAGCCCTTTGCCTTACACACTTTACACGATGACTGGGAGAGATAACAGACGAGAAGTGACTAGGACCAGGTATGCATGAAGCACCTGCATTATAACGTCAAATCTTTCGGACAACTACTCGAATCCACAACTTCAGAACTCCCAAACCCCATTATAGTTTATAAAAAAGAAAGCAAAGGTCTACCCCACACTGACAATGGCTAGATGTTTAAGCAGGTAAGATATTTGACTCAACTTAATCAGTTACATATTTTAAACTTAGGAATTCTGGTACATAGTTACTATTAAAACACATGCTTCTGAAGCCAGTTTTGTGTCGGAGAGGACAAGGGGTCTCTGGGCAGAACAGAAGCAGTGTTGCACCACTGCTGTGCTCTCCGTTTGTCTGCCGAGGCTCGTTTGGAAGACAGAGCCCTTCTACCTAATAAAGCAGCTGTGCTTGCTGAAGACAGGCATGTGTACGATGTGCTGGGCACTGGAGGTGTGAAATGAATAGCTCCAGCATGGTAAGGAATCCAACTGCTCATTCACATAGAGAGACAAATACTTACATCAAAAGTCTCAAGGCAGCTTAATTTAACTCAAAACATACCCTGGAAGATGAAAAATGTATTTCATTTTTACATTAATTGCATTAAATTGGTATTTTTTAAAATAATTTTCTTAGCCCCTTTCATTTTTGCTTTTGGCTGGCACAGTGTCAGAAGTCAAGAAAGGGAGAAGTGTTTCCAGATGGCTGGTCTAAGCAAATTGGGTGGAATTTTCCCTTAAATAAAGTGGAAAATATATGTAATAGAAACCCCACTGAACACCTATCAAATCAAAATGACTACCGTCGGCATCGTTATAATTCACTTGCTGGTTTATGGCCTCACTGTATTTCAAAGAGTTTCCCTAGCTTATATAAGGCTCATAAAATGTTCTGTGGCGCTAGAACTGGCATCAGGTTTCAGACTTCACTGGAAGATGCAGACTGTGAAATCTTCTATTGCTGTACAACTTTCTTCTTTGCGGCATCATTGAGGAAGCTGAACAAAAGAAGAATGTGCCACTTCAAAAGCAACTTTAAGTTGCACTCAAGTTCAGTAAGAGCCACTACCTCAGGGGTAACAGAAGGCTTTCTACTCACTGATCCAGGCTCACACTTTGCAGTATATGGTGTGCTATTTGACAGAATGTTGAGACAAGGAAGGGAAATAAGTGATGACAAATGGGGGTCATCAGATCATAAAATTAACTCCAACTTGCAGAGAAATTCTCTGGACTCTTCTCATTAAAGGGTGGATTCCATTTGTTCTACTATCCTATCTCACTGCCCAGACAGTTCATACAGAGATATATGCAGGCGCTGTGTATTGATGCTTTGGGGTCTAAGCAAACTTACTACCAGTTAGACAACTCTAGGAGAGAGTGCCACATAACTCATCAACATAACATAACGCAGGCCTCACTCTTCCCAGCAGTGAAGCCCAGAGGGAAGTCACCATCCACAAACTTGAGAGCAGACTTCACATGAAGACCTCACTTCTACAGCAGCTCTCCTGTGCCTGCTACTGTTGCAGTCAACACAACTGTCAAATTGTAGTGCATCCAGTCCAAGACCTGGCCTCCACAGCTGCATGGTAATCCAAATACACATATCTTCATGACCGTCATCTTCCCTTGTCATGATTTCATAAGACCACTTGGAGTAATGGATCAAAACAGAGACTTCTTCTCCAAATAGAGTTTACAGTATCTGGGAACACTTCCGTCTGTCACAAACATGGGGGCAATGACCAATAGCGAGCACTGGTTGGAGTGTTAAAAAATATAATATAGAGGATTATCTGCCGGGTGGTGGTAGCACACACATTTAATCCCAGCACTCAGGAGGCAGAGGCAGGTGGATCTATGTGAGTTTGAGGCCAGCCTGGGCTACACAGTGAGTTCTAGGATAGGGTCCAAAGCTACACAGAGAAACCCTGTCTCAAAACAAAACAAAACAAACAAACAAACAAAACCAGAAAAACCCAAGAAGAAATTATCTAATCAAAAATGTCAATAGAGAAAGAGTTAATTAAAATCACTACACACACACACACACACACACACACACACACACACACACGAGCACGCACATGAACAAGCAATGTGGGTAATATTTTGGTGTATGAAAATGAAAGAAACTGGAAAGGGCAGATGCTCTTAGCACTGGAGTTTTTCTGACTACTAAAATAAGAAGCCTGGCAGACTTATTGAACAGCTTTATCCTAGACACTGTCTCTCTCTATTCTCTATGAATAAGAAAGAAAATGGATAGTTACAGAGCATTAGACTCACAATGTATGGCTGTAACATGCTACAGCTTTTACATTTTATCCAGAAGTTTCCATACAATACGTGATTGGATACAATTCTCACACAAATGATATTAAAATAGTATTTTTAACATTATGTTCTATAAGTTCTAATTAAACATGTAAAATCACTGGGTTTTCTATGTAGGACATATTTATTGCCTACTTATACACATAATCTGCACAGCTATTTTTTTTATTCCTCATACAAATCTATGTCTTTAAGAGTGAATATTTTATCTTCCACACCCTCAATTGCTTACAGGATCCATCTCTAATTTGCCAAGTAGGTACCAAGGATTACCACTGGTAGTTTGCAAAGTTACAGGAAACTTGACTGATCACAAAGGTTCAGTTTACATTTCTGTAACCAGTCATTCCTCTTAAGACACCCCTCTCACTTCTGGGCCATGTCTTTATCTCAGGACTTGGTTTATAAACCCTTTGCCATTCCAACATTCAGAGTGGCAACGATATGAGGACAGGCTCTGTAGTAAATGACAATGGACAGCAAGGCTTGAGGACACAGATGCACTTCTCACTTCCAGGGACTGAAAGGTCTAAATTCCAGGTACAGGCAAATTCAAAAGCTTGCTGCCTAGTTTGGAGGTGGATGTCCCCTTCCATCTTCACGTAGTAAAGAACAGACAGCCAAGGGCATGTTTCCTTCTTCTATAGGTGCTGTTCCTGCTATGGAAGTGCTACTCTCATGGTCAAGTCACAATCAGAAAGAAAGCATAAATAAATAATCCCACATCCCATCACCATCAAACTGAGTCTAAGAATTTGATTCACTGTAATTCCTACATTCAAGAAAGCAGAAGAAGGACTTGTTGTCCAGTTCCCACATGTTCTGCCTCAATAGCAGTAGTATTTTGTCTCAGCTAGCCATGAGTTGCCCTGCCCAATGGGTCAATCAAAGCCCTGCCTTTTGCCAGCAATTTCCTACTGACCTTCAAAAGTATTCTTCATCCTGTACATCTGACAATTCCTCCACAGTTCACAAATACTGAGGGGATACCAATTAGAAGTTCCCTACATGTGAGCTAGAACAGGAGCGCACACACAAACATATACACATGCACACATACTCACATACACATACTCATGCACACACACACTCACATACACTTACTCACATACACACACACACACACACCCCAGAGAGGAAGAACATGTGGAACATGGTTTTGGTGTTAATAAGGACAAGTCAGTATATTAAGCTCTGTGTGTCTTGGCCAGGGTGCGTTCTTTCAGTAGAGATGGAAGAAACATGTACTCATGCTGAACAACCTAGTCAGTGAAGAAAAGCTGCAATTCTGAGTCGAAGAGAAAAGGGGACAAGCAAATAACAATCAGGAGGTGCTGTCCTTCCCAATATCTACTTAAAACATGAAGACAGCCTCTTCCAATGCTGCAAACCTCCAGGCCCCAGCGGTGCTGATGGCTTCACCTCTCTCTGAAGGTGTGCAGGCACACGCAAGTGTCCAGGAGACAGGGCAATATTATAAATTACACCTGAGTGTTCTGTTTGTTTGTCTGGGAAGCACTTCATTTTTCTTAAAAATTGAGGTCTGACAAGGGATTCAATTCAGTGGAATCAACACATAACTGACGACAAAACCAAACCAAGATAAAGACAAATCAAAACAACTGTCATTCATCTGTGATGTCATGGAGGGAAACCTTATGTCTGGAGGAGACATGGTTTGATGTGTAGCCCCAGCATCCTATTGGTACATCTGTAGCCAGACCAACAGCCTCAACCTATACTCTGTGGGGCCCTTGGTGGCCACATTGGTTCCAGATGCTGCTAAATCATTAAGGGTCTTTGTAGCCTGGCCACAGCATTTGCCCGTCTGTGTTACTTGCTGGGATATATGCACACAAGATGTCCCAGCAGGAAACACAGGGTTAGACAGCAGCTGGGCAGAAAGACTTGTTTCAGTCTCACTGAGCCTCATGGGGGCCACCACTTTGTGAGCTATAGCAGCAACACTGGCCAACAAAGGAGCTGTGGCCTGCGGTAATGTTAGAGTCAGTCTTCCTATTTAGCCATCTTTTGAATAAAACCTTAGGCATTCTCCATTAGAATTTACTCTAACGATAGTATTCATCACTGCCCATAATATATAAGAGAAGAGCAGAATGTGACACAGGAAGCATTCTTGATTTGCACAGATTTGCTCCTGGGAAGGAAGGGGAAGTATCAAACATCTTACATCATAGGCCGAAGGGAAGACTTGCAGGGTTCTAATCCCCTGAGATGATTTGATCTCCTAAGAAGGGGATGTTCAAAGGAGAATGCCTATTGTCAGAGACATCATTCCAGACATATGGAAGCAGCAGGAGTCGGAGGAGAGTGCATGCCCATTGTGGAAGTACCTCAGACCATCAGAAGAAATGGGAAGGCAGTCTTCAAGTTCAGTTCTAGGTAGGTCTCTCTGAGCCAGAACACAGCTGGAACCACAGCCCCTTGCCTCCTAAGGCCTCATCCATTTTCAACTACACTACCTATTTTGGGGCCATCTCTTGGAAATCATTTCACCTGTTGCCCACATAATGGATACCTCCTTCTGAGGTTGTTCCCTAAGTTCTCATGGACATATATAAACAGGGCATACAGACTTTGGGAGAACTTGCTTATAATTACAAAATGGGGAAATGGAACCCTTTTCAGAAAGTCCTTTCTCACACATGCATTCTTATAAGGTGCTGCTTATATTTTCTTCTAGAATTCTTACTGTTTCAGGTTTCAAAGTGAGGTCTCTGATCCACTTGTAGCTAATTTTTGTGCAGGGTGATAGGTACGGGTCTGATTTTATTCTTCTACAAGTAGATTTCCAGGTATCCCAGCACCATTTGTTCAAGAGCCTGTCTTTTCTCTAGTGCATTTTGTCTGACCTCTTTGTCAAATATCAGATGGTTATCACTAAGAATATTCACGTTTGAGTCTTTTATTTTATCTCATTGGTCTACATGTCTGGTTGTGTAGCATATTTCTTTAATCACTACAGATATATATTGGAATCTGGAAATCCCTCCAGTGTTTTGTGTGTGTGTGTGTGTGTGTGTGTGTGTGTGTGTGTGGGTGTGCTCAGGATTGTGTTGGCTATTTGGTTTCTTTTATGGTTCCAATGAATTTGACAATTTTTTATTTTTGTAAAGAATTATGTCAGTACTTTGACTGAGATTGCATTGAATCTGGAAATTGCTTTTGGGAGGATGGTTATTTTCACAATATTAATTCTACTGATTCTTTCCATTTCTTAGTGTCTTTCTCCAGAGACATAAAGTTTTCATTGTAGAGGTCTTTCACCTCCTTGGTTAGGTTTATTCCAAGTTATGCTATTATCTTTAATGCTACAGTAACTATTTTCTTGTGTAATAAACTAGGTATGTATCAAAGTTAGGGCCAATGATTTAAACTATTCTTTAATGGATGTATAACATCTAAAGCAGTCTTTTAGTATACGTGCTTCAATTTATTGATATCTGTTTAATATAAAAAGATCTTGGGAGGCAGAAGGAAAACACCAAATACAAGGCTATAAAACATATTCACAGGCAGGCATGCACACACACACACACACACACATACACACACACACACACACATAATATATATATATATATATATATATATAAAATATATATGGAGAGAGAGAGATCCTTACATGTTTCTCTTGTAATGTCTAGTTTTTATAATTTATTTTTATTCACATAA
Organism: Onychomys torridus; assembly: GCF_903995425.1. Lineage (NCBI taxonomy): Eukaryota > Metazoa > Chordata > Mammalia > Rodentia > Cricetidae > Onychomys > Onychomys torridus. The sequence goes on along the minus strand of NC_050457.1, from coordinate 70,434,011 downwards.
ACTGGTATTGTTATTTCTGTGGTCTGTATTTTTATTCTAACTGCCCCTAGGAAACCAATGTTAGTATTCTGACACTCTCCACTTGGCGCTGCCCTGCATCCTGATTTAAAAGCCTCATTTTGGGAAAAGGCCCCTCCCCTTCCTCTCTTCTGCCTTTCCTCCCATGAGGTGTTCACCCTTGACCCCTCTCTCTTCCTCTCTCTCTTTCTCTCTTTGCTCCCTCTTTCCTATCTTTCCCTTTGTCTCTTTATTATAATAAACCATTTCCTCACAGATGCAGTGACTGAGTTGTAAATGGCTGCCCACCATAATGCCTGCATAGCTTGGGTCACCCGCCAGCCCACAGCTATATCTGCCCAGCATGCCAGCATGTCTTCCTGCATGTGTGGGATATTCTCAGAGTCCTCTATGTGCAATATATCATAACACTGGTGTTAATGACTCTACAGAAGTCCTCCTGGTGCACTTTTCCTTCATGACGGCAGTCTGATACAAACTAGGAGACCTGAAACCTTCAACACTCACCTCATCCAACACCAGCACAATCGATAAGTCTCTCTTTTGGCCATTTTCCCACCACTGAGGAGTCACTCCTCTCTCATTTGTGGTGCCAGCGCCATGTGTCTTTCAGGCTTTTAAGCCTTTCAGTCCTCATCCCTGTGCAATGGCATATGGACACAGCCTGTGCCCACTCAATTCCATAGCCCCGAGCCTTTGTTATGACAGTGCATTGGCAATCTTGCACCATTTATTGGCCCTCGCTGACCCTCTGGGACACTGGAGATCAGTCTTCTGGGCCTTACACATCACCATGGGTAATGCGCCTATGGCCCTCCACACCCACCACTGCTGTGGATCCATGGCTTGGGTTCGTTCCTCTGCAACTGCTTGCACAGCCCAAGGGATCCCTCTCTCCCATCCAGCTGCACTGTTACTCTGTTTCCTGATCCCCTCCACAGCACTGCCTCCAAGCACCAATGCATCAACCATGCAAGTTTTCCAGAAAAAACTTTTCTCTTTCTTTCACAAAGTCTATTTCCTATGTGCAAATGGAAATGTATGATTGATGTGGCCATCTATATTTCTTTTTGACTGACTTTTAAATGCTTCAATTTATCTGCTTATTTGCTCAATTTTATTGTGTGTGGGGGGGAACCCACAGGAATGCATTGGTCAGGTGCCATATTTGATAGGGGTGATCACATAGTCAGGTCTTGCCATCTTAAATAAGAGCAATTACATGATCAAGGCCCCAATGTTAAATAAGGGCAGTCTCCTGGCCAAGCTGCCATCTTAAATAAAATCAAAACAGACAGGTCATATGGCCTCACCACCATCTTTACTAAAGGCAGTAAAAAGTCACTTCCTGACTCATTTGTGGGCAAGGGCAACATATTCCTATGCAGAAATAATTTGGCAAGAATAATGCTTAAGAGATTTTAAATCTTTTTTTTCTTTTTTTTTTTAAGGAGGGACAGTCTGTGATCTAAAGGACAGTTTGTTTAAAACAAAGCTGACAGGTGCTGAGGGAGAGATGAGGGGGAACAACTCTAACACAAAAGCAGACAGCAAGTACCTCAAGATAAAAACAGATGGCAGTGGAAGAAGCTATGTCTCACACATGTACAAACCGCAGACCTTGACTATTTACATCCAAACCTTACAAAATAGCATTTCAAGTCAGCACTTAAGCCAGTGTGATTAGTTTTTGTTACAAAACATTAAAGCTACAAATTTTAAATTGTACATTTTTTAAATTGTACATCAGCAACAGCATTTAAGATTTTTTTCTCCAAGTTGGTCTGAGTGCAGGATGGTGGAAGAGACCTCCTCCTAAACCCAAAGAACATGGATTCCAAAGATGATGAATGTAATTCTAATAAAAATACAAACACAGTGCTCAAAAGAAGGGTGAGGAGGGTGAGGGGTGTGTTTTGGGCAGGAACAATTTCTCCCAAATAAAGAACTGCAATCTTTAGAGGCCGCACAGTATGCTGGGAAGGACAGTGGCATAAGAACTGGACTCTGCTACACTCTGCTGGCATGACCTTGAGGAACAGGCTTTACCAGAGCCTCAGTTTCCTGGTCCATAGAACGGAGAAACACCCATATCTCTCAGAGCTGTCAAGTTTTGGTAGAACGGGGCTGTTCAGATTGCCCATGTCTTCTTCAAGTAAGCTTTGTTACTTCCTAGCTTTCCAGGTATCTGTCCACTTCACTTAAGCTGGTGAATTTACTAGCATGCAGCTGTCATAATATTCTGCTCTGAGCATCTGCAGGGGCTAGAGTAATGTCATCTCTCTCATTCCTGATATTAGATGGGGGTATTGAGTTTTACATGGTAAAATAAATTTTTGGCATCTGCCAGGGGCTACTCTACAGTGTCAAAGTCTCAAGACTCAATGCCTGAGGCTTCAGATTACCATTTCTATCTATCCACTAACCCAGCAACCTTCCATAACAGTATGTATGTTTAGAATAATCATTGGTAGATAAAGGAGTTTTTAAACATTTCATAGGCATTATCAAACGGCTTTTCCAAAAATCTGAAGAGTTCATATTCCCATCAGTTACAGGACAGGATTTTAGTAGAATCTTGGCAAGCAGTGGGTACTTTTGTTTTCTGTATCTTTCTGTGTTTGTTTTGTTTGTGTATTTGTTTTGACCAATTAGAAGAGCGATCAGGGAAGTTGTAGATCCTGAAAGGGGAGAAGGTAGCCATGAGTATGAACTGGGATGTGACTGGGGGAAATAACGGACTACTGGTTTTAAGTAGAATGTTGTACAAATTTGCATGTCATCCTTGCATATGGCTCCTGATAATCTTCTCAGTAGTGTTCCCATTACAGTATAGGTGCTGTCAAAGCTGTGAGCACTGAGTCTTTCTCTAGAAGTGATGCATCACAACAATGCTTTCTCTGATAACAAGAAGGCATGATGGAATGCTTTGCACCAGGAAATCAACTCTCATGTTCTCATTCTGATATGTAGCTTTGCTGTCTCGCTGGAATTCTCAAACAATAAACACATGCTATTAGTGAGGTGGAAAGAATGGGGCCTGCATTTCTCCTTCTCTCAGGTCTTTCCAAACATCTTTCAGTGTTGCTCCCATTTTTGTTCTGTTGAATTTTTACTAAGCTATTATTGATAGCAACAATAAAGAGGTAGTCTATGGTGTTTGTAATTCCAATGCAGAAAAAGAGTAATCTTTAAAAGTATAATGAAATCCCTTTTCCTTTCTCTGATCCCATCCAAAGGAATTAATATTTATTCCAGAATAATAGTAATAAGAGAAATCAGATGGAATTCATCTTCTGTCTCTCATAGGCAGTGGAAAAGTCATTATCCAAACCCTGGCCAGTGGAGGCAAGTTCCATCTCTTTCATCTTGTCCTCAGTGAGTTCACCATCAGCAGTGACCATTCATCAACTTCATCTTGCCCTTAGTGACCTTCACACTTGTCATTTGTACATGCTTTGTCTGAGACCTGAATGTCTCCATGCAACAGAGACAGGAAAACGTAAACTTTTAAAATTCAGACTAGTAGACATAGGACATTTTCATATAAATTCATCCAATGGATTTTGGAGAGATGACTCTCAACCTCTAAAGTACTGTGCCTTAAAATTTTTAAAAGATTTGTTTTATTTTATGTGTATGAGTATTTTGCCTGAATGAATGTCTTTGCACCACATGTGTACTTGTGGTGAAAATATGTAACTTAGGAAAAGGTGTTGAGAATCCTGAATCACCACATTAGTGTTGGGAACTGAACCTGGATTCTTTGAAATAGCAACAAATTCTTTTACCACTAAGCCAACTCTCCAGCTCCAATTGTCATGAATTTTTAAAGGAGATCTTCTAGATTATTTATAAGCTAAATTCTGTAATTGCCTATACTGAAGATGGTATCCAATGGGGCAAAATTCACTTATTACTTCATTCTCTATTTTATTGCCTGCTTCACTAATAATAATTTATATCTTTTTAACTAACATATGAGAACACTGTACATTTTATGGGGTATAGTGCCTGAATACAATTTTCATATATGCACATAATGGTCAAATCGGGTTAAAGGACATTTTCAGTTTTTTCTCATATGCTTTAATATTTGTATGCTTAGAATCAAGTTCTTCCTAAAATACATAATGTTGTCAATCTTAGATGCTTCAAGATATTGCAGAATATCAGATCTTATCTGATATAACAACTGCATTCTATAGATGTTATTGGATCTACCTATACTTCTAATTCTATCTTCCTTCCCCCAGGCATCATTATTGTACTCTTTTTTGAGATCAAGTTTTATTGAATTTACAGATGATTAACAATATACAGAATTTGTCTTTGGGGCCCTGGCTTACTCCACTTAATGTCTCCTAGTTACATTCATATTGTCACAAAAGAAAAGATTTCATTCTTTTTATAGCTGAATAATATTCCATTTTCCATTTTCCATATTTTCTTTATCTGCTCATCTGCCACCAGATATCCCAACTGATGTCATGCCTTGCTCTTGTGAACAGTGTGGCAGTAAGCAGGGATTTAGTTACCTCTTGGATAAGCTGACTGACTTTTCTTCACCTTTATGCAAAGAATGGAGATTGCTGGTGAGGTCATAACTCTTTTTCACCTCCTTAAGAAACATCCATAATCTTTCTTGCTATGGAATTTAAATTTCCACCAACAGTATATCAGGTGAATGGGTTTCTTTTTAATGACTGTTATTTACATGTATATTTTCTAACAATGTTTATTTCTACTATTTGTTCATTTTTAATCAGATTGTTCATCTTGTTGTCGTTGTTGAGGTTATTTTATATTCTAGTACACACTCAATGTGGGTCCCTTGCCAGACTAATACTTTCCTTTTCCCCTAGTCTGCCAGGTGTTGCTCCAACCTTTCAGTTGTCTCAGTTTCTTTCATCCTCTCTGATGGCTGTGTAAATGCTTCATAGTTTGATTTAGCTCATTTATCTGTTTGTTTGTCTATAGCCATAATGCAAAGTGTTTCCTCCATGTTTTCCTCTAAAGTTGCATTCTTTTAGACTTTGCATGTAGATCTTTGAATAACTTTGAGTTTGTATAACAGGGAAGAAGAGATTGGGGGATCTGGTTTCATTTTTGTGCTTTTGGATATGCCGTTTTCCCAGTGACGCTAACTGAAGATTGATCACTGCACCATACAAATGAGGCATATCCTATTGCCAGAGTACTTCCCATGGATTCTCAAAGTTCACAAGCCATTAGTTCTCACCACCCAGCCCTACACCCTCCGTTACTGCAAAGTATGTTTGCCTCAGGGACTCAGTGGCTAGCACCAAGTCTTGTTTTCACTAACAATGAGAAATGTGGGTCATTAGCTTTATATTAATAGCATGGATTCTTTCTTCTGTGATAGAAAATCAAAGTTCCACACCACTGATAAAACCCAGGTGACATGGCTTCACAGGATCCATCTTCTTACAAAGGTGTTGACAATCTAAGCAGGGTTAACTAAAATCCTTGTAAGAATGAGAACTCTTGGCCTCCTACCTGCACTGCCACGTGCAGCATTTATTCACATCAGACAAAGCCTCCAACCCATCACACCAAAGCACTCATGGAGATTTAGAGTCACATGGCATATTGCTGCCAGAAACGAGATCACTGACCACACTGGCAGCACTCATCAGGCCTCTTCCCCCTACAGGGTCCTTTGCAAGGGAGGGGAGACACAACAGATTAAAAAGCCACATGCAGGGGCTTCAAAGATGGATCTGTAGTTAAGAGCACTAGTTGTTCTTACAAAGGACTCTGGTTTAATTCCCAAGATCCACTTGGCATCTCACAACTGTGTGTAACTGCAGTTGAAGAAGAAATGCCTTTTCCTGGCCTCTTTGGTCACCAGGAAAGCAAGTGGTGCACTTAATTAGGGTTTCTATGCTGTAATAAAAACACCACGACCAAAATCAAGGTGGGGAGGAATGGGTTTGTTTGACTTAAACTTCTACATCATAGTCCATCATTGAAGGAAGTCAGGACAGAGATTCAAGCAGGGCAGGAACCTCGAGGCAGGAACTGATGCAGAGGCCATGGACGGGGGGCTGCTTACTGGCTTGTTCTTCCATGGCTTGCTCAACCTGCTTTCTTATAGAACCCAGGACCACCTGTCTAAGGGTTGCTCCACCCACAGTGTGCTGGACCCTCCCACATCAATCACTAATTAAGAAAATGTCCTAGAGGTTTGCCGACAGCCTGACCTTATGGAGGCATTTGATCAGTTGATGCTCCTCCTCTCCAGTGACTCCAGCTTGTGTCAGTTGACATAAAACCAGCCAGCACATGCACAGACACACATACAAGCAAAACAACTACTCACGTTTTTTTTTAAGTTGAAAACAATTATAAGAACAGTATGCAGTGAACACTGATGTGTTATAAAGGTGCAATTTGATAACAAAATGAAATAACAAATGGAAAGATCATTAAGCACTGGCATTACCTTGCCCAGTGTGTCCCTTAGACACAATGAGAGCTGATTAGTAAAAGGGGGAATGGATGCTAAAAGTAACTCAATTTAAATATTCACTGTAAGAGCCTGTTATGTCCTCTGTAGCCAGAATGGAATCTAATAATAAAACATAGGACAATTCCACCACTAAGATTTTGAATGACATCTCTCAAGAAAAGAATTACTTCTGGGACCTTCTGTCACATTTGAGATTACTTCTGAAGGATCAAACTTCAAATACAATGTTATCAAGAGCTCTCTAACAGAAGCCAGTTCCCTAATTATGTCTTCTAATTTTAATCAAGGCACACTTCTCTTCTATAGTGACTCCTGGATGAGAGGTCAGTGTGGTAGTAACCACAAATACATACTTCATGCTTTGCATTTACTCCACCTGAATGAGAAATGAACACCTTCAAAACAAAACTTATCATGGCCTAGGAAGAATTTTTGCTTTTCTTTCCAAAACCTGGGCTTTTCTATCCCAGTAAGTGGTCTACCATTTACTGGTTTAAATAAAAAATTGATATTCTGAGTGGACCCTGCAAGTGGTCACAGCAGGAAGAAAAGTGAACAGTAAAGAAATGAGAATAGAAACTGGGTTGAGATTGACTTTGTCAACCTGGACCAAGACCTCAATGAGTCTGATGCCAGGCAGATCATTGTCAGCATATTTAAAACTCAGTACAATTTGGGGGCAAAAAAGTTTCCTGGTATATAAAGAAGCATAATTACTCAAAATTCAACTCAGAGTTCATGTCATTTCGGTTCTAGACATAGGCTACCTGTATTAGCTTAAGGGCCTAAGGAAGAATTTAGTCTGATATTGGTCATACAGAGATTATAGAGGTCATTTGGGCAACCTCAGATCCTAGTTGCAAGAGCTTAGGGGAGCCTCCAGACATACAGAAAATGTAAGGGTCATTTAGACTATTGGGTATCTCTGGTCCTGGTTGTGGGAGCTTGCGGACACCCTGACTGTAAGGGTCCTTCAGATTATTAGGTATCTAGGGTCCTGGTTGTAGGAGCTTGACATGACTTGACCCAGCAGGTAATGTGGATGACAAGGCTATTGATCACTTCCAATTCCCAGCATTCTGTATGGAAGAACAAGCTTTTTATTTACATCTTTCCCATTGGAAGGACAAATCTGCATGCTTAACATTTCTGGTTTCTATGGAGATCTGTAGATGCAAAGACCTCCATTGTGCTCCCAACAATATTCCATGCCTTATTTTTCCATCTGGATACTCAGCCAGAGTAATACAAACTCAATCTCTAAAAATGTCAACACTCACTTTGTTATCCACCAAGATACACATCCATCTACCATACATAGTGGACTGTGACAAGACTTCTCCTAGGTCATCATGCTTCCCCCTCCTTCTACTTTATAGATCATTGTTCCAGGGCTAACCATGACAATTTAAATAGCAAATTAAAAATGCCAACAAATCCTGTCCAACACCTTCTCCAAGCATTTCCCAAAATCACAGTAAACATGTAACTTTCATGTCCTGGCTGACAAAGTCCTCCATAAAGTGATTGCTTTTTATGGTCTAATTCAGGTGATTGCCTCTTCCTTCTCTACAAGCTGATCTCATACTGCCTTTTATTCATGCTCTACCACACAAATCCAGGTATCACACATCTCATGTTTATTGTAATTGTTATGACTGTCTAATGCATCCTGAGAGCCAGGAGTCCATCAGTGTCATTCAACGCTACATCCCAATGTGTACAGCAGACTCTTACTGAGTGTGCTCAAAAAACATCTGTTTGGGAAGGAGGGAGAATAAAGGTTATGTCTCACGATGAGTTTGCCTATAATTTTCAAGAGAAGTGGTTAGTGGTTTACAGCAATAAGAGAAACCTGATTTCCAACCAGACATTAATTGGGATGCCTGCAAGTCCCTGGTGACCCCCATGTCCAGGAAGAGATGGGTCAGAACACCATTTGTTTACACAGATGTTTGTGCATGTGGGATTTTTATGTGAAATCAACCACCAATCATATGTCTTCTGCAAGATAATTATGCAGTAAGGGTGAGGTCCAACCCTCAAAATATTTGCAAGCTCCAAGAAATAAAACTAAAATTCTGTTTGTATAAATCTATAGCTGGCTTATTTAGCAATAACATTTACAATAGCTGAGTTTAATAGTTTAGAGTGGTTTTATTTTCATAATATTTTCCCAAGGGCATTCTGTTGAGAATTTTTAGAAGTAAAGGCAGTGAAATACATGCTGGATTAATAAATTAAATAATATTTACTAGGCTCAGCCATCTTGGTAACCTTGGCATAACCTTGGCACGTTTCTTGACATCTACACAGCTTTTCCCAGTCATCTCTGAACTGAGGATAACATTAATTAGGTTTAGTGACACAGGACTGTTGAGTAGACAAATATATGTGACAAGTCTATCAATGCTAAGGATGCTGGGAGAACTCAAATGCTTCCAGCCATTATGATGATTAAATTATCAGCATTCCACTGTTTCAGAGTATGAAATTTTAAAATACTTTGAGTTTGGATTGTTGTTACTATTAATACACCTAAATTTAATTTATCCAAGTATACATGTGTACATACATGCTTATGTGTTGGGGCACACATGTGGTGGTCAGAAGACAACATTCAGAAATCATTTCTCTCTTTCTACCAGGGGAAAGAACTCAGACCATCATCAGGCTCAGTAGCACATGTCTACCCATTAAGTCGGATCTCCATCTTGTCATTGCTACAGTTTAAGGAGTCCTTTAACAGCTTCTACTCATGAGCCTTTTCAATCCTTTCTTCTTATCATAACATGGTGACTGCAGGAAGGTGAAGATGATAAGGAGTTCCCAGACTTCATACTTTCTTATACAAGGGAGATGTGCACAGGCCTCAGAAAAGAAAATACTGCCCCCAGATCAATGATACCTTCACAAATCATATGTATCTCATTGGAAATGTTAGCTTGATATGTATCTGACCATTTAGGACTTACTCCAGAAAACAATGCACTGTGAATAATCTACCATAAGGATTAAATTCACCTAAGACTCCCTGTGAGGATACACACAGACACTTACATTATGATTGCAGGATAACTCAATTTTTATTGTCAGTACTATTAAGGTATTCTAAAACACACTTTTAAGACTTTATTGATATCTTTTAAACCTGAATTATAGCATAATATTAAAAGAATGTAATATAATACATAAAATATAAAGTTACTGGATGAAAGAAATTTATTAAAACACTATAGTGGCAGAGGGATATTTTATTGTCTCAAATTGGTTTTAAATGGAAGGAATTCTGAGAAAATACAGAACAGTGCTGGCTATTTGGGCTTGAAAAAAAGAAGAATTTAACAGGCAGCAGGCATGGTGCTATATGACTGCAATCCCAGCACCAGGAAGCTGAGGCAAGAAGACTACAGCAAGATCAAAGCCAGTCTGAATAACAGAGTGAGCTCCAGGCCAGCTTGGGCTAGGTAGCAAGCCCCACCTTGCCCTGCCTCACACCCCCCAAATAAATAGATGTGTCCTCTTGAATACATGCTAGTGTCATGGCAACGTCTCAGGTGAGCACTAATAAAGGAAATATGTGCCTTTCTATGTCTCACTGATGCTCCTTATTATCTAGTGGATGCTAGACTGGCAGATACATCCCATCTGTATCTCACTGCTATGGCCACATTTGGCAACGTGGCCAAGTAATATGTTCAGGAATGGCTGATAAGAAAGGAGAGTGGCTATATAAATGCTATGTATACATGTATACACATATGTGCATGTACAAATGTATACAAGTCAGAAAATATCACTTATTAAATAGGTACTATATAGCACTTATTGTTCTACAGCCATTTATTAAATAATATGCCAAGAGTTCAGAACTGAACTACCTAGCTGAGATTTACTCCCCAGGTTTAGGCATTGATTTATGTAGGCATCACAGTGGGCTTGCTATCTCTATACATTGTCCATTTGCATATATACATCTATATAGTTAAAATAATAAATATCTACACCTATAAATACAGCTGTTTTAGCTATTTATCTATCCATTGATCTATCTATTAATAACTACCATCTATCCAACTGACCCCAGACAGTGTTTGCTTCTGAACAGCACGTTCTCAGCCTTCACATCAGTGTTGTTCTCTGGACATGTACATCCAGATAACCGTGTTACAGAAAAATCAACTTCAGAGTTCTGAGCTTGGCTCACCCTGTGACCTGGCAGTCATGCCATGCTGTGCTATTTTTATGTTTAACACAGTAGACTCCTTGAAGATGACACTGATAAAACTCTGCTGTGACACTGATGGTAGTCTGAGCCCTCGATCTATGAAATGTTAAACACCAGGAAAGAACTGCCATCTGACCCTACAGCGCAGGGCAGGACAACTCTGGGCTGTGTCCGAGTATCTCTTACACCTCACCTACATTTCATTCCCTTCCAAAATGAATAGCCAACCTATACACAGTGGTCTAAGATGAAATCCCAGCACTAGGGAGGCTGGAGCGGGGAGATGATGAGTTTGAGGGCAGCCCAGAATAGAGAAAAACACTGTTACTCAAAAACAAAACAAAATAACATTCATTAAAATAAGCAAGACAAATACTTTGGAAGAATGGGAAGGCATCTTAGCTTTTATATGGCTGAGAATGGTAGTCACTCATGCTGGAAAAGAGCAAAGGCCATTCACAAAGGCACTAAAGAGTTCAACAACGTGGGGACAAGCCTGAGATGCCTACAGCAAACTTAACTAATTTTTTATTGTAACATCATATAATAAAGATATCACACGAATGGTATTACACTTAGGAGTCTAAGGGAACACATTTTATTACACTTCTAATCATTAGATAAGATGAGCTTATAAAATTTCATCTGGGAAACTTTATTAAATAACACACATGAAACAGTTCAGTACCTGCTGCACGCCAGAGTGCTCAGTACTGAGGAGATGAAAACAGTAACCAAGCCAGGGGTGAGTAGTCCAAAAAGAATGAATCAGGTATATACACAAAATACGACAAGAGCTACAACTTGAAATCCCTTTTGTATAAAATTGCAAAAGGAGCATGATACAGATGGGGTACAACTTAATTCATCTGGGCATGAAGAGAGAGGAAAAGCCCATGGAGGTTAGGGTGCTGAGAGCTAAGGATTGGTGAACAGGCAAATTTCCATCTGCTAGATAATGGAGGGGTAAATGTGGCAACTGTTTGGGATTCAGGAAGAGCCTGTTCTTCCTCTTTCACACAAGCTGACAGATGTCTAACTGTGCATGACCAAATTAGAAACAAGGCTGTATCCATTCAGGTTGGAATTCCCCCCTCCAAAATGCAACACTCTTCCATTTATCAGTGAATCAATCCATACATTAAATTAATAATTATTAACAGCCAATTATGTTTTGAGGAGGTCATTCTCACCCATCAAAGGATGGAACAATATAAAAATACAAAAAAACCCTTCCTTAGTGGAGCTTATACTAGAAAAAGACCAGAGTGTTGACAAACTTATAGAACAGTATATTGAATAAATCAGAGATGGCTAAAGAGTTTAAGGCAGAAAAGGAAAATAGTGAGATTGTTTTAAATTAGTAACTTGGTTAGGAGTAGCACAAGAAATCATGACTAGGAAAACCTGAAATAGGAGATGTCACAGCAGCCATGTTGATGTTCAGATACCAGATATGCCACAGCCTATTGGCACTTGGTATCTGGTACATCATTCTGTTAATGTTACACCTTCACTCTGTCAATGACATTTGTAAAGAGCCAGTCAACATATCACATTAGAGAAAGAAAATCAGATGGAACCAGTGATGGAGAGAAGGGTAAGGAAGTGGATGATGAAGGAGGAGGAGCTTTAGAGGCAGTGAAGGTGTTTTCACCTGAATGAAATGGAACCACTGAAGGATGCTGAGCAGGGCACTGGAGAGACACCCAGGAAGCAAGAGGAGGTGGAGAGACCATCGAGAGGGTGGAAATCTAGCAAGAGAGGTGAGGAGACCAGGAGGCACAGAGGAAGAGGAGGGGGAGATCATTAGGAGTCTACTTGGGTCATTAAGAAAAAGATGCTCGGAGGAGAGAAGAGAATGTAGCAACAAAAGTGCTGAAAAGTGGTAGATTTTGGATTGAGGGGGGTTAGTGATGATATTTATTGATAGCTTGAATGTAGTATGGGATGCAAAGGGCAGAACCAAGCAGTATTTCACACCTAGAGCCTTTGCAACCAGAAGAATGCACTTGCCTTTAGTGTAGTGAAGAACACACAGAACGTGAGAAGAAGAAAAAGAATTCAGGCTTGGCATGCTCCACAAAAGCATAATTTGTTATCTAATCTCTGAGACCAAATAGGCAGCAACATGGACTAAAGCAACTAAAGCAACTAGACTCCGTGGGAGGCTGAAGGCATGGGAGCCGTAGCTCCAGTTACTGAAGCACATAAGACTCACATGGCTGGGTGGCAGAGAGCTGAGGCTGGGATGAAACGAGCCGAGATGAGAGGTGAAGACCACGTTGTTCACGGATGTTTGGAGAGGGGGTGAGTGGTGCGGCCACTGATAAGATTCACTTGCTCCAGTAAGTGATCTCACACCCATGCTCAAGCAAGAAACTCTAATAGAACTCAGTGGGCCATACATAAAATAAGGCAGGAAAAGAGGAGGGGGGACTGACTGGGAAGGATTTTAGTGGGAGAGGGAAGGAGATGAGCAAGGGGAAAGAAGAGCAGAGCGACCAGATTTCACTCTACTCATGTATGAAACCGCCAACTAATATATATGATTCTTAAACAGATGGAGAAAATACTTCAAGGGGGGATCAAGAGCACAAATACTGCTGACTACTACGTGTGAAGCCAACTGAATCTCGAGGGCCAAATTTAGCAGTTGTGGCAGTTGGGTCCTCCTGACAAGGCAGTGCGAGCAGATGATCAAGTGGGCTCTAGAGGAACTGGAGAAAAGGCATGTCGCAGAAACACACACAGCACACATTAAGGAGTTTTGCCTGCACATACATGGGTTATACGTGAGGTAGCGGTGCAAGGGTAAGAACTACACAAAACTAGGGTTCACAGGTCAATGATTAAGGTTGGGGATGTTTCTACTTTTATTAAAATGATAACAGGAGATGGATAATAAAACCTGATGACCACCCCCCCAAAAGAGGGAAGAACAGAAGAATGAAAGGAGCAAATGAACTAACAGCTAAGTCATGCTCAGGTCATGGCCTCAACCACAATAAACCAGAGTAGGCACCAAGTGGGCTGTTCTGAACGCACAACTTGTTGCATGCCTGTCTTTTCATTATGCCTGTAGCAGGGAAACCTCCTGCATAGAAAGCAGAAGCAACGGACCTCACAAGGAATATGGTCTCTGTGCAAAGAACAGAGTAGCCACCCAAAATATGTGGACTTGAAAAAAACAAAAAACAAAATGTCTAAGAATCTGAGGCATGTCCAATGCTTTAGGTCTGACCAGTTAATTCCTCAGCAAAGAAATGTAAGTGCTAAATATCCCTGGACAGTGTTATAGAAAGCACAGTGATGTTTACTTCCCAGAATTGCCCAACCATCTTCCCAACTGTTGCTTTTTCTGCATTAGCTTCCCCAGCATGATCTTTGCCCAGGCTCTAAGCAACAGTAAATGAGGTAAAATGACATCCCTTTGTGGCCTGATTGACAGAGACACAAACACACAAAAGCCACATGAAAGTGGCGGATAAGCATGAGCTGTTTAAGACAGCACCCCTGCAGCAGAGAGGCCTCTCTCATTGTCTGATGTGGAAACAATGCAGGAAACCCCTCAGGGCCATCAAACTCAAACACCCAAACATAGGCACTTATCCCTTTGGTCATGTTCTTTCAAAGGATCCTACACATAGTTCAACTGAGGAGGCAGTGCCTTTCTGGCACATGGAAATCTACAAATCCCAGCAATTAACCCACACACACATCTGCCTCACTAATAGGTATCTGAGAATAAACAACACACACACACACACACACACACACACACATCACTTCCTGCTTGCCTTGCATCACGGAAGGAAAATGGATTGTGGACTTCACCACACATCTGTGACAATTCACAAATGTTAAAGCAGCCGTAAAGCTGGTGACCACCAAGCTGAGAGCATGTTTGGCAGGTGCTCCTCGCATAAACAAAAGAGGAAGGAGGCCACAAGCCCAAACAGAAGAGACTGGAATAGGAGGCCAGGCTCACAGGTGCCAGGATAGGAATTCTGGTCACTCTAACGTGAATAATGAGAGCAGACAACCCTCCCGCTAGTGAACTTTGGTAGCATAGAGTGGAATGCATGTGATTAACAGATGTGTCTGCACAGGCCTCTCTGGATCACATCCCAGAGATTTTCCACTGGACAGACAGACAAAAGGACAGGCATAATAAGGAGTGACATTATTCAGAATGGCAGGCTAAATCTTTACCCCGAAATGGGATCATTCAGCATGTGTAAGCAAGAAATGTACCCTGTCCCAACAATGCACATGCAAATACCATGAAGTAAAACCCCAGCTGGGAAAGGGCATCAAAAGAAAGATTTTCTGCAGTTCAGCAAATCACTTCCAGTATTTACTCTCTTTGTCAGAGCTACCTCAGGAATAAGCAAGTGATCACCTATGTCACTGCTACTACACCTGCACCCTTTGAATTTCCTTAGTCTTACATCCAAGAAACAGCAGAAGAGGTAAAAATGCAAGTTGTAGTCCACTCAGCGATTCAGCCTCCCGGAGGCGGCACTAAGGTAGATGACCCAATCATCACAAGTGCGCCATTGGTTAACGTCATAGCTTCATGTCTGAGTTTCACAGCCTGGTCTTAGTGTATATAGCACACAAACACTGAGAGGAAGTCACACAGAAGACAGAGACAAGAAGCAAAACTGCTATGATGGCTTAATCATGATTGAAATACATATGTGCGTGTATGGAAATAACATAGTGACGTATCATGTATCATTAAAGTATGCTAACAAAAATCCAAAACTGATGGGCCAGCTTAAGGGATTACATATTGATGTATATGTATAAATATTTATTGTATGCTTTGATTTATTGTTTTTAAAATGATAGATAAGGATTGCAGAATACCCCAAAGTGCAGAGGTTATTCTTTTCTGAACAAAGAGGAATTAGAAAATACTGAAGAAATTTCTGCAGTCTGACTGTAATGCGGGCCTCCACCTTAAGATGAAGGAAAGCAATTGATTCCTTCCTACTTGGACAAATCTTTATGTGTTCACATATCCTTTTGACACTAAAATTGGAGATTGATTTTGTTAGTAAAGAAGAGAGAGTCTAGAGAGATAGCTGAGCAGTTAAGAGCTCATGAGGAGGACTCTAGTTTAGTTCCCAGCACCCATGCTGTGCAGCCCACAACCACATGTAACTCCATCTCCAGGAGGGGCCAACATCTTTGGCCTCTGCAGCCACCTATACTGACACACATTGCAGAACCTTACACACAGACCCCACACACATACACATAGCTTAAAATAATACAATAAACTCTTAAAAACAAGACAAGTGGGATAAGATTAGGAGAACTTGAAAAGACTCATCTATTTTAATTAACTTCCTCTTCAGTCAAAACATGAAAATCTTTGTGTTTTTCAGAAAAAAGAAAAGTAAAACTAAACTTCACATTTCTAAGCATTGGCTAAAGTAATTATAAAGAAAAATTGATACCATTAAAATAAACTTTAAGTTTAAAATGATAAAGTTAATGAGCAAGAAAACATAGGGAAAAAACATTAGTGTATGATATTTTAAAAGTTAAGCAATAAAAAAGAAAGTAGCAAACAGTGACAATGAGTTAATATCCTTAAAAGTTTAGTTATAAAAATTCCTCACAAAACATTGGAGCTTACTAACTAGACATATCCAAGAGCATCCTCACACATGCTTGTTTCCTGCCTTCATCCTAGTGGAGCTGCTTAATTAGCACTTAAATAACACCACCAACAACAAAAAAGAAACAATAAAATATCCGAAAAGAAAAGAATGAGTGCCATCATACTAAAACAATTATTAAAGATGCTACTCAGCAGGAGTGATGTTTGTATCAAAACAAGCTCTCTAGCATATTGTTCATGAAGTATAATTATCTGTTAACACTTTTAAAAGCCAACTGACAGTCTTACTGAGACCCTTATTTTGAAATACTAAATCAGCTACAATTAGTCTGTCCTAATGAATCAACCCTCAATTAAATGAAGGCTTTATGTTGGTTGCCAGTGCTCACATAGCACTGCGTATGCACCAAATATCTATGCTTCACAAATACAACGATGATGCAGCCTGCAAATATTGCAGCAAATGCAATCCAGGTATGTAAGATATGGACCACCAGCCCCCTCCCTGCTCACTATAGTAGAAACTTATTTAACCAAAGGGAAGCATCAAATTATATAACAGTCTTCCCTTGAAAGATTATTATAGACACATTAAAATTAGGTTTATTAACAATTTGTCATACTACAAAGCATGCATATTACAATGAGTGAAAATTTTCAATCAATACTGTATATCTGTGTTACTTTAACTCTACAGATTGTTCATAGAAAGCCTACTAAAGGAGATCACATTTAATACTAGCAGTAGTTAACTTTCATGCGGGCATTATAGGAATTTGGCCCTTTTACACATAGATCCCATTGTCATTATTCACTACATTAAACTAATTTGTTCAATTTAATTGAAAATATCTGTAAAATACAAATTCCTTAGGGGTCCCACAAGATGGATCAGTGGATAAAGTCACTTCCTACCAAGGTTCACAATCTATTCTTAATTTCCAGGACCCACATGGTAGAGAGAGGGAAAACTGATTCCTACAAGTTGTCTTCTGACCTCTGCATAGGCACTATGTCATACAGACACACAAATACACACAGACACACACACACACACACACACACACACACACAGACACACACACACACACAGACACACACACACACACACACAGAGACACAGACACACACACACACAGAGACACAGACACACACACACACACACACACACACACACGATAAATATTATAAAAATATTTTTAAGAATACAAACTCAACTGTAGAGACAACATATTCAAAGTATAGTTATGTATAGTCCAATAGACTTTACTAGAAACATGAACTGAGTATAGAGATGATATGAGTATAGAGATTATATGAGTATAAACACATTTTTAAGATAAATATAATTAAACTAATTTGCATATTGCAATTTACTTTTCCCAGTTAATAAGATGTCATAGACAGGTATTTTATTTCTATAGTCAGAATTTCAGTTTTTAACCACTGTTACTCAAGTGAAAAGCACATTTCCACATGCATGAGTAAGAATCCAGGACTGAGTGGCTCCTTGGCAAAGGTATGTATATAAACTGTTATATCAGGGTTGAAGAATGAGTGAATTAATGAATGGAAAAACACAAAACATGACTTAAACCCCTGCAAGAAGCAGAGTAGCTGGGATTAGAGTCACACACTGCAGACAAATCTACCTTAGGAGATTAAAGTACCCTTTCACAAGAAAACTCGTCCTTTTAAATTATTCCTTTAGTTTTTGAGAGTGTACCATGGCACCTCTTTGCTTCCCTTCGCTCTCTCCAAGCCCTCCTGTGTCCCCTTCCTTGTTCTCTTTCAAAGTCAAGGCTTCTTTCTTCATCTATTGTCATTACATGCAAATATACGTGTATCCCAAAGGTACAAACAAAACCTGCTCAGTTTGTATAGTCTGACTTACCTGTATGTGTAAATACTTAAGGGAAAAAAATCAAACTAAAAACAAAAACACAAACAAACAAAACCACCTCTCTGGATGCATGTGTAGTATTGCCAAATTATTTCTTGTTTTAGAAGATCTGACACTTGTAGACACCTGTCTTTGTTCTTAATATAAGAAGTGCAGTTGATATCTCAGTGTAACTACCTGACAGCCAAAAACAACTGTGCACTACTCGTCCTACATGTATGTGCAGCAGTGAGAACAGAGCACAGAGATGAACTGGCATGAACATGGTTAATTACGAAATGGTATGGAACTTCCTGTGTAAATGAGTTACACATGCCAGATGTGCAACACAGCATGCTAAGTGAGTAATGCTTTCTCAGGTCTTACTTTGAGCAGAGCTATCATTAATGTACCAAAATTCAGTCTAACACTTTTGGGATATGTAGACTATGTCAAGTGATGGAGCCCCGGATGCCTATATTCCCAGGTTTTGCAGGCACAGCAGGGACTTCATTAAAATTTGTGATAAAATTCTATCCACCCAAGCTAAATTTTGTTCAGGGACTTGATGGATACTGATATGTTCTCATCCTCTCTGTGATGAGATCTTTAAGCACTCCAGACAACACATAGATCAAAGCTCAGCAAACTAGAGCCTTGGGGAACACATCCAGCCTCCCTCCTGCCCTTGGAAATAAAGAGTTACTGGAACACAGCCAGACTCATTCCTTTACTCATTGCCTGTGGCTACTGTCACATTGCAATTGCAGAGATGAGATGACATAGCTGAGAATCTAAGACCTGTGGGTACTAACATGCTTCTCCCTATCTCTTCAAAAGAGGCTTGTCAATTTCTGATTTTGAATTATGCTTGAAAAAATCAATTCCTCGATACTTATTTTCCACTTTCCTTTAAGAGTCCTGGTATTTCCAGAACAACCACAACAAAATAATAGTGCATGTCTGATCTTATTCTGGAATGGCATGCTCAGTGCTCAGTTGGAGTCAGGTGTTAGGGCTGAGAGTCATAAGTCGAACCCTCTCTCTACATTTGACTACTTAAGTAAATTTCTGGGCCTCAGTTTACTCATCTTTAAAGTAAGGATCATGAAAGCACCACCCTTAAAGAGTGAGAGCAAGAGCTAGATGTCTTTCCCTCAGCATAGTGTCTGGTAACCCATGAAACCTGGATGAGCGGATAATACTGTTCCTAGAATGTACTGGCCATGCACATGCAAATCACAACTACACAAACTCTGTAACATCTCTATGGCTCTTTCTAGTTCTCAGGCTCTGTAGTTCTCCATGAAGAAGACACTGAGCTGCCCAGGTGCCCGAGTTAATTGTATTTTAGATACCATGTGAATGTATGTAAGCTACAGAAAGACACAAAATGTAGATCACCAGTTTGTCCCATGAAATGTAGGGACTGGAGAATATATTCAGAGGAGTTGCAGAGTATATAGTCTCAGACAAGCTCTTCTATATACCTTTGAAGCTGGACTATTAAAATCTATTTAGTAACCATCAGCACACAAGACAACAGGGAACTGGCAATATAATCCCATAACCATGACAGCTAACAAGTACAGAGAATGTATGCATGTATGTCATTGGCAAATTCTTTTAATTGGAAAGCAGAATAAAGTTGCCTACAATAACATTTAATTTAATAAAGCGGCATGTTCCCAGTGACTAGTTTATACAGGGAAGGTCCTTGTCTCTTTCTCTCTCATGGCTCTCACCCCCATTCTCTTCCCTCCCTCTCCTGCTCCTTCTGAAAGGTGGCCACAGGTATCAGAGGAGAGGTTACCACCCGGGTCTGAGTAGCTGAAGATGAGCTCCCACAAAGGAGGACATTTAGCTGGATTTTAGAAGCTCAACAGTCAGGACTGGGGAATGGAGGCTGAGGTCTGGAAGGCAAGATGCTGGTCTCTGAAACCGAAGGGCTACTGGAGTCAGGACAATGGAAGAGACTTGACGAAGCAGATCCCTGAGGCCATCATGAGGACTTGTGGCTCTTCTCAGAAGGTACAGGATACCTCAGGAAGTCCCACAATAGGAAAGTGAGCTGACAGTGGGATATGCCACAAAATGAACTAGGACACAGCACACAGACTGTGGCTAGGAGTAGCCATGAGTCACCAGCACTCTTCCTGGCCTTGAGGTTCCTGGGTCACTACACAGGACAGTCAGACCCAAATAGCTTTACCTTTTTTAGAAAATCTTTTTCTGACTACCATTTTTAACAAAGAGACGTCTAAATGTGTAGTGCTCTTGGTCTCCACACTTCCCACTCTAGTGTCTCACTTACCGAGGAGAGAGAGGGTAGAGCCGCGTGGCCTCCGTCATGAATCACACTGAACTGTGTGGCTACATGGGCACCCAAGCCGGGTTTTCACACACCAGCCCTTCAACAAATCATAAGAGACAGAAGTCAAGTTAGCTCATATTAAAACACTGCAGTCTTCACTTATAAAGGCTAGGGAGTTCCATCAACGCCCTAACAACCAGTACAAGAATCTCTAGCAACACAGGAGAGAAAGAGGCACGGTACAGCTCAGTGATCACCATTAGGAGAGACCTAAATTAGCAATATAGACACCACTGAGGTTTTTTTCTTAGAAAAAAAAGATAAACTTAAAAAAAATGATGCTGAGTTTTTTTTTCAAGATTTATTTTAGTTTGAATTCTTCATCTGGGTGTGAGGTGTATGTGGTAGTAAGTGTGGGTACCCACAAAGGCCAGAAGTTTCAGATCACCTACAATTGGAGTTAGAGGCAGATGTGAGCTTCCTGATATGTGAGCTGGGAACCAAATGCAGGACCTCTACAAGAGCATACATGCTCAATTGCTGAGCCATCTCTCCAGCCTGAGGATATTAAAATTTTCGTGCTGTTGAATATGTGAAAAAAAATCTCATGAAATGTCCAAAGGGGCCATTATTTCAAGGTCCCTGGAATTACTTTAAGCAGTTTGAAAATAAAAACGTGGCCATTGTAATGGCTCCTTCATTGCAAATCTTGGACAAAAGTTCCTAAAATAAAGCATTTCACAAGGTGTTAGTTAAAGGTAAGTACAGCATCAACTACATCTGAGTCTGAGTTTGCATTGTCACATCATGTCCATGTGTTTTCTGCACAAGAATAAGACTTAATAAGAAAGGTTATCCAGTATCACAAAATCAATCCACCTCACCAAAAGCCAGAAAACGTATTGTATCGCCTTGTAAATGTAGTCTATTAAAACAAGAAAACCATATTGTAATGGCAAACACAAGAGCCCGAAGTAGGTGGCTCCCAACTTGTTATCCATGCAGTGACATGTCTGCTATTGCTGAAGGACTTCTGTGACTTCCAAGGCTGGTTTCTGCTATTGTACATGTGAAGCATAATGGGGTCCTCTGTCCTCACCCACACACTAGAGAACAGCTGTGAATGATGAGAAAATGAGAAGACCTTCCAGGACATTCTGCGATTCTTCTAAACAATGAGCCCCATGAGGCACATGTCGATAATGATCAAAAGCCAAGAAGCCTCCACAAAACAGCCCAAATTTTAATATAATGCTGGAAGTGTACAAAATGGAATCCGCTGAAATGCCTTTAGGGATGTCCTGGATTTGGGGGGACAGAGAGCAGGGAGACACCAACACTGCCATTCTATGAGGTGTCCAGCTTCTAGAGGAGGACTATGGAGAGTATGGAGAATTCAAGAGAAGCAAGGAAGTGACTCAAGGCAGCTTTGGAAGTGCTTGCCATGAAGACTCCAGAGGGGCCCAGGTGCAACCCTATCCTCCAGCATTGCCAACTCCAAGGCCTCACTGGGGTCTTCATGACCAGTGATATCATCAGTTGGAAGGGATAAGGTACAGATGCAACACTTTAAGGCCAAAAGAAAGGTCAAGGAGCTTTCCCCAAGGTAAAGAGGCATGCTCAGTCCAGGAAAATAATGTAAAACAGTCCATTTTTTTGTATCACCAATAATATCTCCTATGTGTGTGGCAATAAAATGTTGATTAGGACATTATATTAAATAGCATATTTGAACACAGGAGTTGTTTATCTTGGGCCCTACAATCTACTTTATAACAACTACTACTAAAAGTCCTTCACATTTGCTTGTTTAGATCATAGTCTAAGTTTAATAGCAGAATTGGAGAGATCTACTGTTTCCCACTCTGGCTCTGTGGCTATGTCTTGTAATAACAACACAACACAAAAGATTTAAATTAAAAATAGATGATGTATGAAGATTTATCTCAATGGTAGAGTGCTTGCCTAGCAAGCATGAGAGAGGAAAACAACCGACATCACAGACTTTCTAGCCCTTTAAGTGCTGGTGGTGCATGCCTTTAATCCCAGCACTTGGGAGGCAGAGGCAGGCATGTCTCCATGAGTTCAAGGCCAGCCTGGTCTACCAAGCTAGTTCCAGGACAGCTAGAACTACACAAAGAAACCCTGTCTTGAAAAACCAAGTATCTACATGTGACAAGCCTCCAATCCTCCCCATGACAGGTTACAGATTAGTTGATATAGAGCCTCAGGACTTAGGGATGACATCCCTAGAACAAAGCATTTTGTTAATTGACAAAAAAGATGAAGCAAAAAAAGAACGCTTTAAGAATTGAGGACTGGTGGTACAAACAGAGCAGATAATGCAGAAGAGAAATCCCTGCTTAATCCAAACAGGGCCAACCATAGGCAGGGCAGGCAGACAGTTGCAGAACAACTCTTGCTGCAAAACCTGCCTCTTTCCCCTTTGAACATTACACTGTGATGGGCAGACCACCTGGGTTGAGAAGAGCACAACTCCCTTCAGAACCTGACATCTGAATACAAAGACAGGATGGCAACAGGAGTCAGGCACAAGCCTTCAGCATGTAACTGTGCCTGTGTTTGCACCAACAGTGAAATGGACAGCCACTGGCTTTACGCCTGACAGCTAAGCTGGCAACAGCAGGACCTTCCTCCTGAAGCTCAGCCACTATCCAGCCAGGTGTTGAAGCATTTTGGGAACTTATGCAGTTCAAAGGAACACCTGCATGGGCCAAGGTGCATGGGCTCAGGTGCAGCAACTGCAGTAGCATACCAAGTCCTTAGCAGGGGGCACGTGATAGGAACATTCCTCCAGATGGAAAAGCCCAGCTTGCTTATGGGACTTGGTCACAGTGAAGACATAAGTCACAGATCACTCAAAGAAATTCTAGAAAACTGAAGGGATTCAGAGGCACAGCCAACCTGACTTAGTAACATCAGTTCCCCATTTGTCTCAATTTCCTGCTGACATCACTCTTTCCTTTTTCTACATGGTATCGACCTTGATACAATCTCTGAAGTTGAACAGAACCACTATGGGGAAAAAAAAAATCTACCTCTAGGAATATAAGTGCAGAATTATCACTAGAACTCTTGTTGATGAACAAATAATTGTTCCCAGCAGTTTCATCTCACAACTACCTCCATGGGTTCCTACAATGTCTCCAAGTGAAAATGATAAAATGTAAGCATCAATTACGGCTTACTAAGTGCCCATCAGCACAAGGCTTTGAACATAAATATGCTCTATTCTCTCTGATTACCCTACTCAGCAGGAGGTAGTGTGGATTTATAAATTCTTGTGGAGACTGAAGTTCAGCTAAGCAGCAGCCTTTATTCTACAAATCCAAGAAATAAATTCACATTTTAGGCAGAGTTCATCTTGGGGTTTTGAGAATACTAAAATCACATTGGAAATTGAATGAAAATAGAAATCAAATTAAAATAGACAGACTTTCCACCTAGTATCATATGTCTAAAAGAAACTCTATCAGATGGATGCTTAATAAACCTAAACACGGTCAGGCTAGGATTTCTCAACTTGGAAGATCTAAGCAGTGGCAATGTCTTGTCATCAGTGTGTAGGTCCCATAGTAACTATGTCCAACACATCCTGATGGCAATGTTTAGGTAAGAGCTAGAAAAATTCAAAAAGAATCTGTGCTCTCAGGAGATCACACAAAGCACTATGATTTTTCTATTACATAATTTACAAATACTATGAAACTAGAGGGAAGCAAGATTAATTACAGATAAAAAGTGAAGAAAAGCTACCTGAGGGAAAAATGACAGGGGACATTGGCTTCAATAGCTGAGTAGAAAGAGGTTAGAATGTGAAAAGAGGTGATGAAATATGGATAAATTACAAGTAGAGGAAATAGCAAACTCATCAGCCATGCCTAAGAATCATCAGCAGTAACTAAAGAGGCATTGTGGTCAACACATGCTGAGTTGGACATAAGTGTCTGGTACCATTGTTTGGGTTGGGTATATTGATAGAACTGGGGCATAGAGCCACCACAGAAAGGACTCCACAAGAATACACAAGGAGCAGGATTGTCTGGAAGAAAGCAATTCTGCTAAGGAGGAATATTAGGACTGCAGAGAACTAGGAGCCACAAGCAGAAAAATGCCCTTTTTTTATCATGTTTTCATGGAAAACAAGAAAAAATGGAAGAATCTCCTGTAAGAGGCTAAGGAACAAGGAAGGATAGTCTCCCAAATGTTGGGGTATTAGAGCAGTGCCTGGCAGAGGTGCGTGTCCCCACGTCCACATCAAAACTACCACCACACATGACCAATGGGAGAAAGACACAAGGGAGCCACACTAGATACTGATAGATGGGAAAGCAGATGACAAACAGACTCCAGGGTATGTCAACTGCATAAAGAGATGAGACTTAATCCAAAGGAGAGGAGAGGAGCTGAGGTTCAGTGGAATGTCAGGATAAGAGGGTTTTAAAAGCATCAGTATGGCAGTTCTGCAGAGGACAGGAAAGGGAGGCACAAGGCAGGCCAGAGGCTAAACAAGATACCTTTCATTATTAGAAGTTTTGAAGAAATTGTTAAGCTTGAAATTGCAAAGAACGGTCTTCCCCAAATCAGTTCCTAAGGGGTACACTTTGATCTCTTCAAATATTCTGTGTGATACTAGTCCACTTGAACTTCATGGATACTATAATACATGGTAGATAGTCTATGCTAACAATGGGGTCAAGGGTGTGGGCTTTGTGCCACTCATCACGGGTCTGACTTCAGAATGCGTTGTAGACTAGGGCCAACCACATAGGCAATCAGCCATCCTTACCTGATCCATTCCCAATAAAACCCTGGAAACCAAGAACAGGGGTTTGCTTCTCTGAGTGACAGTGCTCCACATCTTGTACTCAGTATACTTTGAACTAGAATGAAACACTGTCCACTTTATCCCACTGGGAAAGATAACCAGAGATAAGCCCATCTCCCCCAGCTTCCATCTTAGGGCATGTTTTCCACTGCTGATCATAATCTGTTTCCTTTGATCAAATCAACCACAGCCATGTACCCAACTGCTCTTCCAGTTCTGTGAGTCTTTTGAGAAAACATTCACTGATCCTCAAGTTAGACTTGAGAACTCCCATCTAGAAATACACTGGAAAAGGAAGGCTCAAATCCAACGATCTTATATGCTAAAGAAAGGCTGTATTTCCATGACTAGATAGAAATGTAAAATACACAGGAGGAACTCAGAACCAATTCAAGTTTGGAAGCAGAAGGTTTGGGGAAAGAGGGAACTATTAAAGAGAATGGCCTCAGGCTTCACTGCAGACATGCATGGGGTCCCCTCATGTCCAGCTGTGCTGTTTGGAGCCAGAAGAGCAACATGTAAAGCTTACAAATCAAACCTATCATTTTAATTTGGAATTATTCACAAATAAAATATATACCACCTTCATAGATGTAGATTAACTACCTAAAAGGAGTTTTAAATGTTTTAAAAATAGGACTATCAATTGTGGTCTTTAAAAAAAAAAAGTTATACATAAATACCTATCAAGAAACACAGAATATACTGTATCAGAAATGAAAACCCTTGAATTTTATAGGAATATTAACAATGAGGCTCTGACCCTTCTATCCAGGAATTGAAATGTGAAGTGAATAAGGGACATGACTCTCCCAGTGTGTGAGTTCAATGCCACGAGCTTGGTTCTAAATGACTACATGAAACCCAGGACCCATGGCTAGGCAGGTGAATATATTCCTAATGCAATGCTAAGACACAAGGGAGGGGGGCTTTGGGAGAGCAGTATCAAGCTGGGAACAGTGTCCCAGTTTTTCACCAAGAAGCCACTGTGGTTCTGTGGTGCCTGCAGACAACCAACCATTGATGGGATGACAAGGCCTGTACATACCACTCATCTTTTGTTCACTCTCTTTGACCTGGCCGCATGAGGTTACCTCTTCTTTAAAGAAAGGTGTACCCTACTATACAGCAGTTGGGGAAATCAGCCATTGGTGCTTCAGGAAAGAAGGGTACTGTAGTTAGAATCTGCAGCCCTCCAGGCAAAGAAAGAAAGGTATGAAAAGGGAACAGAGTAAAGGCCATCAAGATTTAAAAAAAAAAAAAGTATTAGAGAGGAGAATAGATGGAGGGGAAGGGAGAAAGGCAAAAGAGGGAAGCAGAGGTTCAGCAGAAGACCCAACATGGTGCAGCCCTTTTCTTTAAAACACCAAACACTTTCTCACAGTAAATTGTATCTTCACTGTTTACCTTCTAGAATAGATTTCATCGTGCACGTTTGAAGTTCACAATATGATGTAGTGGACTACCCAGAGTGAAGTGATAGCTACAATGAAGACACTTGTCCACAACCTCAGGGACCTGGATTCGAGTGACAAGAGCAGCAGAAGTGTGACATGAATCTCAGCTGTTGTACAGTTTTCTTAACTCGCATCCTCAACTCCAGAAATGGGGAAAAGGGCTGCATCTCAGGACCTCTTGGGCTTTACCTTCCGCTGGCAGAACCTCTTCCCCCAGCTGTCTCCCCCACCCACACGTTCTCAGACCAATATCCCTGCATTCAAAAGATGCATAGGTACACACAAAGCAGACTTCGTGAAGCCAGACATCTTACACAACAAAGGCAAAATATAACATATACGCATTTATAATAAAGATGTGCCAATGATAATAATAGGATTCTGCATCTAAAACAGCAAACACGTGTTTCCCTCTGCACAGCAGCTTACATGTGCTAGACATATTTTCCTGCATCCGCTTCAAGATAGGATAAGACCAAAAATCGCATGCAAAGCACTACAATCATAGGGAAGGCCACTGTCCTCCAGAAATTCCCCTTCTGGAAGTTAGCCTTACCAAATTCAACATTCTCCCTAGTAGCCAGCTAACTGTGTTCTTGAAAAACGACCCCATACATTAATTTTTTAAAAAAATAACATTTAATAAAGAATCTGCTTGGCAATTACCTCGTGTGCCTTTGAAAAGGATGCTGAAATTTCCCACCATCAAATGTTTAGATATAGACTTGGGATGGACTCAGGAAACATGGAGGCCAGCCCCAAAGACAACTGAGGCCTCATGGACAGTCCTGAGTGACCTCATGTGACCCCAGGCCAAGAGCATATAATAATGACAAGCTCTGTCACTGAGACCTAAGAAAGCAGCCCTGTCTTCCTGGACAGAATAGTGGCCATGCTGAGACCCTGAGAGAAGAGCCCTATCTTCCTGGACAGAACAGTGAGCCGTGCTGAGACCCTGAGAGAAGAGCCCTGTCTTCCTGGACAGAACAGTGGCCATGCTGAGACCCTGAGAGAAGAGCCCTGTCTTCCTGGACAGAACAGTGACCATGCTGAGACCCTGAGAGAAGAGCCCTGTCTTCCTGGACAGAACAGTGAGCCGTGCTGAGACCCTGAGAGAAGAGCCCTGTCTTCCTGGACAGAACAGTGGCCATGCTGCATTGAAACAGCAAGGTACATGGCAAAGAGACATGTGCTTCCCTCTGAGAGTTGTCATACCCAAGCACAGCCCCCCTCTATTGGAGGGGAGTCGCTTAAGCACACAGTGGCTTAGACACAATAAACACGGGCTGAGAATCCACACAAAAGGGAAGACAGAAACAATTTCCTTTCTGAGCACACTGGCCAATCCTGAAAACATTTGGGAAGAAAGAAATCCAATTGTTTTCCACTTAGTCTTTCTGAAGATTACCCTTCCGTGAGTACTTGGAGCTGGTAGTAATTGCTGACCCTGGAACTAGCGCATTGCCTCAATAGGTGGAAAAAAGCTAGAGAAAAACACTTGCTACTGAATGCCTCCCAATGGGGCAATGCAGTGAGCTATGTTCTTGGTTGCAAAGAAGGCATGGGAATAGATGGAAAGAGCGGGGTCTAAAAATCACTATTGAACCAAACAAGTTCCCAAAGATCAAGCAACTGTTCAAAATGAAAAATTTTCAAAATTGACTTTCTAAGGACATCAAGGTTTCGTAATAGTGTCCTTATTTAGGTTACTATATGCCACATTTTGAAAGAGCAAGCTTGCTTTTCATGCAGGCAATTTTGAAGTGTTTGCACAAAGTGGTTAATTTGCATGGACAATTGGACTCTCAGCTTTTATTTTGACAGCCAAATTGATCCATCTTTACAGGCTAGCATCTCAACACTCAGAAAGAGAAGGGAGGTTGAGGTCCGTTCATGCTGTGGCCTCCTGAGTGTACAGACTCAGAACAACACACCCAACAGGGCTCAGCCTGTGAGCAGCACTTTGAAGCAACAGGGGATTCTAACACTAAGATCCAGCTCCACGGGGCTAAGAGTTAGAAGTGATTGGTCCAACATTCGCCTATTAAGCACAAGGCCATGGGCTGGATCCCCAGCACTAAAACACTAAACAAAACTCTGATAAACAGAGAGGAAAGAGCCCAGGTTGATCTCAGTAAGTAACAACCCTCTGGAAATGTAGAACGTACTAAGCCAGGCATAAGGCAGATAGACATCTGCTGCTGGAGGACTGGAAGAAAATGGAGACTTATTTAGCCTTGGGAAGTTGGCTGGCTGTGAGATTTCCAGTGAATTGTGAATGAAATGACAAGTGTTAAATCATTCAGTTAAACATTTCCCTATGAAAATAACAAGTACGAGGGTTTTTAAGAAGTTCCTTGCTACAAACTCAGCGTAGAAAATTAGAAGGATGCGTTCCATCAACTCAGTGCAGAGTAAGATGCTCCAAAGCCACAGAGACTAGCGGACTCTGTATACCCAGTTCCAATCCATCAGTACCTTTGTCTCATAGGTGTGAACCCAAATGTCACTGCTTTGTGTAGGTAAGGTGGTCTGAGCTCCCAAATTATGTTGCTTGGAAGATGATATGACATGATGTTTCCACATACCCGAGCACACTATAAGAAGTCTTTCCAGAATATTTATCTCAGCAAAGATAATAATCAAAGATGTGAAAAACAAAACTTTCATCTCGCTTTTAGCATTGGTGCATGAAGCCAAGTTGTGGAGGAAAAGAGCCTTTCCACCCCAGGGTTTGCTCACATTTTATCGAGAATGTAAGACTACATGGGAGTCTTGCCACACCAAAGATGCGAGTCTGTCCTTTCTGTCATCTCTCAACATAAATTAGTGATAAAAACAAGAAACAGGCTATTCTGCAGTAGACCAGCTGTGGCCTTATCTTCCCATACACTCTGCTGTGTTTTGTGTTTACACTTGTGGAGGAACAAAAAAAAAAAAGAAAGAAAAGAAAACATTTTTTTTAATTGGCTCTGAGTCATGTCATCCATTTTGGTACCAATTGTTCTGAAGCTTCCTTCCAAATGAAGACACCAAGCAGCTTCACTAGTGTTTAGAAACAGCTGTGTCCTCTACTTTTGATTACCCATGATGCCATCTGCCCATGCAACAGACTCCAGCATGAAGGTTCTGAGGAGAGAGCATACCCGATGCAGGTTCAAATTCAAACACTCAGAGGAAGGGACACTCCTCTAAATAACTCAAAAGGATTTACTTATTTCTTTCTTAAATTCATTCCAGGTATGGTCATTATAAAATACTGCATAGGGGGGGGTCCTCAAAACTAGAGCTACCACACGGCCCTGGATTCTCACTCCTGGCCACGTATCCAAAGGGAAGGAAATCAGTATGGGGAGGAGAGCTCTGAACCCTCACAATAAGTGAAGCAGTTTTCATAATCACAAGAAATAGAAATAGGCCAAACTTCCATTGGTTATTGAATGGCTAAAAGAATGTGAAATGTGTGTCCTAGAATGCTTACTGTTCAGGCATTAAAAAGAGTGACATCCTATCATTTGTGACAACAAAGGTGGGAATTTGGAATTTCATGAACTAAATAAACTAGGCACACAAAGGCAAACATCACACATTTTCCAAGTTTAAGTTTAGAAGAAAGCTAATTGCAGAGGTGTGGGGTAGAATACTCGTTACCAAACACTAAAAAGAGGGAGACAGAGAAAAGCTGGTTGATGCAGGAGAGGTAGCAGCATAGACTTGGGAGCCTTAAGTTCTAGCATCAAAAACATGGCAGGTGACAATACCTAACAGTCATGAATAGAACAGTTCAAATCAGCTGGAAGAATAAAGGAAACAGATATCCCAATCAGCTAATAACCCCGATTTTATCATTACACTGTGAGTGCATATGTGAAAAGACCATACTGCATGACATAAATGCAAACACTTATTTTGTATCAACAAGAAAAATAATTGGCTCTTGAGTTAACAGTAAACTCTTATCTTTGCCTCTCTACCCAACCTTGTGTTGCAGGTGAGAATACAAATGTAATGATAAAACATTGAAGCAGATTCACAATTCATCCTAGGAACCTTCTCAGGAGCCACAGTTAATCTTGAACAACACGCTCAAGCCATGTCTGTTCTAGTAAACAGTCCAGCTGGCAGCACAGAGGACCATGAAACTGCAGAAGGGGTTGTGGTGTTTTCCCTGAAAGTGCTCACAGGCATTCCTGATACCTGTCCCCTCCTGCTTCCCAGCCAAGCAATAGAATAAGGAGGAGCTGTCCCATCCTCAACTGTGCATCTTCCTGGGGGTGTGCAGCAGAAGCTGATCATTGGTATTGGCTTTCTGTCTGTCTGTTTGTTTTTTGTTTTGTTTTTTTCCCATGGACATGAAGCAACCTGGGGGCGGGGTTTGAAGCCCTCTGTGGTTCCCAGGAAGCTCAAGTATTGACAGCATTTTCAAACTCACCTCTCCTGCCCCTTCAGGTATATCACACTGACTGGACTTCATGGAAGTGGTGCTTCCTGCCAGCCCTTCTTGCTGGCTCCCTGAAAGCTGCATGTCCCCAGCATCATGGTGTGAGGTAGTTTTTTCTCTCCAGCAACTGATGTCCCTAGCAGCTACTGTGATCATCACACTCTGTGATCCCACTGACCTCCCAGTGAAGGAGGGAACCTTTTCTTAGTCATCTTTGGATCCTGAAACCAGGCCAAATGAAAGCAGCAAGACGAGAATGCCCCTTTGCCTCTTGAGATGGATGTAAATATTCACAGTATAGCTTACCCCTAGGGTATACATCTAAAGGGATCCTTCCAGTTGAACAGCATTTTATCCAGTCCGATCTCATTTTCTGATGTCAGCCAGAATCACATAGAAATACAGAGAAAACCTGGTGGAATCTAAGGATTATCTCCTCCTCATGCAGATCTTCCAGAACACACTGTTCAGGCAAAAGTTGCCAGACATGGGCTGAGCATAAACTACTTTGCTACAGATGATGAGAGAAAACCCAAGTCCCAGCCTCAGAAGTTCTTGTCTTGGCTTGATCCTACCTTGGCTTGAAGGAAAAGTTTCCTATTACTCTGCACCAAAGATGCTTTGGGGGCCATTTATTTGGTGCACCTGCTTTCATTGATGCTGGGCTATGTCTTATCCACTCAAGAATGAAATCCCAACTCCCAGCAGGCATTCCAGTACTCAGAAACTGATGTCTCCCCTCTGCTCATCCACAAGTCTGATAGATACACATATAGACCCTCCCCTCTGGTGCTCCTGGAGACATATCCTACATGGTCTGAGAGTCTCTGTGACTAGAGGCTTTCCCCAGGGCTGTCACATGATGATGTCCAAAGGGCAACTGAGGACAACTTTATGGCCCAACCATCCAATAGGAAAATGTGTTCTTCCAGTAATATAAACACTAGCTTCAAAAAGCTTTCTTGCCCAACTTTTGTAACTCCCCCAGCAAATCCATTTGTATAGATATCAGGGCAGCTGAAAAATGAAAATTATTCCAGTTAATGATATTCAATGTCACAAGAGTAACTCCAGAGAGGCCATGGATGACAATATAATATCTAGGTTTGTCATCCTTGTTTGTTTATATTTGCAACTCCGGGGGGTTGAACACATGCCTTTTGCATACAAAGCAAACATCCCACAAATTACCTTCAATTCCTGCTCCAAACTTCTCACTTTGCTTCTGGGGCTCCTATGCTCTGTAACCATGGCCTTCAGGCTCCTCAGACACCAATGTTCTTCAATCATCCAACCCTTGTTATCTGGGTGTCCCTCCAAGCTACTCAGCTACCTCCTTGCTTCTTCCTAGCTAGCCATACATAAAAGACACATTTTTACTGCTTCTGGTCCTTTTGGATAAGATCAAATATGAAAGTCTGGAGGCAGTCCCTGCTCACTGTCCAGTTTCAATTTTACTTGTGGCTTTAGAAGAAACACATGTGTTCTTGTTAAAAATTAAATGGACATTACTATATGAGCCATTAAATTAAAAAGTTCTTGCAAGTATTTTTAAGTATCCTGTGCTTTATTCCAAATGTGTTTCTTAATCTTGACTTTATTATGTGTGTGATTTGGTCCATTCACAGGTAACAATGCTCATCAACCACTTTTGGAATGTAAAGACACAACAGCACTCCACAAGAGTAATAAGCCTGAGCCTGGACCCCAGAGCTGTACAGAAAAGTTCATATGATTCTCCGGAAGAGAGTAAACCATAGTGGGGAAATAAAGCTGAGTTACCACAGTCCAAAGAATTGCCTCTGTTCTGGGATCACTTTCTCAAACCATATAAACTGAAGTGTTAAACTACAAGGCTCAAGCCACATTATGCTTCTCATCCATCTCTTCTTTTGGACCAGCAGACATCCGGCAACTCAGCAGACTGCTAATCTAAAACCTGTCCATCTCTCCTCACAGGTCCCATGAGAGAAACTATGGAATCATAGGCCAGCCTCTTGTTGTAGCAGTCACTGAAAACACTGGGGAAATTAAATAATAAACAAAGGCTCAAATTTAAATAGAAAGCTGAGAGCACTGGTGGATGGAGGGGGAAGGAAACATTTGCCCTGTGGGCTGTTTACTCCTTGATGTGCATCTGATTGCTCTGCAAAGAAAGACGCTGCTGTCATTAGTGCTTGGCAATACCTAACACATAGCCCATTTTTAAGTGCTGCAAAAGAGACACGGGTCTGAAAAACAGCATGAAATTTGGGTGACAGCTAGTTCAAGGACTTCTAAGGTAACTGCTGGGCCATCAGCAATGACACAGTGTTTGGTCAACCAATGATAACCCACCTCCTCCTCCTCCTCCTCCACATCTGCCCTCTGCTATTTTCATATTCGAGGGGACATGGCGCCCGACACCAGCAGCTGAAAGGAAAAACTGAGCACAGCAATTGTGAAATGAATGAGGAGTTTCCTGAGTCCCCTCTGATATGAATCTCAGACAGTGCCAGCTGCTTTACTGCCTTCAATTGCTTGGTCAAGGGTGACAGACGTGTCACTTTCTGGGCAGATAGATAGAAAGGTTTGAACAGCAAATGTCAGCCATGGCTATAACTAGAAGCAGAAGAAGAACAGAATAATCTTTAGGAAATCAGGTAGCAGGAGGCTGAAATACACACCTGACCCACTTGGTGTCACAAGACAGACTCTACCATCTTTTGCCATCTCCGTGTGCCTAGCCACCAGCTTTCTGCTACAGCCTAGGGTGGCTGGGATGTCTCCTAAAGCAAAGAGAAGCCTTTAACGAAAGCAAGGACAGAGGAGTCTCAATGACCAAAGCTTGTTCCTACAAGGACAGTCATTCAGAAACTGTCACTGTTGAGAAGACATCTCCATTCTGGCTGAAATCACTAGCTGGAGTCCCTTTCTGTTCAACTCTAATATGCTTTGATAGAGATATGATCGTCAAGGTGAGCTCATTGCCTGGGGCTGGATGCTATGCAGGAACTCCAAAGCTGTCCTTGCCGATCACTGAAAGTTAGGGTTTGGGGGAAGTAGTAGTTGTGTCTCAGTCAGCTTTTTACAGCCCTTGACAATACACGCTCTCCAAGCTAAACATACCTCGGCTCAGCTTCCCACCCCCTCTCTGGCCCTCATTGTTCTGCACAGGTCAGAGAGACTGGCATGGTGTTTTGAAATGAAGTTGCTGGCTAGTTGAGATCAAAGTCATGTTGGGCTACCACAAGTTTGGCTATTGTCTTTACCCTGTACTTAACCAAATTTCTCTTAGCTTTGCCCACATTCCCCTTACAGGGAGCTCTTAAAAGGATCAGTCAGCTCCTGAAGATGCTACTGCGGATGCTACAAAGTCCACCACTGTCTTGCAGGCGAGTGCAGAAGCAATGAAGCTCTCGCACAGTGGAGCCTAAGCCATAGAGCTCTGATTCTAGTCCACAGGGATGGTGTTCACCATCCAGAGAAACAAGCTGAGAGCTGCTTCAGACAGGAGATCTACCAAAGAACTCAAGGGGAGTCCCATTTGATCCTTCTCAGGTGATGCTCCAATGACCAAGGCTAGGTAGGCTTGGAAAGAGAATACACATCTTTGCTCTCCTACATCTGAGCATGGGGGGTCTCAAAACATTTCTTCATAGAGTAACTGGACTTCATGCCAGGAAAGGGCAATACAGCGGGTCCTCCTTACCCACAGATCCTGTATTTACAGAATTGTCTGTGAACTGAAATAAGTTCCTGCCCTCCAAATCAACCCAGCTTGACCCACTTCGAATCAGTCACTGGGAATCGCAGTACGACAAGCCTGAGTCTCCCAAGTGCACATCCTAGCTGAGGTCTAAATGCAGCTCCCTGCAGCCTCATCCCTGTTCTGATATTGTGAGCCAGGGCCATGAGATCTGCTCAGTGACATGTACTGTGTGCGTGCGTGTGTGTGCGTGTGTGTGTGTGTGTGTGTGTGTGTGTGCGTATGTGTGAGTGTGTCTGTGTGTGTGTATGTGTGAGTGTGTCTGTGTGTGTCTGTGTGTATGTGTATGTGTTAGTGTGTCTATGTGTGTCTGTGTGTGTGTCTGTGTGTGTATGTGTGAGTGTGTCTGTGTGTGTGTTTGTGTGTGAGTGTGTCTGTGTCTGTGTCTGAATGTATCCTTCTGTTTACATATACGAGTTCACGTGTGTGCAGGTCAAAGGTTAACCCAAGCACTATTCTTGAAATGCTGTCACCTTATTTTTTGAAACCAAGTTTTTGTTTGCTTGCTTGTTTGTTTGTTTCTAATTGTTTGCTTTAAGATAGGGTCTCACTATATGACTGTAGCCGAAGGTGACCTGGAACTCTCAAAGATCTTCCTGCCTCTGCCTCTGCAATGCTGGGATAAAAGGCACCATCAGGCCCACCTCAAAGCTGGGTCTCTTTATTGAAACTCATCAATTAGGCTAGGCTGGCTCCCTAGCAAGCTCCTGCAATTTGTCCACCCCCTCCTCTGCAGAGCTAGCATTACAGGCAAGCATCACCACCCCTGGCTCTTGAGATCAAATGTGGGTCCTCATGGTTGCAGGCAAGCATCCTATCAACTAAGCTAGCTACTCAGACTCATGCTAGTATTTCTTTGTTACTGATTAATCTGTTTTAAATGGCACCAAAACAGTGTTGATAGGCGTTGTAGTATTCCTGAGTATAAGTCTGTGATGTCCTTACCAAGAAAATGAATGCTAGGCAAGCATCATTCAAATAGTAATTATCATTCAATTGTCCATAAGGTTTAAAAAAAAAAAAAAAAAAGAACACTATGTAGGGCTGGAGAGGTAAGACAGTGAGAGAGAGCAGATCCCAAGCACAAAAGAGCTCAGACACATGTACCTCAGTACCAGGGGTGCAGAGACAGGATTCCTGGGGTTTGCTGGTCAACTAATCTACCCTAAACAAAAGGGAAAACTCTGGGCTTAGTGAGAGACTCTGTCTCAAAGCAATAAAGGGGACCACCATGATAGAGGGGGACATCTTATATTCTTGTATAAACGTGGGCACAAGCACTATACATATATGTATATGTACACACACACACACACACACACACACACACACACACACACACACGTGTGTGTGTGTGTGTGTGTGTATTGTATCTAACAAAAATGCCCACAAATAGAATATTCAGTGGTCAACTGGGGTGAATTTTGTGGACAATCTAACCCCATAGTTTCCCTGGGAACAGTGGCCCAGTATTTGTTAGTTCAGGATTTGCAGAGACTTTAGAGAAAATACCACAGAGAACAGAAAGGCTTGTGCATGCTGAAGGGCATGGGTGACAGCTGAAAAGGAGCACCTGCTCCCCAGCTCTGCATAGAACATCACAGGCAGATGAAGGAAGGCTGCAGGACTGAACAAAATGGAGTACAGATCATTCAGAAGAGCAGCCAGCTCCGGTGCACAGTGGGAGACGAGGGGTCATGGAGCAGAAACTCAAGAGGCACAGCTGCCTACACATTCTCTAAGCAAGCTGTGCCTCTGTGCCTCACAGGAGCCCATAACTCACCTAGCTAACAGCAAACTGGGAGGGCTATGGGAGCCTGAGTGTCTGGCACTAACCACCATGGGCAGTGACCTTTGTGAAGTCATTCTGCAGTGAAAATGAGGCCCCTCAGAAACAGAAATCCAGACAGTTAATAGGCATCAGGAAGGATGGGCTGGTGGCTAAGGTCACCAGTGGAATAAGAGCCCAGGCTTTGGCTCACAGGGCTTCTTATGGCTTTAATTACACCAGTGCCATGTGAACCACTTCTAGCTCTCATTAGAGAAGGGCAATCTTTGTTCCCTGGATTTAAGCAATGATTACAATCTAAAAGAGTTGATTGTGTCTCATTATGCTGGAGATAATATATTCCTGATGATCCATGCCATTAACTTGAACCTCTAAATACCAACACAGGTCATATGGCCCCCCTTTAATGTATTCCCATCTGTTGTGCATCTGACAGAAAAAGGTGTTCTTAA
The DNA here is from genome assembly GCF_903995425.1 of Onychomys torridus. Taxonomy (NCBI): domain Eukaryota; kingdom Metazoa; phylum Chordata; class Mammalia; order Rodentia; family Cricetidae; genus Onychomys; species Onychomys torridus. The sequence continues at coordinate 70,396,696 of NC_050457.1, read as the reverse complement.
CACAGTGCATAAAAGAGAAACTGAGAAAGCAGTACAGAACAGCAAGCCTTGTTCCTTGTTTTCCACTCCAGGAACATCTTATCTTAATTTAATTGAGTCGCTCTGGTACAGTGAGATCTTTAATACTTAAAAAGCAAAGCAAAACAAAAAGCAAAGGAATGGTAAAATGGCACAGAGCTTCACCTCCCTGCTTCCTGGTCTCAGCTCTCACCTCCTTCTCTTCTGCACTACAGTCACAGGAACTGCACACACCACTCCTAGGTGGAACTGGCTTCTTTTTAAGCCAACCCCTTTCCATTATGATGATGAAAAAAACAAAAACCAAAAAACCTGAATGTCATTCTCCCTTTCTACTTCTACACTGTCAGTTTCCAAAAGAGTAAGCTGAAGTATGGGAAAGAAATTCACATGTGTCAACACAGCTAAAACTGCTCCCAAGAGGCTGTGCCCACTCTTCCTCCACTGAATAAATAATTAGGATTGTGACTGCAAAAGCAAAACTTAGCCATAAGTGTATTCATAAAGGAAATCAAAATTGACGAAATCAACAAATAACACATCAAATACTAATATTTTGGTAGGAATCAGTCACCAGATTTTCATCCAACCTGCAGCACCAGAACTGCCCCTCCCTGGTCCAGTCAGTCCCTAGGGCTGCAATTACTGCAGACTGCCACTTCTCTGGGGTTCCCAGTGACCATTTCAACACAGGACTGAACTGCAGAAGGCTATTGTAAAGGGAACTAAAGAGGATCTCAGAGCTTTTAGACTGGCATACAGTAGTCCCATATAACAATATTTTTTTTTTTAAATAGGCATTCTATTTGACTTTTCCATCCAACCTGGCTCTAAAGTTTCTCAACTTTTAACATCAGATTCGGGGGCAATAGAAAAGGAAGGTTTCAGCCCTACTAAACCTTAGCTTCAAAAAGCAGAGGGATAGCTGATGATCTGACTAAAATCTACAGACAACTCTTCTTTCTAAAACTCAAGGGTGAGTTGACAGGAGACTTGCTGTCTGAGAGCCTGAATGCACAAGCGTAGAGAAGAAGCTCATCAAAGGATGTGAGGACAAGCAGAGGAATCCCTTATACAGTCAACTCTGCACTTCATGTCTCTGCTGATGCTTCTCTTTGCTCCAAAGGCCACAACTGAAACAAGTCTTTCTGGGCTTCCTGCAGAATTTGCACTCCCATCTCCCTCTTTTAAGGGTGATAGATCTCTCGATGCAGCTTGAACAAAAGGCTGCTCTCTCCCTGGCATGGTCAGGAAGAGAACTGGGAGTCTCTATGATACTCTCCCTCCTGGGAAGTTAAGGCACTCTTCTGAAAGCAACTTTCAATAATCTCCCAGACAGGCATCTGGATCTAGATTCCAGGTAAGAATTGGTGCTGCTGTGAGGACCAGCCTTTAGCAGCTCAGGAATTGAGGGGCAGCCATAGAGTTGGTGGACTAATCACTCAATTGACTTTTCAGTCTGAGGGAGTAGACTTGATTCTCTGAGGCCAGCAAGTAGGGCTAAACTTAATTTTCTGGGGCCAGCGGAAAAAGGGAAACACACACACACACACACACACACACACACACACACACACACACATTTTTCAAGTTTTCTATTGTCTCTCTCTCTCTCATCTCTTTATTTTTTTCTTTTCTTACCTTTATCTAGATGTATCCCTTCTGTCTATTCTTAATTTTTTCCTTACAGCTTATACACTCCAGCAAAATCTTTCAAGCAGTATAAAAATTACAATGTGGTTATATTCTATTTTTTTTTTTTTACGTATAGACACTAGTATTACTATTACTTTCTTTTTCTTTTGAGCTGAGAATCGAACCCAGGTCCTTGCACTTGCTAGGCAAGCACTCTACCACTGAGCTAAATCCCCAATCCCTATATTCTATTTTTAAGTGAATGATTACAATGAATACAATTAAAAAACATGTTTTCCATATCCCTTTCATGTGTACAGGTGAAAAACAAATTATCTCCAAGGACCCACATACATTCATGCCCAAGCAACTTGTTATAGATTAACAGAGTGTAAGAAAGCAAGGTATTTTTTTCAGCCAGTTCTTTTACTGACAGGCTGGATTTTGTGGTTACAAAGAAAGGATTGATCACTTTATTATTTATCTCAAAAAGTAATCTTATAAAGAAATCTTAAAAGGATTACAAATCTAAACTTTTTTATATGAAAATCAACCAGTCAGCTCTATTTTAATCCTCAGGGTACACACCCACTCATCAACAGGTTTTCATATCAGGAAATGGAAGGCATAAATGAGTACAAGGAAATAATCATCACCTTTGATTACCAACCCATCTAGCCACCAAAACCCAAGCTGCCACTGTTCCTGTTCCCTGACCTCAACAAGTCCCTTGCTCAACTATTAAAAAGTGCATCTTTCCAAACTTTACATTGTTCCCCCAAGATTTTCTACTTCAAAGACATTAACAAAAACATCTTAACCTAACCTTACTAGCAATTCTACATGTCAAAATTCTTTCTAAGGGTGGTGGTTGAATCCTTAATCTGCTCTAGCAAGCAATGCTTGGAAAAAGCCAATCACTATTGTAAGTACCAGTAACAATGCCCAGTGAGGGGCTGGAAATTATACAACCCATTGATTAGGAGGGATGTGTTGACCATGAAGGCAACAATCAGAGCTATGCTCAAAAACAGCATGAGGTCCTCGGGACACTAGTTTTGCGGGGAGTGGGGGGGGGGGGGTAGGGGGGAGTGTTGTCTCTTCAACTGCCCAGCCTTGTTCCATGAATTCCAATGCTGCCTGTTGGCTCCCTCACATGGCCCCCAACAAATTAGGATTTGAGGAGGGGTGAGGCAATTGGAAGCAAGGTAAAAAGCATACCGACACAAGGAAACGAAAAGGGGGCAAGCAGAAAATGAGAACGGAGAGGACATTCTGCTAAGCAGACCAAGCACCATGAAGGGCGTCTGTGACTGCAGCGCTATAGCCAACAGCAGATGTAGCCACAGTTTTGGACTCCCATTAGTCCAGTCTTCATGTAGCCGAACTGGACCCCAAACCACGAAGTGACTGGAGGAGGAGAAAAAAAGTGGAGGGCTGAGTCAGTCAGTCAGCTGCAATAACAAAGGCAGAGGCTCAAACCACAAAAGCTTTTAAAAATAAACACTGTAATTCAAGGCAAGGGGCAGGAGAGGCCATAAGCAGGTCTGGGGAAACTTTGAGAAGCATCGGATCCCATCAGACATCATTTCACAAAGCCACTGGAAATTGCCATTCAAAGAGGTGTTTAAAAGACAGTGGAGGGGCCTCCCTTCCCTGAGGAGGACAGCATTACAGTGCTCTTCAGAAAAACCCTGCCCTTCAGATTACTCCACAAACTCCCTTTCATCTTCCAGTGAATACTTCCTTCCTCAAAGCCCCAGGACACTGCTCCCTACCAGAGTTGTATGTTACACACACACCTCCAAATGCTCTAACACCATCCTAGCGAGTTGGCCCAAATATAAACCAATTGCAGAGCTTTGATGGAAAGAAATGGTCTAAAAGTCCATTATTACTAAATTCTATTCAAATCATGGTCCTGAATTTCCTATTACACTTAAAAGAAAGGGAACATGCCAGCCAGCCACAACAGCTCTGAAGGGAGCACACCCTCTCTTATTTAAGGAAACACTGGAAAGCATTTCATAAAAGCCGAATTGGGTCCATGGCCTGAGTTCAGAGGTTACCTGTGTGCCATGTGCAGAGGAGATGCTTCCCCGACTTTTCTGTAGAAAGGGAGCAGCAGCAACCAGGTTGCAGGCTATTAGGGTTTCAGAACAAGCATGCCATATTCCTGCCTCCACACTGCAGCTCAATAAACCTTCAACAGCATTGAGAGTGTACCAACCAGAACTGTTTGTGATGCTAGGAGGTGAAGGCTAAGTGTATGAGAGTTATCCATTCTATGGGGGTGTATTCCATGGCTATCTTGAGCCCCCTCGATTATTATTTAAAAAGTAAGACATCTCTTTAGCTGAGGGTTTCATTTCTTCCTCAGTATTTTGTGACTACCCAGCCTGATTCTGTTCCTATCAGGAACCTTAATTCTTTCTCCTAGCAACTTTTTGAGATGAAAATTAAAAACAGCAATTTGAAGCTCTTTGGGGTCACATGCTTTAAAAGGGTTACAGGATAAGACTTTGAAATGAAACAAAAGGGAAGAAAATATATTGTCTGAAAGTCAGCATTTCCATTACTTGAGGATGGATGAAGTAGTGACAAGTCACAGAGTATAAAGGGACAGAGCAGACGACATGTTCTTCCTCACTGACAGTACCTTTGCTCTGAATCTTCAAGTCAATGACCTTCTAAAAGTCTGAGCCTTGCAGCCGTCTCAAGTTTTCAAGATACAGGAAGAAAAAACCCTGAGATGAAGATAAGCATTTGCTAACTACACCCTTCCTTCAAATTATAGCTATCTAATTATGTAAATATGTGAATATGTAGGTAATAATAAACTTGTTGTTAAGGATATCTGAGTACCAGGCACTCAGACACAGGGAGCCCAGCTTATCCACACAGGAGAAAGCTACAACCCTCTTTGGGGCTAGATGAGGGATTTGGACACTGAAACGACAAGAAAGGCAGAGAACAGACAGCAGAAACTGGGTCCCCATGTTTTGAGCCATGCCTGCTGTGAAATGTATCAGCAGTCCAAACTGCCTTGTCAACTCAGGAGCACATGTGAGCATCCATATCTTTGAGATCCAGTGAGTGCTAACAGTGAGATGTCAAGAGCTGAGCAGCTTTGCAGCAGAAATTCCCATTTTATGACTGGATTTGTATTGAGTGGCATCCTTTGAAGACCCCTTAGAAGACTCTCAGCTTCATCTGGGAGAGATGAGCTATGTTAGACAAAAACTCATTCAAGGAAACTTAGAAGATTCATCTGTGAATTATCAATTTTCTTAATAATATAGGGAGGGATAAACACCACTAAAGAACTACTCCAAAATGTCATATGGATACTTACTACTATAAGCACCATATATATACATACGTGTGTGTGTGTGTGTGTGTGTGTGTGTGTGTGTGTGTGTGTGTGTAGTTTTACCTTATAATGGGGCAACAATGCCCTACTAGACTCTTGAGACTAACAAATAAAAACCCAAGGACCAGGGATGGGTAACTCTTTATGGAGCTGTTGCCAGCAGGATACAACGGACACCCAAAGGTCACAGGCTATGGTCATTGCTCTTGGTTCACCTACAAAGCTTGTCAGATAAATTGTACTGCTAAAGATACCATATATCTGAGTCATTAAACATGGAGAAATCAAACTGGTACTGACCTGGGAACTTCATCTCCACAGGCCAGCATTCATAGTGCTGGGAGGCACTCTGCAGAAGAAAAGTGGCTATCAGTTCTACCCATCTGTGAACACAGTGAGCTATAGTAACAACCTACTTAAGAATATACACCCACTAGTGCAATAGTGGTACCAACATCATAGGAGTAGCCAAACATTTTTAAAATAGGTTTAGGTTCTACTCCACAAGATAAAACCCATTCTTGACACCATTATCAGGCTAAGAACCTATGGCTAGACAGGTTACAGGCCCAAGAGGAGAACCAACTGCTATTATTCTGCTAAATGGACATAGTATAAAACTGACTCCTAATGACTTGTTATATCCATAGAGTGTTCAAAGACTCTCGCTTTTAAACAAGAAAATTTTGTTTCAGAAAGACATAGTTAAGTAAAGGGCTTCTTAAGAGTGAATTACTGCATCTTACACAGCAACCACAAATAAAAGTTCCCTGAAACTTCACCCTGAAAAAATCCAGGTGAAGGGAAATTTTGTTATAACTACACTGAAATAGTTGCTTAGATTTTGAAAATAAATAAATAAATAAAAAATAAAAAAACTAAATCCTATAATAACTGCCACAACAAAAGATGTTAAGAGAGCAAGAAGGTAATATACTAAGAATTACAAATTATTTTCATGGCCAGTTGTTTCTTTTTTAAGCAAACTTAGTTGCAATCTACCTACCAAGAAAGGCTCTTTTATTCTGGGCTTGTGGTCATCATAATGGGGCTGCTACAAAAATAAAGCCGGCAGCATGTAAACTGTATGAAGCAGAAAAACAGAGACAAACAGAACAAAAGCTCTCCACTGGGCTAGACGTGGATACTGTCATCTTGCAGCAAAATTATGGGTTCAGCAGGCGTTCCAAGTTGCGAAGGCTGTCACCATCAATGCAGCTCTGCTCTGCCCTGGTGCAGTACTCTCTCTTCCAAGAAAACCAAGGAGTGCACATGTGTGGTGCACTAGCCCTGCTGGTGGCAGATGCTGAGAGTCCCGATGCTCTTCCCAGCGCACAGATGGAATGGCCCAGCCTAGATGCAATGTGTTCCCCGTCTGGCCCTGGGGGAGCCAGAACACGGAGCCTGATGGTCCCCCTGCTGTGTGCATTTTGTGGCAATAAGGGGGGTGCTGTATATGTTATAAACAGGTTTACCAGCTATACACTAAGGCAAATAAGTCCACAGCAGTGTTTAAAATCATCGACGTTAGTTATAGCCAGTTTTCTCAATCTCACACAGCACAAATTATGTGACAACAGATAATTCTACCATGGATCTCTCCTGTGCATTTTCGGTGCTAAGCAGCATCTGTGGCTTTGACTGCTGAAGTACCAGTAGAGTGCTTCCCCACCCCAAATTATGACAACAAAAATATCATTAAACATTGCCAAAAATCCTGTAGGAACAAAATTGCTCCTGATTTGAAAGCACTGTGCTTGGATTATATTACAAAAACAAAAACAAAAAAACGCTCAAACGCAGCACAGAAACAGTCAGTTGCTGCCCTTAAGTGATCTGGAGAATAAGAGTTATGTGAGAAGACTGAAGCCAAAAATGCCTGACTCCAGCCTTTTAAAAGGGTGCACATCCCACCTGCTTCGAAAACTTCAAACAAACAGACAAAGACAGGTACTGTGAACACTCCTGTCTCCAGAGAGGGACTTGACATGCACTTTTCTACTCTGAAATTATTTACCCTCTTCCCATATCCCTTTTCCACCATTTTTAAATAATTCTAACAACTTTTCACGTTTTTAGCATCTCATTCAATTTATTCATGTTCAATGTATTTTTAAACACTCTACGTTTCGTTTTGAATTGGATTTTTAGTAAATTATAGTGCAAACAGTACAAACACTGTGCACTCCATTTAAAGTTCCAAAGCCTCCGCAGAGGGAGTCTCCAGTGCCAATTGGCCAGCTGTAGCCTTAGCCCTGGCACTGAGGCATGTTCTCCATCACGGCCTACTCTGAGTGGAAGCCAGAACATGGGAGCCATTGCCAGCAGGCACACAGGTGAGCACTTGCTGTTTGCTGATCTATTCTTAGTCTTGAGGGATCAGAGTTGCCTTTAAAACAGGTGCCAGGTCCTACCTGTCAGTCTTCAGCTATTGGTCAGGTGACTAGACGCTCTACAGGGGAGAGGGGTGCCCACAGTGCCCGTGTTCCTAGGAGACGCCAAACAGTTTCCAGCACATTGTCAGTTTCAGAGCTCACTCCTTCTGTCCAGAATGAGCTATAAAGCAGTGTGATGGGTGCTGGCTGTCATCCAAATGACTAAGGAAATAGCAAATCTTAGAGTCAGAGGGCCACACTGTGCTCACTGACTCAGGAGACAGGAGAAAGGGGACCACAACTCTTGGTGAGAGCAGATTACCAGACAACCCTGTGACTCTCTCTGCTCATCTGTGAGTCAACATTTGAGAGTGTCTTGAATTTTCACATGAGAATCAGAACCTTATATAAAATAGAATACTACTAACAAGGACTGAAATTTAACAATTTTTTTCCTAAATAAATGCCATGGTTAACTTGAAATTGTCTGTAGAAATGTACTCACTTTAAAAAAAGGTGTTTTATGACTCCATGATATGTCAAGATATGGTGAATATATTCAATTACAGTTAATGGGCTGACTGTTGGGGAGCATAGCATTACTATGCAGCATGTTACATCTTGAGACAAAAGGATGAGTCAACCCCTGGAGTGACGAGGTGACAGGTGAACAGTCTCTAGAACTAGGGAAGGAGTGAACCCAACCCCAAACTTCTAGAACTTCAGTGAGGAGGTACAGGTGATTAAACACAAAGGGTACTTGCAGGAGAGGGAGTGGGAGGAAGAGGGGGAGGGGAAGGGAGAGGGAGAAGAAAAGAGAAGGGAGGGAGGAGAGAAAGGGAGAATCATGCCACCTACTGACCAAGATGGCCCCACAGTTCCTCTCAGCTTTAATGAACTCAACAGAGGATCTTCTTGACCCCAAGTCCCTGACTTTCCTTCTATTTAAGCTTACTTGAGAAAGCTTACCTTCGCAAATCCTTCTTCTTGCCCATTAGGGACAAAAATCTTTCCTAGCCTCTTGCCAGGAGTATAGCCTATATCTCCTTTCGTCATGGACCCAGCAGCCACCCTGGTGAGATAGATGTCAGTGAAAAAAATCTATGACAGCCCGTGCCTCAACCTTGATGGGAAGGCAGGGGCTGACTTTGATTAGCATGAGTAGCAAACACGGATGGCCTTAATGACAAGAACAACGCCTCCAGACATCCTTCCTCTTTTCTGTCAGCAAGGACAGAGCCTGGAAAAGTTGGCTCCTGTGTTTGGGTTCTGTGCAGCGGACGTTGATCTCTTCCCCCTTATTGCAATGGTCCCAAAGTCTCCCATCCCTTTAACTCACCTGGTACAATTTTCCTTGATAGCATTAAGAAGAAGGAAAGTCCATTTCTTACTTTCTCTAGAGGGGAAGCATCAGGAGCTGATGTTACAGAGACCTGAGTGTCTGACCCAGGGATCATGGGAGCATAAAAGTGGGCTGCCCCTGGGGAGCAGGGATAAGCCAACAGGAGGGGAAAAGGCCAGTATGCCCAAGGAGGAAGTAACCGTCACACTGTGAGTTGAAGAGGATGGGAGGACACACGAGAGAACCTATGAGCTAGAGCTGGGCAGCTGCCTGACCCACAGAGAAAGAGCAGAGTTCAATAATGGGCTCTGGCATTTCTCACTTGGAAAAATAAGTAAAGACAAGAAAATTCAACTATCAGGGAGCGATTAAATGAATACTACAGCCCATTCTTTAGTTACAGCAGAGATTAATTTCAATGTCTATCATAATAGTTCACAGCTAATGCTCTAGACTTAGTTTCAACTACATATTTAGTCAAATTTTCTCATTTTTTCTACTAAGCATTTACACCCAAAGAGAGGATCTAAAACACTGTCAGTGTCATGGCTAAGAGAAAGACTGCACTTTGAGATCAGTGTATGGCAGGTTCTTCACAGGAGGGGGCAGATAGGAGGAAGCAAAGCTGAGGTGACTGTTTTTCCTCTTGCAAAGTACTTAATACAAGAGGCAATGGTACCCTTATTGGCCAAACAATGTTTTTCCCAGAGACAAAAACCGGAGCTATTCTTACATGAGAAACAAAAGGATTCAGATGCCAATAACAGGAATGTCAGTTGCACAAAACTTTCTGGGTCCAGAAAAGCATCTATTTATTCCCAGGTGATTGCCTGAGCATTTGGCTACCCCCAAGGCATTCACAGGAGGATGCTAAGGTGATGTCTGACCCTGATTCAAGAAGTTACTCCACAGCTGGCCATAGGAATCTGCCTGGAAGAAGGGTTTCCTGGCCTAGACTTGATGACTGCAAGACTGGGTGGCTTTCCCCTCAGCAGTCTAGTAAATAGGCCCCTGGAGCCACTCAGAAAGAGTCAAGCTGGGGCAGGCAGCAGCCATCCTAAGCCTAGAGGCAGGAGCCCAGGTGGGTGTAAGGTCTAGGCAGGCCTCAGCCCGCCCTGGCATTGGCCCTGCATAAGGCTGGTTCCACCTGAGGAATTACTAAACACTACAAATAGGGAAACACTGTGGATGAAAGTTCTACAGCTCTATTAGTAATAACACCGTTCGAGGCACTAAAACTTCAAAGGCCTTTGACAAGTTCACTCTAACTCATCATTAGAACACCTCAGTGAGCCAGCTGAGCAACTAGAGAGGATAAGCCCCAGGTAGAGATCAGGGAAGTGGAAGGAGTGTCTCCAGGCAATGGAAAGTCCAAAATGACTTCTTTCTCAGCCCATACTTAAACAGCAAGTTTCCCCTCGCCTCACAGGTGTTATCCCTACAACAGTGGGGAGGGAGGAGCAGACAACAGGGGCATCAGCATCCAGTGGAACTGCAGAGAAGTAACACTGTGTTGTGGCTTCACAGGAAGTAACTTGCTAACTGAGCAGAGTGGAACCTGAGGTGCTGAGCACCCGGCACTCCGACTGCAATGTGGACTGTTTGATTCTGCCAGACTCCAGCAGCAGACTGGCCTCCCTGGGGCACCTGGCAGCACTTCCTACAGTCTAGGTCTTTCCAGGACAACTGATAAGTTTTAAGTGTGTGTATTAAACTAGCCTCGGTGTGTGCTTTTGTAAAATTCCCCTTTAAATAGTTTACAGCATTTTCTGAATATTTATTTATTATAAAAAAATCTTTCTGGATTATAAAAGAAAAGAAGAGAAGTGAAAAGAAAAATAGTATTGAGTCATCTCTATAGTGGAATGTGATCCCAGGCTACACTGGGGCATAGGCCCAACTGGATATTTTTAAAGTGTAGGTACATCTCTATCGTAAAATTCCAAGTACTCTAGTTATATCCAAATCTTTGAATAGTATTCAAATGTCTGGTTTCAATGGCAACACAAAGATCTATGTGCTGGCAGCATTCATTCACTCAGCCAGTCTTACCCAGCATCTCAAGCAACCCCAAATCAGTCATAAGTGAAAACATCTGTGGTCTGAATCAACAGAGATTTGAAGGTCCTTTTCATACTATGACCTGACCCAGTAGGACTGATATGGATATGAGTACTTTATCATTCTAGGTCAGCAGAGCTGCAAAAACAATCTTATATTTTTAAAATCAAAATAGTACTAATAAATATTATGATGAAAATATCACTAGAGTAGTTTCTGAGGAGAAAGACAATGGAAAGTTGAAGAGGCAAAGTGTCCAGTGAGAAACCGATTCTGGTTTCCAGTCGGACACAGCCAGGGCTAAGGTGGTGTCTGGTTTATGAACCAGAGTAAGCACTTCCCTCAGCCCCTATGTCCATGGAAAGGCTGAAAGGAGAGCCTTGAAGATGCAAGAGATGGGGTCTGAAAGGACATGCTGATTTCTCCATCACACTGATGGTGGCCAATAGAACATCCAGAGACACGTTAGCGAGGGGTCCCTGGAGAGAATACACATGCCTCTGCCTGGCACATTCACTCAGATTCTCCAGGTCCACATCGGGGATTGGACCAGTTAGGAAAGGAGTACCATGGTCCCTGCATTCCAAGAATCACTGGAAAGACTAGAAGGTTCCTGTGCCAATAGGAGTGAGAACAGGGGTGCTGACCATCCTAGATGACCCTCCAGAAAATCCAAAATATATCTGTCATATCATTGGTCTGATTAGAAGAAATATGACACTTTTTGAAATATCTAAAACATGCATCATTAGGCTTTATAAGTCAGTGGTTTTATGGTAAATAACTGTGGGCGCTCAGAGGCTTCTCAGCAACGAGTCAGTGTGGATCCCCTCTAACAAGACTAACATTACACACCATGTGGAAAGACAGAGTTACGAGCAAACTCATTTGCTCAGAATTAAATGCTCTGTGGCATATTTTTCCTTTCAATTTTGCTTGAAGTGAGAATGCAGAGAAAGTAGAACAACAACTCCAGCACCGTTGAGTGACTGGATGACGCCCGGGGTGGGAGATCGACAATGGCAATGACTAAGAATAACTCATTGTTTCTGCCTCTCCAAGTGGAAACACCAGCCCTCTCCTTCCCAAAGGTGTCCATCCTAAGAACACTTTTGTAAAGCCTCGTAGTGCCTGATTTGTTTTGCTCTTGTCTCCTGCCTGCCTCTTTGCCTTGGAGACACAGGAAGGATATCAGAATCTGGAATACTTTTGGTTTGGTTTTTGTTACTCTGCGGCACCCCCAAAAGTGTTGTAAGATTCTGGAAACTAATTCTGTGCCGAGCATAAAGAATGCAATGAAAAGTTCCTGTTCTGGGTTCAAAAGACACGATGAGCTCTGTGGAGTCTTTATCACCTCCCTGTGTTCTAGCAACACCAATGCATGCTCAGCTCAGTTGGGCAACAGCCAAGGAGAACAAAGAACAGAGCAGACCCAAGAGGGACAGGAGGGTTGGAGGTGACCAGAATACTCCCTATTCAAATCTAGGTACTTTATTAATTTCATCCTAGCTCTATTTTCCTTTAAACATAAGAGGTGTGTTTACAGGTAGAGACTTTTTAAAAAGGAAAAAAAAAAATTATAGCCTGCCCAACAAAGGCCGGTGCCATCACTATTATGCATTCCTGATCTGTTCTCTACTCATAATTGGTTGTAAAAATACATGTGTGTATGGCATACATAAAGTACATTTATATTAAATTTGTATCTACTGGATAAGGTTTCCATCGGGCACAATCCATGCATACAATATGAATCCCCCTAAAGCAGGATTTCTAATGTCTATGTAATATCTATGTTACATGGTATTATTCATCTCATCATTTACCAATGGTACCTACTCTATTTGTGAAATGGTTCTCTTTTTCCTAATCTTTCTATTTCTATAACAGCAATGACAAAAATTAACAAGAAAAAGACCTATTGTAGTAGCTACTCATGTGGGTGGTTTAATATAACAATACAAAAGAAAAACATTAACTGCAAATGAATAGCTTTACTGGTGAACTATATTACTTTAATTAATGCAACCTATTGACTAAGTGCAGAAATTATTAAGAAAAATGGAAAATACTTAAAAACCAATAGGCCCAGTGAAGACCAGTAAAGCTGAGTGTCTCTCCATGTCATATAACAGGAAATGGGAAAGCCATCCCATGTCCAGTGAGAAACAAAAAGCCAGTGTCTTACCTTAGGAGTAGAGGAAGACATGGAGACAGAGGGTACTGAATAGAAGATTCATAGATGAGGGTAAGATAAGCAGAGGAAGATAGGGCCAGGAACATGGTCAGCATGGTCTAGGTAGATTGGCATAAAGACTCCTGGAGCAGATGAGCATCGACAGAGGGTGCCAAGGTGTAGTGGGTAGCCATCCCAGCATTGGCCTGGAAGTTCCAACCCCCACTGAGGCTTCGGTAATGGTCACGCCCACAAGGCGGGGCAGAGGAGGAAGCGGAAGACGAAGGATCGGGAAGAGCTCTGTCTCTTGGTTCCCGGACTCTGGACGCTGGAGGTAGACCGAGCAGAGTTCTCCAGAGAACACCGCCGGACTGCGCTATACCGTTGCCAGACCCTGTAACCTACCCCTTCATTTGTAAGTTACCCCACAAAATAAACCTCCCTTTTAACTACGTGGAGTGGCCTTAATAATTTAACCAATATCTGGCGCTCACGTGGGGCAAATTCCAAAGGCCTAGGCAGCTCCCTCCCTCAGCCTCCTCCCCGGCTGGCGGGTACCTAAAACCGCCTGCAAAGTTCCATTTAACCAGGGGACACCTACACGGTTCCATTCCCGAAAAAGGGAGCAGCTAGCCCAGTCTCAGTTCCCTAGCTTATCCCCCAGACCAGCGAAAACCGCTGTGAGTGAGATCTTCCCACTCCTCTGAGTGCCGTTTCCCCGCCATCTTGGCTCCTGCCTTCAGCTGCCGCCAGCCAAGGTTGCCAGCAGGCCCTGCTTTGGAGCTATACCAATGCCGCCTGCTGGCTGAAAAGTGCTATTGCACCCCCAAAAACCACGGAAAGGTAAGCTTCTTTCAAGTAAAAGTACTTGATAATTTTACACCTTAAAACTGACTAAAAAATTTTGAGTAATTTTTGTAATATGGCTGACAACATTACCTCACAAGAATTTAATAACCTTTTTGCATGTATGCTGAATGACATTTTCCTGGAAATATACGACCTCCCTAAGACATATCTGGCCTGTACCATTTTGACATTCATTGTAATAATTCACACAGTGTTCAAACACTGGTTTAATAATAAGAACAAAGATGAGTCATTATTGGGACTGATACAGGCTTTAAAAGTTAGCAATGAAAGCTTACAGAAAAAGATTCTGTCTATGGAATCTGCTGACCAGGACTTACATAAAAAGATTCTCTTTCTGGAATCTGCTAACCAGGAATTACAGGTTTTAAAAGATAGCAATGAAGGCTTACAGAAAAAGATTCTCTTTCTGGAATCTGCTAACCAGGATTTACAGGTTTTAAAAGATAGCAATGAAGGCTTACAGAAAAAGATTCTCTTTCTGGAATCTGCTAACCAGGATTTACAGGCTTTAAAAGTTAGCAATGAAGGCTTACAGAAAAAGATTCTGTCTATGGAATCTGCTGACCAGGACTTACATAAAAAGATTCTCTTTCTGGAATCTGCTAACCAGGAATTACAGGTTTTAAAAGATAGCAATGAAGGCTTACAGAAAAAGATTCTTTCTCTGGAATCTGCTGGCCAGGACTTACATAAAAAGATTCTCTCTCTGGAATCTGCTAACCAGAATTTACAAAACAAGCTTGTACCCAAAATTGCTTTTATTGATAATAAATATGAGTATTTAATGGATAGAACACTAACTCTCCAGAGTGAAGTTGTAGCTACTCAGACAATATATAAGGAAGAAAAATTATCATTACTTGATAAGATAAGGTCCATGGAATCATGTGTTTCAGAAGAACATAAAAACTTCCATGATTCCATGAAAAATCTGGAATCCCTTACAAGAGAAGAGGTTTACTCCCTGGAACAGACCCTAGGTGCTCGTTTACAAGCCCTGGAGGAAACTCTAAATAAACATGACAAGGGACCTAATAAGCAGAAGGGCAAGACCATACAGGTTGTAACATCTCCAAATGGCTCTCATACAATGGCTTATCCTGTTATCATCCATGAGAAGCCAGCAGATGACACACACCCCGAGCCATATACGACATATACATTACAACCAATTTCAACAAGGGACTTTAAAAATATAAAGGAAGCAGTAGTTACATATGGGATACACTCCACATACGTAAAACAGATGTTAAATTCGTGGTCTACCTCACATAGAATCATTCCAGATGACTGGCATCAGTTAATTTCAGCTGTTCTAGAATATAGCCAGCAGTTACAGTGGAAAAGCTGGTTGAGAGAAGAGGCAAGAAATTTAGAACAACAAGGTAAACTCAGAGGTTTTGAGATCTCCCAAGATCAAATACTTGGTGAGGGATGTTTCGCTGACAGGAATGTACAAGCCATTTATGATGAGCATACAATATCCCTATGCCGTACAGCAGCTCTAAATGCTTGGGAAAAAATTCCAGAACCTGGAAAAGCAACTGAGGTATACACAAAGATATTTCAGGGACCCTTCACTGATTTTTTACAAAGGCTGAACAGAGCTATAACAAAAGCTGTATCAGATAAAGAATTAAGAAAAGTATTAACTGAGTCCTTGGCATTCGACAATGCTAATGCAGAATGCAAAAGAATACTTACACCATTAAAGATCAGATCAGCTCCTTTGGAAGAATGGATTCAGTATACTAATAGTGTTGAATCTCTTAACTACAGTAATGAGGCTTGGATAGGAGAGACAAATCCCAGAGGTGTAAGAAGGCCCCGTGGTACCAAATGTTTTAAATGTGGTACACCAGGTCATATAAGTAAAAACTGTACATGGGGTAATCCTAGAAGTAATACTCCTTCTAGGAATAGCCTAAACAGAAGACCCCAACCACCTCCTGGATTATGTAGAAGATGTGGCAAAGGCCGACATTGGACCAGTGAGTGCAGATCAAAATAGATATACGAGGCAAACCTTTAGTAGCGGGAAACGCCTCAGGGGGCCTCTTGCAGGCCCCCAAATCAAATGTGGTAAGAACATTCCCAGCCACTGTGGAAGACATTCCTCTCCAGGACAACTGAATAAACCAATGTCTAATGTAAAAACTGATACTGCAATGGATGATAAAACAGCTCTGATAGATGAATCACAGTTTACAAAGAACACAATAAAACAAATATTTTGGCAGACTTCCATAAATGAACAAAGGCCAAAGCTTAGAATTCGAATTAATGGCTTGGTTCTGGAGGGCCTGGTAGACACAGGTGCGGATGTGACTGTAATTACACCAAAATCATGGCATCCAAATTGGCCTCTTCAAGAGGTAGATGTCTAACTTTTAGGAATTGGCACCCTATCTCAGATAAAACAGAGTTCGAGATGGGTTGAATGCATAGGGCCAGAAGGACAGAGAGGAAGGCTGAAGCCATATGTAGCAAATGTAGCAGTAAATCTATGGGGCCGAGATCTGTTACAACAGTGGAATACCAGATTAAAATTCCTACACTCTCAGAAAAGGAATACAGGCCAATGCATGTTTCTAGGAATAATCTCATAAAATGCTATAAAAAACAGTCACCAACCATTCAGGCTGTACACAAACAGAGCACAACTGCTGTTGAACTCTCAGAAGTACCAACTGCCTTACCTTTAAAATGGCTAACTAATAAACCTGTCTGGGTTGGACAGTGGCCTTTGACAAAAGAGAAGCTACAAGCTTTAGAACAGCTGGTTCAAGAGCAGTTAAATGCTCAACACATTGAAGAATCTACCAGCCCTTGGAATTCTCCTGTATTTGTTATTAAAAAAAAGTCTGGTAATTGGAGAATGCTGACAGATCTGAGAGCTATTAATAAAGTAATTCAGCCAATGGGCTCCCTACAGACTGGGATGCCCTTGCCCTCTCTGCTACCCAAAGAATGGCCTATAATAGTTATTGACTTAAAAGACTGTTTCTTTACCATACCCTTACAAGAAAATGATAGAGAAAAATTTGCCTTCACAGTTCCTAATTATGACAATTCTCAGCCAGTCAAGAGATATCAATGGAAGGTCCTCCCACAGGGAATGTTAAACAGCCCTACCTTATGCCAATACTTTGTGCAAAAACCATTGGAGTTAATTCGTGTAAAGTTTCCACAATCCATAATTTATCACTATATGGATGATATCCTATTAGCAGATCCAAAGTTAGACACATTAGAAAGCATGTTTGAAGAAGTAAAAAAAGTTTTGCCTCGCTGGGGACTGCAAATTGCTCCTGAAAAAATACAAAGAGGAGATTCTATTAATTACTTAGGATATAAGATAGAGTTACAAAAAATTAGACCCCAAAAGGTACAACTGAGGAGAGATCGATTAAAGACTCTTAATGATTTTCAAAAGTTGTTAGGAAGCATTTCCAACTTATTGGGTATCATGGGAATACCCAAAGATGGACTACAAAATTTGGCTAATACTCTAGAAGGGGACAAAGAATTAAATAGCCCAAGAGAATTATCAGCCGAAGCTGAGAAGGAATTGGCTCTAGTAGAAAAGATAATTCGAGAAGCACATGTGGATCGTGTGGATCCAGAACTTAAATGTATTCTTGTCATATTCCCCTCCAGACATTCCCCCACAGGTATTTTGATGCAGAGGGAAGATATTATATTGGAATGGATATTCCTACCACGTAAACCAGATAAGAAATTAAAGACTTATATAGAAAAGATCTCTGATTTGATTCAAAAAGGTAAATTAAGACTTCGTCAGTTGACAGGAATGGACCCAGCAGAAATTGTAGTACCTTTAACTAATGAGGAAATTTCGTCACTATGGAAAGATAATGAATACTGGCAGAGAGCCTGCAGTAACTTTTTGGGAGAGATTAACAACCATTATCCCAAAAGCAAGAGAATAGAATTCATAAAGAAGACTGAATGGGTCCTTCCTCACATTGTACGACACAAGCCAATTTCTGGAGTCCTCACATTCTATACAGATGCAAATAAGTCAGGGAAAGCAGGATACAAATCAGGAGACTTAAGTAAAGTAGTACAAAGTCCATACAGCTCTGTACAAAAGGCAGAACTGTATGCCGTTCTTATGGTACTGATGGACTTCACAGAACCCCTCAATATAGTCACTGACTCTCAATATGCAGAGAGAGTTGTTTTACACATTGAAACTGCTGAATTTATTCCTGATAATACAGAATTAACTTCATTATTCATACAATTGCAGGAAATCATCAGAAAAAGGGAACATCCTATATATATAACACATATCAGATCCCATACAGGTCTGCCAGGACCTCTAGCACAAGGTAATGATGAGATTGATCAGTTACTAATAGGTAATGTGCTAGAAGCCTCAGAATTTCATAAGAAACACCATGTAAATAGCAAAGGTTTGAAGAAGGATTTCTCCATTACTTGGCAACAAGCTAAGGATATTGTGAAAAAATGTCCTACTTGTTCCTTCTATAACCAAACTCCATTACCTGCAGGAAGCAATCCAAAGGGTATACAAAGAAATGAAATTTGGCAGATGGATGTGTTTCATTTTGCAGAATTTGGAAGATTAAAGTATGTACACCATACCATTGACACCTATTCAGGATTTCAGTGGGCAACTCCTATGAGTTCTGAAAAGGCTGATTCTGTGATTACACACCTATTAGAAGTTATGGCCATCATGGGAATACCTGTACAAATTAAGACAGACAATGCCCCAGCATATGTCTCCAATAAAATGAGACAGTTCTTTGCTTATTACAATATAAAGCATGTTACAGGTATACCACACAATCCCACAGGCCAAGCAGTCATAGAAAGATCCAATCGAACTTTAAAGGATATGCTAAATAAACAGCAACAGGTAACAATGACTCCTAGAAATAGATTGCATAGTGCTTTATTAACCTTGAATTTTCTCAATGCTGATGAGAAAGGAACAACAGCTGCGGAGAGACATTGGACGACAGACAAAACTCCTGAGCTAAACCAACCGGTTTATTTCAAAGATGTGTTGACCTCAGAATGGAAACCTGGATATGTCCTACGTTGGGGAAGGGGTTTTGCTTTTGTTAGATTAATATTGTTCACTTTGTACAAAAATCAATCAAGTAGAACAGGGGCTTTAACGTAAAATGTGAAATACTGAAACTGTAGTGAAACATAAAGAATGTTTCCTAAGACACAGAAGTAGGCAAGATCTTTCTGAACAGAGCTCCAATGGCACAGGATTCAACTCCAGTGATCAGCAGAGAGGGCTAGATGAAATTTAAAAGTTTCTTCACAGCAAAGGAAAGTAAAAGCTGAGCAAGTAGTCAGCCCCACAGGATAGGAGAAATCCATGACCAGCTATACTCCAGAGAGAGTCTAATAATCCAGAATTTACAAAAAGCTGCACAAACTCAACACCAGGGAAACAATAGCAATCAATCAGTGGGCTACTAAATAGATAGTTCTCCAAAAAAGAAACATGGGTGCCCAATAACTTCAAATTTTTCAATATGCCTAGTCATTAAAGAAATGAAAATCAAACTATTTTGAATGATCTCACCAAAGTCAAAATGGCTATCACCAAAAAACTGTATTTCTGGATCACAGCTGGTTGGGGAACTCTCCTTGCTGAGATATGAAGAAATGTTGGGAAAGAAGCCCCAGGATCCTAGGCTATGCAGGATTAGCTCTCCCATCACAGAGTTCTCAGCCAACCCACAGCCTCTGCCTGTCCAGCCAATTTAGTCTAAATCTTCTCTGTGTAATGTCCCTTATTGTTTATGATGTACTCATGACTTCATTAGATATAATTCATCATTCTCCACTAGAGCTTTCAAGGAGCATAATAAAATGCCTGTTCTCATCAACAGCAGCAGAGTTCCTTAGTCAGGAATGGAGGACAGCAGAATACTGGACAGAGGGACAGACACATGGTTTGTCATTTCTGAATCACAAACACTTCACTGCAATCAACACTGTAGGGATGTTTCATGGTTAGAAAACTACTTATCAGGTGAACTGTTATTATTACCCAGAATAGAAATTGCTATTGCTAACAATGATGTACCTCCATGATAGGTGTAAAACTCCCCTTCAGGTGTAAGCTGTGCATTCTCTATCCAAATTACTATAAAACTATTTGGGTATCCACATGATAGCACAAGAGGAAGATGCTATACTTGACTCTCTGTGACAGGCCATATTCAAAACATGGGTGTACCAAAAACACTGTATCAAATCACCTTCAGGTTGTGGGGTTGAGGTTTGAGTGAGACATACATGAACATCATTTTTCAGCTGGGTGCCATCCCAAAGATACCTCACTCTTTTAATGTTAATATTCCAAAGTCCATCAGAAGCACTTCTGGTTCTAAGTATTTCAGATAAGGGATACACAACCTGTCTGCTTCATTCCCTGGTATGAGACATGAACGAAGTAAATTTGCCTTACATTGCACCTCAGGTTGGGGAACACCTTGGTGATCCTGCCCCTTCACCAGTGCTACCTCCATCAAGAGATGCTAAGAACGGAGAAATAAAAGAAAAAGACACTGCTCACTGCATAATGGGTACCCATAAAACACTGCTTGATGGAGAACTGGCCCTGCCCCTTGCTCATCTCTGTAAGCAGTGAATTAGCAAGGGCAGTGCAGGACAGCTCGCCCTGGTTGTGAGGACAGGGGAGAACTGGAAGGCTGGTCAACTCTGCAACTACACAGGCCCAGAACCAGGGTTATGGATTGGCCCATCCACACATCCACCCTTTATGTGATCCCCTGGAGCACGTGAAGGGACAGGTTCTTGTAGACTCAGAGCTACAGGATCTCCACAACACAGGGCAACAGCAGGATAACCAAGAGGAGTCCCAGTGAGGGCCCAGCATTGATAAGGTAGCAGAAACCAGAGGCCTCGATCCAGACCAATGGCTCTGCAATGAACACTTGCAAGTAAAGCTGTACAGATAAAAAGGTAAACTGAGTGACCACTGTGTCACACTACAGCTTCCATGACAAGATTGATTTTTCCTTTTCATTTTTTTCCTCCCTTTTTTTTCTCTTAAATTTTATTTTGTTTTATTTACGGGGTGGATACAAAGGGACAAGGAAATGAATAAGATAGGGATGCACTGATGTAAAAAACACAAAGAATAAGTAAAAAGAAAGTTTGAAATAAAAAAAGCATGGCTTGAATCAAAAAATTGGGCAAACATTCATCTTCTGCTCTTCGGTCTCTCGAGTCAACTTAAATCAAGGTTCTTGACCCTGGCCTTGCTGATGTGCAAACCCAGACAGTTCTCTTGGAGTTTGTATTGGTTCTTTGGGAAGTTCGTACAGTATGTTTTGATCATGTTTACCCCTCTGCCTACTTCGCACATGTCCCTCACCCCTCAGCTTAGCATCTCCCCACCCCAACCCTACCAAAGTCTCTGTTATGGAGGACTGTCCCATACACTATCCACTAGTTGAGAGTAGCCTTGTAATCTACTCACTGGAGAGTATTACCACACCGACTCACAAGCTGTGACAATTAAAACTGTCTTGAGACTCTTATTTCAACATATCTCATGGGAAAAAAAATAAGCCCAGGGTAAAAACTATTGGTGTAGACAATTAGAAAACCCCTAGATATATTTTACACTCAGCACAAAAAAAATTACAGTGCTGAAAATAGCTTAATTTTTACGATGCTCTTGAATCCCCAGCCATTTTGGAAGCTGTGCCAATAATATAAGCTACAAGTTAGCAAAGTAAGTCATCAGGACAATTTACAACTGATTGGAGAATATTAACCGCTGGAGGCAAACCAGTCATTAGCTGTGGCTGATCTAGAGGGGACACTGTATAAATAATTCAATAAAGGAAAGGCTGCAGGCAGGAAAACTTGGAGTTATTTATTTAGCCAATTAGATGCATTTTTTGGTGGTGACCCTGCTTTGGGGAATATGAATAAGCCATGCGTATTCTTCAATTAATCAGGAAAACTGTACATCACAAATCTGCTCTTCCTGCCTTCCATTTGGAAGATGCGTGTGCAGTGGTCATGGAGCCCGAAGAGGCAGGGGATGTGGACTTCAGAGAGCAACAGGCGCATAATTCACACACTTTCCCTGGAACAGATTGACTCTGGAAGATGTCTGTAAATTAGGCCTCAGGCTGTGGTCTTCACCCTTCCTCTCCTTTCTCATTTTCCATCCTCAATGCAGGCCCAGCTGGCGATGAATTATACCAGGTAAAATTTAGAGCCATCGGCATATAGAAATTTAGTATGATACTTTTAGTGATGAGCAATCCCCTGGCAACTCTGAGTCCTGGATGAGGAGGCATGAAATACACACTGCAGCAGCCTGGCCATCGCTTCTGTACAAATTTTGCTTACAGTTTAGGAACCTTCATGTGGCCCTACGTGGTGCTTGGCTTGTCCAGGATCATCCCAAAGAATGAGTTGCTGTCACTCACTTACTCTTAATGGTTAATTAACCTAACTCCCCACTAAGAGGAAAAAATTATTAAAATTTGATTAGTCCTGCTCTTTGGGACAGACCATTACAAATTCTAGAGATCACTTCCTAAGCTATTGAAGAAGTTTTTCTTGTCACTTGGAGTATCCATTCCTCCATTTGGAGTTTATATCTCTTTCTTTTCCCTTTCTGCCTCTCCCTCCTTCTACTTTTTATGTAAATCTTGTTTCTGTTCTGCTTTGTGAAATCCTTCTATTTGTTCAGAGGCCTGGTTTTTATAGTAACTGGAGCTGCTTACAAGAGTATAGGCAGATACCTAGACTCATTGAAATGGCCCTGCCAAGTGTCCAGAGACAAAGTCTTTTGACTGTCCTTGCCCTCATCAACACACACAGTGTGGAACCCCCATAGGAAGAACGATTGCTTCTCAGATCTATCTTGACCTCTCTGATGACACCAAGTAAGTCAGATGATGCCTGCATTGAAGCAAACCATGGAAACTGGTTTTCAAAACCATGTTTATTTCACTGAAATGAAATGACTGAATCTTTAAATAAAACACAGGAGCTTTGGTTCCCCTTGTAATTTCACTGATTCTCTCTGCTCTCTCTATCTTTACCAACCCAAACTCTTCCTCCCCCTCATTATCTCCCTCTCTCCATTCCTCCCTCCCTCCCTCGATAACTCACTCTTTACCTCCCTCCTTCTCTCCCTCTCCATCAATATAGTCAGGCACCTAGAGACACTCATTAAGTCAGGAGGAGCTATAGGACTGAAGTTCCATTCATTTAAGTTGCAGATTTATCCTACAAGAAAAAGCACAGGAGACCCCTGTCTTCCAGTGTGGCAATGAGAAACCATTCTGTCCTGTCAAGAATAATCTAATCGGAGGTCTTCTAAAATAGGAGAGAATTTTAGAGGAATGGAATCCAAAGCAAATAAATTCTGATTGAGAAAGTGGAAAATAGAAATCAAGACTTCTCCTAGAGTGGATAATGCCTGTAGGTTAATATTCATCTAGGGTAAGATACTGGCCACTGGAAGAAGTGTGTTTTTAATCATAAATAAATGGGTAAAAGTGTTTCTTTGGTCTGTCACTGGTATCCTATCTAGGATGATGATACTTTTGTTTGTACTACCCAGGAAAATCACTCATCACTTCCAGGAAAATTGACATGATACAGGTTGGCACAACTGATCATTTATTCACAGAAACTGAATGAAGTTGCTTCCCTTCATCTCTTCTGGTTAGCTTTGTCAGTGTCATGGGGATCAACACTTCTCATGAAAAGCACAGGATAACTTCAATCTACACCCTTAAAGACTGCTTATTTTTCCCCCTCTGTAACTCTATTATGTTTAATACTGTGTGGAATTATCATGCTAATTTCAATTCATAAACACGAACTATGAAGAGATGACTTGTTGATAACCTTCACTGACAGTTGTCCTCCTCTGGTTCCCAGGCTCTATCAACTGTCTCTGTGGCTCCTTTTCTTCTCTACCACTATCTGCTCTCTCTTTTCAGTACTGCACAAATCTTCCCCTCTTTTTCACAGCCCCTGTCTACATGTTTCTCTCTCAATGTCTACTCTATCTATTTCTTATCTCCAATCTCAGCAATGTAAATGGCTCTTGATCTACCCTCATAAAGCATCTAGTAAACTCAAGCTTGGCTTCTAAACATGTTTAAAGGAGTGACAGAAAAGACCATTGCCAGGAAGAGTCAAAGGAGCCCCAGTGTAGGAAACATTCTGATGGTGAACTGGCCAGCTCTCCCTGTAAAAAAAGGTGGAAAATGCCCACGAAGGTTCCATTCTGTATATCAAAACCAAGTAAAACATGATGAAAAGGGTCTAGAAACAGGTAATGACAAGCCACTTCAACAAAAGGAACTGAAAACTGGGCCATCACAAATTTACTTCTAAATTTTACTTCTCCTTTACTTTCTAGTCCATGTTAGCTATGCCCTGGAGTCATCCATTTTTAGATATCACAGAAGTAAATCAAATCTGAAAATAACATAGGAAAATCTGCAAACTGAAAATAGTTTATATATATATATATATAGCCATAAAGGAAGAGTATGGTTCATGAAATATATATGCGTGTCTGTGTGTGTGTGTGTGTGTGTGTGTGTGTGTGTGTGTATGAAGAATGAAGAATACGTGGTGGTAAGGCACAAAACAAGACCCAACTCTCTAAATCCTGGGTACACACACCAGAGAACTAAGATCAGCACATCCAGAGAAACTGGCATTATGTTCACCAAGTCAAACTATCACAGTCAGGATATAGAATTAATTAAGGTGTCTATCAACAGACAAGAGAATAAAGAACCTGATATATACATATACATAAACATATACATCATGTATATGGCACACACACACACACACACACACACATCTGTGTTCATCTGTGAAGAATGGAATCCTATCAGGTCAGAAACATGGATGGAACTGGAAGAGTGTATGTGAAGTGACAACCAGGCACTGAAAGAGAAATCCCACACAATCCCACTCACACATAGAAGCTAAGTAATCTGGTGTCACAAAAGTGGAGAACAGAGCATAGGTCACAATGAAGAGTCAGGTGCATCAAAGGAGGGCAGACAAGAGGTACCAAAACTCAATCAGAGGAATGAGTGCTATAGTTTCGCTGTCCAGAAGGGTGACAGTCACTTACAAGTAAGTCTCCATTTTATAAAGAACTAAAAGAGGAAAGTCTAAAGGTTTCCAAGGCAATGACAAATGCTGAGATAGAAATGTTACTTGGCCTAATTTGATCAGGAGACATTATATACATGTATCAAATTACAGCACATCCCTAAATAGATTCTTATCACATATCAAGGTTTGAAAATGTCTACTTCATTCCTCTTGGCACAGACAACATGGCCAATCTATGCCTGGACAGATAAGAAGCACCAGGATTCCAAACCTGAGCTGATTCCATTGATAGAATCAGATTGGTAAGGCAAAAATTCCCTGCCATGTTATGTTGACAAAGAAAAAAGAAATGTAACTGTTAGTGGCCATGAGCTTCACAGTAGAAAAATGAGAGAAGTCCCAACTCGAAATCTTTAGACATTGGTATTCTTTTCAAAGATTCAGGCAAAGGATATGTTTCATGGTCCCCCCATTGAAGAAAAGTGAAAGCTTTGTTTATAGTTTTATAATCATTTGACAAAGATGTCAACAACAATTAGCAGCTACCACTATTTCATTGGCCACCCACAGTCAGGGCGCTACAAAAATTCCTTATGTGAGTTCTCCATTTTAACATACTGGTTCTCACTCAGTGTGACACCAGCAGGCTCTAAGCAAATAGCTAGCTTGCCAGCTGTCATACTCAACATTCAACACCTTTGAAGTTAATGACACTAAATGGAAATGTTATACACATAATTAAAGAATGTGTTCTAATAATGCCACAGAAGAATATTTCCTATTGCAAGCTAAGTGTCAACTCAATAGACTCTATGACATTATAAGTGTCAGTATATTGATCATAAGACATGAACTCACACTCCAATATAATTGAGCAATCGGTGCAGCTCATTTTCAGGTTAGCATTAAGAAAGTCACTCATCTATACCAGGCAAGTCAGCCTTGGTTGAACGAACATTTCACTTGATCACGGTCCCAGGAAGATTATATCAATAAGACTGCTGGCTAGGATTCTTTGAAGACCTGGAAACATAGGTTCCTCTCTCCTCTTCCCTGCCCCCTGCTCTACTGCTGCACAAAGGTCTATGGTGTTGGCAACATCTGTTCCACATCTGCTCATGGTTGCTGGATTCACAGCAAATAGGAATCCAGGATTTGCAATGGGATCTGAATTTCAGATAAACAACAGCTTTTGGGGGGTTGGATGTAAATTTTAGAGAGATTTATTTAGCATAAACATAAGTCAGTTTTATGCTAACAGAATGATTCATTGTTTATTGGGATTGTAAATCTGAGGACCCTGTGCTCCATGCTACATCATGGAGACTGTAGGATTCTTTTTAGTCGGAAACCTGGCCTGGGGGAGGCAGTCATGGCTGTCTGAACACACATGACTTACTCTTCTCCCATAAACAGGACACTAGAATTGACTGGGAGGATAGATGACCTGAGAATAGAACAGGGAGGGCCAAAGTAACTTCTGAAAGATAGCGGAGAGTAGACCGCTCAACAGAGAAACCACATCCTCACACAGGAACTGAAAAGTACTAGGAAAAGCTGTGCTGCCTCCAAAATGCTCTAAATTTAGATACACAGGAAGCCATGATCAAGATAAACAGTCACTGTAGTTGGGGAACCACCCCAAGAACCTCTAAGCAAGGATGCCTACCACACACATCTGGTGTCCTGTGCTGTCCAGGTGAAGGCATTAGTGTGAGTACCTGGACTGGGACTGCAGGGTGACCAGTGATGAAAGGGGAGAATGCCATGAATACAGCTACCTTGTGCTAAGTCAATGAACACCATACAGGGAAGGAAAGCGGTCCCAGAGATAGGTAAAGAGCTCTCACGAATTTTAGGAAAGTCATCATCAACAAGAAGACATGCTAAGGAGCTAAAATGGGACTAAACAGTTGAAGCAGATACCGTATACTCGAAAAACAATATGTTTAACATGTTTAGATGTTTGAGGCACCATGTTGCATATGGGAAAGATAGAAGACTAACGTGGAGGTAAATGTGCTTAAGCATCACAAAATAAGAAAACTGACAATTAAATAAAAGTCCAGGCGTTAAGTTAAATGAACAGAGCTAAACGCCACATTGATGAGCTGCAACACAAAAGAGAAGACTAGGACAGAGGGGAGATGTGTGAGCCACAGAATCCAGATGGAAGGCCAGAGAGAAAGAACAAAAGGAATGATGCACAGAAAACCGATGAAAGCCCAGAAGTGGAAATACGAGAGTGTGCAGAATGGATGTTTCAGAGCACAACAGTAAGCAGATGTGTGAAGAAACTATGTATAAGGTGATTAAATTCTGCAACAAAGAAGAAGAGGAAGCCTGGAGAGCCTTTTCCAGGGAGATTCAGGAAGGCATGCACGTCCCACTTGGGCTGTTTCATGTCAGATCATCCACTTTCTCATCCTTCCTCACATAAGTCAGATCTGCCCCCATCAGTATAGCCATATGCACAGGAAATGTGCTGAAAACATAGTAGCCACACCCCAAGATCACATCACCACACATTGCATCCCATAAGATCTATGAGAGCCATGTAAGAAATATGATTCCACATCACTAAACTGCCTCACCCGGTGGAGTACCCATGGAAGAATGCAGACCTGACAGTCGATGATTTATAGTCTGCTATCACTAGATTCTACTTTCGTTACTGTGAGAATATTGTGTGCTCTTGCTCTCCGGTGAGGTAAATCAATGACTACTCTCCACCTTGCATCTATTGACTACAGACAGCTAGTCAGGGCACGTGTCTGCCACACAACTAGGTAAGAATTGAACCTAGTTGAAGTGCGGCTGTCTCGCAGGGCATTTATGTATCTCCACATCACATATTTACTTGTTATAATTAAGAATAAAATTTGCCCTCCCCCCCAGGTGGGGGGTCTTGTCTGAAAACAGAAACATATTTACAACATCTGAAATACATCATCAGGTATAAAGATTGTGGGAAGGAGAATTTTAGATGTTGATGAGGACACTTCTGGACTGAATTTTAATATGAACTATTTCTAGGCTCCTTTATTTGTCCTCGAAATTCCATCTTAGAAATATCCAGCACTTAGCTGTCTTGATTGGTGTCATCTCTGGTTGCTGTTTACTTTGTGGTTAGTTACAGAATAGGATCCGTTAACATTTTCATAACTATTGGGCCTCTCAAAATAACCTGAAATCATGGGTAAATTTGCATGCCACATTCTGGACGGCTCTGTGGGTATTCAGCAAGCATCATTACAGCAGGGGTATATTCTCCAGCTGCTTTGACCCAGGTGGAAAAAACTATCCTGGAGGGAGAACTGAGCTGCCAGTGGGTTCCTTGGGTTCAAATGAAAATTGTTCAAAATAGAACAAAATGTTAGCTTTTCCTAAAACCTGTTTTCAGAATGATTACTAAATAGCAGGTGTTGTGCTAGGCCTGGGGCACAAAAGTTTCCTTCATCCTAAGTAAAATGGGGCAAAGGGTAGAAAATGTCAGAATGTTAAAAGGGCATTTACCCTTAGAATTCTTTCTAGGACATAAGCCTTATACCAGGGCACAAATACAAGGCAGATAGAAGCCCAGGGAATTTACAGAGGTGGTGATAAATGTAAGAAAAACACTGCCAGAAATGGTCAATTCTTCTGTGAACACTTCCAATCTTCAATAGTCACCATCAGCATCAGAAATTGTAGGGAAAATTGCTCTTCAAATCACATGGTCAAAAAAGAATCAGACAGAATTGTTGGAAGTGAAGTAGGTGTTTAACACTTCAAACAAAAGGATTCCTGAAGTATAACTAGGAAGAGGCCAGAAAGAGCTCTGAGTGGGAATGGCTGTTATAAACTGCATATTAATGGGCACATTATTCCTAACAAGAACAAGTTTCTATCTAGCAGGATGCCCACGTGAATATTAATTTTAAGTAGACCATTTTCAAGTACCACTCAAAACGTCTACATTTTGGCCATGTGATACTGAATGTTCACTAGCAGCACCCGAAGCTCACGAGCCTGTGGCCCAAACTGTTGATGGTGTTTCTCTTCTTGCTACAGTACTCAAGAAAGGCACTTAACACACTACCTGAAACAAACAAGTCAAGGACTTATAACTGGAAAAGGGAATAAGTCTCATTGCTCCCCAAACAAACTTAATTTCTAGCTCATCAAAAGTATGTAAAATATCTGAACAATTTTCCATGATTAGCGAGTGTAATAAATAAAATTGTCTGTCCTTCTGCTTATTTACTTAAGAACATAGCCATGTTTGCAGTCTTCACACACTGTTCAAAAGGGAAAACATCCAATATGACTTCATAAAAGACCACACACAGAAAAGAGAAGCCAAGGACAGTAAGTCTAATTTAAATCGACCTGAGCTTTGTTTTTAGCATAGCTCATCCTTACATTGCAACTTTTCAAGAACATAAATCCAATTTCTAAGAATAAGAGAAGTGAAAATAGAAGACAGTCATTTTCTTCTTCCGTGTGACCCGCTCCTTCTTTTACATGGCTTCAAAATAAAACACTTCCAACCTTGCTGTCTGTATCATACTTCATGAGCTACCAAGTGTTTGTTAAGGCAAATACAGAATAGACCAATAAATAAATGCCAGTGTATAGTTCCCGTGCTCTTAGAAGGCTGGGGTGTCAAGTCATGTGCAACTCTCAAAATAGTCTGCAAAATTCTGAGGTAGATGACCAATGCCAGGACGTAGCCTGAGAATAGGACCCTCTTCCCTGGACTCTATCTGAATCAGAGTAGAGAAGACCTATTTACAGAGGAATAAGGGGCCAGCGGGGGGAGGGGGCAGTATTCTCAACATTAACCATGCCTTTCATATGAGCCTTTTTTCAAATTATCTTAGAGTCTATGGCCTGTTCCGGCATCTCCACTACCAAGCTAGCCTGCCTTTCCACTGCTTTCTTCTAGATGAACAAGGAGTTACAACAGATACTCTGCCTATTTTTTTCAGCATTATGAAATAGCTCATAAGCCAGAGAGCTGCCCAAACCCATTGGCAGAGCAGCAGGATAGAAACAAGAGATTGTCACACAAACAGTATAGCCAGCCTGTGAAGACATCATTGACAAGGCCAACACTTTATTCTTTATGGTGATCTCAGGTTCTTTTTGACTCAGCTTTCTCCAAGAGACATGACAGAGCTGAGGCCCATGTGCATCTTAGTGTCTGTCCCACTCTAAATCTCTGCTCTGGGCAGCTAGGAAATGCACAGTGGCATGTCTGAGGATGTGAACCTATGGCTTCATCATGGAATACATATAAACACAGGTGAAATATCTGGGAAAGTAATGGTAATAACCACTGTGACTTAACCCCAGGTTAGGTTCCCACCATCACCTTTATGTTCTGTTCCAATCAGATCATCTTTCCATTATCATTGTCAAAACAATGGTAAAATTAATAATAAACACAAAATAATAACAAAGACATAGAAGAAATCTTACTGCCACTGCCATCAGCAAAGGGTATGGCACCCTAATGGCCTTGGACACACTAGATAGTATTATGATTGCTGGGATTAAAGGCATATGCCACTACTGCCTGGCCTCTCTGGCTAACTAGTGGCTGGCTTTTGCCCTCTGATATTCAGGTAGGCTTTGTCAGAGATTACACAAAGTATCACCACAGCTAAGAGAAGCTCCTGTGCAGCCCACAAGTTCATTTGGAGAGTTCAGCTATTCAATAGCTACCTAGTAGGAGCCTACTGCATATGTGATCACTCAGCCTTCTGTAGCAAGTTCCTCCCTGTAATAGATGGGATCCCCCAAGGACCCCCCAACTGGATAATTTGCAGAGAGTAAGAGACTGTAGAGTGTTCAGCCCTGACCAGGATGCCTTCGTCATGCCTCATCCCATCGGAGCCAGGCATCTATGTGGAAGAGGGTGTCAACAGATTGTAAGAGCCAGAGGTGGTGGACGACTTTAAGGACACAGCATTTTCTACACACAACTGGGCTGATACACACATGAACTCATGGAGACTGTGACAACATGCATGAGTCCTGTACAAGCTCAAATCAGACAAATTTCCCAACATAAAGGAGGGAAAGAGGGCACAAAGTCCCAGCCCTAACTGAAAAGTTTTTCATAAATGACAGATTTGGGAGGAGGGGAAATCAATTGTTCCCAACAGAGTGACACAGATATGCTAACCATCCTCCAGGGTTGGCCCCAATGCTCAGGAGTGGCCACAGCAAATCAGACTTTGTGGGTTTTAGTGGGTTTTCCTTTTTTCTTTCTTTTTTTAAGAAAGAGAGAACATGAGGTTAGGTGGGTAAGGAAAGGAGACAGAATCTAGGAGGAGTTGGAGGAGGGGAAAGAATATGTGATAAAAAATATACTGTGTGAAATTCTCAAAGGATACATTGTAAAGGGGGCAGAGGAAAAGCCTGCTGCAAGCATGACATTTTTCTAAGTTCTAGGAATGAGACAGACAAACATATCACCCTGGGATTCTTATTTATTTAAGAAATGGGAGACATTTAAGAACACTTATAATAAAACGTTATGATGTGTAAAAATGATGCTTCATAGAGAATCATAATTATTCACTGAACAATGTTTGCGCCACAAAAACAGATATTATCTACATTAATGAACTCTCTGAGAAGACATGCTGCAGTTCAGGAAGGTTTGGGAGTTTTCTAAATTTAAATAACTGGAAAGTCCCAGCACGGCTTCTATGTTAGTAATTTCTTGACTAGGATCATGATTGGAAGAGAGACCCCATTGACTGTCTAAACAGGGGGATCCCAGGCTCCTGTCCCCTACAGCCAAACCTAGCTACAGATGGACACATACAAACCAAATACACATGGACCAACCCCTCAATACTCAAGTTCCCTGTGAGGGAACACCTGATAAGAGCAACTTAGGGTAGAGCTAACCTGGGCTCACAGCAGGATGGTATAGTCAATCAGGGAGGTAGGCATGGCAGCAGGAGTGTGAGGGGGCTGGTCACATTGCATCCATAGTCAGGAAACACAGAGACAAATACTGGTTCTCCATTCATTTTCTCTTTTTTTATTCAGTCCCAGACCCCAGCCCAGCAATAGTGCTGCCAACCTTCAGGGTGGGTTTCCTACCTTAGTTATGCATCTCTGGAAAATATATGCCCATGGTCTCCTACACGGTTCTAAATTCCATATGCACAGCATCATTGTCTCTCTGAGACTGTGATATCATGCCTCCAGTATGTTTTTCAGTTAAAAAAAAAATTATTTAAAAGAACCTTCATTTGAAAGATTCTATCTAGTTCACAGGCACAAAGTAAGGGAACAACCAAGGTGTCCTTAGGGAGATGGATGGAGAAAATGTACTTCATTCAGATTACCGAATGTTATTTATCACGCGCGCACACACACACACACACACACACACACACACACACACACACACACAGTAAGAGAGAGAGAGAGAGAGAGAGAGAGAGAGAGAATTAACTATCAGAAAAGACGTGTTGTGACCTTAAATGTATTATCACTAAGAGAGAGAAGCCAATCTGAAAAGGTTACATGCTGAGTATGTCCAAGGATGTGACATTCTAGAAAAGGCAAAACCATGGAAACAGAAGTAAAAGTTTAAAAGGCTAGTGGCAAGGAGGGACGAACAGGTTGAATCAGGGGCCTTTTAGGGCAAGTGAGTCTGTTCTGCATGGTATTACAATACCAGTGTACATCATTCCACACCTGTACAAAACAATAGCAAGTGCATCACCAAGAGCAAAGACCAATGCCAAACATGGCGCTTGGTGATAACAGTGCCTCAATGTGGGTGAGCAAGAGTAACAATGTCTCAGTTGGGGTGAGCAAGAGTAACAATGTCTCAGTTCGGGTGAGCAAGAGTAAACAATGTTTCAGTGCAGGTGAGCAGCAGGAACAATGTCTCAGTGCAAGTGAGCAACAAGAACAATGTCTCAGTTCATATGCCCATTCTGATAGAGGTGTGTTCAGAAACAGGGAGATACAAGTAGGCATGAGACAGGCATTGTTAGAACTATCTGGACTTTCTCCTCAGTTGGGCTGTTAACATAAAACTGCTCTTTTTAAAGGCCTATTAATAAATATGAATATACACATGACATCTAAAGCTTAGTGGCATCACCATGTATCTATGTGTATTCACGAAATTACAGATTTAGACTTACATTTGTTTGCAATGGCTTCCCTCTGTCTTTCTCCCTCATGCCTAGTTTGATCACCATAAGACCTCACAAGAATGTGCCCTGGTAAGATTAATTATTAATTGTTGCCTGATTATTTCTATGGGGAGAATGTCATACAGTGTCCTATTTATAAAACAGAATTGAAAGCTAAGGGGCAAGGGAATAAGAAAAGAAAACTCTAATTAGGGGCCTAACAGCCTTTGATAATGGAATTAAAATTGTATTCCTCCTCACTACAAATATGTAAAGCTGATACAGTTTTTGTCACTTCTCCTTAGAAATGTGTGTTACACGTTGCCTGCAAGTAACTTTCCCCATGCCATACTGTCTATGACTCCAGGAAAACCTATGCAATTGTCCTTCAGTAACTAAGGCTGAAGTGAATTGGATCCTTGACCAGTTAGGGTAGGTAAATCTGTAAAAGTTCAGGGTGCTCCTTCACACAAAATGGAATCACATTTGCATAAAATCTACACATATCTTCCACTGTACATTAATTCACTACTAGATGACTTACAATGTATGCTGCACAGAGAACTGAATTGTGTTATTGGGGGGGGGATTAGAGGAAAGTGGGCCTTTACTTGTTCAGTATAGATGCAGTATTTCCCAGAATATTTTTAATCTACATTTGGGTGAATTTCAAGACCAGGAACCTGTAGATACAGAGAGCAAAGTATACCACGTCTTTGGCACAGCAAGATGCCAGCTTTACAGAAAGTGACACACACCAGCAGCCATTTAGAACTGACCTTTTAAGAAACTGAGAATGCTTTTTAGCACAAATTATCTGTTTGAGTTCATCTCTTAAAATGCCCACATCCATTGCAACAGACACAAGGTTACTGTAACCTTAAGAAAGAGAAATCTCTTCCCAGTACACCCCAAATATCATACCTGTTTGTAGCTAAGATTTTAAAATGCACCTTTTATATGAAGGGACTGTGTTCTTTTCTAGGTCTGCACTTACATAGATTCTCCATAAAGACCTCACTTAATTAATTCCTTTTAAATAAAGCCAAGTTCAATCAGCAACTCTCTATAATGCTCTTTTGCATAATTAGCCAAGTGCTGTGGGAATAGCAATGACTAACAGAAATTCCAGAGGTAGAACTTGAACTCAGACTGTTTATTATGGGGGCAGCAGGACAGACTAGAAGAATATAATAAAGTCGATCTGAAGTTCAAACTCAAGATAGCCACGGAAGTGAGATTTCAACACAGTTCAACATTCATTCTAAATGCATTCTAAACCCAGTGAGAAGCAGACCTCTGCCTGCATTCTGAGTGTGATCTCCACTCTCCATGTGAGTTTCTGAAGATCAGACATTTGGTGTGTACAGAATCTGTTCAGGAGACATGCTGATTATCCGCAGCTGAGTGGTTTCCCAGCCAGGCTGCTAATCCAGAGTCATTAGGAGGTCTGCAAGCCTGACCATCAACCCTGGCCCACCTCCAACCTCTGTCTGCTCCACACATCACCAATGAGAAGGCACCAGACAGGTTTTCTCTTCAAAGTCTCCCCACCAAACCAACATGTACATAGACAGCACTTTAGATTGTAAGATGTCTTTGAAACTTCACTGTTTTGATTTATGCAGGAGCTTTATTGTACCTTTTAGATGAGAAAAATAGGTTATAATAATAAATATGCAGGTTAAATGCCCACTATGCAAGAGATATTTTATACACAAGCAAGTCATTCCATACACTAGCATACATTAGGAATATTGACTCATGTTTTAAAAGTTACTTTCCAAAATATCTAGCTAGAAGGTATAAGATTCTAAGAAATAAATCATGCATTTTTAGCATTTAATTGTAAAATTCTTGAGAAATGTCCTATGTATTAACAGACTCGTTCTGAAGTTAAAACAAGAAATTTCAGGAGGAAAAAATACTGTGCTCATGTGTCTGTGAATTCACTTAAAAACCAAAGTAGTGAAAACCTATATTAAAATGTTGAATATTTTTCCTCCATTGAGGTTGCTATCATTTTAGGGTGAAGTTACATTGGCCTGTTACTGGGACACTGATATTTTGTCCCAGTTAAGAACTATGTCTCTGGTACTTGGAGCAGACAGGTGGGATGGAGCAGGTTAAAGTCAGCAAAAGCATCACCAAGGGTAACTGCTAGAACAATTGGGAAGTTTCCTCAGTACAAGCCAGTAAGCAGACATGGGAATGCTCTGGGGAGATGCTGATTTGTGCCTTTCATTTCACAGGCCCCCAAAGAAAGAATTCTGTGCCCCTTATTTATAGGAGAACAGGAACCAAGAGTTCCAATTAGTGTGCCCAACATTAAATGCGTATTTGCTGATTCCATACTAAGCTCATGCAATAAGCACTGTCATCCCAAGGAACAAGACAGAGAGGAACCATTTAGAAGTTTGCATGGCTGAAGAGCCAGCCCAACAGTGTCATCATGGTGAGATGGGGAAATACTTAGTAGAACATGTCTTCAACAAGGTAAAGGATGACCAGAGCACCAGGGACCATCCAATCTCAGATGCATTAATAATGGTCAAAAATAGTCACCAGAGTTCTTAAAGCAAATGCACTTTTTCTGTTGTGTTTTTCTTTTCTTTCTTACATTTGAAAGGAAGCACAAACAGGGCATCACTTAGGAGCCTATTTCCATTTTTCCCCCAGTTCTGATATTTGTCCTTATCAGAAATTTACCAGAAAGATTTGGGAAAGAAAGTTTGATTGTAATCATCTTAGTATTTCTGAATATTATCTATCTGTCCTTCAGTTAAGGGGTGGGAAATGTGTGATTTGTTCTCTGATAACTGAAACATAATTAATTATTGCTTACTAAAAATTTCTACCTTACCTATTCAACAGCTATGGTGTATATTCATGTTGCAAACATTTTCTGTGAGTTCACTTATGGTGTTAACCTGAAAACTTGTTACTGAAGTGAGAAAAATGCATTTGAAATGTACAAGCTGTTGATGTGACTGCAACTATTCCCTGAGACAGAGCCTGCCAGCACCCAAGAGGACTAAGAGGTGAGTCTTTATCCTCATACCCAAACACCCCAGCCCCTAGGCTTTGGGCCCAGGGACACAAGCCTGCACCCCTATACCCCCACTCATTGCAGTTCCAGTTTCAAGCCATTTGGCAGGCAGACCTCCTGCACACAGGACAGACCACCACCATCCCCAATCAGACCCTATAACCCAAGTCCCACCTCCCCCAAATAATACCCACCCTCTGAGACTGCAACTGTTCTCTGAGACAGAACCTGCCAGCACCCAACTGGACTAAGAGGCCAGTTGGTAGGCAGATATCCTGCAGACAGGTCAGACTACCACCATCTACCACACGGTAAGACTGCAGCTACTCCCTGAGACAGAGCCCACTAGCGCCAGTTGGACTAAGAGCTGCTCCCTAAGACAAAATGTCCATCAGAATTGACTAGACCAAGAGCTCACACCGGATCAAGAGTATCAATCAGACCAAGAGAGGCTCCCTCAGACACAGACACCACTTGCACCAAGTGGAGAAAGAGATGGGTTGAAGTCAGTGCAAAAATATAGTCAACAACATAAAAACCAATATGGCTCCATCAGAACATACATCAGCAAGACCTGAACATCCCAACACAGAAGAAACAGAAGATATCTACCATAAAAATGACCTTAAGAAGATAGAGATCTTAAAAGAAGAAATGAAAAATTCCCTTAAAGAAATCAAAGAAAAGTCAAACAAAAAAATGGGAAGAAATCAGTAAATCCCTTGAAAGCCAAGAGAAAGCAATTAAACAAGTGAGGGAAACAGTTCAAGATTTCAAAACTGAAATGGAGTCAATAAAAAAGAGACAAACTGAGGTAATGCTGGAAGTAGAAAATCTGAGTAAATGAACAGGAACTACAGATGCAAGGATAACCAACAGAATGCAAGAAATGGAAGAGCAGATCTTTGGCGTTGAAGGTACGGTAAAAGAAATAGATTCATCAGTCAGAAAAAAAAACACTAAAACAAAAAAAGTCATGACCCAAAATGTCCAGAAAATTTGGGACACCATGAAAAGACCAAACCTAAGAATAATAGGGATAGAAGAAGGAGAAGAATACCAACTCAAAGGCACAGAAAATATATTGAACAAAATCATAGAAGAAAACTTTCCCAACCTAAAGAAGAAAATGCCTATAAAAATACAAGAATGTTACAGAACACCAAATAGACTGGATCAAAAAAAAAAAAAAAAAGTCCCATTGCTACATAATAACCAAACCACTAAACATACAGAATAAAGAAAAAAAAATATTAAGAGCTGCAAAGGAAAAAGGCCAAGTAACATATAAAGGCAGACCTATAAGAATAACACCTGACTTCTCAATGGAGACTCCAAAAGCCAGAAGGTCCTGGAGAGATCTTATGCAGATACTAAGAGACCATGGATGCCAACCCAGACTATGATACCCAGAAAAACTCTCAAAAAACATAGACAGAGTAAACAAAATATTCCATGATAAAACCAGATTTAAACAAATTCTCTCCACAAATCCAGCCCTACAGAAAGCACTTGAAGGAAAAATCTAACCTAAGGAAGTTAGATACACCCATGAAAACACAGGCAATAGATAGTCCCATACCAACAAATACCAAAGAAGGGAAACATACAACACTACAACCAAAAAATAACAGGAATTAACAATAACTGGTCGATCAATATCAGTGGTCTCAATTCACTTATAAAAAACACAGTCTAACAGAATGGATACAAAAATAAGATCCATCCATTTGCTGCATACAAGAAACACATCTCAACTTCAAAGACAGACACCACCTCAGAATAAAAGGCTAGGAAAAGACATTCCAATCAAGTGGATTTAAGAAGCAAGCTGGTGTAGCTATCTTAATATCTAATAAAATAGACTTCAAACTAAAATCAATTAAAAGAGATCAAGAAGGACACTACTTTTTTTTATCACATATTTATCACAGGGAAAATCTGACAAGATGAAGTCTCAATTCTGAATATGTATGCCCCAAATACAAGGGCACATACATTCATAAAAGAAACATTACTAAAGCTTAAATCGCACATCAAACTCCATACACTAGTAGTAGGAGACTTCAACACCCCACTCTCACCAATAGACAGGTCTGCCGGACAGAAACTTAACAGAGAAATAAGGGAACTAACAGACATTATGACTCAAATAGACTTAATAGATATCTACAGAATATTACACCCTAACACAAAAGAATATACCTTCTTTTCAGCACCCCATGGAACCTTCTCCAAAATCAACCACGTGCTTGGTCACAAAGCAAATCTCAAGAGAGACAAAAAAAGAAAAGAAAGAAAAAGAAATAACCTCCAGTGTCTTATCAGACCACCATGCCTTAAAGTTAGATTTCAACAACAACAAAAATTACAGAAAGCCTACAATCTCATGGAAACTGAATAATGCCCAGTTGAGTCACCAATGGGTCAAGGAAGAAATAGAGAAAGAAATTAAAGATTTCCCAGAATTCAATGAAAATGAATATACAACATACCCAAACTTATGGGACATTGTGAAAGCAATGTTAAGAGGAAAATTCATAGCACTAAATGCCCACATAAAGAAGCTGGAGAAATCTCACACTAGTGACTTAAGAGCACACCTGAAAGCTCTAGAAGAAGAAGAAGCAAACTCACCAGGAAGAAACAGACACCAGGAAATAATCAAATTGAGACCTGAAATCAATAAAATAGAAACAAAGAGAAGAATACAAAGAATCATTGAAACAAAGAGTTGGTTCTTTGAGAAGATCAACAAAATAGACAAGCCCTTATCCAAATTAACCAAAAAAGCAGAGAGAGAGCATCCAAATTAACAAAATCAGAAATGAAAAGGGAGAGATAACAACAGACAATGAGGAAATCCAGAGAATCCTCAGGTCATACTTAAAAACCTGTACACCACAAAATTGGAAAATCTGAAAGAAATGGACAATTTTCTGGATAGGTACCTCACACCTAAGTTAAATCAAGACCACATAAACTATTTAAATAGACCAATAACCCCTAAGGAAATAGAAATGGTCATTAAAAGTCTCCCAACCATTAAAGGACCAGATGGTTTCAGTGCAGAATTCTACCAGATTTTCAAAGAAGAGCTAATACGAATACTCTTCAAATTGTTCCACACCATAGAAACAGAAGAAACATTACCAAATTCTCTTTATGAGGCTACAGTTTCCCTGATACCCAAACCACACAAAGATGCAACAAAGAAACAGAATTACAGACCAGTCTCCCTCATGAACATTGGTGCAAAAATACTCAATAAAATACAGGCTAACCGAATCCAGGAACACATCAAAAAAATTATTCACCATGACCAAGTAGGCTGCATCCCAAGGATGCAAGGATGGTTCAACATACGAAAATCTGTCAATATAATACACCATATAAACAAACTGAAAGAAAAAAACACACATGATCATCTCATTGGATGCTGAAAAAGCCTTTGACAAAAATCTAACACCCCTTCATGATAAAGGTTCTAGAGAGATCAGGAATACAAGGAACATACCTAAACATAATAAAAGCAATTTACAGCAAGCCGACAGCCAACATCAAATTAAATGGAGAGAAACTCAAAGTGATTCCACTAAAATCAGGAACAAGACAAGGCTGTCCACTCTCCCCATACTTATTCAATATAGTACTTGAAGTTCTAGATAGAGCAATAAGACAACAAAAGGAGATCAAGGGGACACAAATTGGAAAGGAAGAAGTCAAACTTTCATTATTTGCAGATGATATGATAGTATACATACGTGACCCCAAAAATTCCACCAGGAAACTCCTACAGCTGATAAACTCCTTCAGTAAGGTGGCAGGATACAAGATTAACTAAAAAAAATCAGTAGCCCCCCTATATACAAATGAAAAAGGAGCTGAGAAAGAAATCAGAGAAACATCACCCTTTACAATAGCCACAAATAATATAAAATACGTTGGGGCATCTCTAACTAAGCAAGTGAAAGACCTGTATAATAAGAACTTTAAGTCTCTGAAGAAAGAAATTGAAGAAGATTTCAGAAAATGGAAATATCTTCCATGCTCATGGATACGTAGAATCAACATAGTAAAAATGGCGATCTTACCAAAAGAAATATACAGATTCAATGCAATCCTTATCAAAATCCCAACACAATTCTTCACAGACTTGGAAAGAACAACACTTAACTTTATATGGAAAAACAAAAAATCTAGGATAGCTAAAAGAATCCTGTACAATAAATCAACCTCTGGAGGCATCATGATCTCTGACTTCAAACTCAAATATAGAGGTATAGTAATAAAAACAGCTTAGTATTGGCATAAAAACTGACATGTGGAGCAAAGGAATCAAATTGAAGTTCTTGACATTAATCCACACACCTATGAACATATGATTTTTGACAAAGAAGCCAAAACTGTACTGTGGAAAAAAGAAAGCATTTTCAACAAATGATGCTGGCATAACTGGATGTCAACATGCAGAAGATTGCAAATAGATCCCTAGCTGTCACCATGCACAAAACTCAAATCCAAGTGGATCAAAGACCTCAAGATAAATCCAGTTACACTGAACTTGATAGAAGAGAAAGTAGGAAGTAGTCTGGAACAAATTGGCACAGGAGACCACTTCCTAAATATAACACCAATAGCACAGACACTGAGAGCAACAATTAATAAATGGGACCTCCCAAAACTGAGACGATTTTGTAGAGCAAAGGACATGGTCAACAAGACCAAACGACAGCCTACAGAATGGGAAAAGATCTTTACCAACCCCACATCTGACAGAGGACTAATATCCAAAATATATAAAGAACTCAAAAAGCTAGACATCAAAATACTGAACAATCCAGTTAAAAAATGGGCTACAGAGCTTAACAGAGAATTCTCAATAGAAGAATCTCAAATGGCTGAAAGGCATTTACGGAATTGCTCAATATCCTTAGTCATCAGGGAAATGCAAATCAAAACAACTCTGAGATACCATTTTACACCTGTCAGAATGGCTAAGATCAAAAACACTGAAGACAGTTTATGTTGGAGAGGATGCAGAGCAAGGGGAACACTCCTCCACTGTTGGTGGGAATGCAAACTTGTACTGTCACTCTGGAAATCAGTTTGGTGGTTTCTCAGAAAATTGGGAATAAGTCTTCCTCAAGACCCAGTTATACCACTCTTGTGCATATAGCCAAGGAATACTCAATCTTACCACAAGGACACATGCTCAGCTATGTTCATATCAGCATTATTTGTAATAGCAAGAACCTGCAAACAACCTAGATGCCCCTCAACTGAAGAATGGATAAAGAAAATATGGCACATATACACAATGGAGTACTACTCAGCAGTAAAAAAACAATGATATCATGAAATTTGCAAGCAAATAGATAGATCTAGAAAATATCATCTTGAGTGAGGTAACCCAGACTTAGAAGGACAAACATAGTATGTACTCACTCATAAGTGGATACTAAATGGAAGGAAAGGGATGGCCAGAGTGCAACCCACAACTCCAGAGAGGCTAGCTAACAGGAAAAGACCCAAGGAGGGACATATAGATCATCCTGTGAAGGAGAAGTGGATGAGATCCACATGAGTGGACTGGATGGGGGTGGCAGAGGGCGAGGAGTAGGGGATGAGAACATAGGGAAATGGGAGGGTCAAGCTGGAACAGGGATAGAGTGGGAGGGCATCATGGGAATAGGAAGAGGCAGGGTGCTGGGAAGACTCTCAGGAATCCAGAAGCTTGACCCCACCTTGGGCTACTGGCAGTGGTCCAGAGGGTGCCTAGACCAGTCTACTCTAGTGTCCACCCTAGCAAATAACTTAGCTGTCATCATAGAGCCTTTGTCCAGTTACTGATGGAGGCAGATAAAGAGATCCATGGCCAGGCACCAGGCTGAGCTCTGGGAATCCAATTGATGAGAGAGGAGAGATACTGCTGGCGAGGGACTTCAAGATCATGATGGGAGGATGTGCAGAGATGACCGGACACACTAGTAGAAGCCCATGAACTGTGGACTGGTGGCTGCGGAGCCACCATGGAACTGTACTAGGCCCTCTGGATATGGAAGATGGTTGTTTGGCTCAAACTGTTTTGTGGGTACCCAGGCAGGGGGATCAGGATCTGTCCCTGGTCTATGGGTAGGCTTCTGGAATCTAGTGCCTGTGGTGTGACACCTTGCACAGCCTTGGTGCAGTGGGAAGGGGCTTGGACCTGCCTAGGCTCAGTGTGCTGGATTCTGCTGACTCCCCATGGGAGACCTCAATTTGGGGAATGTGAAGATGTAGGGTGACTTAAGAAGGAAGGCTGGGGATTGGGAGGAGGGAGAGGGGGTCTGTGGATAGCATGTGGAGTGAGTAGAAAATTTCTTAATAAAAATGAAAAAAAAAAAGAAGCTGTTGATGCCTGAATTAGATGAAAAGCATTTGGCCATTATCCAGTTTACCCATGGACCACAGATACACATACCACTGTAGAAAACACATCAAAGGAGTTTGACTTGGCAGCATTGGATAAGCTCCACAATCTAAGTGCCTGGTGGAGGCTCCTTCATACCCAATACCTGCTGCTTCTCTCACCAATCAACTGGTAGAAGCTTAGCAGCCCAGATATATGAAACCCAATTACAGTAAAGAGAAGCATCTGCTTTCAAAAATATGAAATGAGTTTAAGTGGATGGAAATCTGGCTATTTCTTAGACCTTACCAGGTCTAGCTCAGATTAGCTATAGAAACATAATTGCAAATATTTTAAAATAATTTTCTGTTAAACTCTTTATTTATTCATGTTTTGAAGAATATAAACAGTAGATGTGTAGCTAGAGTTTTCCTGCCTGGCCCAGTCAGGACAAATCTCTCTTACCCGCCAGTCCCATAGTTGCTCAGACCCAACCAAGAAAGCACACAGAGACTTATATTGCTTATAAACTGTATGGCCGTGGCAGGCTGCTTGTTATCTACTTCTTCTATCTTAAATTAACCCATTTCTGTTAATCTATACTTTGCCACATGGCTCGTGGCTTACCAGTGTCTTTACATCTTGTCATGGCGGCAGCTGGCGGTGTCTTTCTCCAACCTTCTACTTCCCAGAATTCTCTTCTCTCTTGTCCCGCCTATACTTCCTGCCTGGCCACTGGCCAATCAGAACTTTATTTACACAGAGCAATATCCACAGCACATCCCCTTTTCTTTTTTTTTAAAGGAAGGTTTTAACTTTTACATAGAACAATTACATATAACAAAACAATCATCAAACAAGAATTACAGTTACAATATTAAAGAAGATATCCTATCTTATATTTGTGAGTCTAAGGTTTTTATATCTAACTTATCTTTTATCATAACTGAGGAAATTATAACTATCTAGTCTTCAACCACATCAAAGACCTCAGAAGGATATAATATTACCTGAGAACCGGGAGAAGGATGTAAGCATTTTTCAGGAGTCTTGCAAGTGTAGACAGAGACAAATGGCAGCCTGGACAGTCACCTAATGTTCCTTTGTAAAGTTGGGGCATTTGTCTTCAGCCCACAGGGCTAGAGTCTCTCAGTCACTTCTCTCAGTGTCCTGTAGAATGTCTGGCAGTTTCCTCTGCAAAGCAGGAACCTGAAGGACCATTTTGTCAAGCAAAGTTTAGTGGTCACCTTCCTATGGGTCCTGCACGTACAGTCGATCAAGCAGTCCAGGCAAGAACAGTTTCTTGCCCAAATGGCTATTTTTGCCAAGGTGAAGATAAGATATGAAGTGTCTTCAATGCCCATCCTCCTCTCTGAAGTAAATCGGTGCTGCCAGGAGCAGACATGTCTCAGTGTCCAAAAAGTCTAAATTTTAAAAATATTTTAAATGCCATATTCTGAAGGTCTTTGAAGT
Organism: Onychomys torridus; assembly: GCF_903995425.1. Classification (NCBI taxonomy): domain Eukaryota; kingdom Metazoa; phylum Chordata; class Mammalia; order Rodentia; family Cricetidae; genus Onychomys; species Onychomys torridus. The sequence continues at coordinate 70,352,602 of NC_050457.1, read as the reverse complement.
ATTTGAAGATTGCCTATCTATCTTAAATATCTCTATGTATACCTAGAAGACTTAACTAACATGGCTATGAGTATGATTATCACAGATGATTAATTATTAATCTATTTTTAATTATCCATTACAATTTTAAATGAGCTATACAAACATAATACCTTAAACAAGAGTAGAAATATACACACAGTATAACAAAATTAACTTTAAGTTTGTATCAATAGACTAAAATCTATACCAATGTAAAACATTTTAAACAAGTTGTTGCTCTTTAGAAGTAAGTTCCTTCATCTACCCTTTCATCCTATTATATCTATATCATATCCCCTTTTCTTTTTTAGAAAGAGATCACATTTATAATCAACCTGGTTTAAATAAAAATATCGTTTTTTTTTTCTGTTGCACAGCAGAGGGCTCTTCTGATTTGGGACACAAGAATCTCTTAACCTTTTCTTTTAGCAATATGTCTGGGTTTAGAGAAGGAGTGAGCCAATTCCATCTCCAAAGTCAGCTTGATAATTTTGGGAATGTGGGCGTAGTTTTTCTTACTACTTCCTGCTGGAGGGGGGCGCTGTATCTTATGGAGACACAAAGAAAATTTTAGGATTATGGAGTAGTCCATGAGGGTAAACCTCTGAGCCAGTTGCCTTGAAACCATTTTGGATGTTGGATCATCTGGGCCATGGTGTCATCAGAGACCTTTCAGGTGGTCTTGGCTGATCAAACCTGATGTATCTTAATCTGGAACAAATCCATAGCCTCTGACTTTCTGTGGAAACAAAAGCAGAGACTCTTTTCCAAAGCAACATATCCTTATATCCAAATTTTGAAGTCAAGGTACCTCTAAAATTTACATATTTGTTTAACTCAACAGCTTTTACGATCAAATCTTTTTCTGCAGTTAAAAATCCCAAAGACAAGACAAACCAGATTGTCTGTGTAATGTCCATCTTTGTAAGACTGAAATGCCACTGTGGCTGCTGGCTCCACCCACCTCAGCTTCCCAACATGGCGGTGGTACAGTTTACCGCCAGCTCTGGGTCTGGAGCCATGTGTACCATCAACTATCAGAAGCAGTTCTATCAAAGCAGTTCATAGCCCAGAAACCTTTTGTTGTTGTTGTTTTTAACTAGCAAAGGCTAAATCTACCACACAGCAAAGTAAAGTGCTGCTTGTAGACTCCTCATTCCTGCCACACTGCAGGTTAGACACACACGCCAGGAACCTGCCATAGTAGCTCAAACCGGCAGGCTGCCGCTAACTTGAGAGAGACAACTAGGAAGCTGTTTTTAGCTCCAATTTAGAATCTTTTTTCTCAGGTTTTAGGTGGAAATTCTTGCCAACACGTTGGACGCCATTTGTAGTTAGAGTTTTCCTGCCTGGCCCAGTCAGGACAAATCTCTCTTACCCGCCAGTCCCATAGTTGCTCAGACCCAACCAAGAAAGCACACAGAAACTTATATTGCTTATAAACTGTATGGCCGTGGCAGGCTGCTTGTTATCTACTTCTTCTATCTTAAATTAACCCATTTCTGTTAATCTATACTTTGCCACATGGCTCGTGGCTTACCAGTGTCTTTACATCTTGTCATGGCGGCAGCTGGCGGTGTCTTTCTCCAACCTTCTACTTCCCAGAATTCTCTTCTCTCTTGTCCCACCTATACTTCCTGCCTGGCCACTGGCCAATCAGAACTTTATTTACACAGAGCAATATCCACAGCAGTAGATGTTCCAATTTTCTTTTTGCTACTAAAAATCAGGAACACACTCATCAGTTCATTCAACACACAGTTATTCTTAGGAGCCTGCTAAATAATAAACATGGAACTGGATATTGGACACGAATGGCATGGAGATGTTTATGGTGAATGGGAAGTCAGATTATCATTCATTTGCTATAATTACAAAATAAATATGGTTGCAAAGTAAGGGCAAGATGAGAATGGTGATCTGTGGGGAAATGAAAGAAAGAATTTGCAAAAGGTCAATAGGGATGACCAGTTGTATTAAGACAAAAGTGGAAGAAGTCACAAGTCATTAAGGAGAGACTGCAACACATTCAAAAGGGAATTTTTCAAGGCTGCCTGGCCCTGATCAGAGGCACTCACAGCTTTTGTCCCAGATTGTCTTTCCAAGGATGTTTATTGAGTACACAGCTTTGAAGACAGAAAAGGAGACTCCCTGCAATGCAAAGGGCAGATTTGTTTACTGATCAGAAAGAAAAAAAAAAAAAAACAGAAAAAAGGTCTCATGCCTGCAAATAAGTAGTTTATTTGCAGGCATTATGAAAGACTTTGACTTTTGGAAATTGGTGTTCTCAGTTTCCTATGAAACCTACCACTAACTGCTGCCCATCCTGGATATTTGGGGGATCCTGAGTCCATGCAAGCATGAAGCTCATGGTCTGAACTTTGAGAGATGAAGTGCTTTACCCGTGTCCCAGTAGTCTGGACTATCCTGCCAGTGTGTATGAAATTGCAGTAGCTGAGTAATGCAAGCTGGGTAAAAGCTCAAGTCTTTGAGCTTTGGGCAGTGAATAGTGGCTGTATTCTCTCCCTTTTGTTTAATTCTCTCTCTCTCTCTCTCTCTCTCTCTCTCTCTCTCTCTCTCTCTCTCGTGTGTGTGAGTGTGTGTGTGTTTCTACATGTGTAGGTACAGGTGTAGCAAAGTGTACATATGTCAACCAGTCAACCAGAGGACAACTTTTTTTCCACTATAGGTTCTGGGGACTGAACTTGAGTCACCCGCTTGTGTAGAAAATATCTACACTTGCTAAGCCATCTTACTGGCACAGTGATGACATGTTTTAGCCATTGTTTTCTCATAGCCATGAAGTAATACACTAGTATGCTGACCTCATATCCATGCTGCAGATTGAGAGCCTTTTGACTCTAACCAAGGTTAACTCTGCCACAGCTAGGCTGTCTATTGTGCTTTAAGTTTATTTCACCTTGATATTAGTGAAGAGTTTTAACACATGGTGTTTACTAAGGGATCTAAAATTGTTTAGAAGGGAAGAAACTGAAGACATAAAAGATTTCTTTCTTCCTCGGAGCACAGCAATAACTTGTGTAGATGAGCAAAATGGTCATACTCAAGCTTAGTCAGACAAAAACTTTGTCTGGTGTTTGTGCAGAACTCAGCACATTTATATTGGTGCTTAAAAATGAAGTAATGTGGATGGTTTCAAAGCATCCTTGGTTTTGAAACCAGAATGCTTCTTCTCTGTAACAGCATTTTAGACATATCCTTCCAAAGTGCTACAGTGTTTGCACAGAGGCACCATTATTTTTAAATATCAGAATAATCTACCCAGGCTGGGGGATGATGACAGTGTTATTAAAGAGGTCCATCATTTTCATATAAGTCTATGGAAAACAATATTTTATTGAGTAATTTTGTTATTTGACAATCTCATATATTTACATAATATATTCTGATTACTGCCTCTCCCACACTCCCTCTTATTCCCCTCTTATCCTTGTCAATCCCCCAATAATTCTACCAGTCCATTTCCAAGAATGTGTATTTTTGTTTTGGTTTTGTGACCCATCTTCTTTAAGTGAACATTGGCTTAAAACTATCCATTGAAGCTTGATGGGTCATCAAAGGATATACAACTGAAGACAATGACTTCCTCCTCCCAAATATACCAGTAGCAAATAGTACAGCAGTGGAGAACAAGGCACCATGCCCCACTCCTCCATCTATACCTGACTATTGATGGGCCACTTCTTACATAGACCCAGTGGGAATATTTTTAAAGCCCATACTAACTACCAAAAGTGACAAAGGTCTGATCAGGTCATTTGAGATAATCACTGTTCATTTTTTTCTTGATATGCATGGATGAAAAGGTCTTAAAATAGCATTGCATGTGAATTCAATATTTGTCTTCTAAATTGGCTTATCCAATATAGTCTTCCAAATGTAATGCCTTATTAGAGAGTGCATCTTGTGGAGCATTTCTGGTTCCCATTCATCGAGTGCACTGGAGGCTTACAGAGACATAACTTCTCTGGAAACACTTGGAAGCTAGTGACACCAAAATGATATAAAGGCTATCAGCTTCCATGCATGACTGATGGAGAAAGATAACTGACCTGTGTATATTTGACATTGTTGACTTCTTAAGAAAAATATCACCATCACCCACATCGCTTCAAACTTACTTTCAAACATCTTTTCATTTAAAAATAAAAGTTGGCAGGGAGGTGGTGATGCATGTCTTTAATCCCAGCACTCGGGAGGCAGAGGCAGGTGGATCTCTGTGAGTTTGAGGCTAGCCTGGTCTAGAAAGCGAGTTCCAGGAAAGGTTCAAAGATACACAGAGAAACCCTGTCTCAAAAAAAAATTAAAATAAAATAAAAAATAAAAATAAAAGTTTGTCACACTTTCTCTGATTGCTGCCTTCCTTTCATGCTTTCAAGTGCAGGATCCACCTGTTGGGACAAACTTGCTGGAAGTAACTGCTATGGTGGTGGGATAGAGAACAAACCAGCTTCAAATTCTCCTGTCTTCATGCATCTCAGTAATGAGCACACCTTGAGAAACCTGAAACACGATTCTCAATATCCCCACACTCTGGAAACAGGTGCTCCTCAAAATCTATGATCATGTAGCCAGAACATTAAGAGAGTAGGTATCTGAGCAAGTCAGGCACCTCACCTTTAAACAGCTCCATGAAGAAGTATTACTACAGACGAGGAGCATGAGCCACCTAGAAGTCACATTTCTGCCCATGACACAGCAGGAGCCGGGGTGTGGAACAAGGGCTCGGCCATGCAGTTCTTTCTCCTTAGCCCAGGCCTTCACTAAAGCTGTACATTAAATATATGTGCTATTTCTTACCACCTGATATGAGCTGTTTGACTCCTGGCTGGTGCTCAGAGGCACAAGCCCCCTGTGGCTTTCTAGGATGGCACATTCTGCACAACATCTTAGAGACAGAATACAGACAACGTTGTCCATGGAGACAACATTCCAGACTCTACATTACCCACTTAAAATTCCATATGAGGATACATGTGGAAACTTTTAATTATTATTATTTGTTGTCTTATGAATTTTTCTGATTGGGGGGGACTGTGTTTCTCTAGGCTAGCCAATTATTGCTGTAACATTCCCAGATTTTTTTTGAAATGAATAACCTAAAGCTGCAAATCCATCATCCTTTCATACTCCAGGGGATGGTGCTTCTCAGTACTAATCACCTCAAGACCTGGTCATTAACTAGTACCTATTCCTATAGCCAAGAGCCTATAAGTATCAAGACTAGCCAATTCAAAACTAGGCCTTCTGTCCTGCCCTCCTTGATGTTCCCATGGAAACATGGTAGAGATCTGATCATCCTCATCTTGTCCTTCTCATCATTACCCTGCGACCCTGCCTGCGCTGTGCCTCTTGTGATTAGGCCTGTATGTATAAAAAGCTGTGTTCCCTGATACCTTCCTATATCCAACTAGGTACCCCACAGAGAATATCAAATTTGAATGCTGTTTAACCCCAAGATGAAAATAGCCATTAAAATGAGACTTTATTCTCCCCCACCGAAAAATACAGCCGATTTTAAAACTGTTAAACAACTAACAATAAATTTGGTGCCCTTTAATTTTGTTGTCAGTTTCCCTTAATAATATTTTTAGGTGAGAGTGTAGCTGAGACAGCTGGGAAAGACTGTGGTCCTGCCACTACTCTCGGATGAGATTCGCAATCCCTTCCCGTACCAAAGGCTCCTTAGCATCCCTTTGCCCCAGTTGTCGCTCAGAAGAGGATGGAGCTGGGCAGGCATGAAGAACACAGGAGCATTCTGATCCAAAAGTGTTTTACATGGCTATGTTTTGGAGAACAGAGGCCTCTGCCCTGATCTATGAAGGTGGGCTTTTTCCGAGAAGTCAGATGCATGGGGGTGGGTGAGGTGGAGGCTGGGCTCTGTGGAGCCACTCTGTCTGGTCAGGCTCTCCTGTTCTTCTCCCTCTCCTTTGGACCACTGGAGAAGCTTGGTGTTTACTATGAGGCAGACAAGTCCCAGGCAATGGGCTGGATGGTCCACACACACAGTTCCACCTACCTTGTCTTTCCTACCTTTCATTTAGTTCCAGGTGTCTTTTTTATGATTGGCAAGGTGCAGGAGAATGTCTGAAAGGAGGTGAGTAAAGGAAGAAGCTTGGCCTGCTCTGGGATTGAGTCTCTGATTATTAAGATCATACTCCTACAGCTGATGCTATGCTGGTGATGTCTTTCTATATGCTGTAAATGTGTTGCTCTGATTGATTGATAAATAACAGGCTGATTGGCCAGTCGCCAGGCAGGAAGTATAATATAGGCAGAATAAGCAGAGAGGAGAATTTTGGGAAGTGGAAGGCTGAATCAGGAGACACTGCCAGCTGCCACTGCCACGAGAAGCAAAACGTAAAGTACTGGTAAGCCACAAGCCACGTGGCAACTTATAGATTAATAGAAATGGGTTAATTTAAGGTATAAGAACTTGATAACAAAAAGCCTGCCATGGCCATACAGTTTATAAGTAATATCTTTGTGTTTACTTGGGTCTGAGTGGCTGCAGGAGCTGGTGGACACAGGAAAACATCAGCTTCAATGCTGCCTTGAATTGAATGATACAGGGTAGACAGAAGGTACATGGGAGGCTTGTTGGCAATGGTGGTGGCATTTCAGAGATCAAGATAAAATTCTTGCTAGGATTAAGGCATTGCTTCATCTAGTCTTGGTTTAAATGCCTATTCCTTCTAGAAGAAAGCCAACAGTAAAACCTTTTAAAAGGGAATCAAATGTTATTACGTCCTTTCCATCATTCAGTGCACCAAGGGTTAACATGAAGTCAACCCTGATAAAATTGTCTACCAATTTATCTTGAGGTATGCCACCTCTCTGTTTTTATAGCACATATCCTGGGCTCATGTTCAAGCTGTATCTGTTATCTCCAGTGCAAGGCAGTTCCTAGATTTGTACATTTGTGATGAGCATTGCTATCATGAATAAACAAAGTGTCTGAAATATAGCAATTCCTCTCACAGAAAATATTCACCATCCACTCAACTCTGGAGAAAACACAAAATTTTATAAGACATACATATTTCACTGCAGTAATACATTTTTTAAACTTCCCTGAAAATTTTCTAGAAGTTAAAACAATTTTAAAAGACAGTGTGATAGGCATTTCTTTTTCTTTCTGGGAAGGGTCATAGTATGTAGCCCAGGCTGATACCCAACTCACTATGCTCCTGTCTCAGCCTCCTGAATGCTGAGATTACAGGTGTGAGCCATCATTCTTGGTATGTAGGGATTCTTCTCCTTGCTGAGAACACTGTTTGGATTATACATGGAAGGAATTAGCAGCAAAGTTTCATCTCTATTGCATGTTTGCAAGTCTGCTTCTCAGTCCACAATAATGCAGTAGGTAGCAAAATAGCATGAAAATACTATCACATTTTTACACATCCTTTGTTTGTTTCCCAATGGGTTTATCATACAAGGGGAAAAAATCACTAAGTCTGACCTAACATCTTGTCTTACCTAGAGCTATTGTAAGTCAAGACTGGATATTTAAATTGCCCTTGAACCATGGATTCCTCATGGCATTTTAGGCATGACTTGCCTTGTATTGGATATGGAATCATTAGCATGTGTTTAATTTATTTCATTTTTTTCTGTGTGTACAATTATCAATTATAGAATTCACTCTATCAAACTGATCAATTAATTGCTGCAAATGATATAGAATATGATGACAAGGAATGCATGCTACAATTACTACAGACTGTGATGATGATGTGTGCATGCAATGATTATGCTAACCTGCAACTAAGTGAATCCACACAAGGCAGAGATATAAATCTTGGCACAGAAGGTCCTACTGGATCCCCAGGGTGAAGAGGACACTCCTGCTATTTTCTGGTACCACCTGGTAGGACAACGGAGAGGAAGTAGGGGTCCTAAAAGTGATGGCTGTGCCTAATGAGAGTCTTCAAAAACTTTAAAGGTTTATGTCCATAAATGTCCATGGAATACTTAAAAATGCCTTTAAGGGAAAGGATGCAGTTACTTCATAATTTTATTATCCTTCTACTCTCACCAACCCTTTTTTTCCACAAGAAGTCACTGACTTAGTTTTTAAAGAGTGAGGAATGGATAACAGTCCTGGGTGTCCTGGGTGATAAATGCAATCCAATTTACACTGTTAATGATCACACAAAGAAGGTTTGCTTCCAAGGGGCCATGCAGAGTATCCTGATGGCCTAACTGTTTGTCTATGCCTTCTCCCCACATTAAATCAAACTTTCTGGAGTCTGAGAAATGTCTTCTCTGGACTCCAGGCCAGGTCTTACATACAGAGTAGGCTCCATGGACAAATACTGATGGAGAAGCATACAACATGATAGTGGGCATCTTCATACAACACCAGGAATGCAACAATTTAGTTCTTTTGTGTATTTACTTCCTATTATCACTAAAGGCAAAGAAGCTATCATTACAGCAGATTAGTAGCAACCAGGATCATCAATATGCAACCACTACCATTTATCCAAAGTGCTTTGTCTAGTGATGAACTTTTCCCTAATAAACAAAACCAAATGCACAAGGAATACAGAACACAGAAACTCTCCCATCACACAGGTAACAAGAAAAAAAAATGAGGTAGAGGGCATTGACCTAAATGGAAGAAAACATAGCTACCCTTAAAAGGGTTGACTTGACAGAAATCTTTATAAATGAATAGAAAACAGCAAGAAAAAAGTACACTGAATGAAACAATCTATTAGCAAACGTCCACCTGTAACTTCTCTTTAATACTACTTCCATCACATGGTAGCAGAACGTATGCCTTTGAGAAGAAGTGTTGTGACAGTTCTCAGGGGTGAGCTATTCTCATCAGGTTCAGCCTGACCACAGCTAGGTGTGAATCCTAAAGTCAATCCATAAGCTATGAAGTCTAGATGTCTCTTTGGTTCAGTTTCTGTTGTTTATGATGATTAAATGTAGCTGTGGCACTCCTGTGTAAATTCACCACGTACAGATGACTAAGGTAAAGAGGCTATCAACCCTGGAGGACAGGCAAGGGGATATTCCTTCTAAATGGTGAGGACACTTCTGGTCCTAAGACATGGTAAAGAGCAATCTAAAGAAATCAAAGAATTTCCAGGGTTTCAACACAGCAGCTTCAGTGTCATCACATCACATCAAAGCCTGTCTTGCAGTAAAACCAAGATGCACCGTTTATCCCCAGTGACTGAAGCATTCTCTCACCCCAGTACTGGAGACTCTACAGCACTGCCTCATGCTTATGGAATATGGCAAGGTTCCCTGAAAATAGGATATCAACTAAAACACGGGGCCCTGTTTCAGCCTGTACTGCAGATAATCAACAAGAGATGTGTTAGGATAATTGTAATGCAACATGGAGAGCACACTACATTCAAAACCATGCTGCCCTGGCTACCTCTGTGAAGAACTGCAGGTTGAGATCAGTGTGTGGATCTTATCCACACCTTACCTGCCTCAAGACAGGAGGATGCTCACAGCACAGTCCTCAGAGTCTCAGATTCATTCCACAGCCCTGAGATTCTCCAGACTTCCTGGAGATTGCCTGCATATTCCTTCCACACATGCTTTTCACTCCATGAGAATCTTTCATCTGCATCTTCAGAAGCTAGACAGCCAATTAAAGATCAAACTAAATTAATACCACACTGAAAGAATTAACTTTTAGTGACTTCGGGGGACAAAGAACCCAGGGTTAGTTTCCACTGGTTTTAGTTAGACAAAGAAGCCACAAAGTATTAGTGGTCATTCTATAGAACTATAATTTCTTACAGATTTCTTGATATTTACAATAGTTTTTATAAAGATTATGTAAAAGAAACAGTAATATTTGGGATAAGACCAACTCCCCAAATAAAATGTGCCTGATTCACACGACGAGAGAGAGAGAGAGAGAGAGAGAGAGAGAGAGAGAGAGAGAATAAATAAATATAAATAAACCAAGAGTAGCTTCATTTGCTTATGTCAAACCAGTTGATAATACAAGTTATTTTAATATGTCATAGAAATTTAAAATTTAGGCAAACTCATATTTCCTACAATATACAAAATGTGGTAATAAAAGTGAGAATATATTTCTCCCTCTCCCTCTCATCCCCCACCTCTCTCTCTCCCCCAACTTGAGAATCAGAGGTGAGCTCTCAGCTACTGCTCCAGCACCATGCCAGCCTGCCTCCACACTCCGTTTTAATAACCATGGACTAACCCTCCAAAACTATAAGCAAGGCCACAATCAAATGCTTCTTTTTATTCGTTTCCTTGGTCATGGTATCTCCTCACAGCCACAGTCACTAAGACTCATGGCTATGACAAATAATTTAATACCAACAACTTACTTGTACAAAAAAAAGACAAATATAAAAGGGTATGTGCAAGAGGGGGGATGTTTGTGTAATAATTCTCTATTAAGAAGATATACATGAGCACATATATTTTCCTTTTTTTTCCCCTTGTAAATACAGTTGAAGAATACGAACTAGGCCAAGGAAAGCATCCGAAAGTTAAGTCATCAATTTGAATAGTTCAGAACCATAGAGCAGATGCTGCCGTTGTCTACCCTGTAGTAGCATCTCCTGAGAAAGAGGTGGGGCCCGCTTCAATCCCCTTCATCTGCTGCCTTCTCTGCTGGGTGAAATGCACACCCTCTAACAGCCAGGCATGAAGATGAGTGCCACACACCAAGACGACATGACAAAGGGCAAAGGTCACCCCAAGGACTCCGCACATGCAGTGGGATGCGTGACCAATTTTACTGAACTAGTCCCCCATAAGAGAACCTCCAAGTACACACAGATAAACATTTACCCAACTCTTACATAAAGTAAACCTTTCCATTAACCCATATATAGAACATGGTTTATTTAACATCTAAACTGTCCCTGTAATCACTAGCTATGAAGAAAGAAGGGAAGCATCATCATAGGGCAGTATTTTAAACTACCAGAGCTACCACAGATTCATGAGCATTATAGGTCAATTCTCACACTTTGTTCCTAATTGTTTTTCAATAAAACTGTATTTAGAAAAATCTGAAGTATCCAGGTTTCTTAAGACATTTAATATATCTTTGTGCTCACCAAGGGTTCTTTTCCCCCAAAGAGTTGCAATATAGCTTTTAAAGGCAGACAGGAAGAAGTTCCATGCCCAACTGGACTTACACAAAAGCAGTGTGCCATGCCTTCCTCTCTGCAACGTGAACCAAGTGTTCCTTATATTTAAGGAACTGTCCTGCTGATATGTGTGCATGCCAGAGGTACCACTTGCCACAGTAAGAATGCTTGGCTATGCCAACCCAACTTGTGCACTTGAGATTTTAAGTAACTGATACCACGGCAAGACTGAGAGTATCCAGCTCACCCAAGACAGAGTTCTGGCCTGGAGCCAGGCAGGGCAGAACTCTGCATCCCAGGCTTACGTTTCTACAGGCTTCTTCCAGCCAGCCAGCCCACTCCACCCTTGAAACACATGCCTCATCTGTCACTTGTCGCTTGGCCTACTCCCAGAGAAACCAGGAAACATGTTCCTGCTGAGAGGCCCTCATGCTACAGGCCTCAACTTCAAGGAGAGCAACAAGCCTTTGAAATCTATCAGATGGGTTGCCTACTGCAAAAAACAGAGTCCACTCCTCTGCCCTTAAATATCCCTTCCTGGAGGATTCTGACTGGAAGAAGACAAAGAAAAGGAGAGAGAGATAAAGAGGAGGCAAGGCTGGTGTTAGGGCCAGTAATTTGTTCTTTGACTTTCTGGGCAGTCCCCACACTGTGACAATGGACCCTGTGTGACCAGAACCTCAGTGTTACTCTGGAGAAGCCACTGCCCTGAACCTTCTGCACTGAACATAGTGTACAGTGCATGTCCCAAAGACGGTGTAGAGAAAATAGGAAGCTGGCTGCAAATGAAACACACAGCACCTGGATTGCTGCAGTTGGTTTGGGTTTGGGATTTTTATTTAATTTTTCGAAAATTTTAAATATGGGTATTGTATTTATATCATTTCCACGCTCTCCTGAGCCTTTGTCCTCTTCAAGAGCACTAAAATATTGACCTGTTCTTCTTTAATTATACACACACATATAAATATATATGAACATATAATATTGTACAATATTATATAATATAACCTAATTAGTCCATTTACTATTGGGAGAGAGAGAGAGAGAGAGAGAGAGAGAGAGAGAGAGAGAGAGAGAGCGAGCTTGAACATGTTTGGAGAGTACCACTTAAGATCCCTATTAGGGACCTGTCCCTAGAGAAGATGGATTCTCCCTTTCAGCATCCCTTAATTTCCTGTAGTCTTTATCTAAGGGCGAGGCCTAGTGAGATTTTCCCCATCTGGGCTGGAGGTTCAACTGGTGTTATCATTATGCAGGTCTTGTTTAGGTCACTCCATTTGCAATGTGATGGGTGCAGCTTCCCCATCACATATAGAAGACACTATCTCACTGCACACTTCCTGGTCCTCTGGCTCTTATCATCTTCCTGCTCCCTCTTCCACAATGGCCTCTGCTCCTTTGGTCTGTAGTGTAGGCATTGTGTCATAGATGTATCAGTTTGAGTTGGACACCCCATGGCTGCTTATTCTCTGTATTAGGATGGGTTGTAGATTTTGATAATAGTCTCCATCTACTGCAAAAAGACATATCTTTTATGAGGGGTGTGACCTACACTCATCTTTAGGTATCAGGGTAAGTTTTTAGACTTCAATTGGGAAAATGACTTAGGAAAATGGCCGTAATTTGTTCCTCTTCAGGATCCATGACCTCACCAGTATGTCTCTTCCACTACTACCATGTGCTACTGAGAAAACCACACATGGGCTAAGGCTAACTTTGAGTGGATGAAGTCATGATCCTACATTTAAATAATATCCTAAAATTATTATGTTCAAATTTATTGAATTGAACACTTTCAACACTGGATACTCAGTGATGAAAAAGGCCAGCACTGCAAGGCCACCCTTATGACATCACTCTTGTCCCTAGGGACAGGAGAGCTCATTGCCTCAAGTGCCAGAAACGTTGTGAATGGCTTGTTGTAATGGGACAAAAATAAATGTCATTGATGTTTTAAAAATCCAACATTTGCCATCATTTAAGACCTTGAGGGTACAGAATTATATCTAGCTCAGAGAATAGGCTCAGTAAATGACAGCTAATATTGACTATTCCCTTTCATTATTAAATATTTTTCAGTTTGCAGACTTTAAATTAGGATCTTTCCCCTTTGCTAATGTTGGGAAAGCAAGAAAACATGATTCTTTGTTTGTACATGTATAATTGTCACAAAGTGCAACATAAATTCTTTCCATGTAAGTATTTAACCAATGCAGAGCAATTCATTAATCGCCAGAAACTGCTGGCAGTGAAAGACAGCAAGACAAAGTCTACATTCTGCAGAGATGAGTTCCCATGGGGAGAGAGAGAATGATCCAGGGCCACCTTTATGATATCACTCTTGTCCAGAGCTATATAATATAATAGCAGGTGTCAATGAGTACTGTGGAAAACAGAAAATGGAGGAGAGAGAAAGATAATGTGTTACAGCCTTAAATACAGCAGCCAGTTAAACTCTCCAGGAGATTGGAAGAGAAAGAAACACTTCCAGAAGGGAAAGCGGGTATGACAGTCAGCAGCTGGAAAGACAACATCAATGTGCTAGAGTATCACATCTGTAGGTATGGCTGAAGCAAAGATACAAGGGAAAAAATCAGTGAATGAGGAAAAGGATGGAAGGAAGACATGGTCATGTCACCCACTATGAAAGAGATGACATGTTACACTTCTTACGTTACTGGATGGCAGCAGAATGCCAATATGAAGATAAAGGACAAGCTGGTCCCTTCATAGCATACACCTACTTTTCCAACTGTCATCTCTTCCGATGATTTCACTAACCCCATTTTCATAACTCTATGTGCCTGGTATTCAGACAGATGTCCAACCATCTATCCCTAGCAGTTCCCTGGGCCTGGTATCCAGACAGATGTCCAACCATCTATCCCTAGCAGCCTCACAAATGAATTTTTAACTAAACATAAATTATTATTTGGACCAAAAAAAAGCCACAATAACTTGGAAGAAATTCTCTAGAAATATCTAGTGTTAGCAAAATAATGATTACCAAATGTCATATTAGGGAAACTAAGGATGTGATAGCCAGTTTCTTCTTCCTCCCCTGGATCAAGTTAGCACATGGAAGACCAAAGGAAAAGGCTTTTCATTTTCACACATTTAGCATTGGTTTTTCTAAAGAGGAAATCCACTTGGCATTTTTAAAAATCATACTTTACATGGGTACGACTGAAACTTTCGCATACACATATTTTATCACTTATGTTCACTAATTGCCAGTGGGTGACCCCAGATATAGCCTGTGTGGGAAAGAGGAAGTAGTGTACTGGATTACATCACTGTATTCTCTTAAGAATGAGATCCATGGGCTAGGAATGGTATGCTTTGTGATGATATGGTGGCTCTTGTAAACCTGGTCAGTCTCTCTGACTTCTCTTCAACACAAAGTAGGGAATTACTCAACCTCATCCTTTAATAAAAAGAGCAATTAGAGTCCCAGTAACCAGATCTAAATCACTCAGTCCTTGAAGTCTAAGGTCACTGATGAAGCAATGTCTTGGAAGTATAGCCAAAACTTCTCTGCCAGCAGATTTTTTCAAAAGACCAACTTGCTAAAACTCAGGCAGTGATTTATTTCTAGCTTCCAAAAGAAGGGTCAGTGCTGGTTCCTGAATGGACAGTACGTCATATCTTCACTATCCTTGGCTTTCTGGTTTATAACTGCAGTAATCAATATTAAGAACAGTCACCAAGAGAGTGCTCAGAAATGTGTCTTGTAGACCAACTCTCATGGAAGCAGAGATTTGTTCATAGTCACAAGACAGAGTAGGGTAAAAATGCCACCAATGAAACTCGAAAGAACAAGGAAAGCTATCAAGAGGAACTGCCCCCCTAGGCTACAGGCCTTCAACTTCATACAAAACTTTTAATTATCAGTCAGCACATCTACCTGGCATAACGTACATGATAACTGCAGAAAGACTAATACAACAACAACAATAATAATAGAAGAGACCAGACAATTCAGGCTCCCTTTTAGCATAGCTTAAAGACTGACTTAGCACTAGAGATAAGCCAATTCAGTTGGAGACGTAAAATTTTATAGTAGCTGTAATGGAGACATTTTGTTAAACAATCATATACATTGGTTTAACTTCAAACCAGTCGTTAAGAGTTGTGAAAATTACCCAATCTCTTTGTTCATATCTACATTTAGTTGCCATAAAATGTACTAATATATACTTAAGGTTTCAATGGGCTGTTAAATAGCTCTAACACTCAGGAAGTCTCCCAAATTATTAAAAAATAATTAATATAAAGGGTAATTGAAACCTTTTAGGTTAGGTCACAAATAACTATCCAGAGACAGTGCAGCAGTTTGGATGTTAAAGAGACTGCTACTGGGAGAAGCCATTTAAAAAGGAAGCCGTACTTAAGATGTCAATTAGCGCTTGCCCTTGGGATAGGTGTCCTGCACCATGGAGACAGAGGTAGAAGAGGTGGGAAAAAGGAGGTGGGAAAAGTCCATGTGTAGTGCTGTTATTGATTGCAAACATACATGTCAAGTGAATATGCTGAGAATGTGATAAAACCCACAAACATGAAATCTTTAAAGGCCAAGATAAAGAGGGAACCTCAAGAGAGCAGAACCCTGTTATTGAGTCCCAGAGTAGAGTCAAGATCAATTCTGAGTTCACATTCACACCAAAGTCATGACCTTTGCCCTATGCCCTGGATGCCATCCCAAGACCACCACAATTCTTACATTGAGCCCCTCTCCATAACGACCCATAAACATGAACTTGTACCAAAGAAGCCTTAAAATGAAATAATTATCCAATGCATGTTAAAGGCTGACCTTGGGGTGACTAAAATGAATAAGAAAATAAAACAGATGATTCTTCATGACATGATACTTATTCTTGTTAGAAAGAAGAAAAGGAGAACAGCAGCCTAGGTGATATGTACCTAGGAAGGAAATAATTTCAGTAAATTACAAGTGTGTGTTGACTGAGTCGTGTTTTATTACTGAAATTCAGAGGAAGGGATCAACTGTGTATCCTTATAGTTTCTCAAAAGGTGCAGCAGTAGGAGCTCTGGACCTTCAAATCAGTTTTTGGGTTATCCTTTGGTGGGGATTTCCATGACACTAGGCTCCCCAGAGACAAAGTGTGTGCACAGTCTTAGAGAGAATGTGGTATCTGGCGCAGAAAGACTCCCCACTAACAGTTCATCTAAGTGTCAACATCTTGCTTTTCCCACAAAGGCCTTAATCACCTTCTCAGGAATTAACAACTCTCACATCAAACTTGCTTTTCTGTGTCTTCTACACAATATGGCATTAAAACATCATTGCTCTTTACAGGACCAACCACTGGTTCTTTCCCCCAATTCAGAGCTTCTACAAGGCAGCTCCCTTCAAGTGAAGTAAACTTGTAAAGGCCAAAGAACAAGCCAGGCAGAACTTGGATTCTACCCTAGAAGTATCTACCATGATGGTGAAAATAGAAATTTCAGAAACACAGGACCTGAAGGAGGTCTCCACGCTCATGAGGCTCATAGCAACTGATGAGTCAGAGCTGAGTCTAAAGATATAAAGATTTGAACTTATCACCCTTTCCTCACTACCATCCTCAGCTCTGCCTTTCCACTGCTCTCTCCTGGGATACTGAAGTGCTCATTCTGTATTGATCAAGAAAAAAAAGACATACAAGTATCCATAATCTTCCCTCTTTGTCATCAAGCCTCCTCCCACCACCACAGCCAATCCCATGCATAAGGCCTCCTGAATACCCATAAATGCCTTTCCATGTCTGTTTCCATTCGAGTAAATAGCAGCCATAATAGCAGAATTGAGCTACACAAGAGGCTTCTCAAGTCATCATGCATATGCCCTGTCATCTTCCAAAACATTTTCCAAGTGCAGGTAAAAATTCATATGGATGCCACCAACTGCTAGATGGCTACTGGCCAGATACTGACTGCTGACAGCTTTAAAACCTCCTACCTGCCATAAGTAGTCCTCTCTGGTCTAAACATCCTTCCTCACAACCCATGTGGGTTTTCCTCCTTTTCCAGGGAACCAGGAAGTGCCCCCTCACCTTTCTTGCAGAGTCGTATGCAGGCTTGTCTACTTTTTCTTTCCCAGCCCACCTTCCTCCTCATTGCAGGTACTTTACACTAGCCATCTCCTGGGCACAATAGAAGTTCCAAGAGGTCCTTTATCTGTGTCTGTCTTGTCTATCAGTACATTCTCAGTATCTACTACAAACTAAATATTAAAAAATATAGTAAGTTAAACATGAATTTATAATAATAGACAAATACACAGTAAAAGCAATCAGAAAGAACCTAATCAAAGCACTCCAGGTCTGGCCTAGGTTCACGTCTATTGCTGTGACAAACACCTTGATGAAAATCAACTTAAGGAAGAAAGGGTTTACTTGGCATCTCTTCCAGGTTATAGTCCAATACTGTGGGGGAAATCAAGGCAACAACTCAAAGCATCACATTCACAGTTAAGAACATACAGAATAAACACAGAGATTATTGCTTACTTGCATGCTGTCAGCTAGCTTTCTTCTTTATTACACGGCTCAGAAACTCCTATCTAGGGAATGGTGTCACTCACAGTGGAAAAGATCTTCCTATATCAATTAACAACCAAGACAAGCCTCCACAGACATCTTCATAGGCCAAACTGATTTAGACAACCCCTCATTGGGATTCTCTTCCTAGGGGATCCTAATTTGTGTCAAGTTGATGGTCAAAACTAAGCAGCACAGATGTCTTACAGTGAAAATTTGGTGTTGGTCAAAATGGCAAAAGAGACCAAGTAATGTACAGTCATAAATAATTCTTCTCAAGCAGGAGGTGTGAGTGGGAGGGGGGTGAAAGGTACAGCCAGCTACCATTCTCTAGGGCAGCATTATTAAAACAAGGAAGCAGGTGACCACTAGGACTGAGGACCAGAGACTGAGGATGAAGGACAGGGCTTGTTTACACAGCTTCTATTAAACACTTGATGCCCCTTGCTTGACACTTAGCAGTCATTCAACCTGAAATTGAGTGAATGGATGTTAGTTATAATGAATCAGGAGCTCTGTGGTATCAACCCACCCTCATGGGCTCAAAGTTTTATCATACAAATATTGTAAATTCTTACAAGGATTTAGACTGTTATGTTAAAGTTTAGTTTAGTGTAAGACCACAGGCAAATCAGCTCATCTTTCTCTAGATCATGACTCTTCAAATTCATTCAAGATATATTTTTTCAGAACCTACTACATTGGTGCACTTTTAGTCACAGTGACAAAAATACCCAAGGTAATCAAGTAATAAAGAAGAAAGGGTTTTCTGGTCTGTGGTTCAGAGATTTCAATATTTTGTTATTGGGTTGTATTATCTTTGGGCCTCAACACAATGAATCATGGTGGGAGCACAGAGCAAAGAAAGCTGCTCACAATAAGACAGCCTCGAGGGGAGGGTGAATGTGGGGGACAGAGACAGAGACAGACAGACAGACAGACACACACACACACACACACACACACACACACACACACACACACACACACATGGTGGTGGGGGACAACCCCAATATACTGAGGACACAAATTTGATATCTTTAACTTATCAGGCTTTGGAGAACATTCAGGATCCAAACTACAGCACATACCATCTGCCAGTCAGTCTTTGGCAGAACCAGAGAGAGATCATTGAGTCAAAGTACCTCTGACTATGAACCTTACTGCAGAAGATCAAAACATAAGAAAAAGGGTGTAGAAAGGACATGATTTCTAACAGTGATAAGAGATAACTAACGATAGAGGAATAATCCACAGACTCAGTAAAGAGAGTAATATGTAACTGCAGGCAGGCCCAGGAAAACTCTTTATGACACTCCAGAGGCTAGACTGCATGAACTCCAGAATCAGCAAAGAACCCTAAGAAGAAAGGCCTTATGTTGGGGAGCTATGCCATCTTAGTCCCCATGCCTCTGACCCAGTGCTTACCCCAGAAATCTTTGTCATCCAATCCTTCAGTCTTCCCTTCTCCTTGCTATCTGATGTATTCCCCAGGGATCATTGAGGATGCTCAGGGCAGCAGACTCTGTGGTGGCTCACATTCCATGATAGAAATGCTTGTTGTATTGGAGAGGGTTAGTCTGAGTTTAAACACATTAATATCTCCAATAATTAACAGATTTTGACCTCAGAGTGGTAACCTCTATGACTCAATGACTGATCAGTAATGGTTTTTTCCAGAATTGGAAACAGAAACTATGAGTGATGAACTGGTTTTTCAAGTCCTTTGTGAATATGTCCTTTGATGTATCATTATAAGATGTCGGAATTTTAATTGAAAGGTACCTCATGTATGAATTACAGAAAACTTTTTAATTATTTTGTTACCTGTTCCAATAACAGAAAATAGTTAAAATGAAAATTGCATATTTAAAAAGCAATTCCTACTTCCAAGACTTTGCTTAAGTTAATGAAATTGCAATATTTCACATGCATAGTTATGCATTGGAATTTGCTCCATCATCCTCCTAACTGGGATTTTGACCCCAAAGTAATTTTTCTTTTTTGTAAATATTTTTATTTTATAATTAATTTAATTTTACATATAAGCCACAGATTACCCTGTCCTCCCTCCTCCCCCCCCCCAGCATTTCCCCCAATCTACTCCCCCATTCCCACCTCCTCCAAGGCAAGGTCTCCCCTGGGGAGTCAGCCCAGCCTGGTAAATTCAGTTAAAGCAGGTCCAGTCCCCTTCTCCCTGCACCAAGGTTGAGCTAAGTGTCTCAGCATGTGCCCTAGGTTCCAAAAAGCCAGCTCATGTACCAAGGACAGGTCCTGGTCCCACTGCCTAGGGGCCACTTCAACAGTTCAAACCCATCAACTGTCTCACTTATCCAGGGGGACTGGTCCAATTGTATTTCCACTTAGTTTGGTTATTTGTCCCTGTGCTTTTTCCAATCATGGTCTTGATATCTCTTGCTCATATAATTCTTCCTCTCTCTCATTGATTGGACTCCTGAAGCTCCACCTGGCATTTGGCCATGGATCTCTGCATCTGCTTCCACCAGTCACTGGATGAGAATTCTACCATGACAGTTAGGGTATTTGGCCATCCAATCACCAGAGTAGGTCAGCTCAGGCACTCTCTCAACCATTGCCACTAGTCTATAGTGGAGGTTTCTTTGTGGATTTCTGGGGACCTCTCTAGCACTCAGCTTCTTCCTATCCCCATGGTGTCTTCATTTATCATGTTATCTCTTTCCTTGTTCTCCCACTTTGTTCCTGATCCAGCTGGGACCTCCCGCTCCCCTAAGCTCTCTTTCCCCCAACCCTTACCCTCCATTACCCGCCTCACCCCTGGTTTGCTCATATAGATCTCATCCATTTCTCTGTTGCTGGGTGATTCCTAAGTCTTTCATAGGGTCCTCTTTACTAGGTAGCTGCCCTGAAGTTGTGAGTTGCAGTCTATTAATCTTTTGCTTTATATCTAGTATCCACTTATGAGTGAGTACATACCATGTTAGTCTTTCTGAGTCTGGGTTACCTCACTCAGGACGATATTTTCTAGTTCCATCTGTTTGCCTGAAAACCTCATGATGTCATTGTTTTCTCTGCTGAGTAGTACTCCATTGTGTATATGTACCACATTTTATTTATCCATTCTTCAGTTAAAGGGCATCTAGGTTGTTTCCAGGTTCTGGCTATTACAATAATGCTGCTATGAACATAGTTGATCATGGGTCCTTGTGGTATGATTGAGCATTCCTTGGGTATATGCCCAAGACTGGTATAGCTGGGTCTTGAGGGAGGTTGATTCCCTATTTTCTAAGAAAGGGCCATATTTATTTCCAAGTAATTTTTCTGAATCATTAGAGGAGAAGAGTTTTAAAATACAACTTCAGGGGCCTAGCTAAACAAGTTTGGAGCATGTATTTGATGACATACATTTATACACATAGAAATTGCCAAAACAACTAATTCGTGTTCTGTGTGATTAGATGTCAGCATGTTCTAAACTCTTTCATACATCCATGCATGTACTGCAATCTTGGGCATCAATTCATACTTTTCTAGAGACATTAGTCCCAATCAAAGACTCCAAGAGCATCCCATGCACAGAAGACCTTTATAACCAGAAAGATTTCAACCTAAAGATCTTACCTTGTCCCCAGGAAAATCTTCCAATAAAGCTGTTCTCCTGTTAGTAACCAGGAAAGAACATGGGAAGAAATTAGGCTAAATGATAGCATACGACTACAATGTTCATATAAATAATACCCTCTAGCAAGCGTTACTTTTCTGCTTGGTTCTTCATTACAGGGACATCGTATTCTCAACCAGAAATTTGACAGCCTTAGAAAGCTGTTGCTCTGCAGTTTGGGGATGAATGAAGGCACAATTACACCATCAGCCTTAGGTTCCTGGTATCAAAGCTAGAAATTCACAATTGTGGTTTCCAGACAGGAGAAGAGCTGAAACAGTCCCAAACCCATCTTTTGTGCTTCACAGAGCAAGAGCAAACACTGATTCTCTGCAACCCCACCAAAGAATACAGATAGGTACCAAAAGTCTTCCATCCCATCATGTCAGCAATAATTAAAATAATTTCATAATTAAGCACCCCCATTTTTATGACATATTTTACTATTTCCATGTATCTAACTATTGAGCTATCCAGAAAACTGAGTGGGAAGCAGAGCAGATAGTCCTCCTGGCAGGAGACACTGAAGCTCAGTGCATCAGAGGGACTTGCCTGAAGATACATGGACAGGAAATAATAACCCCAACAGAGAGATCTTGTCATTTGATTCATAATGCAATCTTATTATTTTTCATGTGCCTGTAGTAATTGAACTATCTCTTAATGCACACAGAATGGTTTTTAAGTCAACATTCAGGTTCAATTTGGCTGTCCTCTGCAGAATATTCTGGAAGACTCTCAAGAAGAGCTTGGTCCCATGCCAACAAAAGCTCTGCTATGCTCCTGCTTTTCCTTTTAAGGCATTTAGAATTCAAGGATGCCTCAGATGGCATCTCTCTCTCCCAACAACAACCAAATCCCTCAATGAAAACACCAATTTCATGGACAGCACATTATTTTTATCTAATTTTGAAAGTCATATAAATGTAACCTGAACAAATGTGCTCTCCTGCTCACTATTCCTAAATTTCAGTCAAAGTTCTTGAGTAGTTAAGCATTTTTCTAGAAAGTTATGTATCAGGCAGTGTTTGTGAGCCAGGGAGGGTCTTTAATGAAAAATGGGGGGGGGGAGGAAACCAAATTCAAATAGGAGAAACACTCTGCCTTACCTCACAGAAAGCAGGAAAAGTAAAGCAGAGGATTTAAGTGACTGGTACTACTGATGTGAGTCCCTCCACTGATTTGTTTTAGAATTAGATCTCTAAGGTCAAGAAAACAATTCACACAGTCATGAGGGTTACAGGTATGTCTCAGTAGTTCTAAGAATTTTAAAGAGTCCCTCTCGCAGAATATTATCTGGAGTGCCTCATTATCCTTCCAGGGTAGATGTAATCAGGCCTGTCTTTCATCTAGAATGATTCCAGCTCCTTTAGAATCCCATAAATTTATTAAAGAGATAAAGATTCTTGTTTGATTTTTCTTCCAAAATGTTCCATAATCTTTCACTAAATCAAAAAATATGCAAATCCTATAGAGTGGTCTTTCAGAAAACTTGAGGCAGCTGAAAACAGGCTTAGTGCTTGGGAGAAAGAAAAAAGGGAAGGAAGGGGAGAGGGTTGGAAAGGGAAGGAAGGGGGAAGGTAGGCAAGGATGAGGTCAGAAGGGACTCAGGCAGACTTATACTCATTGGTTGATATCATGGTACAAGACACGGCTTTGTCATAAAGTGCTAAGGAGCTACAGAGTACTGGAACCTCCTACTTCTGAAGTCTTTGAAAATAACCTATAGCCCAGAGTCAACGGCAGCAATTTTTTGCACTTTAATTCTCCTCTTATTTGGCATTGAAGCTATTAATTTCACACAGGCTTTTTATACACTTGAATATTAAGTATAACTTTAAAAATTCAATACCTTTAAGCCAAACTTTACTATTTAGGTGCAAGAATGGCATATTAGTTTCCTGTGTAACAAATTAATACTCTTGGTATGAACTTGGTAGCTTAGAACAAACAGCTCAACTTTTTTCTCTTGCACTCAGAAATCGAAATGGGTTTCCAGACAAGGTCATGTTCTGTCCAGAGGCTGTGGGGATAATGTCTGCTCCCTCATCACCTCTGCACCCAGAGGGGCATTCATGGACCCTATGCTGGGGCTGCTCCTTCATTCTCTAAGCTGTCTGTGCCACCCAACACTGCTCTCTGTGCCAACCCTCTCTGCCCTCTTTTTCTAAGAGTGCCTTGGTTAGACTGAGGACAGATAATGCCAGATAATCTCTTGCTTCCAGATCTTCAATCACATCTTCAGAATTCCTCTTGCCATATGAGGTCATATTCTGCAACTTCATGTGTTGGCTGCTTGGGCCAGTCTTCTGCTCCCACAGCAGAACTGGCTTCTCTTCACATCAGCCACTTTAAACTACTCTCCAACCACCTGCGCAACTGAAAACATGGTTTTGAAGATCTCTTTTTTTAAAAAGACCCCATCTTTGTAATCTTTGGTAAATAAAGATTCTATTCAAACTTAAATTTAACCCTTATGTACCATGAACAAAATATGAGATAGGATCCTTAGGATTTTTTTTTTCCAGATAGAACAAAGAGGGGAAAAGAACAAATTCTCTCTCCATCTGTGCTGGGACATCCACCTTTGACCTATGTATAGGCTGTCCTGGTTTGGGGGCTTTGGACTAAGACTGAATTGGACTAGCACAATGGCAGGTTATGCAGCATACAGAGAGCAGACGATAGGATTCCTCAGTCCCAATAACCATGTAAGTCTATGCTTTATTTTACATGTACGTGAGAAATATTTGTATATCCTATCAGTGCAAACATTGCTAATGCATGGGTTTAGAGAGTACCAGCCAGAGCATGGCCACCATGAGGCTAGAGACATTCTCGCTCCCATGCATCTCACATCACAAAACCCTACTTGCCTATATACTCCTTTCTGTCCCGTATATTTAAAACATAGACATCTAAAGCTCTCTTGCATGCAGGGCCTGATTAAGCCCAGTGTGATTCATGTGAGACTAGTTTCCAAAAGCCATTAAGTCCATTAAGCAACTGAAAATTAGCAACTCTTTAACAACTTGATGGAAAGGAGCTTATGTAAGATGGGGAGTGTGTGGAAAGTCTGACATAGATCCATGAAATAAGTGTGAAAAATGCATGTCTAATAGGGCTATGGCAACAGAGGGCTCTGAAGAGAAGCTAGAATGTGCAATATTCCCGACTACTAGATGATATAGGGACTGCACAAACAGGAGAGTCTCAACCGCTGTCAGCAGGACAGACACACACTATCACAACCCTGGCTAGTCCCCAGAGGTGCTGGCGGCCATCCCAAGGCCATCCCAAGACAACAGCCGCCTAGCGGGTGCTTGATATTGACTCCTGAAGAGCAACTTCCACAAAAAGAAAAGAAGAAATAGTTCAAAGTGAGTATGAGATCTAAGCATCAGCAGACAGTGTGGGTTTAGTTCTTTAGGTTTCCTCAAAGCAGTCCGCTGGAAATCCAGATGTGTCATCAAAGTAGAGGTGGGGTCCTCAGAGGACATCACCTCTGCATCAATGGTAACGAAGGCTGTCTCACATGTGGATGCTGACAGAACCTCTCTCTTACTGGACCATTTGTGCATTTCTGTATGCAGTTGCTTGACATTTATGAAATCAATATGAACAAAATCTTTTTTTCTACCATACATACTACTCTTATATCCAATACAATTGAACTAAACAAATCAATAAATAACTGTGTCAATTGTGCTACATATCCATTGTGGATGACACAGCACTGAATTCAGCTCAAACCCTGCCTTTACTGAGGTACGCACACACATACACAGATGACACCCACACATACCCCACTTTATACACACCTACATCCATGAATACACACACACATATCTGTACACACACATTCAAAGAGCAGACGTGAATACACTATACAACACATAAATACACACATACTTTTTTTCTTTGTTGAAATATGTAACAGGAAACTTAAAAGGTCTTATTAATGAAAACAAACCTGAGGCTAGTTATTGGGGTGAATGCTGGAAGATCAGAGAAGCAGAACAAGCCACAGCTTCCTCACCTCGCCAGTTCCTCAGGTGGTCCTGTTTCCTCAGGCTGCAAGCTTCTGAGTCCTTATCCCAATGGCTCTCAGCTGAACTGTGCTACTCCAAAGCCTGAATACTTCTCCAGCCAAAATGCTTAACTAACCACATGCTTTACTCCTCAGTTCCTGATCCTCATGCCTTATATACCTTTCTCTTTCTGCCCCCACTCCCTGGGATTAAAGGTGTGGGTCACCATGCTTAGCTGTTTCTAAAGTGGCCTTGAACTCACAGATCGGGCTAGCTCTGCCTCCCAAGTGCTGGGATTAAAGGTGTGTACCACCACCGCCCAACTTCTGTTATGGCTTACTTGTTCCATTTTCTAGTCACCATTTTTGGCTTTGTTCTGGTGGCTGTCTGTTCTCTGACCCCAGATATGTTTATTTCGGGGAACACACAATATTTCAGGGAACACAATACCACCACAGAAATACATCTTTTTTACATAATATATCCTGATTATAGTTGGCCCTTCCTCTACTCCTCCTAGCTCCTCCCCCACTTTCCCTCCCTTTTTGTCTCTCATTAGAAAACAAATAGGCATCTAAGAAATAATAAAATAAAATACAATAAAGTAAAGCAAAAACAAACACATTGGGGTATGACAAAACAGACAGATGGAAAGAGTCCAAGAAAGGCACAAAAAAAAAAAAAAAAAACAGAAATAGATGCAGAGAGCCACTAGTTTGCACATCCAGGAATCCCACAAATACACAAAATCAGAAGACATAATATATACACACATGACCTGTAGGGGAAAATTTAAATAAAAAGAAGGAAGACAGCTATTCATTCTGAAATCTGCACCGTACCCCACAATGGCAGAACAGACATGACATGCTCTAAGAATGAGCTGCCCCACCAAATCCTGACGCTTTCACTTCAGCTTGTCTCCATAAACAAGGAAAACATCATTGAGAACAGAGTTTGCTCCACTCCATTCATATTGGCCACTGGCTATTTACTTTCCTATCAATTACAGTAACATGGGAAGTGCAGCCAGAATAAGTTCTTCTCAAACCTGGAAAGGAAAACCTGCTCTTGTGTCAAGAGTTTGACTAGCCACAGGCCAGAGGAAATCAAATCCTGTCGAGCCTATTGATAACTACCCATGTTTTTTTTTTCACTAAAAATCCATGCATTCGGTTTAAATACTTTAGAGCCTGCTCACTAAAAGTCTATGCAAGGTGACGTCGGCTGCTCTAAAACGACTTGTAGCATCGGTAGTTGCTACTCAAGCAGAGATGGAGGAGAAGCAGCAACAGCATCTGCAGCCTCTAAGAATTTGGGGATCTCAGGCCCAGCTAAAGCATGAATCAGTATCTACATCCCCATAGCATCACCAGAGCCTCTGGACCTCACCGTGGGAGACCCTGGGGGATAAGTATGGAGAGGGAAAACAAGACTAAAAGAACTTCCCTCCATAGTCCCCTTCTCAAAACACTGGCAATTAAGTCTCATAATTAATGAAGCTAAGGATGATTTGTACATCCTTGACTATCCAAAAACAGTTTTATTCTAATTAATATGTGAAAAGATCAATACACCTAGGAAGTCTACAGTGAGTGACTCTTTCCCCAACTCTTTTTGTGCAGAAAATGTCACCAAATAATCTAAGGGGAGAGCTGAAGAGACAAATTGGTGAATTAAGTGTTTGTTGTGTTTCCCAAGCATGAGGACTGTCTCAAAAACTAAGTTGAAGAATTGTGGAAGAAAATATCTGACCCTGATTTCTGATTTTTACATGCATACACACACACACACACACACACACACACACACACACACACACACACTGAGAGAAAGAAAGAGGAAGAGAGAGAGAGAGAAGGCTGCAGCTTAGCCATGAGCTGATTCCTTCGAAACTGGTTTTCTGTAACCAAAGCAACTCAATTTCCAGATTTAGAACATAAAAGCAGCAGCAAACTAAGCTAAAGGGTCTTACTCTTCCTGCTCACGGCTTTGGTATCAACTGGTAGGAAAGGCTGAAAGGAGCAAAGTTTTGGATCATCACAAGGAAAACATTTGCTGCCTCTTCCAAAAATAATAAGTAGTATCTATGGAAACCAGACAAAACTCAGAAATGTCTTACCATTTACAAAGGGCAAAGTAAGTCACTTGCAAAACAATCAACCTGGGACAAATACTCCCCAAGGAAGAGCCTGATATGTGGAAGATAATCACATAGATCTATTACCCAGGCACCATCACAGATGGTTCAAATTGCTGTGGAATTATTAAAATACATATTTTTATAGCTGGGTTATGAGTGAACCCCAAGATACATTTTCATGTAGCCAGAAGATAAAATTGAACCTGTTTTGGAATAGAATATATGTTTAACTATGTAAAGATCAATTGCATTTATTTATGTTGAAGAATAACTGTTTAACTATGTAAAGATGTGTTGCTGTTTCACCTTGCTTGCCTAAGACATCTGATTGGCCTGACAAAAACCTAAATGGCCTATAGCTAGGCAGACAAGGGATACGTGGGACTGGTTGGCAAAGAGAATAAGTAGGAGGAGGAATCTAGGACTGAGAGAAGGGAGAATTAGGAAGAAAGAGAGGATATGCCAGGGACCAGTCAACAAGGCAGCTGCCAGACAGACAAACACAGAGGAAGCCAGAAAGTAGGACACACAGAAAAATAAAAAGCCCCAAGGCAAATGTAGATGAAGAGAAACAGGTTAAAATAAGTTATCAGAGCTAGTGGGACAAGCCTAAACCAAGGCAAAGCATTTATAACTAATAAGTCTCTGTGTCATGATTTGGGGGCTAGTGATCCAAGAAAGCCTGCTACGTGAACCCTTTTTGAGTCAGTTAAATTGTTCACTGAAAGGCATTTCCTTTCGGAGGTGAATTAACTATTGAAAGTCAGGAATATAGCACATCATCAGTTTTAAAGACAAGAAATTTCTAAGGTATTTAATTGACATTTAGAGAAGATGAATGGCTTCCAGGATCTCAGGTACTGTGCTTACTAACCCAGTCATCTAAATTAAATATAAATTAAATGAAATATAAAAATGAAATAAAGATAGACACTCTTTGTAGAAAAAAATGAAGCAGAGCCATCTATTGAAGCCAAATTCTGTCCAGGGATCACCACCAAATCCTGCCTCCTCAGCTACCTCTCCTGTATGCCTCTCTGGATGCCCTTCCTCCTGCCCCACTTACCTATTGATCAGCCTCTGCTTTGCTTCCAGATTAAATGTTGCTCTCTGTTCAGACAAATGTGTACATTGCTTAGTGTGTACAGGGGACATACGAAGATAACAGCCACTTTATTTCAAAATAGGCAAGATGCTTAGTCACAGCAGAAAGGAGGAATGGGCTATTTAACCTGTGGGTCTCAATGATAGCTTCATAATCAAAATGACATGTTTATCTTTTACCTACTTTTTTGCATTTCTTAAAAGAGCAGAAAATACTTCTAAAGGTTTATAGGTGGAGGCTCATTTGGGGTCATCTACAGCTTGAATCTACACTATCATGGGTAAATGAGTAACTCTGGCATATTATAAAGCCGTAAATAAACTGCTGAGCTCTACTCTTCCTAGCACATTAGTTGAGTTTTTGCCTCTTTCTGCATGTCTGGTTGGCTTGTCTTCCATTGTCTGTGTCATCATTGCTGCATACCGACTGGCAGATGGAGAGCTAACATCATGTGAAGTCATGTTCCAGTTATGACCTTCCTAAAGCAAGTATCCCACTTTGTTGTAGAGTATTATTTTAAGGTGTGTTACTTTTGTTTATGTTGCATCTTTTAACTCTGTGAAGCTGTGTTACTGTGCCTGTCTAAAACACCTGATTGTTTAATAAAAAGCTGAATGGCCAATAGCAAGGCAGGAGAAAGGATAGGTGGGGCTTGCAGGCAGAGAGACTATATAGAAGGAAAAATCTGGGAGGAAAGAGTAGTAGTCAGAGAAGGAGGAGGACTCCAGGCGCCAGCCATGCAGCTACACAGTAAGCCACGGAGTAAGAGTAAGATTTACAGAAATAAGAAAACAGGAAAAGCCCAGTGGCAAAAGATAGATGGGGCTAGTTTAAAGTTAAAGAAATAAGAAATAAGCTAAGGCCGGGCATTCATAATTAAGAATGAGCCTCTGTGAGTGATTTACTTGAGTAGTAGGCCCCTCAAAAGAGTTAAGAGCAAAACCAAACAACAATAGCACTTCCAATGCTAAATACAATGCTGAAGTCCTTGCAAAATATTGTACAGAGCATGTTGCTCATGGAGTGGCCAGAATACATGAACATACATGAGCACATATGTGAGTGTGTAAATTTGATGTTGCTCTCTCTCATGGTGTTAAAGGAGGAAGAGAGACATATATGCTTCACCATCCAACTCTAGACCCAGAACACCAGCAGCATTTCACCAAACCTGAAACCAGCCTGAGCCAGCTGCCTTGTCCATTTCAACTGTGTTTTCATCCAGTGCTAATTCTCTAATTTACCCATTTATTTTTCTCAAACCACGTAATTAATGCTGAAGGGAGTCTTTTATAGGCTCTCCACTGGGCACTCTGTGTCTTAAGTGGAAGGGAAAATTCCTCAGATATGTGTCCAATCAACATCATGTATTGCAGCCAAGAACTAACTCACAGTAAACTATTACAAAACCCACACAATTAAGGGTTTGCCAGTACAGGCCAAGAGTGAAAAGACCAAGTCCAGACCAGCACTGACTGCTTTTTCAGGGCTGCCCATCATCCTGTCCGCCATTCATCCTATTACATGCCCAGCTTTCCCTTCCTTTGGCTCACTCTGATGCATTTTTCCTGTTAAAGTGCTTGCTAATACTTGTAGATCATGTGCCTCTGCAGATATTATCAGGACAGTCATCATAATCGACACTCAGACCTTCATGAAGAAAAGTGCTAGAGGGAGCAAGGTGTCGCCTAACCCCACAACTCTTGACAAATGAGTCCATGAGGAAAGATAGTTCAAAGTGCCAAGTAATAACCAGTTCATACTATGACTCTTAATGGGAGCCCAGAGTGAGTCTACCCATACACACAGAAATAGATAGATAGATAGATAGATAGATAGATAGATAGATAGATAGATAGCCATGTTGTAAAGCTGTGGCCTCTGCTCTCACACAGCTCTCATCTGTTCAATATCTTTCAAGCACCTGCTCATTCCAGAATAGTATACATCCTCCTAGGCCAGACTCTAGAGGGTACAAATCCCAAATAGATAACTTATACAAGAGGCCAAAAAGCATCAGGAAGGGGTGGTGAGATAGAGAAGGGAGGGAGTAGCCAAGAAGAGACTTTTGAAGAGGAGGACACTGACACAAGTTTTGAAAGAGGTTAGACTCAGAAGGACTTTGGAAAGGTCAGGCAAGAAGTGGCAGCTGAGAGGAGAGAGGGGCTGGAAGCTGCCTAGCATCATCAAAGAAGTCATACTGACAATGTGCGCCCATGACATGGTGTGACCATGAGGATGACTTTGTGTGTGTGTGTGTGTGTGTGTGTGTGTGTGTGTGTGTGTGTGTGCACATTGAGGCCCTAGATCAATGTTGGGCATCTAGCTAATCTTATGAAGATGGGGTCTCTCCCTAAACCCAGAATGACTGGCTAACTAGCTCTAGTTTCCCGTTTCTCCCCTTCCTCTTGTTCTAGGATTATAGTCACACATCACTACTCCCAGCTCTTACATGCAGGAGACCATCCTCAAAGGGGATCATCCTTTCATCCAACCAAGTTACCAGCTGAGCCATCTCCCTAGCCTGGGTGACCTAAGTTCCATCCCCAGAACCCCTATGGTGGAAGGAGAGAACTGATTTCCACAAACTGCTCACATCCACGTGTGTACACACCATGTCAAACATGCCCACACATGGACACACACAAACAGAAAAAATAATAATAAATGTAGGTTAGTTAATTAAAACCATAACTATAGTCTAGTCAAAATGAAAAGTTCACACAAACCCAACTGTGAACCATTGTGCAAGTTTCCTGATCCAAGCTCCTCAAAGCCATCAGGTTCACCAAACACAAAGTCTGAGAAATGGTCACAGAGTTGAACAGTCTGAAGACACGGTGAGGAAAAGCCCCATGATGTCCATGGATCCCGGACAGAAGAAGGCTGTGAGGGGAAACCGAAGGAAACGGAATGAACTGTTGACTTCCTTAATTATTCATGAATGACGGTTCGTTAATGATACATCCTCAGTGCTCAGACCAAGGAACCACACTATCATAAGGAGGAAAAAGCAAAGAAATGTGACTAGATGAACAGAAACTCCCAAGCTAACAGTTGCTTTTCTGCATATCTCAAAGTACTACAAAATGTTGAAATTGTGCTTTGTTTAAAATATGCAGGTATCTTCCCCCCACAAAACTGATTCTAGACTTTTTTTAAAAAAAAAAATGTGTTTAACAAACAGACAAAAAGAGATGAATTTGAAACAACTTTAGAGATTAATCATTCAGGACCATTCAGTGTATTCCTGCTAAGTGGGTTATTAAATCAATCAGAGGATCCAAAGCCAGCCACTGCATTTCCTTAAGGCTCTGAATTATTAAGTGCCCACACATACCACCACCACCACCACCACCACCACCACCACCACCATTACCACCCATTGATTCTAGCTCTTTCTTCTATGCCTATAAAGTACTAGGGAGACTTCCTTTCCTATCAACTCCTTCTCACAGGCAGAGTCCTCCCCAGCAAAAGTCCTTCCTTTCCTTCTTGCCATGAGCCCCTTTCCCCTCTGTGCAGTGCTTAGGGTGCCCAGGAGGCAGTCCCATCTCCATGGAGGTGACTTGTGCACCTTCTGGAAGCATTCATCAGAGATGACAGCATTGCCTGGTGGCCACACAGGTCACACATCAGATTTGATAATGAAGTACTGCTGTCTCTCACCTGTGTCTGCAGGTTCCTCACTGTCTCTGTGGCTACAGGCATTGGTGAGATGGTGAGATGCCACCTGTTTCCTGAAGAACCAGACTAGTTATGCTCCAGAAGGGTTCTAGGTAGCCTCTCATGCAAGTGACTTCATCTACACTGCAAAAACTCTTGAACAGAACTCACTTCTTCCCTGTCATCTCTGCAGCCTCACATAAGATACGCACTTACAGATTACTCAGAGAAGGATGCTGACAACCTGAGCGAGAGCAGGCTAATGTAGTAAAGGACCACACACCTCAGAGGCACTCAGGCTGTGTGGACTGCACAGAAAAGAAGGAAAGCTCAAGAAAAGAGGGCCTAGAAAGACAGCTCCCCCCTCCCCAGGATATCTCATTCTCACCTTCAGACAAAAGGGGGAAAAAAAGGATTTTCAATTTGAACATTCAACCAAACCTTTGAGTTCAGTGTAAGCACCACACTAATGATATTTAACAGACACTGGTACATATCGAAAGTGTTTCCGAGCAAAGGCCACTGTGTGTTTCTATGTCACCCCTGTGCATTCCAGTTGTAGGATTACTGTCCACTCTTGACAAAATTGGCTTTGCCTAGATTTTTATACACTTGGACACATGTGGCTCCCCGTTGCTTATTATTTAAGTGGGATTTTTTTTTCTTTCCCAAAGACTATACTCTTGGAGTTTTTGTATTTTGTCAAATTTGATAAAGCAATTAGTGAGTGATTAAAGTGATTCAATTTGCATAGCTAATCAGAATCTTTAATACCACCTCAAGAAATCCATTCTTTATTAATATAACAGAAACGGATGACTTCAATACAGGGAGTAATGAGGCTGAGAATAAAGCTGAGAGCAGAGAGCACTGAGGGGGCCAGCTGTCCGCAGAGGTCAAGGTGAGTCCAGAAGAGGTGAGCAGAGCAGCAGCTGCCCACAGTTCTGTTTTCAATGATCTAATGTGTGTACCCCCACTCCAGCCTTGTCACAGTCCCAGGACAGACACGAGCTTCTTAGAGTGGGGGGTTTGGCTTCTTCAAGGGTAGTCTGGTAGCTGTGCATGCCTTTAATCCCAGCACTGAGGAGGTGCTCTCTGAGTTTGTGTCCAGCCTGGTGTACACAGTGAGTTATGGGACAGCCAGAGCTACACATAGAAACCCTATCTCTAAAAACCAAACGAAAAAAATTAAACTAAAAAACTTTCATAGCATTTTTAAGTTGTAGCTAAAATTACAACCGTTCCATACTGTAGGGAAAAAAAATTACTTACAAAAGCTCAGAAATCAAAACAAATGCAATATAAGCCCTGATTCTTTACACAAATATGTAAAAGGACAGAAGAAGGGCAAAGGGGAAGGAAACAGGACTCAATATTTTAGCAGCAAATGAGAACTTACCACTGAATAATCACCCTCCTCCACCCCCAGCTGACAACAGTTGGCTATGGAGCCAGAGCAGGATGGTGTCAACAACAGTTGGCTGAAGGAGTAGTAGACACACAGGCAAAGACAAGCAGGAATGCTTAGGAAGCACCAGAAACTTCACTCTGTGAACCAGATCCAATGTAAGGGAGCCAGGAGGCTCCCCAGGGACAGGGAAGCTCCCAGGACCTACCAAGGCTTGTATCAAAATGCACAGGGTTCCCTCCTCCTTCACCAGGGACATGACCATGGAGTCTAGTAGTTCCCCACTGCACACACCACATTGAGGTCCACCCAGAACTTCAAACACCATGCTATTGTAAATAGAATTTTTGCAGATGCAATTAATTAAACTATAATGAGGTCATGCTGGATTAATATGGATCCAGTGACTGTTGTCTCTGTAGGAAGGCCATGTGAAGACACAAACCACACACAGAGAACTCCATGTGACCAAACATGAAGATCAAGGAATGCCAAGGATGGCCTCCAACCATTTAGAGCTAGGAGCAGGGGTGGGCAATGTCAGGAACTCAGAACTGTTTCCTGAAGGAACCAACAGTCAACATCCAAACCTGAGAGGATTGAGTGCTGTTGTAATCAAATATGGGGTAATTTGTTACACCAAATATTGAGTAGTTTGTTACAGCAGCCTCGGGAAAGAAATACAGATGTGAAAGATAACTATACAAAATAATGAGGACTTTTTGGTCAGATTTAAAGGATTTTTCACATTCTCAAATATTATTAACACAATTACAAACAAATAAACATGAACATTAATATGTGTGTGTGTGTGTGTGTGTGTGTGTGTGTGTGTGTTGGATGTTCAAGTCACTTAAAGCTTTAGGTTAAACATCAATGATGTCTAAAAACAAGTTAACAAAACAGAGGGAGAAGATAAAGATGGGTAGGCATGGCATACGTAGTTCAGATGGTGATATGACATATAACAAAATAGCACATATTAATAGTAGCACAACTAATTACACAAAAATGCCATTAGTGTACCATTACTGAACTACTGAAACATATTGTTTAGAAGATCTTTAACAAGAAATTGGAAACTGTCATCTGGCCCACAGATGTTTGTGTAAATAAAGTTTTATTGAAACATGTTCACACACACACACACACACACACACACACACACACACACACACACACCTGAAAGCTGCAAATGGCTACTTTCTTGCCACAAAGGCAGAAATAAGTAGTCATGACACAGATCATGTGGCCCTTGCAACCTGAAATATCCCAGGTTTAATTCAACATTTACATCAACTGACTGGCAATAACTTTAAGAGAGGATGAAAGTGATATAAAATAAGTCCTTGACTGTGTTCCCTGATTGTTCAAAAGTGACACAGAACCTGAGAAAGAGCCTGGGGTCTGATGGGATAGGTCTTGTGCTGGCTCAGATGTAGAATGCCACCCGCTGACTTGTGTTCCGAATG
This sequence comes from Onychomys torridus, assembly GCF_903995425.1. Taxonomy (NCBI): domain Eukaryota; kingdom Metazoa; phylum Chordata; class Mammalia; order Rodentia; family Cricetidae; genus Onychomys; species Onychomys torridus. The sequence continues at coordinate 70,317,430 of NC_050457.1, read as the reverse complement.
CTTAGTATGGGACTTGTGCACCTTGAGTAGCAGACATAGGGCATTAAGGAGAGGACACAGAAGATTGGACTGACCCCTCGTTCCTCTGCTCTCTGCTTCCTGATCCTCCATGAGGAGAAGAGCTCCCCACAGGCTCCTGCCACCCTATTCCCTAAACTGTCTCTGTTAGGCTTCAGGGTCACAGGTCCCAAAGCAGCTCACACTCAGGTGGAAAGCGATGTCCATCAGCAAGGGTGGAAAATGATGATAAAGGCTGTGCATGGCCCTGTCACAAAAGCCAGGGACACTCAAGCAGGCACCCACTTCTTTGCAGGCCCTGTCCTCAGTGAGAACAGTGAGAAGCATTTGAAGAGGTCAATTGCTTCTCGGCCTTTTGGCTAAGATCAAGTGAAGAGGTCAAATTTCCTTGGGCAGGAAACTGAGAAATGCCACTTTTCTTTAAATGCAGAGCAATATAGGGATGGATGCGGGATCTCGGGAATTTAGGAAAGTTTACTCTGCTTTATGCAAAATAACAGTATCTAGAGCAAAGGGGTGCATTTCTGCAATCTCTAATCCTGAATAAGGTTTGAACAGAAAGACGAAGAACTACAATGACTGCAGAAATTCTATTTTCATTACTATGAGGAGACCTAGGAGCCCTGGGATCCCTTCATATTACTGCCAGAGAGAAAACGTGCGAAAAGCTGCTTTTCTTCACTAATAAACCACATAGTCCATTAAAAATGTAACTGCTACAAAGTTTGAACCGAACATCTCACAGCAACACTCTCACTATGAAAGGCACTTCTAAGGAGTGCGATGAACCAAGAAGACAGAGAATGCTGAATCCAGACATCACCCCTCTGACCATTCCCTCTGACTACCAGCTTATCAAAATATGGGATAAACATTTATAATTAGTTAACAAGCCAAGTAGGATGCATGTGCAAAAGCCAGTATCTAAGTAGATATTTGTATGTTTAGATAAAGGAGATTGAATGTCTCTCAGACTACATTTATGAGGTCTGTCATCAGGTAACATAGTTTACCAATTTGATCAAAATTAATTCACCAGTGCCTTCGATTATGTAAATAGCTGTCCACTGTCTGATAAAGATGTCAGTTTGGAAATAAGGATTATCAAGTCAGGGAGACTAACCAACAGCACCGATGCTCTCCATTTCTCATGAAAACTACTCTGGCCTCTGTGTCTTTGCTGATTTCTTCCCAAGGCCTCTGCAGCAATAGTCCTGAGAGCTACAATGAACTGGAGGCCCCAAGAAGTGCTGGGGCAGTACAACTTCACACTGTGGATTCTGACCCTGGATTATATTTTTGCTGATAGCCAGAGGGAGTGCTGGGCAGGGAGCAGAGGCCAGGATTTGGATCCTGCTCAAAACATGGGAAGGCTACTTATAACAGGGTGACAGGGGCTAGAAGATTGACACCCATCAACCTCCCCACACACAAGTGAAGAGCAGCACTCTTAGCTTCTCCCTTCCCTCCCTTTGCTGGCAGGACCGGAGACCACCAAACCAATGGGATACAGATGCTAACATTAGTCAGCCTGCAGGGGCAGACGGCACACCACACTCCATGTGAGAGTATTGTAAGGAGAATGCAATTCAAGCACTGGGTGAACACAAGACTCAATTCAGAGACAGCATGAGTAACAGGGCTTAGCAGCCACTCAGAGACCAGATGGAGCAGGAAAAGCATTGACCAGACCTGGAATGTGCTGAGGCTTTGGGTAGAAGGTTCCAGCTACATCTCACTGTAGATATCCCTCAAGCCATGAACCCATTTTCCTCCCTCCCCCTCTACAGCTTCTAGGGGAGAAAGTCAACCAGAATGTGCTCCAGAGCCTGGGATCTACAGAGGATCTGGTAGAGCAGCGGGAGATAAGAAACCAGCCAACTGCCCTTTCCCTAACATTGAGCTGTCTGCTCTTATGCAAAGTAGAGCAGCAACTCCCAGCCCTGATTATATTTTTAGCAAATGTTGCTGCCTTCCTCCCACCCCTTCTCTTTCCCTGTGAAGGTGCTCCTGTGTGCAGTGGACCTAGCCAGGGAGGCAAACCAGCTGCATAGTGAATGGGTTTCTAAGTAGAGAAAGACATCAAACCACAGCGCAGCTATAACAATTTCTGTTCACTGGCTCATGCCAAGAGTCAGACCCACTGGCATTACACAGTGCTCACTGTGGAGTATGCTAACAGGCTAACTAACATACATGAACAGTTTCAAATGTTCACAAAACTAGCACAAGCCAGGAACAACTTAGCAGATGTCCAAAGTTCTCCTTCAGGATGCATCAGGATTGTGCTTCAGATATAACCTGCATCTGAAATCCTCTCTCATGACCACTACAATTACATTGCCCTGTCAGTATGCTGAAATTACCCAGAAGGCAGTGCTGCTGCAGGAAACTGTGTGGCTAATATTCATGAAGCAAAAGCCACCAGTGTACAAAGGATGCCCCATTCTATAACATGTAAGTTTGGTCTTTATGTGTTAAGTGTGGTGAAGTTACCCTGGGTTAGCTCCCGAGCCCTGTATGCAGAGACATGAAGGCAAGCGTGACTGCCGTAAGCCCAGGATTACACGTGACTTCAGTTCCCAGACACTGCACATGGGGAATGGAGTGACAGATGGCCTTTCCCACAGATGGCCCTATGCACAGTCACCACTCCCACACATTCCTCTGCAGTGTGCTTTGCCCCTCAATCATCAGGGCACACTTAATTTCTCCAACCTTGCACATCTGGGAAAGCCCTGGAACTGTGCAACCAAAAGAATTCAAAGGAAATAGGCCTGTGCCTGTTTCTGGGCACAGCTGGGAAACTTACATTTCCTTCCTCTTGAACCTGTCTGCAGAGGGAAGAAAGGCCATAGGCTGGCCCTGGAGCATCAGCTATGTAAATGGGGTGCTTCTTACACCCAGCTGTGAGAGGCCAGCTGTGCTTATGCCAGGGCTAGCCAAGATGTAACTGCAACTGGATGAGACCCAGAAAACTATCCAGTGACGTTCAGGCTCCCAAGAGGACTGTGCAGCAGAGTAATAAATGATGGCAGTTTGAACTATAAAACCATACTTCCATGTATTTATTGATTTAATTTGTTTTCTCTCAAAAAGAGTGAAAGAATAAGAAGGTCCTGCCAAAGAAAAGCAACGTCTTCTCTTGAGCTCTAGAAGTCAACGCGGGGTTTCAAGACAGCGAAGATTCTGAGCTGTAGCAAGACGTCAAGCTCGGGCTGTGTTTCGATGTGGTGCTTCTATTTGCAGAACTTGGTGCTTACAGAAAAGCCATTGAGTGCTGCGCCTATTGTGGCACTGCCCAGATGGTTCTGGTTATAATCGTCCTCACTCTTCCAATTCTGAAAGCACAACCAGCTGTCAGCTACACCAAGCCTCAGGAACCACTGACAATGGTGACCATGTGCTACAGGGATGACAGCCAGCCCTTGGGGACAAAGGGCTTCCCATATGATCCTGCCAACTCTACCTCACACCATTTCCTCTTTGCATTACTGAAGCAAAAGTCCACAGCCTCCACCCTGGCTACCAGACCTGTCAACACCTTCCAGAGAGGTCAGAGTTCCACTTGACCAATCTGGTGGGCAGCCTGCCCTCTTGGAGAGCTGCATGCATGACCTACCCCTGTCCTGTAGCTACACAGTTTCTCCCAACAGCTTTACAGAACAGGGCAATAAATATGAAAATGCTGAGCCACTGAACCAAAATTACTTGAGACATATCAATTTTAAAAAAATTCAACACGTAGAATTCTGACACCAGGGATATTCCAGACATTGCCCCATAGGCCAATGGTATCAAGATATGGACTGAGCTGGGCAGAAACTTTTTGGTCACATTATAAACTACTCACCTGTCTTCAATGACTGCCCCTCCTAGTATTCAAATCCTTGTAAATCCCATGAGGATATTTGAAAGTGACCATTGCTTAGGTTGTTATTCATTTATTCTGTTTAAAGCTTTTCAGGAACAAGCTTACTGGAGCAGAATGTATTTTTGAATGGATAAGCTGTTGCTAAGCCAATACTCAGGTGCTCCTTTTGTACTTGCTGGTGTCATATGGAACTTCAAGATATCATTTGGCCTGGGTGCCCTTTGTTCCCATCCAAATTCATGCTGAAATTAAACTGCCAATATGATGGTACCAAGAGGTGTCAGCGCTTTTAAGAAGGATTTATATATTTCTTCCATCAAAGAGGCCACCACCACCAAGGGTCTTCTCCATCATGGGCCCTTAGCTCCCTCTTCATCACACTTTGACTTGAATCATCTTGAAACCTCAGTAATACATAGTAGGTGTATCTACTCATAGACTTTGAGAACCATGACACAGAATAAACCTTTTTCCTCTGTGAACTACCCAGCTGCAACAGAAAATCCACACTAAGCCTTCTGAATGGATGCCTGAAACACAAGTACCATTCAATCCAGAGGACATCACACTCACATACTCAGTTGCTATTATCTTAGGTTGCTCACTAGCCAGCACCACTTCTAAAAGAGAAGGCAAATGCTGTGTGGCATTTTCATGTTGCAGGACACACTGAATACTAGACTAAGCCCAACATGCCCCTTGGGATCTACACACAAGTAGAGCTTGGGAAAGACAGAAATGGTTCTTCTCTGAAAACTCAGGGTTCGAGAATCTGAGTTTGCTTTACCTAGCAGGGCTGCATAAGGGGATAATTTGACCACAGGTGTGGTTACCAGGTGTTTGGAAGGGTCTACACTTGGCTGTGCAGTATGCTTTGATCTAGCAAGGGGGAGGTCCTTTGCCCCACCCTTTGGCATTGTTATAAAAAACTTTTTGAAGAGGCCGAGAGGACACTGGATTTTGATCCAGGTCCTCCTGAAACTATCTTATGTTTCTGTCTTTCTCCTCTTCGCTATTTTTCTATCTAAAAGTTTCTTATCCCTCTCTCTCCCTTGTAAGAACGCTTTAAAAATGGGAGGTGGCTTCCCACACTTCTCTGGAGCCTGGAGAATAGTTAGGGATCTTGACCAAACACTGGACTCACTTTAAAGAGGAGCATTCCAGTTTTCCCAAACTCCCTGAAACAAAGGCAATGCAGGTAGGCAGAGGGAGCTACACTTGGTGAGGGACTCAGCAAAAATGAGCTTCAAGCACCTCTTGTTTTCCATTTCATGTCCTGAAGCTCTTCTTACACTTGTGGAAAGACCTTCTTCTTCCTTATCCTGACTGCTGACCATTTCGACACTGAGAAAGGACATCCTGCCACAAAAGTGAATTCATGACCTTGTCCCCTGAAAGAAACTAAGAAACCTGCTGTGCATTTGGGGACCCTGTGAGACAGACAGAAATACTGTCGAGAGAGAACAAGCCCCAAACTTCCCTGTAATCCTCTGAAAAGAAGCCTGCCAACAGTTCAAGATTTAATTAGTAACCCTGATGCCATTTTTTTTCACTCAAGGCAACCTCTGCATGCAGAGAACTGCACCATCCAATATAATGTGCTCTCTGACAGACAGACAGCACAATGCCAGAGACCCAAACATTGAACATACACAGAGCTGTCTTATGCAATAAAGCCATCCACCCTTTGTTATGTTGACTTGTACTGTAAAGGATAGACCACATATTAAAAGGAGAAAACAGGACTAGTGTGTACCTCAGGAGTAGAGCACAGAGCACCTGAATAACACACACAAGATCCTCAGTTCAATCTTCAACACACACACACACACACACACACACACACACACACAGAGAGAGAGAGAGAGAGAGAGAGAGAGAGAGAGAGAGAGAGAGACGGGGGGGGGGGGGAGAACATTTCAGGAATGCCACTTCAGGGTCAGTAATCTCATGTCTCTGCCATTGCTCCCAATTCCCGGCATGCCACTTTACGCCAGTGAGGAAGCCCCACCAAGGCAAGGCGACACTAAGGACCGCTTCTATGCTCCCTGCTCCCATGCCTAACTCTCCCTCTCTCCTCTTACCACTGTGATCCTGCCTTAGGCTCCTGGCAACTCCACAATGTTCAACTGACTCTGGAACATCAGTTTATATTCTCAAGGAATACTGCAGAGAAAACGGCATGTGATCCAGGACAAGGGATATCCCCATTGGAAATAAGGTGTAGAGAGAATAAAAGCCATGCTTGGCTCTTGCACACTGTCTTTAGGGTACAGGGCCAGTCTAGAGCAAAAACTAGGAAATGCTTCCTGGAAGGCAAGATGGTCCTCTCTGTGCCATTGTCTTCGTTGGAGCTAGCCAAGTAAAAGCAACTCACAAGGCCAGTTGGTGAGTAAGACCCCAGTGTGAGTCCCTCTTTAAAAGCATAAGAGAACACCATCTCTCTGTGAAGGTTCAAAAAAGCCGGCCTGGACACTGGAAAGCCTCAAGAGTGTCCTCCAGATTCAGGGGCTCTATGGAATGTTAGTATTGACTGGGAGGCAGTCAGTATTCAACAAACCAGACACAAATGTTTCCACTCTACCCTTCTGTCATGCCAATTTGCAGCTAGGCAATAGAAATTGTCAGCATATAGCTATTGAAATTAGCCCATATTTTTGTAAACCATGGATTATTTTACTAACAAAGAAACTCTAGGGGGGAAATATTATCAATGGATAAGGCAGAAAAGACAGAGCTATGTATCTGTGTGATGAAGGTGCCTGTCCCTAGACATAAAAGATGCACACATGATACTTTCAAGGAGAAGATCATGTGTCTGGGGTGACTGGGAGCCACACATGAGTCACAGATGTTTTCACAAGGGTAACAGTATCCCCCTCCCTCTCCGAAAGATGAAAGGCTGCTATGTCAACCAGGTTCTTTCTGCCTTGGAGCGGCTGACACCCTTGTCCTTTGACCTCTCTTTCATGTATATGGGACAGAAGAAGAAAGCAGATTTCAGCTGTTCTGCATGTCCCTTCACAGTGTCACCGTATATCCTGGCTGGGTCTCTAACAGCCTTCTTCTGGCAGCTGATACAGCCTCCAGTCCTGCACAGCACACACCCTCCTCATCCAGCTCCTGATTTCAAACCTTCAGTGACCTTTGTCCACAATCACAGGTTAACTTTGTGTTTTCACCAAAGAGTTAGATACTAATTTTAACAAAGCTTCCCATGCTTTTGTTGGATTTCAGTTGACAATCCAATGATGTTGAATGTGCCAAACTGTCTGAGTGTTCGACACTGTGTTGTCTAAGATGCCTTTACTAATTTTGGATCATTGGAAATCATCCAGCACTGAACACATTTGAACCTGATAAAAATAACCCAGCTACCCTCCGAACACTTCGACGTACTGTGAGATCAACAGATGTGCTTCTAGTTACAATTCAGGTGACACATCCGGATGCAAGAAAGAATTCCTTAAGGAGGTTTGGGGAATCTTCCACAGGTTATTTTTTAATAGTTGTCTCACTTTAGGAGTCAAAATTAAACAACAGATAATTAACTCAGGATTTAATGTCTATAATTGTAAGCAGAGGGTTTAATACAGCTTAGATACAAAATAGTCACCTGAAATATTCACTATAAAATAATACAACTTGACATACTCTTTGAGTCTCTAACTACTGAACTGTGGTGCCTTTGGTTAAATAAATCTGATTAACTTAATTAAATTAAATTAATGTGGAGAAATAGCTAACAAATTCCCAATTGCTCAGAAGGGCAAAGCTTGTCAAACATGTATTTCAAACACTGACATATTCCTTCAGCTGTCTACCAGTTCCCAACTGTGCTCCAATATCTTTTATAAAAATGCATCTATGTTTTTAGCTTTGCACGCATCTGCAAAGACACAAAAGATAGATTTATCTATCTGACACGGGTGTTCCTTTTACTCCAGGATTTTAAAATATTTAACATCAACCATACTGTGTTTGGGTCATGCCACAATTATCAGGCCCAAGAGCCAGCTGACCAAAGTCAATACTGGTGGCTGGTTTAAGAAGAGGAAAAAAGATAAATGTGGTAATCCTAAAGATTCTCCAGAAAGCAGCCTTTCCTAATGTGCATGGGACTTGTTTTCATAAGCTAGCCCCTCAGGCTTAATTAAACCCGGTAGCCAACTCTGTGCTCATTCAAAAGTGCAATTAAAGAACAACCCAAGAAGGACACTTGGCCCTGAGGGCCTCCCAGGAGTCCCTATGATGAACAATGTGCTAATTACCCCTCTGTCCAGGTCTCTTAATGACAATCTGCCATGTTTCCAATTGCAACCCTAATTCTACCACTTAGGGCCATCTCTAGAAACCTCAAGGCAGGAAGACTTGCCCCAAAGGCTAATTCTTCAGGGAATGTATACTTTTAATTAAAACACAAAATGCCAAAAGATCATTGAAAGGTACTTAACAGTAAGTCTTGAAACTATTAAAAGTGTGTGTATTGCCACCACTAATTAAAGGCACCCTTTACTTATAGATTGAGGATGAACTTGCAACCTTAGTTTACACGACACAGCAGAGCCACTCTGAGAGAGAGACTGACAATATTCCTGAACTAGACACCAAAGGGGATAATGGTGCTTCCTGGCTCTTCTGCAGGTAACAAGGTCACAAATGACTAGAAAGATCCAAACTGCAATCTTTTTTTTTTTTTTCCTTCCCTTTAAACAAACCCAACTTCTGCTTGGGAAGCAGACAACACAGAAAGCCAGTGTGGTATGGACCAGCTTTATTTAATTTTATAGTGGATGTGATGACACTAAATGGAGCCACCATTGTCTGCATGGGGGAGCTCCAGGATTTGGGAGGTTCTTTGCTTTTCAGGGCCTTCTCACATTGACCCCTAACCATCTTGCCAAGTAAGCAAGCAAGCAAAGAAAGGAAAGTGACTCAATGGTACTGGGTGACATGAGGGATAATTACAAAACAAGCTTCATCCCACTAAATTTCTCTATAATATGACCGCCAGGAGAGTATGATTCTTTTCCTGGCTAAAAAAAAAAAAAAGAAGGTATTTAAACACTATGAGGGAAAAACAAAACAAACAAAAACAACAACAAGCAACTATAGGTTTCTAGGAGATTATCAAGGTATTCTGATTCACACAGACCAAATGAGGAACACCTGTCAGATCTTCCATGTTCCAAAGTCTCTTCTGCTCTGCTCCACCAACCAGAACTCACCAATCGAGGGAATCACTGCGAGCACCTGAAGTACATGTTTTCTGTTATAATCTACATGAGAACACCTTCCCTTTTCCATATATCAACACTTGTAAGAGTCTCCTCCCATCAAAAATTCAGGATACATTCTCCATAGGCCAGGTCCTCTCTGCCTTTGGTCCTTGGGTATAAATTAAGAAACAATAAAAAGTCAGTACAAATTCCTTTAAGAAATGTCTTCTGAGTGTTTTTATCATTGGAGTACAACATCATGATGTCTTAAATTGTCCTGCTTATAGTTGCAGGAACTAAACTCCAAGCATTTAGATGTTGCTATGACAGGATGATGTGGCCACCCAAGGGATCACATTATAACCCTGGTGTGGTGATGTGAATGTAGTAGGATCTTTAAGAGGTGGTGTATAGTGGGAGGTTGCTATTGGTCCTTCCCATGACTATGACTTCCTGTCTAATTTGCTCCCACCATTATGATGCCACCCATCATGAGGTCTTCACCAGTGCCAAGCCACCCTGGTGCCACCTCCTTATACCTCTAGAACTGTAACCCTCTTTTCTTTATTAAGTTACCCAGCCTTGGATATTACATTATAGCAATGGAAAACAGAGGAACACACTCTGATTTCATGATGTTGTAGTGAGCGTGGCACCCTTAAAGCCCATCCTGCCAGTCTTGCCTCTCAGACCAGACGTGTCCTGAGAGTTCCCCGCTGTGAGTCCTCCACTGGCTTTCCCATGTACCAAAATAAACCTCCTGGGAGATGGAAACTCAGCAGGTGGGCCTGGAGAAATTGCTCAAGTTAAATAACATTTGCAGGCAGGCATAAGCTTTCAAGTGAATGAATCTCCTCGACTCTTCCTTGCCAGCTTGCACTTCCCTGAATGATTTCTTTTCACAAGCTGGTGATGGGACTGAGGAATTCCATCACTGCTGGCAGATGGAAAGTAAATTTGGCTCCAGGCCCGACTTCAGAGTAGACTTGGAAACTGCAACAACTATGCTGTCTGGACTTGCACAACTCGGCTTGGATTCCTCCTCCTCCCAGACCTCTGAACTCCACTCCCCAGCCCACCCCCAGGACCACCACACAGCTTACATTCAGGGAGACATCCTCAGGTATAAAAAGCATCCTAGGACGATGTTTTTAGCTGTGCCCTGGACAAAAGTGGAGGTGGGGAGGGAGGGAGGGAAATACTTTCACATCAGCCACCAGTCCAGCACTACCTGGTGTGACCTGAAGCAAAGGAAAACGATTGGCAGGAGGTGGGGAAGCAGTGAGGGAAGAGGTGTGCACAGCCCTGCCACATTGCTCTCTTTCATGAGCAAACAGGGCTAAAGAACAGGGTTTCCATCACTCCGCAGCAAGCAAAGAGAATGCGACCCCAGAAACAGATACATCCTCACCAGTCAGGCAGCCCAGCATGCAGAACAAGAGTGTGATGGAATGGCCACAGCATTCCTGTCATACACATAACGACTTAGGATGAACTGATACAAAGCAGCCCAGGAGCAAGACAGAAGAGAGCACAGAGGTCTTGCTTGTCACACCAGCTGTAGCAGTTCCTAGATCCATAGATCCTAACCGACAGGGGCCAGCAAACCAGCCAACCACATTCTACATATTTGGCTCAGGAAAGATGACTGAGACTGATGTTTTCTGGTGAAGTTGGAGTATAATAATTAAAAGACTGAATGAGGGCTGGAGAGATGGCTGAGTTGGTCAATGTGCTTGCTTCACAAGCCTGCAGACCTGAGCTCAATCTATGGAGTCCATACAAAAAATCTGAAGGTAGTGGTCTGTGGTGTTCACATATAAGGCTGGCACTGGGAAGGGAAGGTAGAGACGGTTCTCTAATAACAAGTTCTGTCATGAGGAACAACACCTGAGGTTGACCTCTGACCCCCCACATGCACACACATACCCAAAGACTGAAGAGTGGACAGGGATGGCCACCTCATCACACTGATAAGAAGGGTATGTTGTCACCCTCTGACACCTAAGCACATCCCCTGGAAAATTTCATTTCTATATTCTGTGCAGGGATTGGAAACATTAAACTTGGAGCAAAGGTCTACCTTTAGCACTTAGCTCTGAGTTAAGACTTTTCTTTGGTGACACATGAGCAGGATCCCATGTATCAAGATGTGACAGGATCTCGTGTAGCCCAGGCTGGCCTCCAACTTGCTATTCCCTTCTGCTTCCATATCTCAAATGCTAGAATTACAGACACCCTCAGTTTGTGCTGTGCTGCTGATAGAATCCTGATGAATTGTGCATGCTAGGTAAACAGTCTACCAACAGTGCTGCATCCCCAACTTAATCCAACCATAGACTTTAGAGAAAAAGTAAGAGGAAGGAGTCTACTGATACAAGAGAATGAAGTCATCCACTTTCAAGCCAGGAAGTTACATTCAGGGTCTTTTCTGGTGTTTCAGCCTACAACAATAAAGTTTGGATCCCATACATCTGCTAGTATCCAAAGATCAATACTTAATGTGAAATTCCAGATGCTTTCCAGAAAAGTAAATGGCTAGAAAAAAAGTAAAATCTTTCAAAGGTAATAGTGCTATCCCAGGTCAGAACAATGTCTCCACATCATACTGCACATAATACATGATTGTGATCAACTCAAGCTATCAGAATCAAAACAACTCTAGAGACTTTAAAACAAGAGAAAACTATATTGTTTGCTTACTCTATGCAATCATTAGTCAACCTGTTTAACAAAATGACTGACCAGCGAATTCTAGAGAATATTCTCTCATTGGAAATAAAACAAACTAAACAAAAAAATAATAGTGCCTACATGAAGAGCATTCTACTGATCCCTTGAAACCATCAACATGGGCAAAAAGAAGTGAATAATAATTCAATCTCACAAATCAAATAAATCCTTATCACTTGCCACGCAAGAATTCAGGACTGTTAATAGAAAACATGGCCATTCTGTAAATGCTATTCTTCATTTGTCTTAGGGTGGGGATACTTATTTGAGAGGAGACCAATTCAGAATAAGCCAGTGAGAAATCATACTCTAAGAGGTCTATAGAAACATTGCAGTGCAATTTCAGATAGCTCATCTCAACTTCCCTACAGCTGTAGCAACTAAAGAAACGACGTGTTGGAGAGATACAGGGCTGCTACCCTGCACCATCACAAGGTCAAATAAACATGCTTCCTTAATAATGGAAAGATGTCTATGAGCTAGAGCGCTGGCCAGCCATGGCCAGATCCTAAAAGCCATGCGGGGTACTCTTGGAGCACAGACTGCCTGCGCCAAAGCAAACACTTTGACAGAAAGTCACCATGTGGAAGCCAACGGGTGTAGGGAAAGCATGATGGCCAAGGAGAGCTGGGCAGCCTGTGGCAGCAGGCAGGGGGGATTCTTAAGGCAGCAGACAGATGGAAGAGGCAATAAACAAGAGGAGAGGACTAAACTCACCCACTTCCCCCAAAGGATGGCAACTGAAGAGGAAGGAAACAGTAGGCAGTAGGCAGTTCACGTGTATTTCTACCCATACCCTGTTTTCAGCTTTGCACTCTAACCAAGAAGAATGTGCCAAAGCAGAAAGCAGAATAGAAAAGACTAGAAATGGCTTTCCAACTCATTTTTTAAGCTGAGGATCGAACCCTTTCCAACTCTTAAAAATAAAAGGTATCCAGGTTTGGAGCATTTTGAAATGTGCCCTCTAGTTAGGCATAAGGCCCTTCACCTGAAGACATTGACGTGGGAGGCTCACTTGAGCTCAAGAGTTTGAGTTAGCCTGGGCAACACAGCCAGGACCCTATGAAAAGAAAAATGGGAAGGTAAAGAGAAAGAGGTAAGGATAGATGGAGTAAAGGAAAATGCACAGCAACATAAAATCTTTACTCTGTTTTTAGATTTGGCTGTTGGAAGTTACCTACTACTGGGCTACATAGCAAGACCCCATAACAAAAAAGAAAACAACAACAACAAGAAGTTGCCTGCCTCAACCACCACTGGAAGCCAATGCAATGCCAGTGACTGCAGGAGAATGCAGAAGTGCAGAAGCAGGCATGTTGAACTTGACCCAGGCAAAGCTGACCATCCTCACTTTGTGAAGAAGCTTTGGCCTGTGAATTACAGACCCTAACTGGAGCACTAAGGAAACATGGGGGTCTGTGTTCTCCACACACCCAAAACAACCAGACTTGCAGGAAAGACCCATAATAAACCTGGGAGCCATTGGAGCCACAAGTTTCTCTAAAAGTAACTAGGCCCGATAAATTTAGTTGCTCAATTGATGTGCTTATATGGGCCCATGTGTGAATAACCTGAGTTTGCCTATACCCCTAGCAGAGACCACACACTCCCAGAAGGAACTTCTTTGCATCAAAGAAACTTGGGACATCTTGGAGCCCAGTAGCCTTGACACTAACTCTATAAAACATTATGGCAACCCAGAATAAAGCCCCCGGTAAATTCAGCAGGAGCTATGTTTAGGCTGCTGGCAGTCTAATTCATTCTAACTTTAGAAATTATGTCCCAGATTTCCATTTTAACCATATAAAAAGGAGGAATGTTACGTGCTATAAAATGTACTCACTGTAAGTGTACAAATCAGTGAATGTGAGTAAATGCACAGGAGGGTGAACACCTCCACATTCCACTGCCATTCTCCAGGAAAGAGCCTGCCTGCCCATGTGTCTCACTTCCAGGGCTCACTGCTAGCCCCAGGCAACCATTTATCCACTTTCCATCTTTATAGTTTTGCCTCTTCTAGAAGTTTCTATAAATGGAATGAACCCATGTGTGGTCTTCTGTGGCTGGCTTCTTCCACTCAGTTCCATGTTTTGAGGCTCACACCGACTACAGCATATGTCAAGAGCTCAGTCGGGTCATTCTTGAGCAGTAGCCCATGCACAGATATGAAACATGTTTAGCCACTTACCAGCTTAGCTTATGAAATATATACATCCAACTAAATGGCAAGGCTGATTGCCCTGATCTCAGGAATGAGATGAGAAAGCCTGGCATATTTCTAAAGTTTTCTGAAGTCATAATGTGTGAAAATATGTAATGAGGATACAATTTGTTCCCTGGAACTTTGTGTGGGTGGGAAGTGTTTTTAAATAAGCAAACAACATCCTGGAATTTCACTTTTTATGTTTTAATACACACAAAGTTTTTTATGCTAATTCCAAGCCAAGCAAGGTCATCAATTCATTTACCAAATACCTACTTATGTATAATTAGCATATATTAGAATATATGGAATACACGGTCCCCCTGGCTCCTGGCTTTCAAACACAGCTGTATTCTGAGATTGTGGTCATGAATCAATTTGAATGTATGAGAATATGTTTCTTCCTATGAAAAACATAAACAGTTCTCATCACCCTGATACCTGTTTTATATTACATATATATATATATATATATATATATATATATATATATATATATATATATATAGAGAGAGAGAGAGAGAGAGAGAGAGAGAGAGAGAGAGAGAGATGCGCCAAGGTCCTAAGTAGCTGATGTTCTACTGCAGTCTGTACTACATAAATGTGTTTACCCATTCATTTACTGAACCACTGCAGCCAGGGGACCCCTGTGTGTGAGGCACCATTCTAGGAACTGGGAGCCACAGATATAAATGAAGCAATCTCACCCGTCTCAAGTTTACACTCTGCAATGGTGAAATGTATTAAGAAACATATAAACATGTGGGGCAGTGCAAAACGCAATCAAGGGGGACAGTAAAATAAGGAGTCTAAGGGGAGGAAGGGGAGAGGGGATGTCCCAGACTGTGTATTTGGAGACTCCTTCTGAAGAGGGGATATTTGGTAAGGACCACAAGGCAGCCAGCTCTAAAGACAGAAAGCCTCGCAGGAAAATGCACAAAATGCATCCTAAGCAGGATTGCCAGGACCAGGCTCTGAGAAGCAGGCAGCAGGACTGGAGTCTGGAGAGCCAGCAGTGACAGTGAACAGGTCACAGAGCTGTGTGGTCTTAGAGCCTGTTCCTCCTTCACTGCCCTTCTTGTAGACATCGGGCTTTTGGATCCTTTCTGAATGTAAGGGGCAGAGGGGGACAGTTTGTGAACTTGAAGTGGGCAAACAGAAGCAAGCCCACATGACTCTGCTGCTGACTTCAAGTTCTGAGAGCTCTTTCTTGTGTCCTCGTGCATTTCTCCAGATCACATCCTCAACCTAGTATTTTGTATTGCACCATCCTTCTGAGTCCCTACTTGGAAAACAACCACCAGGCCAGGCCACTCCTGCTGCAGAGTCTTCCCTGGCTTCCCATCTTGATCTCCACTCACCATCTTTTTGGGAGATTAGCTCTGTACACAACCACTATGGATGTGGGGTTCTTACCCAACATGGCTCTCAGCCATCTCCACGTCTGCCTGGATGGTTCAGCCACTCTGCTGAACCCTTGTACCTTCCTCCTCCATGAGCCACGCGGAAACGGTGGTGCTACCAATCCTGGTCCCACCTCTGACACCCACTGCCAGACTCTCCAGCCAGGCATTTCCTCACCACCACTCTCCATCACAGTAGGTGGACTATTCTTTCAGGACTCCACAGTGTTGCCAGCAAACCCCAAGTTAAAGGTAGAAATGTCTCCTACCCCATTTCTCCATCACAAAAGTTGCTTCCCTAAACCATGGACCTCTAGGAATTCCCCTAAAGTCAAGCAGAGGGCTAGAACACGTAAGGGTTTAAGTGACAAGACAGTTGAAAAGCAAGTCTTGTTTGGCTGATACATTTAGGCCAAGCAGAAGGAATGTTGACTGAATTGTAGCATTGGTTAGACCAAAGAAGTTAACTACTAGGGCAATTTTTCCCCTAATTTACTTATTTACTTTCACTGTACGCCAATAGTTACAACTTCCTTCCCATTACAGTCGGTACAGAAAATTTAAATATTAGCTCTCTAAAATAAATCCAGAAATCAGTTGCATTTCTAACATCCATTTGGCTTCAGGATGCTACACTGCAAACTTCCCTAGGCTTCCTTCGTGGTACAAACAGTGCTGGGAACCCTCTTCCAGATACAAAGCAGCTACAGTTTCTCTGTCTGCTTATCTTTACAGGAAGAGATTTTCTCTGTATGGAATTGTGTTTGGATGGAGTTTATGAAGCACATCTCTCCTGTGATTCAGAGCAGAAGTTTTAGTAAAGCACTAATCATTTTGGCGAATGCAGGCAAGGCAGAAGAAACTGCTTAGTAGACTTCTCCTTACTGCCTTTGACTGTTTTTCTTTCCGTGGCTGGACACGCATCATTGCCAGACACTGGGTGAATGTGAACCGGACGAAAAGGCCTCTGCTGCCTGGCACCAAGCTGTCCTTGTGCAACTCTGGCTGTCACCTGCCTACAACTTTTTTATTTTTAATCTCACATCTCAGCAAATACAGTATTATTTCTCCAATGGTGCCGGCTGCTGATAATATCACTTGACTGGTTATTTATCATATATATCTGTAATTGAATTACCCACTGCAGTAATGGGATTTACTCTCAAATGTACCTAAAAATGCAACACAAAGTAAAACTGTTCCGCTGTGTGCTTCCTCGTCACTTGGATTGAACTCCAGGTCAGCCAATTCCACAGAAACGCAGAGACAAAAAAGCAATGAAAGACTGAGCGATTAAAGACAGGTGGGCTCATGACCAAACTCAACGGAAATCCATCCTTTAACAAAGGTACTCTCTCTTGAAATAGCTTCTCATTTGTTGTTAATCAGAAAGCCAGTCCTAAAACATGCAAAGAAAAAGGAGTAACGGAGTGACTTGCTTTTCCGTGTGCAATTGTGAGCATGTGAGGAAACATTTGAGAACTCAGAAAGGGGAGTAACTTGTGTTCATCTTTGGTCTTGTCAAATAACCATAAATTTGGGAACCAAAAAAAGAAGGAAAGAGAAGACGATGGCAGCCATACTCTGGGCAGCGTTCTGACTGTTGGGGTCTACTGCTGCACTGACCTCGTTTCCAATGGCACACCCCAGATGAAGCACAGCTTCCTCTTTTCAGTTGTCTGACTTCAAACTACCCTGCATGTGAAATGGAGGCCAGACTTCCTATTTCTAGGAGCTTCCATGAGGCACCAATTAATTATGGCAGTATCTGTGTGTTAAAATAAATTACTTAGGATTCGATATCTTCTTGTAGGTCAAGTTTTTTGTTTGCTGTGTTCTGTCTTCCTTAACCTCTGAACCAAACATAATTTTAGACAGACTTACTGAGAGTCGAAACTCTCTATGTGTCATAAGTTGATTTTTTTTTCCTCTTTCCTTTCTGTCAGAATTAGATTTTCTGTACCTGAAAAACCAGTACCTGAAACGGAATGGTACAGTTGGTAAAGGCACTTGCTACCAAACTGAATGACCCAAATTTGATTCTCAGATACATGGCAGAAGAACAAAATCAACTCCCAACTCTCACAACCTGTCATGTGACCTTCACACAAGCTGTCATGTGACTTTCATACATTCACCAGGTCATGTGCAAAATACACACACACACACACACACACACACACACACACACACACACACACGTGCCTGCTGCACATATTCACTCACTTACAAAAAAGTAATAAAAATGTAAAAAAAAAATAAGTGCTGTATTTACATGTAGACCAGACGCTTCTTCAAACTACATCCTAAAGAGTTGGTGGATACCCATCTCCGTGATGCTACTAATCAGTGGGAATTAAAAACAGCAGAATGCCCCATCTATAGTAGATCATGTCTTCTGGGTAGTAGAGGTTTTAAAACATAGTAATTTTCAACTAGACTTAAATCTTAAACTAAAAAGATGTGGGGAGCATCTGTGAAAATCTCTGTGTTGTCGACAACAGCACCAAAGACACTACAAACAGCTTAGAAAATGGCATATGCTCATCTGGGGATTCCAGAAAAGTTAACTTTGCAGAATATAAATATAAATTTGCAAGCAGGTGCAGGTGGGCAGAAATGGAGAAGCTTCCCTGGTAGATACTGTATTGTAATTCAATTTGTTAGACACTGTAATTTATGTTTTCAACATTATTGAACATTAAACACAAAAACTTGTCACCTTGGTATTATAATTATATCCTAAGCAATTTGTCTGAGTAACTATAGCAACAAATTCAGATACATTTTATAATACTAATTTGGTATAATTTTAGAATCAAGAATTATAGAGGATTTATTTTTTTAAAAGGTGGAAATGCTTTTCTTGAATGGCTGTACATATTCTACATCAAAAATGGGCTACTTAGCTAGAACTTAATGTAAATGAATGGATTTACTCTGTATTGTGCGCTACATGTTCTATAACATAAGCCTCTTCTTTGGGGTCAGGTTCTGATCTGCAAACTCTGGAGTCCATGCTCACTCATTTATCCCATGGAATGTCTTGTGTCCTTGGCTGGGCTCTTAGCAAAGTCCGGTCCAACCCTCCTCCACCTTCCTGTATTATATCAGTGGAAAGCCTCTATTTCAGTAACTTGGGGATTAAAAGGACATCCAGAGCCCTTAAAAATCATCATCCAGTTCATTGAAACTATTCAATAGTTCAGCTAGTTAGCCTTCTCTGGCATGAGAAGCAATTGATAACAGTCCCTGAGAAACTGGCATCTATTTTGAGCAAGAAGCCCTCAGCACGAGGCTAAAGTGAGGATAGAGAGCAATATCCTAGGAGACACTGACAGCTAGGAGGACTTGAGGTGGTCCATACGCTAACCTTACAAGAAACGCTTATATTCATTCCTCTTAGTAATGTTATTCTGCACTCTACGTTTCTCTGTTTCATTCTCTGCAGACATGGCTAGGAAGTCACTTGAAACAGACCCAAACAGGGACAAATGCCAGTTTATTTTCACTAGATTCTGAACACCTCAAATACTTCTCTGGCCAAAGATAGACTTTCCCACCCAGAAGACCAAAGTCTGCGCTCAGCAGGGATTCTGCAGCTGTTTGCCATTAAGACAACCAAAAGAGCTAGCAACATCTTAAAAGGCATAAAATAATGATCATCATCCATCCTCCCTCTGTGAGGGAGAGTATGTGTTGACTGCAGACATACAAAAGCGGATACCAGTTCATGGTCTCCACGGTTGTATGATCACACATTGTGACTACAGGCAGCATCTTGGGTGAGCCATTGTCTCAAAAGCTTTTACAATAAACAAACTCAAGAGAAAGGAAATCTGTGTTTCAAACAACTACATTTAGAACTGCTTTTTCATGTAAATCAAGCATGCTGGAAGAAATTTGAGTGGGCAGAAAGAAATGCACAGGAGTAAACACAGGAAAGACCAAGAGAAGGTGTCAGCTTAAGACTTGAGCCTCAAGTGGAACTGTGGACTGCTTGCTCCCAGGGGTGAGCTTCCCCTTCTCTCAAAAAGTGAAAAGTGGTATTAATCAGCAATCAATTCAACAATTCTAATTGGGTTTAAAAAACAAACAAACAAACAAAAAACACGTTTGTTCCTAAAGTCTAGTTTTGTCTTTCTGTGCCTCCTTTTAAAAGACTAACTCTGTAATTAATAACACATCTGCTCTTCACAAACGTGGCCATTATGTCAGGGCCCTTCCAGATAAGCCTGGACACAACTATTTTAAAAGAAATATAAATAAATAAGCTGCAATAAATCAAACACCCGGCGTTTTAACCAATGTGCTCCTCAGGAACCGAACCTCTCTGTATTATACATAACTGGTATTTTCACGCAATTGCAATTGCCTTCTTGTCAAATCCAATTGTAAAGGAGATAGATGTGCAGAGACAGAAGTGTTTCTCTTCCAGGAGACCTTTCTAGTTAGAGGGCTTCCGTCCAACTTTTCTGTCGCTTCTCCTAACTAGGCCGAAAGCTCTCTATTGTAACAAAACAACTTCCTCCACCCTTCGCCTTTCAAGGTGAAATTACTGCAAAATCTGTGTTTTACCACTACCTGGTACATTTATTTATCCCTACCCTCTTGCCCAGGACAGAGATACCAACAGGCTCCGTGGCATCCTCTCTCCTTTTCCGAAAGCTCGCTCTTGGCGCCCCCTGCCGGGGATCTCCAGGACGCCGCAGGCGCAGGAAAGTTAAAGCCCAACTCCAGGCAACCGCATCCAGGTACAAACAACACAAAGATGAGGTGAAAGCGCTTCCCGCCAAAGCCAGGGGAACTGGGACCTAACCGCACAAGGCTCCGTACCAGGGACGATCACTGGAGACCAATCCCCATCCCCAACAGTTCCTCCGAACATCCCGAGTCCCGATCTTCGCCTGGCCCCAGACCCTGAGTCCGGGTACGAAACGCATGCGGAGGAGCTCCCAGCGCACAGGGGCTCCACGAGTGGAGCTCACCCGGCTGGCGGATTCCCAGGCCCCACCACCCCTACCTTAGTCCACCTTCACACAACAGCCTGGCGGAGTTGAGCCCCAGTCCCACTATGCCCAGATTCTCGCAAACACCGCAAAGCCCCTGAACCTAGAGCAGAAAAATGTCCCCGAGTCCACAGGGCTGGGAGTAGGCGATTCCGACTGCCAGACCTGGCTGCAGCTCCCACCACTAGAGCCTGGCTTCGCGCGGAGTGCGCGCACAGACCTCCACGCGTACCTGAGAGGAGCTGGCGGAGGTGCAGGCTCTCTCACTGTTGGGTCGCACACCCGAACACTCCAGCTCCTTTCCAATGCAGGGTCGGATCCCGGCAAAGGCTAGGACACAAACTTCCAGCCCGTGCTCTACCTCCACCGAGACCGCCTCCGCACTGACGGTGGTCCTATTCCTACTCGCGGAGCTTCCAGGCTGTCCCCACCCAGGTGCCTGCAGAGTGACCCTAACCGAGACCAACACCACCCACAGACAGACCAATGCTACCCCAGGTCTACTTCACCCGCGCAGGGTCTCAGTCACGACACCCAGGGACACGGCGGGGAGCGAGCTCACCAGATGAGGGGAGCGTTCCTCCTGCCAGTCATCCAGCGCCTGGGGCCTGGAGCGGCTCCAAGGGTCCTCTTCAGCGCGCTGCAAGGGAAGTCGAGGCAGCAGCCGTCACTGCTCCTCACCACTTCTCCGGAGCTATCCTCCGCTCACAGCGCGCCAGGTTGGGGACCAGCTCCGCGGCCAGGAGCACCGAGTCCTCAGTTGCGCAGCTGAGCGAGCAGGCTCCCGCTGAGCGAGGGCGGGCGACCCGCAAGGTGGCAAAGTTGGCTGCCCTCCGCTTGGTAGCCGCGCGTGGGAGCACCCCCAAAGAAGGGTCGCACGTGCTGGGGCGCCCCAGCAGTGAGAAGATGGGATGCAGAGGCCACCTCTCGGCAGGGACTGCGGCCGGCCAGTGGTTGAGGAGCCCACCCGCGACGGGAGCGCAGCGCCCAGGAGTGGGCACAGCGTGAGCAGCCACCGCCGGCGCCGCCTTCCCGGCGAGTAAAGCAGCGCTGGGTGCCCGGGCCGGGAGCTCGGGGCGGGGAGCACAAGGCCGCCTCGCCCCGCCCCCGCCACGCCCCCACCTCCGCACCTCCCCTTCTCCGCCCCTCCCCGGTGCAAACTGAGCGCCCCACCCGTCCCTGACCTTCCCAGGCCCCTCCTCTGGGCCCGCCTCTTCCCGAGATGGGACCCCTACACACTCCCGGGGGGCTGTCCCCACACCCCACGAGTCCCATTAGGGCCTCCCGAGTGCAAGTTCACCCAAGTGGTGACTTTTTAGGGACCCTCGTTCTCGACTCGCAGAGCCCTTCTGTGGCTACCCGCCCCCTGTCCAGTCGCTCCGACGTGGCTACTTTGCGGGTTGGGCTGTATAAAGGGCTGGAGGCAGCTCGACGCAAACCAGAGACGTGGCGCTTCTCCTAGGCCGGCCTAGACTCCAGGTATGTGCGCGCCCCTCGGTTGATCATGGGTGGGGAGAGGGTAGGAGTTTAAGATTCAATTCTTCCGTGTCATCCTAAGAAGGCTGGGGAAGGGGGCGAGGGGAGCTCTGCGGATTCTTGCAAGCGAGTTAGGCCCAGGAGGCTCTCAGCTAATTCGCGATTACTTGAAGGGGATAGATCAGACAAATGAACAAATCTGCCATCCAGGGAAACTGAGCTCTTAAGATGTCCCCAAGTGGCCCTGATGGCATTAGGAGAGAGTTTCTTCATGGACAGAGCCAGCTGAGCTAATTCTCACTTCTGCAAGGATATTTGAGCCTTACTGAGTGAGCATTGAGCAAAAAGTTTATATTGGAACAAAAAGTAAATCTCCTTGGCAGGGCAGTTTTATTGACGCGTTGCTCAGTTCTCCTTCTAAGGAAGTGATCAACTCACGGGGTTTTAAACAACATGTGGGGTTGTTGGATGGGAAAGTTACAGGAAACGTGGGTTCCTAACCCTGTAGCCACGTGTGACCCTTTCCCTCAATATAGGATGGGGCAACAGCGTCTTCAATCCTGTTCCCCCACCCCACCCATCTTGGGCCTTGTTGGTGGCTCCGGGATGTTTTTGCTTTAAGGAACCTCATCAGTTACTCTCTTAGCTGTAGGACCTAAGGGTGTCCCTTTGGGCCACATTCACACCCTGGTAATTGGCAGGTTGCAAATGTGCTAGGGTGTGGGGGTGGCATTTCAGAGTGTCTGTAAGGGTGCCCTTGTGCTAAAGGGAGACCTGGTAATAGCTGGAAAGGTGCCCCAGCTCTTCCGAGACCACAGAGATTCAAGAGAAGAACAACAGAAGCACAAATTGCCACCAGTTTGTCGTTTCTGTCGCCTTTAAAATGAACGAATGAAATGAAACTATTTTTGAAAGCATCCTTGGGAGCCTATTTCAACCCCAGAGTGTACAGTGTCCGGAACTGTGGGGCCGGGAGGATACTAGAGGCCCCACTTGGATGTCTTCCCAGGGCTTCTTTGGGAAGCGTCCCCTCGCAGTTGTGCGGCTGGCTTCTAGCTCTCGGTGGCAGCTCCTGGTTTCTGGGTCTTGAAGTGAAAAGTTAATGGGTTTCCTCTGCTTCTCCCTGCTGCTTCAGAAGTGGGTGGGAATTGGCGCCATTCCCAACATTCCCCTGCCCTAGCCTACGTGGCACAACAGCATGAGAGGCTTTTGGGAGAAGGAGTCCCGCCAGGGGCCAAGGTCTGGCAGTGGAGGACCTCAGCCTTACCCTTGAACCCTGTAGCCTTCAGGTGGGCGGGTGGAACCTAACAGGGTAAGACTCAAATGTGTTTAGTTAGTTCTTATCCTTGCCCCTCGATGCTACTGTGGAAAACAATTAGCACTTTTTTTAAATTATTTTTTTAAGAAATAAAAAAGTGAGGTGCATCACGCCTGTGTACCCAGCACTCTGGTGACTGAGACAGAATGATGGAGAGTTTAAGGCCAGCTTGGGGTCACCTAGGGAGACCTCATATGGTCACAGAGACTCTCACCCTATAAATGAGGTGACTCTGTCACTGAGGCAGGAAGTGGGTCGGCTTTGCTGTTTGTCGTAAAAATTCATCATAGTGGTAATGGATCAGAAATCTCTAATAAGCAAGAGCAGAAACCAGATTCTCATGGAGAAGGCTTTCTTGGTTTAAGGGGAAATCACTCTGAATTGAAGATGATTTTTGTCACTGACTTGCAGAAAGTTTGTGAACTTTTCTGAGCTAAACGTTTCCTCGTGCAACTTGAGCCAGCTCACCAGGAACGTTCGCGACAAACACTGAAGGAGAAAGGAAGCTGTTGGACATGAACTAGCTGGGGCTCGGCGGCACCGAGGAGGCGCTGAAATGAAACTGTTTTAAAGTGCATGTAAGTATTTCCTTCTCCTACTAAAATTGTATTTTTCCCCTTTTAAAACAAGCCTTTCTTGTTAAGGTACCTCAATAATCAGACGGTAAAACTAAACATGATCCCAGTTTTACCAAGCGTATTCTGTTGTCATCACAATGAATCTCTGTCTCTGTCTCTCTCTCTGTCTCTCTCTCTGTCTCTGTCTCTGTCTCTCTCTCTCTCTCTCTCTCTCTCTCTCTCTCTCTCTCACACACACACACACACACACACACACTCTCAACTGTGTCAGGTGAGCCTTGTGTACTGGTCAAAATTGAGAAAAGGTGTGAAACAAAAGAGTTGGTGAAAATGATGACTTCTGGGGCACTGATTCATGTGACCTGAAACATGCCATCCATTTCCTGATTCACCTCAGATTCTGTTCAGAAATAGGAAGCAGCATGTGATTTTTGAACTAATGCAACAATTCTGTGTTATCTCTATGTTCCTTCCCAAGGCCTGGTTACAGCCGGAGGATGGGGCAGGGAGGAGCTGAAGAGATCACCGCCTGGGAGACATGAAGGCACAGCTCTAGACCACAGTCGGCTTTCCCAAGAAGGCCCCTAACTGGGGACTTTAAAATGTAACAAGACTACTAAATTATTAAAAAAAAAAAAATGCCTGGAATCATGTTTTCCTGTATAGATGAACCCGGTAGATACTATAGTAACCATTTGACCATTTTTCACCCTGGTTTCCAAGATTGTCTGCCTGATCCTGTGCTTTTTCGTTTGTTTTGTTTTGTTTTTGTTTTTCATTTGTTTTTTTTTTTTTTTGGGGGGGGTTATTTGGACAGGATTTCTCTGTGTAGCCTTAGCTGTCCTGGAACTCACTCTGTAGTCCATGCTGGCCTCCAACTCAGAGATCTGCCTGCCTCTGCCTCCCAAGTGCTGGGATTAAAGGCATGTACCACCATTGCCTGGCTAATCCTATCCATTTTAACATAGTTGAACACTGGTGCAAAGATGTGAAGCTTGATGTCACTGTAGAATTGCTCAGAGCTGCTCCCAGTTTATTTATGTTGTAGCATTCAGAAGATCCACAGTTGTAGTTCAGATTACACCATGATGACCACCCGTTGATGTTTTCACAGATGAAGGCTTTTGAACTGGAGAGCCTGAGAGAACTTTCAATGTCTCCTCTAGTCTCCTGGGCTTCACCAAAACCCCTTAAGGCTTCCTTTACCCCAAGAAAGCTCCCTCCCTTTCAGTGACCATGCCTTGAGTGATGTTAAGAAGACTAGACATCCCTGGAAGCTGTCATCACACACACACACACACATACACACACACACACACACAGGAGCATAGGAACATAAAAGATTATGATACAAAGATTCTTGGTCCTTAAAGTAAAGTTCCAGCTGTTCCACTCTGCTAGGGTGTGTGAGTGACCCTCCAGCATCACCCCCTCCACAGTCTAATTTCTACCCAGGATCTACCTTGGTTTCCTAAGGCTGATCGGAAGGATGTGACCATGGACTTTGTCCCTGGTTATTCCTAATGTGACACAGAATGACCTGCCTCCACCCACCCCAAGTGAGTCCTGCTTACTTGTGACCTCTCAAATTCAACCCACGCTAAGCAGGATATTCTTTCACCTCATAGCCATGTTCAAAAGAGCAGCCTTGTTAAGTATGTGGGCCATGGCAGTAAGTAGCGTCAGGGTGTACTCAGACATACTCTCAGGAAGATGTGCTTGCTTTCTGGATGGGGGTGGACTTCATCTTCGGCAGTTAGGTTTTCCTTGACACGTTCAATGATACTTCAAGTGTTCAGTAGGGCATCGCAGTTTACTTCTGCTGCATTTCCAGAACCCAAAGCATTCTAGAAAGCTACAAATATTTTGTTTATCGTGGCTGGGTTTCTAGATATTTTTTCTGGCAACCCAATTTCCTTAAGATGAAGCTGGTGCCCTCGAAGCAGTTCAAGTTGTCTTTTAGAAGCATGGTATGGGAAGAAGAAAAATGCTAAGTTTAAATAATTTTTGGAATATCTACAGGAAAGGCAGATGGTTTCTGGCATGAAGATAAAGCATCCTTTTAGTTTCCTTGGAGTTATTTTCTGACATCCAGACTCATATGTCTTGAGTGTTTATAAGCAAAGAGTGGCTGTACTTACTTTAAAAAGTTATTTTGACTTATTAGCTAATGTCTTCTACATTCTCCTGTCTTTGAGAAATAGGGCTTTGGGGGGACATAAATAGTTTCAGAAATACATTTTAAACATATATTTAGATTTTGAAGCACAATTTTCTCTGTCCTAGTTTATTTTAATATTTACCAACTAAATTAAGCATAATGACCTTGGATTTAATAAAAGGGATATTTGTAGAATTAAACCAAAAGGGGCATGTCTTCCCAAGCAAATTAGGAGGAATAAAGGCTGTTGGGATCTTGTAGTCCTTTGTCAAAATTTATTTCTGACCTTCCTTCCCATTCCCACTATTACTGCCTTAATTCAGCATGTCAGTTTCTCTCACTCCAAATACCAACACCTCATCTAATACTGACAGTAGTCATTGCTCCTCAAATTGCATCCCCCCGCCAACAAACATCGTCTTTGATGACATAGGACTGATTTTATTTGAATTGCAAAATACCTGGTTTTAAAACAAACAAACAAAAGTATGAAGCTGGATGAAGCCTTGCTATTCAGTTGGGAACATGGTGAACACCGGGTGAGGATCTGTGCAGTTGTAAACTCATAGATGTGATTTTTTTTCTTTTCTCTCCTACCTGATTGTGCTCAGAACTTAATAGGGTGGCTGAATTACAGGCACTATCTTAGCCTGAAACCAGATATAAGCTAGGAGCCAAGATGATAGTGAAAAGGACTCTTAAATGCTGGGGACCCTAGCAGCCCAGTGTTCTTAACCTTGACTGTTGACTTGACTGTACTGAGAAAAGATGGGGGGGGGGTGAGTTAACAAAGTCGACCTGTGGGAGTGTCTGGGGGGAATTTCCAAGGAAAATGAACTAAGGGAGAAAGACCCACTGTATTGGCAAGTTTCTGTTGTCAGCTGGACAAAAACTAGAGTTTCCTAGGAAGAGGACACCTCAGTTGAGGAACTGCCTCCCTCAGATTTGCCTGTGGCACGTGTATGAGGTATTTTCGTGATAAATGAATAACACAGAAGAGCACAGCCCACTGTGGGTGGTATCATCCCTAGACAGGTGATCCTGGACTATATGAGAAAGGTAGCTGAACAGAAGCCAGAGAACTAGCAAGTCAGTAAGCAGTACTCCTCCGTGGCCTCTGCTTAAGTATCTGCCCCCAGGTTCATGCCTTGATTTCCTATTCTCACTTCCCTGCAGGAGGAACTAGAAATGTCAGAGGAAATAACACTTCCACCCCAACTGCCTTTTGATCATGGTGTTTATCACAGAAAATATCTAAGAGTCTCCCCAGAGAGCCTGGTGTGAGCTATCCCACCTTGTCCTCCCCAGACAGCCTGGTGTGAGCTATCCCACCTTGTCCTCCCCAGACAGCCTGGTGTGAGCTATCCTACCTTGTCCTCCCCAGGATGGGAGACAGAAACCTCTCAAACTTCAAACAAAATCTTCCCTCTTTAAAACTTCTCTTGGGTTTGGCCACTTTGGCAAAAAGGCAACTAACACAAACCCTTGAGTTACTTCCTGTTGCATTCCATCCAGCTTTAGATCTGAGAATGCAGATCTAGAGAAAGGGCACCAGCAAGTCTGAAACTTATCCCTAAACATTAGCCCCAGGCCTCCCCTCCATATACTGACTTTCCTGACTTTAGCAAGCTCACTGCACAACAATGCAGGCATTCAGCTGCACTTTAAGAACACAAGTGCCATAGCCTGCCCTCTTTGAAGGAATAAGCATAGAACTGCCATAGCCCGCCCTGTTGGAGATTATGAAGCTGGTTCCTAACAGTAGACTAATACCACCAGGTGGTTCATTACTGTCCTCACATTCTGCAGTCCACAGAGCATTAAGACACAATTCAGCCAAAACCTTTGTCCCCTTTTAACAAGGATTCCTTCCCTCCTGGTTCCAACATCTTCCTCATTTCCATCCAAGAATTCATTATAGTGAGGTAACCATCCAGAGTTGTACTAACATTCTGTTTAGGGGAAACACTAGCACGTGAAATGGAGCATCACAGAAAAGGTAGCTATAGGCACATTAAAGAAACTGAATCAGGCTCAGTATGTGGCTCTAAAAGTCAGAAAAAGAACAGAGCAAGATGGATACGTGGTCCTTAATATCCATTAGTGGAATAGACTATAAAGGTTAAATGTATAAAATCTGTTTGTTTTTTGTTTAAGACAGACTAACACAACAGGAAAACCTCTGGCAACCTACATACTTTCCTAGAAAAACTTGACTTCAAATCAATGTATAACATTAACAAAACTGACCACTTAATATGTTCCCAAGAGAAGGTCAGGGAACACCTGGGGTCCTGTCCTTCTGTGTAGTCTGTGGAAGAAAGGAAGACATTTTCAATTCACCATTACTTCTTATTTTATAAAAGGTAAAAGAATTAAGAGAAGGATCTTTCCTCTGGATGTTTCTCTTCAACACTGAAAGGATGGTTCTAAAGAGTAACGTGAACTTTTAACTGGAGATGACACAGTGATCTTCAGTAAGAGCACTTCCAGGAATGGGAAGATTCTTAGGCTAAAGAGAGCAGTTTGAAAGACAAGTGTACTTAGAAAGCCTCAACATGGCCTGAATGAACCAATGTAAGAACCAGTTGATATGTTGTATCCTGAACACTCTCTGCATTCATCATTTTATAAAATACTGAATATCTCAGTCAACCTTTTCTATGGAACTTAAGACCTATAATAATTAAGCAAAGCCAGAGTGAAATTCCATAAAGAAGGAAATTTCTAGGGAAGATGACTAAGGTCACTAAAGCTATCCAGTAGTGTTTATAAAGTTCAATAAGGTAAGATACTGAAATATAGGTCCAGGGGTCAACAAAGCGAACAGTTAGCAGAGAATCCATGAATGGCCAAGGTAGGCTTTTTAACAAAGGTGGTTGTAGCTTGCTGGAGAGAGGAGGGACTCAATGCTAGAGTCTAAGGCTATTGGCTCTCCAGATGTAGAAATATCGACTGAGTCATTTCCCTCAAGCCATCCGTTCAAACAGCTTCAAAGTAGATTAAAACAAAAATTAAAACAAAACATTAAAAATACTTAGGAAAACACATAAGCAGCTTTCCATATGACCTCTGGCTAGGGAAGCAGTTCTTAGAATAAGACACAAAGACTAGCCATAAAGAAAAATCAATGCAGCAAACCACAGTAAAGTGTAGAACTTCCAGGCAAGGATACACAACTTAAAAGCAAGCCCTGGCTCTAGGGAACTTTCAGAACACACAAATAACAAAAGGTGGTAGGCAGTGTATATTCCCAATCTCCAATCAACCCACTGAAAAAGAATTAAGCAATGTAAAACTGTACAAATGTAACAGGCATTCAATTGCTAATAGGCATAATAGCAAATCACAAAAGCCAACTAAAATAAGGGGCCATTTAGTATCAGTCAGACTGGCCACAATTAAGAAGTCTGGCAATATAAGCTGACATCAGATATTGGCAAAAACGACTCTGGAAGTATGAGTTGTTATAATCACTTGCAAAGGCATTTTAAAAGGGGACTCTGGCAATGTTGAAAATGCACATTCCATTGGTCAAAGGGGACATGGAAACTGCTGTCTGTTTATTAATAAAAACTAATCCCAAATAACTTACCTGAATAATTTATGGATATATGCATCATAGTTAAGTGGCCCAGACATGATGAATGCTAAACTTGTGACTTCCAGTTCTAAAGAGAAGGAAGATTGTAGAGAGGTAAACAAAGGCCACCAATTTTAGATGTGATCTTGTTTTTCCACTAATATAAAAATGAGAAATAGAGCAGATATTGAAAATGTTAAGATCAAACAGGGCAGCTTTGGTGGACACTCATTAGATTAGTGCCCTTTTCTGAATCCTCAAAAGATTTCCTAATTCAATAAAGAGGGTTAGTGGGAAGAAAGGAAGCAAAGAGAGTCGGTACAGGAAGCTCGTTAAAGTGGTTTTGTCCTGAAGAAAAATAAGGAGTCTGTAGCAGCTGGAGAGAGATGCACACAGAGGTCTAGTTTAAAAGTGGGTCACTGGCAGAATGTTTTTACATTGCTTGAAATGCTTCTATGGACAGGGTCAAAGTATGTAGGAAAACAAGGTAATCCCAGGACAAAGGCCTTGCTAAGCTAAGAGGCCAAAGGATTTGTGTTTGGAGGGAGCAGGGTTCTCCTAGAATTACCAAAAGAAAGTGGAGCAGGTGGAGACCAAGCTGAGGTGGGGATTGAATCTTTATCGATGCACGTAGAGACCTGATCTTCTGAGAACTTCCGTTCCCCTAACATGGCATGAGCAAAGCTTTCATGGGGAGCAGTGAGCAGGTATGGATGTTAGAAGAGAGAATAGGAATAGGATTAGAAAAGAGAACAGAAACACAATGCACATTAGGAAAATGCACTTCCTGAGGAGCCATCCTCGAGTGTCCACAGAGACAGTGATACTCACGGTCCTTATCCCTAGATGAACTCCAGCAGCAGGCTGGTGGGTGCCATCCAGCATCACTAAGCATCTCCAGTATAGGTGGAGATATGGGGATGATAGAATCCAGCCAGAAGACGATTTACTCAGATAAAAAGCAAGAGTAGGAACACTGAGGAATTTTGTGAGAAGTACTTTTAGGAACATTATACAACATGCACTAGCACTTACACATCCAGAGACAAAACAGGTGATGCTGTCAGTGGGTTGGAATGTGGAGCTCTAGCTGAGATCTAGGAACCATTGTCACGGGAGCTTGGTATTCCAAGATCTAGCCCTGCCAATGGGAGTTACAAAGGAGAGGTTGGTGTTGTTGAGAATGATGGGTAACAAATTGGTCTTGGAACAGAAGACAGGCATCTCAGATGTAGGATTAGTGTTGACATTAAGCTCTCTAAGAGGAATCTTTAGTGAGTGACTATGGCATTGAAGTTCAGCATACAATCATCATAGACAAAATCATTTTACAATTTTGAGCGTGTGATTCAGAGGGGGAAAAAAGACCTCTATGAAGTAAACCATAAACCCAAGGAAGACAGAAGTATTTGGTTCTAACTCCAAACCACACATCCTTGCTACTATACCAACTAGCATCTACAAGTCTCAACATGGTAAACTTTAAAAAGCATACAATGGAATTTGATGTTAATCTCCAGTGCCTCTTTGGCAGAGAGAGTGATAAAGCTTACCCGATTGGACTGATTAGAAGTATCTGGAGACTTTCTCCAGTCTTCAAAAGCCATGGCTGTCTTCATACACATTGAGTCAGTCTCTGTGGGATAGGGCCCAGACCTGTGATTTCAGAATTTGACAAGCATGCTTGTTAAGAAATCATCACTTGCACAGGTCTGCATCAGATGGAGTCCTAGAGCTGAGAGATGTGGACACAGAGCCTATCCCTAACCTCCCATCGATAATAACCACTCAAAAATGAAAATTTAGTTTTCTCCAAAAGAGTCTCACAGGGAAACAAACTACTCTTAAAGGTGGGTACTCTTAAGGGTAAATGACCAACAGAAAATGAATACAATGGCATTTTTGAGGTTCCTTGTCTCATAAAGTCATGTCAGGGCTTTTTATTTTATTTCTACCTTTATTTATTTATTTATTTATTTATTTATTTATTTATTTACTTACTTACTTACTTACTTACTTACTTACTTACTTGTTTACTCATTATTTTTACCTTACAGATTTTTCACTTATACATTGATTTCTTGTTTTGAATTTTTTACGTGATTCATGAATGTGCGAAGGAGTATGTCTCTGTATCTGTATCTGTTTCTTGTGTCTTTACTTGAACTCTTTTCCTTGTTTATTTTGTCCTATTTCACTGCATTAGAATTTGTTTTATCTTGCTGTATTCTATTTTATTTCATTAGTATCCATTTGAAGCCTGTTCATTTTCTAATGAGAGACAAGAAAGGGGTGGATCCAGATGGGAGGAAAGATGGGGAGGAGCTGGGAGGAGAAGAGGGAGGGGAAATTAACCAGAATTTATTATATGAAAAAAATCTAATTCCAATAACAGAAAAATAAATAAACAATAAATAAGGAAAAAGACATGAAGTTATTGTGGGGTGTTGGGGATGGGTGTGGGGGAAGTTGAAGGGAAGAAATAGAGTATATACGATCATATTTCATTTCATTGTATACATGTATAAAATTCTCTAACATTGAAAATACTTCAAAATAAATAAAACACAAATTCTCATGTACAGTACTGGCAGTCCCAAGAGGACAAAGAGGGCAGTGCCCAGTGGCCGTCTTGTCCATCTCTAGTGTGCTGCTGCAGGGCTTCCTGCAGAGTGCCTCATCCCATGCAGTTTGCACTGAGACCAGCTTCTCCCTATTAAGAATCTTAGACAATCCGGGGGAGTTCTCATACTTGCTCCCTTGTTTAGAGACTCGTTAAAATGTTGACTTTATCAATCGACTTAAAGAGTTATGCTTATTAATAATATTCTCTGCAAATGTTTAAATTTCTTTAGGGGATATCTACATTCATATTATCTTCCCCCTTTTTCTCTTGCTCCTTTTTTCTCTTACACACAAACCACACACAAACACACACACACACACACACACATACACACACACAACACACATGCACACCCTTTCTTTATATTTGGATCAGATTTCACCTTCTTGTTTGGTCTTGTTTGTTTTAAACTGAGACAAGAGCTGTTGTAAGAGAGATTCTTGGTTGTCAACCTGACAAACATGGGAAGAGGGAAGCTCATTGAAGAATTGTCTCCATCAGGTTGGCTAGTGGCGTTTTCTTGGTTATGAACTGATAACAGAGGGCCTAGCCCACTGTGGGCATGGCAACCCTGACAGGAGGGCCTAGGCTCTATAAGCAAGCTGACGGAACAGGAGAATAAAGAGCAAGCCATTAGGCAGCTTTCCTCCAGAGTTCCTGCCCTGACTCCCCTCAGTGATGGACATGTGAGCCAAATAACCCCTTCCCTCTCCAAGCTGCTTTTGTTGTGGTATCTGTCACAGCAGCAGAGAAGCAAACCTGGATATCAGGCTGGCTTCAAACTGAATCCTCCTGCCTCAGCAGGATGAGGTTGTATTCTAGGATCACAACTTACAGGCTTCCATAGCTGTACTCAGAAGTAAGAGAGAGCTTGGGGGAGGTGGGTAGGGGTATGGCCAAGACAGGATTTCCCACTGAGTAGCAAGCACTAAGGCATTCTGACTATTGCTCAGTGTCTCTGTCCCAGCTTCCCAGCTTGTTGTCTGACCATGCCAATGCAAAAGCTATTGTGATGTTTATTTCAACAGAAACTGCCCAGAGGGAAGCCTGTCATTCCAATGTACCCTGGAGTGCTATATGAGGCTCTTGGGCAGTAATGAAAAATCCAGTTATGCCTTCCAAGGTCTGCCATATGGAATACTGCTCCACTCACTGCTTGGAGCAAACTGTCTTCTACTTCATGGAACCTCAGAAGCTTCACAGACAGAATGTGGAATTTGCTCAGAGATGGAGATGGATGGATGAAATGTCAGTGAAGTATCAGTGCATTGTGTCTTCACTTATTGATAGCAAACATGTAAGGAGTATTCTCTGGTGGGCAGGCTATGATGCAAAAGTCTAAAAGACTGACCTCCCACATTGACAGATGGTGATGGAACCGATACCTATCATCACCTCACTGAAGAGTGCACTGAAACACAGACAGACTGTGTGATCCCCAGGTTAGACCCCGAGACGTGTAGATAGAAGCTGTCAGCTGCACTGGTGGCACCAAGTACCAGGTCCTCACCACCTCCTCTGCATGAGATCAGGGCTGGCAAACATTTTCCATCAAGGGCCAGGAAGTAAATATTTTAGGTTCTGTGAGTCAGACAGTTTCTGTTGCAACTCTAGACAATATGAAAACAAATTTCGTTCTAATAATAATTTATTTTTAAGAACATGCCAGATTTGGCCTCTGGTCACAGTATGTTGATCCCAACTCTAGATCAAAGGTTCTAAAACTCCAGAGTGTTTTAAAGTCATAGGAAGGGCTTACTAAATTCAGATTAGTGTCTGACAACTTCCCCTGGTTCTGATGTATTTGGTCACAGACAACTCCTCAAATTATCTGTCTTTAGCCTGTCTCTAGGATATGCTGGTGCTCAAGATAGATGTCCAGCTTTCAGAACCAGGGTGTCTACTCTGGAGACGGAGACAGAAATTGGTCCTCTTGGTACTCACAGCCCTCGATACAGGGACTGCTGTGAATGAGCCAATCAAGATTTGATTTACTTATGGAAAGAAAATAAAACAAATGACCATATTGCAATGCTAGATTGTTTCCAATTATGTGCCAAAAATACCAAAGCTCTGGGCACATTGTACTAACTCAGAGAATGCCAGTCCCCAGTGTGGGGGACTCATTTGTGTTGTACAACAACTTATTTTTCCTAGCTCACGCATTTTAAGAAAATGCAAATTTCTCCTACAGTCTTGGGTCTTGCCCAAGTTGCATTTAATGTCCAAAATTCTGATTCTACAAAAGAAGCCTTTGCCCATGCGACATTGTTGCTCAGAGACTGGACACGAAGGGAATGGAAACTTATAGGATTTCACAGATGTCATCACTAGGACAGGCAAACAGAGATTTTCAAGTTGTAAGACTGGAACCAGGCTGGCTCGACACATCTACAAATTGCTCAGTGTCAAAGATGACCTAAGGGGCACCTGTGACCCATGGTTCATTTTATTTAGGAAAATGGATGAGAAATTAAAATATCCTTTAAGCTACTTTCATTTAGACAGAGGAAAAATGTCATTTGCTTTCAAAACATGAGTTCCCCTTTCCCCTCATTTTGAGATAAAGTGAGCATCGACATAAAGTGAAAAGATAGCACATTGTCTTTCTTCCACACAGATGGGGCTTTCCTGTGTCTACTGCTAATATGAACTGACAAAACATTCCCAGCACTTTATTTTCATTTTATTATGAAAGGGAAAATGTAGCTGAAGATTTCCTGTGTCACAGCCTGCTGGTGGTCAGGACAAATCTCTTACACTTGTGTCCCCCAAGTAAACACACAGAGGCTTGTATTAATTATGACGGTATGGCCATAGCTCAAACTTTTAGCTATCTTAAATTAGCCTATAACTATTAATGTAATGTATCACCACATTTCCATGGCTTTACCTGCGTCCTATTACACATTGCTCCTTGCTGGCGTCTACCCCACCCCACCCCTCCCCTTCTTCCTGTCTCTCTCTCTTAATTTCCTGCTTGCCTCCAAGCTGCTTTGCCATAGGCAAAACAGCTTTATTTATCAACCAATCAGAGCAACACATATTCGCAGCATACAGAAAGTCATTCACTTAACGTCTAAGCTCTTTTATTCCAAAGTCAATGGGAAACATTCTTGAGATCAGCAAGCAGATGGAACTGAAGACTAGAATATAAAATTGTGAAGTTGCACAATTCATACTACTTTGTCAAGGTGGGATTTGAGGTCTAGGAGGCACTTTCAAGATTTTTGATCCTTAGTCTCATCATTCTTGAGAGAGCATCGAGGCTCGAGCAACTGTATGTCCTTCCTGGCTTTGCAGATCTAACTAGGGGCAAAGTTGGATCAGACACCAGATGCTTGGCCTCCTGGCAAGTAAACTGTTCCTCCCCCAGCCCTCTGAACTGTCCTCATTGATGCCTCATGCAAGCAGTTCATTTTTTTTCTTTTTTTTATTATTATTATGTGTTTTAATTTTATACATCAGTCATGGGTTCCCCTGTCCTCCCCACTCCCGCCCCCCCCCCCACCTCCCCCCCAGCCCCTCCCCTCCATTCCCATGTCCTCCAGGACCAAGACACCCCTGGGGATTCATTTAAACCTGGTGGATTCAGTACAGGCAGGTCCTGTCCCCTCCTTCCAGGCTGAGCAAAGTGTCCCTGTGTAAGCCCAAGGTTCCAAACAGCCAGCTCATGCACTAAGGACAGGTCCTGGTCCCACAGACTGGGTGCCTCCCAAACAGATCAAGCTGTTCAATTGTCTCACTTATCCAGAGGGCCTGATCTAGCTGGGGGCTCCTCAGCCATTGGTTCATAATTCATGTGCTTCCATTCCTTTGACTATTTGTCCCTGTGCTTTTTCCAATCTTGGATTCAACAATTCACACTCTTACAGTCCCTCCTCTTTCTCGACAGTTGGACTCCTGGAGCTCCACCTGGGGCCTGGGTGAGGATCTCTGCACCCACTTCCATCAGTTATTGGATGAGAGTTCCAAGATGACTGTTAGGGTGTTTAGTCATCTGATCACCAGACTAGGTCAGATCAGGCTTTCTCTCGACCATTGCCAGCACTCAACAGAGGATGTATCATTGTGGATTTCTGAGGACCTCTCCCGCACTCTGCCTATTCCTGTTCACATGTGGTCTTCATTTATCATGGTCTGTTATTCCTCGTTCTCCCTTTCTGTTCTTGATCCAGCTGGGATCTCCTGCTCCCCTAAGCTTTCTTTCCCTCGAATCTTGCCCTTCATTACTCCCACTGTCGTCTAGGTTGTTCATGTAGATCTCATCCATTTCTCCAAGCAGTTCATTTTTGTCCATTTTTGTTGATATTACCATCCCTATTGCTGTGGTTAAAGTAACCCAATAAAAGCATATTTAAGGCTGAAAAATGTTTATTTTGGCTCAGAGCTCAAGGGCAAAACCTATCATGTCAGGAAAATCATGTCGGTAGGAACTGAGACTGGTCACATGTCATCACCAGTCAGGGAACAGAGAGGGGTGAATGCTTTACTCAGCTCATCTTTTCCTTTTCATGCAGTGTGAGACCCCAGTCCATAGAAACAGTGCCTCTCACTCCCAACTCAATTAACCTGGCCTAGATAATCACTACTGGTGCTCCCAGAAGACGAGTCTGTCACATGATTCTAGATCATGTCAAGTTGGCAATCATTATTAATCACCACACTTGCTAATGTACAACTCTATGTATATAAGAGGAAGCAGATGAAAAGGAGGAGGAAGAGTGGACCCAGGGTTGCTGTGGTTTAAGAGGCCATTCAGATATCTGTGCCTACCCTTAGATTTATGTAAAGAACTCAGCTATCCCACAAGATGGAAGCGATCCTAACCTCACAGCTAGCTACAGGTTTCCCTCCACATGTGTCATCTCACATGGAAGGCAGCATTCTCCATGGGGTGTATGTTTGCTCTTCTTAGTCTAGTAACTACAAACTGATGCAAGGATTCAGTCCAGGCATTAAAGTCACTGTGTAATAGTTGGGGGGGGGGCACCTCAACTGATAACCAGTCTTTCTGAATAGACCAGTTCCAACAGTTTGCTTAGCCTATAGGTTCTGCCATCTAGCCATCTCCAATGGAGCTCTCTGGAAGAGGACACTTGTGCACTGGCATCCATGAGCTCCCCTTATGTGCTGATATATCCTGCTGGTCGACTGGCCTTCAGTTACCTGGCCAGACACACCTTTTCTCTACTCACCTCAATGTGTCCTTTGCTGCCCACTGTCTGAATGCTTCATCCACTTCACCAAACTGGAATCAGAAGCAACTGGTCAAAATGCCTTGCAGTCAGAAAACCTGACAAGAAGTAGTGCCAGGCTGTCTAACATCAAGGCCCACTCCTTAGATTCACTTCTGGCAAAGCTCCACCTCCTAAAAATTCCAAATCAGAGCCACCAGCTGGCGCCCAAGTGTCCAAACCCATGAGCCAATGGGGAGCATTGAGAATTGTTTTGATGGCTGGCAATTTCATCATCCCTCACATTGATTACATTATACACAATGGGCTAAGCCAGATCAGATTGCTAGTATCTCATCTGCAGAAAGGGCTTTCATCTGGTTTGACCTACTTCATTATACCTAAGTTATTCCATTCTATAGAAAGCCATTTTGCCCTGCTGATCAGAAATTAGAGTTGACTTTTTATCCCATGTACGCAGTGGTGCTGTGCAGAGCTACAGGGGCCTTAAGTGATATTTCTATGTGAGCACAAATTGGTTGACTTTACAGTTAGTTTGATATTTTTAGAATAATGCTTCTGCAGTAATCAATCTAAACCATCAATTTACAGAGTCTTGTTAGAGAACTAACCTCAAAATATATTTCATACACATACAGAATTTTCTCAGTTTTATTTTAAAATATTAAGTACAAAAGGAAATAACTTTTACAAAATGTAAATACGATGATTTAATTTTTAGGTCTGTTTAAAATAAATTAATTCAAAATGTCAAGAGCTATATAGATAACTAGATATCATATGAAAATACAATACCAAATTTTAAAATATGTACTTCATATTGGAATTGAGGGAATGCACCTCTCAATTGTTCCTACTGTTCTCAAAGTAGATAAAGAATAAAATCAGGAACAAAAGCTGAAACTTTTGGCAGCTCTTGTCAAAATTTAGCAAAGGGGCTGGTTACTAGTTGATGACATCATTTTCTTTTGAGAACATCTTGCTGCTTTTACCTGTAGCTTAGGAAAGAGCAGTATGTCAGCAGGGAAGTGATGGTGGGAAGTATTCCCCAGGCAAGCAGCTGGATGTACAATTCTGAGTTCTGAGTGAGCAGGTCTAGACAGATGCAGAAGTCAGCT
This sequence comes from Onychomys torridus, assembly GCF_903995425.1. Classification (NCBI taxonomy): domain Eukaryota; kingdom Metazoa; phylum Chordata; class Mammalia; order Rodentia; family Cricetidae; genus Onychomys; species Onychomys torridus. The sequence goes on along the minus strand of NC_050457.1, from coordinate 70,278,913 downwards.
CCACAATGCTCCTGTGAAGTTAGCCAAACAGAGAATGGCCTATTGCAGGGAATCATGCTAAGGTCACTGGTGACCTTGGCAAGAGCAGCTTTTGTGGAATTAAAGACAAGTAGGAGATGATCGAAGCAATGGGAAAACAATATTATCAAAGTCTGCCACAAGCTCAGTGGCAATGTTTTAATCTCAACTTGTTAGAACCAAAGTCAATGCAAAAAGAGGCCCACCCATCTAAATATTTAAGAAGTACAGAAATTAACCGATTACTGAAGAGGGCAATAACCTCAGGAAAAAAAAAGTGTGTTTCTTAGATGTGAAGAGGATGGACACAGGAGAGTTGGGATTTTTGAAACTGTTCTTACAACTCTACAGGCAAGTACAGTTGTCTCAATATGTATCTCAACTTTAACCATCAATTTACAGAGTGGATTACGAGTGGCAGCTGTGTGAAGAGCCAGGAAGGACAGGATTGAAGTTGAATTTGGGGGGGATTCCTTTGAGATCAAGGCTGCCTTGTAGACTTAGCAAGCAAAATGAGAGTGTTGCTTTTCCCTTCCCCCACAGTGATAAAGAATTTCAACATCAGAAGCAGGACATGAGAGGAAGCACTGAGGCCCAGGTAATGGCACAGACTGTAGGATCTCATGGTCTCTCTGTATGAAGGCTCGCTGGGTGCTGGAGGGATTTCAACTTCTCCCTGATGCCACCAACCAGCCACCTGCAGTGTAGAAGGTGAAAAGGAAGTGAGGCCTGACAGCTGCTGGCAGCTCCTCAGCAAGAATGGAGACAGTCCTGACAACAGACACTAAACCTCCTTCAGTTCTGTCTACCTGCTGCCTGCTCAGTGATGCCTACTCAGTTGTCTGATTTAAATGTTTCCCTTCTCCCACACACCTAGCTCCCTTTCTGAACTATACTCCAATATTCTCTTCCCAGGGCACAGATTGCCTTCTAACAAACTGTAGATATGTCTTAAATTACATCTTGTCTGTTACTGAGAATCAGAGAACCACCTTGGTCCCTGGGCAAGGTTCCCAAAGGTTAAGACATCTCCCCAGCAAAGATAAGCAGAGGCAGGAAGAAAGGTTCAACCAGCTTCAGTGAAACCCAAGTACTGCAAGAGGACAGGGCATAGTGCAGAGGCCAAGAGAGATAAAGAAGGAGAGGAACAAAGAACCACTGTCTAGGATTTTGTTCCTGGTGGCTGTTTATGGAGGGTTAAAGTAGAGTTGGGGTAACAGGCTGTGAGCACGAAAACAGGCTCACGTGAGCCAAGCCCAGGCTTTATATCTTTTGGACAAACAGGGAAAAATAACTAATAATATCCTACTAACTGCTGGCTTTTAATTTTGCAGTTCACTGAAGGCTCTTCTGTAGACACTAAACTCAGACTTATTTAGATATGAGGCCATATATAACCATGCCTTCGTTAACTGTTTACCTTTTAGCAGTCACTTCAAAGCCCCTGCCATTGGTTTATCTTTAACAGTTAAAAGCCCCAAGCTGCTTTTCTAGTTCATGGTTAACTAAGTGGAGACAACCGGTTGGAGGGTGGTATGCTGAAAGGCCTGTGTCAGAAAGTTTTAAGATACCTCTTGAGAACCTGTCTTTTTTATCAAACTCTTGCACACCTAAACACACTCAGCCCAGGAAATATCACAGCTCATCCTCACAACACACTGTAGGGTGTGGCTGATAAGAAATGCAGCTTATTGACGCCAGCCAACATCATAGAGAGAGACTGCACTGAATACTGCCAGCTTAGGAAAAGATCAAATTCAAAAGTCAAATTACATTCATTTATTTACCTATATTTTTTTTAGATACTTTTGCTATACAGTACAGGCTGGCCTTGAACTCATAATTCTCCTGCCCCTGGTTTCCAGGTTCTAGGATTACAGTTACATGTCACACTCCTCAGCCTCAAAGTATGGGTTTTACTGAATGCATATTACTATCCAATATATCATTTATGTGCATGAGTGTCTTGCCTGCATTTATGTCTGTGTACCAATTCATGTCTGGTGCCTGTGGAGGTTAGAGAAAGGGTATCAGATCCATCCCCTGGAACTGAAGTTATGGATGACTGTAATAGTTCATGTGGGTGCTGGAAAATTGTTGGAAACAGAACCCAGGTCCTTGGCAAGAAGAGCAGCAAGGGCTCCTAACCACTGAGCCATCTCTCTGGCCCTGCATATTTCTTTTTAAACTTCTTAAAATTAAAACATTGCAAGTTGAAGTATTGTAAGTCAGGGACTATTTGTGCAAACTTTTCTTTCATTATGGCAAATGAACTCTCCTCTCACTAGGAAGTAGACTCTATAGGGCCAGGAAGTTTTGTCTTTTCTGTTTGGGAAATAGTGTCACATCTGTATTTAGTGCTGAATAATATCTGCTGGCTAGATGGTAGATGATACAGATGACAGGTGACACAGGACCTGATAAATTGGCCCTCATCAATGGTTACCCAGGGAGGAGGGGAATTCCTGACTATAGCTACCTCTCTTCATGAATGTGAGTCTTCAGTTGTACAGTGGCATACTCCCAGTTCCCTTTTAAAATGCAAACAACGCACAGGCTTGACATTATGTAACATTAAATCTAAGTTAGCATATTAAGTATTTCAGTCACAAGGTCATAGGCCAAAACAAGAATGTCATTCCCACCCTACCCCCCCAAAAAAATGTCACCTTAGCAGCAAACTGCAAACAACAGAAGCTGGAGAGCTGGAGAGTGCCTGGGTAGAAGAATAGGTGACGTTTTAAAAGCTGATTTCATGAAAGCACTCATCAGTCTCCAGTCTCCACGACTGCAGTGTCATTTTAGCTAAGGATTCTCAAGTGGCTCTCACACTGATTGTCAAGGGAGATAATGACTGGCTTCAAGATGCTTGGCTTCTCCAGGACTGAGATTCAAGAATTGTCTGGAAGGAAGACCGGAGTGTTTGTGGAGTGGTACAGGTAGGGTGAGTGTTGCTGGGGAAAAGGGCTCCGGCAAAAGAAGACACCCCAAGACACTGCGCTGGTCTGTTAGTTGTCAACATGACACAGCTATACACATCTAGGAAAAGTGGATCTTGATTAAGGATTACCTTCAATCAGGGTGCCCTGTAGGCAGTCAGTGAGGGATTTTGTTGATTGGTGGTGGATGTGGGAGAGCCCAGCTCACTGTGGGCAATGCCATCCCAGGACAGGTAGTTAGGGCTGTCTAAGAAGTCTCAAACTCAAACACACACAACGTATGCTAAGAAAGCCTTGAGGAGAAGGGGAGCATGCCATTGAGCAGCACTTTTCCATGGCTTCTACTTCAGTTTCTACCTCCAGGTTCCTGCCCTGCTTGAGTCCCTGCCTCAATTTCCCTCAATGGACTGTGACCTGTGATACGTTGGTTTTGATCATGAGTCTTATCAGAGCAATAGAAACCAAACTAAGACACAAAGGTGGGAGGCAGAAGAGAGGTGCCAATATGAGACGTTGCTGCTTTCCCAGCACCCCTAGGTGCCCCAACCTAACTGATCAAGCGTAGTTAGGAGCTCCAGACTTTGGGCAGCTATTGTCAGCCTCACATGTCGCCTCTCTGTTGCTTATGATTGTTAGGCTTAAAACTAGGAAGAGGATAGATGGGAACCTACATCTTGTGGCATCTCTGCCCTCAGTGGTCCACCTGAGAAAGTTCTAGCCGTCCCTCCACAGAACTTAACCTTGCATCTTTCACTAGCACCCTGAACCAACATTACGTGTGACTTACGGGCTTCCTTCTGGCTGCCTGCTACAGCAAGATAAGAGAATAAAAGAAACTGAAAAGAGAAAATACATAAAGAGAAAAGTCCCCCTGTCCTGATCCTTTACTCCCCAGCACCCCGTGTATCATTGCTGCTTTAACAGTCTTCATTGAACATTGCCCCATTGCCCCAGTGGTTAGGAAAACCTCTTCCTCTGCTTTCTAGATCATACCCTCCATTTCTCAGTTCCCTGCTGCTGAGGGAGGCAGCTGGGCCTGTACGATTCCACATGTGGAAAGGGAAGCACATCAGAGAATCACTCCTTCCCCTTAAAGATGAAATGTAATAAAAAGCAAAAATAGCCAATCACTGCTTGGAAAGGATCTGAATGTTCTCCTTGGGATTTGAGGTTGCATAATCGATTGACTACACTGTGCATCAAGTGTTGGGCTTGGAGTTTCTGTAGCAGTCAGATCAGCAAGAAAAAAGGTCCTCAGCACAGCACACTCTTGCCGCAGACTTGTCTATCGGGCTGAGGGTTTGGAAAGTGGTGGTAACACATGTTCAGGAATTCGTCTTCACTGCAACAACTTTGAAGGAGTAGTAGCAGCAGCAAAGGAAGAAACACAAGGACCTGCCCTGAGATGGATGCCCGGCAGGAACAAGGTAAGGGCTAGACTGTGCTTCCTGCCATCTCTTGCTTTGATACTTGGGAGCATTTATTGGACCATTTTTCCCCAAAATCAATTTCTATTATTTCTGCCAGTGTATTGTTTGCAGGTCTGTGTGAAGGTGACTGGGTATAGACTGGATGCAGAAAACTGCACAAAACCCATGATCTTCAGCGATTTGGGAGCTCTTTTGGGGGGCCTGCAGAGACTCCATAGTGAGGCCTTATTCCATCTTGGTTTGAGGTCAGAGAGTCTGAGCTGGTTTTGCCCTGTAAGGATGCGTATTCCCATATTTTGGCCAAAGGCATGGTTACTAGGTGTCTTATACTTCAAGGTCTAATTATAAGATGCTTTGCCATAAGACATGGTTACCAATTAAGAAAGGGTCTGTACTTGTTTGTACTTTGTACCTTGACCTTGAGAGGGGGAGGTCTTTTCCCTCTTCTCTTGCTGATGTATAAAAAGCCCATTAGGAATAAATTCAAGGAGACTGTGGTATTAACCCAGAGCCCTCCCGGAAGTTAACCTGTGTCTCTGTCTTTTTCTTTGTCTACATCCATATTTTTTATATCTATTATGTCTCAATCCACATTCCCCTATACCATCAAGGACCATCCCTCCAAGGTCGAGCTGGACCCAGTATGCTTTAAATCAAGACAGTAGTGGTTGTTTGTACAGGAGAAGGAATCAGTATTTTGGCTAAGACTGTGCACTGTCACAGCTGTTATCACTGTGAACTCTGGTGTCTCTCTTCCTACAGGACTATTACACTCCTTTGCCAACCACATTCAGTCTTGACCTTGATTTGCTTGCACCAGCAGGTGTGACGGGCTGCACAGGTTCCATCCAAGCAGAACCTTTATGCTCTGTGGGTTGTTGTCTTGACCCTCAGCTGTCCTATATAATAATGGCCACCGCATCACCAAGGCATTGGCTGCTCTGAAATAAGGACACATGGTGCTGAAGAATGTCATTTGAAAATAAGCCTGAGGTTTGACTTATTTGGTGTTGCAGCAAAATACAGTGAACAGCTTCACAGTTCTCAGGTGGAAACTCACCGAACGAGGGAGGCACATGATGCCACACCTTGAAAGCATTGGGTTACTATGACCACAAGATTTCATCAAAACTGTAAAAATCTGAAAAAGGAAAGCTTGGCAGCATATCCACCAGATATCCAGATTACAGACTAGCTCCCAAGGAGATGACCTGCCCTGCCTTAGTTCTGTTTGACCACAGTCATTGTGCTAGGAGAACTCTTGCTGCCCTTGGCTTTAGGAACATCCTGGTAATCAGAACTTACTTAGACATCACACAAATAGAACCAAATATACATGCCTTGCACGAGACCTTCCCAGAGAGCTCTCAGAACTGACTTACTCAACAATGAGGCAAAACTTCGAGAACATTGGCTGATATCTGTACATTTAGGAGGGGTGCAAATGATTCAAGTTTGAATTGACTTCTCTCCTGATATATTTAAGTTAGTTTTGGAGGATATTTGATGACTGACATTCCTTGTTCTGTTTATCTCTGTTTGCCCTAATGCTTTCCTAAAAATACCTACATTTATGTATGCACGCACACACATACACAGGAGAGAGAGAGGCAGATAGAAGAGACACACAGAGAGATCTATTTAATCTCACATTTTCAAAGTTACTGTATAAATTGCATGGAAAACATATGAACAGCAGCAGGCTATAAGTAGAAGTTCAGTATAGCCTATCTCTGTTCTCATTAGAGCATCAATAAACTTGGCTTTGGGGAAGGAAAACTGAATGGAGACAGATATGTAGAGGGCTCTGGACAGACCAGCTCCTCCACTGCAATTGTGGGCACATTTTCATGATCCAAACTCAATTAATAGATGCTACAAACAAAGCAATTCTTCCATATCTTACCCAAGCCATCTCTTTGACTATGTGGTTAGCTATTAATCATTTTGCTAATGTGACATAGTACTGTTTGTTTTGTTTGATACATGCTGGAATGAAAATATTTTAAAAAATATCATTTATAATGTGCTAGATAGACTCCACCGTTTATGTTTAACTGCTTGGGATCAGAGGCATTTGCGGGCTGGTGTGAATGGCACCTGATAGGAAAAGTGGTGTGTTCAGATTCCTTAAAGCCAGTTTGAAAGAAAAAAAAAAAATAAGGTATACACGTTAGGTTTCCATAAGTATAAAAACTCTGTATTCCTTTAAATATCAAATAGTAACTGGCATCAGTTAATTTCCTCCAATAATACTTGGTCTGTAGAAATTTTCAGTGTGTTCCCATGTTTGGTGTGGCTTGCTAACTCACATGGCAAATTCAACATTCTGCTGTGTAAAATGATTCCGTGATGTTTGTTGCTCGATCCCATGAAAAATCTCCTGATGAGTAGGGACCTTTCCACCAATTTATGATTCAAAGATCCCAAAGCATCCCATCTGTTGTTCCCCATGCTCTGGATGCTGAGGCAGACAGCCCCAGGAAGTCCTCTGTGTCTAGCCTACCAAATGGAAAATGGTGAGAAAAGCACATCTGCTTCTAGGTACCCAGGTTTGAAATGAAGATATCAACTCCCCCTATAGCTCATTGATAAAAACAAAAACAAAACTGGTTTTATGGCCAAATCTGGATGCAAAGTTCATCTAAAAAATGTGGTTCCAAGTTGAAAAATATTTGTGCCAAACATCTCTATGCTATGGAAGAAAGAGCATAGTTTTGGAGGAGTTAACTTCAATTGCATAAATACTTTACGGGGTGATGCTGTGGTGGTATGTGTTCCCCAAAATATTGTGCACCCTAATAAACTTATCTGGGGTCAAAGACAGAACAGCCACTAGGTACAGAGGCTAGAAAATGGTGGCACTCACACCTTTAATCCTAGCATTCCAGAGGCAGAAATCCCTATGGATCTCTGTGAGTTCAAGGTCACATTGGAAACATCCAGGCATGGTGACACACGCCTTTAATCCCAAGAAGTGAGCCTTTAATCCCAGGGATTGATGGCAGAAAGCAGAAAGATATATAAGGAATGAAGACCAGAAACTAGAAGCTTTTGGCTGGTTAAGCATTCAGGCTTTTGAGAAGCAGTTCAGCTGAGATTCATTTGGATGAGAACTCAGAGGCTTCCAGTCTGAGGAAACAGGATCAGCTGAGGAACTGGCGAGGTGAGGTAGCTGTGGCTTGTTCTGCTTCTCTGACCTTCCAGCATTCACCCTAATACCTGGATCCAGATTTGATTTTATTAATAAGATCTGTTAAGATTCCTGCTACATGATACTCTTATTTTCTTGTCTTATAAGACATGATCTATCTATGTGACCCTGGCTGACCTTATCATAGAGTTTGTTATGTAGATCAGGCTAACCTCAAACTCACAGAGATCCACCTGCCTCTGCCTCCGCGTGCTAGGATCAAAGCTCTGTGCCACCACACCTGGCAATTTCCTAAATTCTTGTCCACATATTTCAACACTTCGCCTTCTCTGAATGTCAAGATGTTGTCAGCGCTATTTGAAAATTCAGGATGCAACTTCTACAAACAGATTTATAGCATTAACATTCTGACTTTATCTCTCTACACCAATCATCTGTATTCTGGCTCTTAAAGCATTGTTGTGTAACACTGACTAATTAATATGCATTTCATTCTCCTGAGCCCACTTGCAGAGTTCCAGACTAGGGCCACAATTTGAGCTGAAGACACACAGTATAATTCAAGGCACACACTCCTTCCCTAAGAGAACATACGAATATTAAATAGGATGACCCCAGAAACAGATTCCCAGAAAAGAATTCAGATAATTCCCAACTGCTCCTTTCATCCATAGATTCAACCTGAAATTTTCTTGAGCTAGATATGTCCTTAGTGAGATTATTTTTTGTTTCTGTTTTTCAATGCCTTGTTCAAATTTTCTCTAAGCTCACATGTCCCTGGATGATATTACTTATTGCTAAAATAAACCGTTCTCTTCTCAGATGTCAGACGTAAAGTCTCATTTTTGTATTTCTTGGCTGGTGTAGAATATAAGTTAGCTACCTATGATTTTTTACTGAAAAGTTGTGAAGGACTTTCTGAAAGAGGAAAAAACTAAATTTAATGTAATTTTCTCCTTGACATGTTCACCTTCTACATCTCCTCAAAACCCCATGATGATGGCTGGTCAGGCATAGAGCCACTTGAAACACAGTGAGAACATCTAGATAGCTTCCATGTTTGTTGTGGCTTGCTAGCTCATACAGCAAGCTCAACATTCTGCTGCATAAAATAATGATTCCATGATGTTTGTTGCTTGATCCCATGATGTAGGGACCTTTCCACCAGTTTGTGATTCAAAGATCCCAAAGCATTCCATCTGTTGTTCCCCGTCCTCTGGAGGCTGGGGCAGCCCCAGGAAGTCTTCTGTGTCTAGCCTACCAAATGGAAAATGGTGAGAAAAGCACATCTGCTTCTAGGTCTCTAGGTTTGAAAAGAAGATATCAACTCCTCCTGTAGCTCATTGGAAAAAATAAAACAAACAAACAATAACAACAACAACACAGGTCACTGGGCCTCAGAGATCAGACTAGAATGCATCATCCTCTGGAAGCAGAACTAGGTGGAGTGATCTTTTCACAGACAAAAGAGTGCCACTCTCTAGTCTCTCCCTACTCTTTTTCAAGATAGGATTTCTTTGTGCAGCCCTAGCTGTCCTGGAACTCATTTTGTAGATCAGGATGGCCTCAAACTCAGAGATCCATCTGCCTGCCTCTTTCTCTTGAGTGCTGGAATTACAGGCATGTGCCACCACCTCTCAGCTCCACTCTATTCTTGATTACCTCAGGGAGGTGGGAAGGGGAGTTTGGAAGAAAAAGAAGAAAGAAGTCCATGCTGTTGACTCCATGGTACAGTCAGATTGCTTTCTCGTTCTATGATTTGTTTCTAACCAAATTGAGGGAGAACTTAATTGAATTGTCAACTGATAGATCATTAAAAGTGAGTTTGGGTGATAGATCTGCAGTATGACTCCTGAAGCAGTGTTTGCAAGCAGTTCAGAGAATTGAGTGACAGACCTATTACAATTTGATTCTATTTCCATCTCTTTATATGGATAAATTTTCTAAGTACTTGAACTTACAGAACTGAAAAGTAGGAAAAGAATTGATGCCTAATCCCCTTTTCATTTTAGCAATAAGTAATATCATCCAGGGACATGTGAGCTCAGGGGAAAATTGAATAATGCATAAAAAAAAAGAAGCAACAAAAAAATCATCTCACTAAGGGACACATCTAGTTCAAGAAAATACTGTGTTCTTATAATTACCAAAAATTTGTGAGAGAGTTTTGCATTTGTTCTATTATTCAATGGTAATTATTTTAATGATAACTAATTCCAGAAATAATTATTCAAAACATGGAACAAGATATTTTAAATTTCATATGGTATTTTAGAAAATTAAGTTTAAATACATACCAGTACTCACACTGTAGAAAAGCATAATGGAAATGCAAATTCAATGAGGAAAAGAAATGGTGTAAAACTTCTGCAAAAGAGAAGTTGCTCGCTCATGTAGTTATAAAAATAGTCACTAGCAGATAACAAATTACTTTAGAATTTAAAATCCTTTGGATATATTTACTAAAGAAAATATGTAAAAGTTTTATTTAAAATTTCCATTGTTTCTAGAACATTTGAAGTTATATCCATGTAATTATTTTAACTTGTGATCAAATATTTGAATATTAATCTACACTGTGTTTTTTCAGCACAGCAGTCATTTTTAACTCAAAGGATGTTATGTACTAGATGGTGCAAGTACCACGCTCCCTTTGGGCAGTCTGAAGTTAGAGAAACATACGACTTCCCAGAAGGGGTATGGAGCCTGCATCATCCACAAACAGCATCTTGGCTGGGCTAAACATGGTGACACATTCTTTTCTGTTTCTTCCACTGAGACAAATATTCTCTCTTTCTTATCCTTAAGATGTGCTTTGTGCTGGCCACTCAAAAGCTGTGGAAGTGACACTTTGGGGTTAGGTTGGAGGAAAACTGCAACATTTCCTTACTCTTTAAAAACAATTAAGAGCAATCTCAGTCCCACCTCAAGTAGAGAGAAAATAGTCATAAACACATCTCACATGGCTCTGGACCTCCAGACATGCACAGCCACCTCTAACATCTACACACCACCTGAGAGGAGCATCTTTACTGCTGACAAGGCTGCCATGCCCAGAATCACCTGAGTCCACAGCCTACATGAGGATCCTCAGTTGGGTGTAGTGGATAGCTGTTCCAGCTTTGACCTGGAAGTACTACCCCCAATGAGGCTTCCAGTAACTGTCACACCTACCTATGACCTGCCACTTAGATGGGGCCAAGACAGGAGCCCTTAAGACCCAAGACCCAGATGTGCTGACTGTCTTGGTTCCTGGTGATCCTGGATGCTGGATGGTAGACTGAGTGGAGTTCTCTAGAGAACCCAGATGGACTGCACCTCACCTCTCCCAGATCCTGTAACCAATCCCTTTACTAGCTGTAAGATCCCCCTCCAAAAAAACCCCTCCTTTTTAACTATGTGGAGTTGCCTTAATAAATCCCCCAATAGTTAGGAGTGTACGTTCTTCAGGCTTTGACAAATGTGATAATGACATGTTTCCACTAGTATGGTATCACACAGTGTGTTTTCACTGTCTCCATTATAGAAAACCATTGCAGGTCACCCTGACTTTGTTGGATGAAAAGTAGATGACAATGAATTTTACTCAAAATTCAATGCATCTCATAGATCTTCACAAGGCAACAGAACAGGGGGCTTGCTTCTCCAAGTGATGCATATGCAAAGGTGACCAGGTACTCAAGGCAATCACTCAGAAGCCAAATGAATGGACACATGTGGGGGACCAGCCCCCACTTTTATGACCAGGGTACTCCTGATCAGGGAGAAGTGAGGAATATATAAATAGAAATATAAAGAAGAGAGACAGACAGAAACACTAGATAGCTTCAGGAGAGCCTGGGTCAAAACCCACCAGCCCAGAACTTTATTCAAAAGGGATTTTTATAGCAATGCCAAAGGAAGGGGTAAAAGACCTCCCCCTTGCTAGATACAGCTAAGTGTAGACCCTTCCAAACACATGGTACCCAGACCTGTGGCCCCATCATCCTCTTATGCAGTCCTGCTGGGTAAAGCCACTAGGAAGACTAAGTGGGCTCCAACAGACGCACAAACTTGTTTAGTTCTGTAGAATCTGCATGTATTCATCTACACTCTCCTTTGTAAAGAAAACAAAACACACAAGGGCACAGAGTGAGAGAAATATCTACTTTATCAGCAGGAAGCTAAATAGTGCTCACCAGATGCCAGCTTTACTTAGCTATGTTTCCTGCCTTGGCTGAACCATCACCCTTTCTTCCCTCCCAGGATGCTATAGCATCTCCATCCTCCTCCTGCTGCCTCCAGAGCCACGCCCCTGGAAACTACAAGGAGACTTTTGTTCCTCCTTCATTCTTCTTGCTGTTCATCTGTTTGTCCCACCCAACATCTACAAGTGGTCTTTGGCTCCTGTCATCTTCTCTGTTGAATGACACTGACTCAAACCTGTCATCCCAGGTGAACAGTTGTTATTCAACAGCACCAACCATTTCAAACGATGCTTAAATGGATGAATTCTCAAGAAGTGCACCCAATCAAGTGTAGCCAATCTGCCATGGCCTGGAACTAAGACATGTACACATTTGGATGTACCATTTGGCAAAATTTGCAAAGTCAAAAAAAGATGAATCATTGACCTCCTTATTTTAGGAGCAAATACTTTTGAAGAGAATACTTTTTCTACTTGATAAGTCATATAAAAGAGAGCAGACAAGCAGGGAAAGGGATCCAATTAGACTTCAGCTGGCTTTCAAGGAAGAGTGATGGTAATATCTCTCCCTATGGAACTCTTATACCACTAATAACCTCCTAGGCTTGAAAATCAGCTTGTTTCTTTGTTTGCAACTGTGATTCCTTACCATTAAAGTGGAGGTTGTAAGAGGCTGGGATCCTTTTCTAGTATTAAAACTAACATTAATAAGAGCAGGAGAGACAGCAAGATGGGGACCTGAGCTCAATCTCAAGCACCCACATAGAAACATGGGTGTGGCAGCACAAGCCAGTTACCACAGCACTGGAGAGGCAGAGGCAGAGGGTCCCCAGGCTTGCAAGTCAACTAGTCTTGTTGAATTGGTGAGTTCCAGGTTCAAGAAAGACTCTGTCTCAAAAAATAAGGTGAAGAGAATTTTGAAGACATTTGATATCTAATGTACACACATACACAAATACATAAATATGCACACACATATATCATACATACAAAGTAATACAAGTAAGGATAACATTAGTGCATGTAACATAATTATCTGTGCATGTCCACTTTTCACTCATGTGGCTAACATCCAGGTCACTAAATACAAGTGCATTTAGGTTCAGAAAGAGGTTACATATTTAGGTTGTATTGTTAAAATATGTTTTCTCTGAAATCCTGCTTCTGAAATAAGCCTTCACATTTCAATGTACAAATATTTGCCATTTTACTGCTAATAATGTATCAAAAAGCCTTCAGAAAACTGTGAGCCTTTAGGATCTCTCACTTTACAGGTGAACCGTATGGACAATAGAGATTGTCACGCTACAGGCATGAGGTCATTCAACTGTCTTAATTTTATTTGACATGTAACATTGCATGCTTTTTTTTTCTCATGTACACGTGCTCTGAGGGACCTGTACATTGTGACAACTGCATCTATCTCACTGATGCAAACATAACCTATCAGGTATTTTTGTGGTAAGAGCTCACATCATATCTTTATTTATTTATTTTGAAACACAGCAATTCCTAAGTAACTGTACTGTTACTGCAATACTATAGATCCTTTGAAAGTCATTCCTCCCAACTGACTCAAAGTTGTGTACCCTTTTATCCATATGTCCTTGTTCCCTTCACTTGCTCCCACTGTACCCTGGTCACACTTGTTCTGTGCTGTTCCTATGAAACACAGCTCTTATTATTATTACTTTTATTGTTATTATTAGTATTATTACTGTTATTGTTATTCCATTCATCAAATTGGACTTTTCATGTGTGGCAGATAGTGGCACATCTGTGCCTTATCCTGCCAGTTGTACCTGTGAGATCCAAGAGTGCCTAGGGAGATTGATGACAGCTTTTACTTCCTGGTCCTGTCACCTGAACATTTGCCCTAGGAATCCTCAGAACTATGGCTTCCTGACCTGCACTGGGAGATAAATGTGTTTGCAGGGCACGAGCTCCATGACTAAGCTACTCAGGAAGTTAGGTCACTTTGTAACATTATCTATAATACAAAGAAAACTGTCTCCATTTCTCCAAACCAGCTAGCCTCATAAGGGCCAGGATGCATTGTCCTCTGTACACCACAGCTCATGGAATGAAGACAGGGCTCACTGTTAACACACTGGGCTGGTTTTCAGACAAGGAGTATACCAGGTCTATGCACACAGAATGATATGTAATTCCATTTAGGAGGCTATTCTGGGCTTGTACTGAACCAGAGGTCAGTAACAATCATGAATTATCTGTACTAAAATGTGCTTGAGTACAGCAGCCTGAGATTGTTTCACTGCTTGGAGACTGCACCTTGATAAAGCATACAGCCACCCCCACTCCAGGTAAGCTAGCTTAATGGGAATATATCTTTATCAACACGTTGCAGAAAAGACTACAAATTCCTCTTACCTGTTTCATGACTAAAGTCCCATGAGGGCATGTGGAACACTCTAGGCAGTGACCATTTGCCATTATGGATGAGATGGACAGTGAAGAAAACTTCAGATTGCCCACATTCTTCCCCAAAGCCCTGGAAAGTTAAATTTTAGCAGAATAATTCAATCAATAATAATAACACCATTGAACATGTTGAATCAGTTAGTGTGAGGCTCGGCTTCATGGGAAAGATGGCCCAAACTAGCAGTACTCACACAAACAGAAAAAAATCCACTCCACTCACCAACAATAACAGCTCAAAGCCTGGCGTTCTGGACACATGTGGACCTGCAATTGCCCAGCTCATATCCCTGTTATCCCGAGAATGTGTCTCATGACTTCAGCATCCAGAGAGAGTGCCAGAGCTTCATCTGTCACAGCCATGGTCCAGGGAAGAAGAAGGGGATCAGGCTATATTCAGAGCTGCTCCTGGGAACCACACAAAACACTTCTACTTGTACTGCATTGGCCCAAACACATGCTCACGTGTCGCCTTCAGAGACATGAGAAAGCAGTCATTTGACTTAACGGCAAAGAAAATAGAGGAAAATTGGATTGCCCTTACTAAAGAAAAGAGGGAAGTGACAGGGTTATGAAAGGCAACTGGGAATTTCTGTTGCTTAGAATACTACCCAGGGCCATTGAAATGCTCAGCAGGTAATGGCGCTCACAGCCAAGCTGTGGGACCTAAGTTGAATCCCCAGGACAAGCACAGAGGAAAGAGAACTGATTCTCTCAAGGTGTCCTCTGACCTACACTGTGTACACACTGTGGAAGATGAGAGAGGACACACACACACAGTCACACGCACATACACACAACACACATACACCCCTAGAACACACATACACAGAGAGAGAGAACACACACACACAGAACACACACAACACACATACACCCACAAAACACAAATGCTCACACACACACACACACACACACACACACACACACACATACATGTATACACACACACATACACACACAGAACACACACGTTTACACACACATACACACACACACAAACACCTCTAAATAAATGTAAAATAAATGCCATGTAAGTTTTTTTGGTTAGGTTTTCCTTGTAGAGAATAAATTTTCTTTTGAAAGCCACTATTTCATATAACCATAGAAATAAAGTAGATAAAGGATATTTGTTTGCTCATAATAATATGTGGAATTATCTCTTGCCTAGAAATTATTAGAAATCCAATAAATATGTACTCCTTACATATTGCTTCATCAGATCCCAAACAGCCTTGACAAGTGTGAAGCACAGGGTTAGAAGAGGATTCTCATCAATCTGCATAGGGATAATGTTCACCATTGACATGTATTTTGTTTAAAAAAAAAAGAGAGAGACAGAAAAAATAAGAGAAAATTATGGTCAGCATTCTGAAATTTTTGGAACTCCAATCACTAAAACTTTTGTATATGAGGGATAATATTCAATTCCTATAAGAACAAAACATTGTTCTTTGGGCAATGACCATTGCTATTTCTGATTTCTGCTAACACATAGACACACACAGACAGGCAGACAGACACACAGACAGACAGACACACACACACACACACACACACACACACACACACACACACACACAATTTCAGTCCCAAGGAGACAGGGGTGATAGAATCGCAGTCCATCAGCCAACAGACAGGTTTCTATTCTTGGTTCCCTGCATTGATTTGTGGCCACAAGTTAGTTACTTACACTCTTTGGTTTTGTAATGCTGTCTACAAAGTTTAATGTTTGCCAATTGCCATTCATTCCTCATAAGTGGTAGGTATAAACTGGGAGGTGTCCTGTGAACCCCAGGGAGATGGGCAGGTCTTCGCTGGCACTGTCTGTCCTTATTCCCTGGGCAGGTAGTTTCTCTGGACCACACAATCCAGACAGTCCATGTGGCCATGACATTGGGGGATTCTTTTCTTGGCATGCCTTCTCTCTCTGACATCTGAAGCATCGCAGGCTCAACAGCTTCAAAACTTCAAGGCACTGTTTACATCGAGATGTACTGAAACTACAAGAAACCCATTAATAAGCCATTCACAGACAGGGCACAAGGAAGCCAGTTCCTCTGGACACTTCATGTGGAATGAGACAATACTCACAGAGTTCCAGTCAAGCTTTGTATGGCTCAGTTCCAGCTCTCAGATCTGGGTACAGATATGAGTGGGGAGCACCTGGACTTCAATGTTTCTGACACTGAACAAAGATGGTCATCTGTCATATGAATGAGCCAAAGGCGTTTGTTTTTTTTCCCCTCATTCTGAATTGATCTTATGGTGCATCTAAGCATATGGTGCTATTGGCAGTTTGTTACTATGAAATTCTGAGGAAAACTACTCCTTTCAAAATCAAACAGTCTTCAAAAAATGTTTCAGATCATCTAGAAGCTTCAAGATTGCCTCCAATTATTTCCAGGAGGGAAAAGCCAACCATTTCAAGGAAAATATTGTTGAGTGAGTAAAACATTTCATTCAGACAGGAAGAGCGGGGCTAATGACCCACTGGGTAGAGGGCTGACCCTAGCTAATGCTAACAATATGTCTCCAAATTATGAAAGGTAGGTTTTGAATGTTCTCACCACATGAAATTAAAAAGCAAGTGTCTTAGTTCCTATTTCTGATGCTCTGATAAAATATCCAAACTACAGCAACCTAAAGAAGGAAGGGTTTACTCTGGGTCACAGCTGTCTGTCATGGAGGGCAATTCAGGATAATAGAAGCTTGGAGCAGATGCTCAGGTGGCATGGGGAGTCAAGAAACAGAGAGGATGGATGCTTCCAGACTTCCTCAGTTCCCTCTCTCTGTTTATACATCTTGAATTCCCTGCCCGCAGTTAAGATAGATCTTCCCAAATCAAATATTATAATTAAGGTAAACCTCATAGACATCCATCTTCCAGGAGATTTTAGACTCTGTCACATTAACCACTAGCACTAACCATGACTGTAGGCAAAGTGATGAATATGTTAATTAACTTGATACACCCGCTCCTTCAATGCATACATATATGAAAATATCACATTATACCTATATAATTGTTAGTTTTCAATTTAAATAAAACTTTTAAAAAGTCAAATTGAGAAAATGTTTAAGAGAGTCTAGCAAAAAGGTAGACATGTTAAGAGTCAGCACGACAAGGAAATTGCACAGTGCCCTTGAAAGCTCCTTGAGAAGGAAATGATAGAATAACTCACAGGATTAATTAAAGCCTAATTCTGGAGGCCGTCATTATATTTGAGAAATTCTGACTTCACTTACAGTGTAAATTTACAGTGTAAATTTGTGAGTCATACAAGAGAGTCTTTATTTATGTGTGAGGTGTTCTGCAGATGATTTTACTTCTCAGCTGATTCCTCATCATAAAATGGGAATAATATCTGTTCTCCTGGATTGTAGGTGAAAAGATGGAATCTTTGAGAACTATTCACAAGCATCATAAACCCTTAGGAGGCTATTCCCCTTCAGTTTCCGCCATCTTGGGGGAAGCAGGATGCACAGACTTGGCAGGCAGAAGGAATTAGGTTGGGCTGGAGAAGTTTCTACTCGCTCTTTCCAGTCTTTGTAGAGGTCCACAATGCGTGCAAACCCTGCTAGCATCAAATCGTCACTACTTCATGCTTAGCTTTTTTCTCTCTGCTTGTTTGGGGAAATTTATTTATTTCATGAACATTTAGAAGGAAATGTTAAGGCACCTGACAGGGAGTGGAGACCTAGGACAATGGGAAGAGTCTGAATGTGACTTTGGCTTAGGTCTTATTGGACCTAGAGAATCACTTCCCTTCCTGTCCCCCCCCAACAAGTCTTGGTCCTGATAACCATGGCTCACTTCCTTTCCCTATCTTTGAGCACTTTAGGATGCACAAGGATTTAGCAGATAACTAACTAGTGTGGGTCTGAGGGATGTGTTTCCCCGTGTTTAATTAAAGAGTCCATTGAAGTCAGCTCTGAGAACAAGAGCTTCATCTCCAGTCAGCTTTATTCCAAGACCGAGAAACCATGTTTTTCATATTTTGAGCAATGTATCATACCCCTCTTCTATAAGAGACATTAATTTTCTGGTGACTATAAAATCCATAGCAATTACACCACCCAGCATTTGGTGACAGAGGGCACAACGCCTCTGCTGATCTCTGCCCACTTTCTCTTTCTCCTGCTCATGATGCACAGCTCAGAACTTCACATATTATGGAGGTGGCGGAAGAACTGGAGCTGAGTCTTGCCAAAATTCCTTTTAGGGTATTGGCAAAGATCTCAAATGTCAGCAAGCAGGGGCGTGACAGGGAGAGGTTTGTGGGTGTAAGTGTGTGAGAGAAAAAGGTGTGTGCCAGATAGGGAATCTGGTCTGTATATAGCTTGAAGATTTTTTCAAGGGATGGGCAACACATGTCAACCTTATCACACACCCTCCCAGCACTGGGAACTCACCCATGGCCAACCAACATAAGACTCATACTTCCAAGAACCACACTATTCACCAAACAGCCATTCTCTTGACATATTTCCAAGTTCCTCAGAAATCTGGCCACCTGATCACCTTTCTCTTTATCTGTGCTTGAGGAATAGCACTTTAATTCCCAACAAGTTATTCTTTCCTGAGAATATTCCTATTGGCTTCCCTAGACCCTTGGCCCTGTAGAGCACATATCTATGCAAAGGGCACCCTCATGGTCACTCTTTTCTGGCTATAAGCCTTGCCTGGGGCAAAGGGTACAAAATACAAACGGTTCTTCTAGCCACTGAGAAGCCTGGTAAGGTTCTTTTTTTCTCCTGAGTATATGTGTTTATGTATGAGAGAGAGAAAGACAGACAGAGACAGTGACAAAGAGAGTTAAAGACAGACACAGACAAAGAGACAGACAGAAATGATAGAGACAGGGAGAGAGAGAGAGAAAGAGATAGGTAGAAACAGAGACAGAGAGATAGAGGTAGAAAGACAGAGATTAGAAGGGAATGGAATTTTTAAGCTCAAAAATTCAAAGTAACTACACCTACCTCACAAATCACAAAGGGATGCAGTACATTGGAAGACCAAAGTGCATCTCTAACATTTACAACCCCAGTGTCTTGAGTGAAGTGGTAGTCCTCCAGAGGCCCAATTTCCCAACATGAGTTTGTTAGTAAACAAAATACCTGAGGTATCTATGGCTCAAATCTGAAATGCCCACATACACTTGTGTTCAGAGCAATTGTTCATCAGGGGATGGTATTATCTGGGGTCTGAGAAGCTGTTGAGAGCTGCCTGGTGGAAGTAGGTTACTAGGGCTGTGCCTTTGATGGGTATACTACCCCTAATTCCATCTTTTTCCTGCTTCCTGCTTCCTGCTCTGCTGTGATGTGAGGCCTCTCTGCCACATGCTCCTGTTGCCATGCCCTCCCTGACAGGATGGGCTGATACCCTCTGAAAGTCAGCCAAAGCAAAACTCTCATCCTTTGTTCCTCTCTGGCATTTTGGTCACAGAGATATGAAAGAAATCAATTCAGATGATAAACTTTTAAGGAAAGGAAATGTGTTTGTTCGGCTCATCAATCTGGGAGGTCAGTCAGTGGTAAGTTGATTCTTTTCTCTGGGCTCTTAGGGGAGCAGCACATGATACTGGGCAGCAAGGGAGAAAACAACAACAAAATGTACAAGAAGGACAGGGCCAGCATCATTATTCCCTTCAGAGCTTTCCTTGGGGCACTAGAAGACTTCCCACCAGACCTAGCCTCTTAAATGTTACTCTTACCAACAGCACCACAAAGCTGACCAAGCTCTAATGTAGGAACCTTTCTGGATGCTTCTCTGTCACCCAGCTTGCAGATTTACCATTTCTCGTACACAGCAGAGGAAATGGCTAAGGCTGACATCTTGGTGACAGGAGCCCTGTTTGGTGCAGTTGTTTAAAAAGATAGGCCCAGATGTTGGAGAAGTGGAGGACATGCCAGTAGAATAATATTAACAAGCACTGTTGAGTCCTTGGCAATCTTTTGAAGGCTTTTGATTGCTAAGAGCTAAGCTTTTTCCTTTGATACATTGATTCTTTCCAAGTGAATTTGTATCGAGACAACGAGTTTAAATAGGATATGTATCATGTTATGATGCTGTGATGACAAGTGTGGGGGCAGAAATGCTCCCTATTCTCTTTATTACTGGAGCCATCCTCACTCACTCATACCAAAGCCGGGTTAGCAAGAGAAGAGAACAGAGCAACTCCATCTGTTTCACATGAAACAAGCACCTCAGAATGAAGGCACCAGGGACAGGGAATGCTGTTCTGCGCTTAGGTTCCAGGAAGCAGGACTGCTGTGTAGAACCATGATTGGATAGAAAGGGTCTGAGCTCGTGAGAACAGAAGGTGGGGGAACCCAGCAAGGTGTGTCTCCACAAAGTCTCCTCAGCCTCTGTGCAGCATTCCCCACCCCAGCTAGCAGCAGGGGCCTTTCTGGTTTGACTTTTCCCTTCAGTGTGGAGGAGGGAACCCAGGACCTGATGCATGGTGGGAAAGAGCTCTGTCCCTGAGCTACAATGCCAGCCCTGTAGGAGCCTTTCTGGAATGGGGTCTTATACCTACAATCAAATAAGAGAAGTCAGGATTTCTTTATGGCTATTGTACAGAAAGATAAGAAACGTTAGAGAAATATTTTCAATCTAACAAAACTAAAAATCAGTTTTGAGGGAAAAGATTATTGTCTTCCCAAGTCCACTTGCAGAATGGGATTCTACTTTCTATGGATTACTTCTAGGAAAAATGAGGGACATGGAACAGAGTGTTGTTTTCTGGGGGCCATGACAAGATAGTGCCTGTCTAGACTGCTGGATAAACACATAAGAATAGAAAGTCTAGATGCAAGAAAGACCCGCATACACACAGTCAGTTAACTGATATATAACTGAAGGGCATAGTAGGCAGAGAAGGGGACAATTTGTGGTTGACAATGTAGAAAGAAATTTTAGAAAAAATATGGAAGGATATTAATAATCGTAATCATATAAAAAAGGAAAAAAACAAAGAAATTAAAGCCACATTAAAATGAAAAACCTCAGGATCTACCAAAGTGATACTCACCCTCAAGTCCCTGTGTTGGAGGGGCTGAGGCCGAAGTATTGCTAAGTTTGAGGCTAGTTGGGTTACAGAGTAATACTTTGTTTCAAACTAGCAAAACCCCACCGAAAACAAAACACCCACCTACACCACCATCAATAAGCACCTCCAAGCAATGTGGCAACATACTAATGAAGCTGAAAAAGAATCTCCATGTAGAAACCTGAGGGGGGGCATATTTATTTGTAAAAACCACAGGAAAGGTTAACTGCCTTTCCAGGTAGGCCAGTAAATGGAAGTGAAACAGTTCTCTCCCTTCTTCCTAGACAGGAAAAGCAAAGCACTGAATTCTTTAACAGCAGAAGGCATAGGCTTGGTTTGTTACACTCCAGGGCCATTGTGAGGTATTGAGATATGAGTAATTGAAGCATCAACAAGTTAATTTCAGATTCTGTTTCTTACCACTTCAAATTTGAAAACACTCGGAGGCTCTGTTCATTGTGTATTGAAGTCAGCCTCTTCAATAGATAGAGTTTACTGAACATATGCATGATATTTGAAGTTCTGTAAAGTTTAAAAGAAAACAAAATAAAAATGAAGTCTATGCTGCAGATGGTAGGGGCTGGATATAAACTGTTAATTTTATTTCACAAATTATTTTATTATAAAACTAAGCTCACCACTTGCCAGAAACACTCATTTTGCTTGGGGATCTGATAGATATGCCTCAAATCTTACACAGGGAGGAAGAGATGGTGAATGGTGGTGCATGGTTCTGTGCCCTGGAGGGGAGGCAATTCAGCATCGATGCTGGGTCTGTTGTGGAGGAATCACCAGCTCCACATTCCAGGGCATGTTTCCAGTAAGGGTGGAAGAATGTTTTACCTACCAGATATCACTCCTGAGATAGCAGTATTTCCTACACGAAGCAAGTGCATGTCAAATGTCATACCTGACTCAGGGGAGCCCAGTCACTCCCTTGTTTCTGTTATGAACTTGAGCTCTGGGTTTCTGTTAGCAATTTGTTACTTTAGTCTTCCTGCAAGTTTGACTTTCCCGTCCCCAATGGCAATCTGACTTTTCCGTCCCCAATGGCAATCTCAGAAGTCGAGATTCTGTGAGGAAAAGGGTTTCCATTGTCTGTTTGTTTTTGGTTTTTCCCCTTATCACATCATACTAACTACATAGTTATCAGGTAAACATTTTAACAAATGGCTTTAAATTGGGTGAAATTTCACTTCACCCTCCCCCCCCCCAATGATACAAAGCAGAAGGCAACAGAGGTGCTCCACTTAAAAAATATTTCTTTTAAATTTAAGAAGGTATTGGAAGATGGAAAGATCTCCCATGTTCATGCATAGATAAGATTAACAGTAAAAAAAATGCCATCTTACCAAAAGCAATCTACAGATTCAATGCAATCCCCATTAAAATCCCAATACAATTCTTTACAGACCTTGAAAGAACAATACTCAGCTTCATATGGAAAAACAAAAAATCCAGGATAACTAAAATAATCCTGAACAACAAAAGAACTTCTGGAGGTATCACCATCCCTAATTTTAAGCTCTACTACAATGCTATAGTAATAAAAAACTGCATGGTATTGGCATAAAAACAGACACGTGGATCAATGGAACTGAATCAAAGACCCAGATGTAAACCCGCACACCTATGGATACCTGATTTTCAACAAAGAAGCCAAAATTATACAATGGAAAAAAGAAAGCATCTTCAACAAATGGTGTGGGTCTAACTGGATGTCAACATGTAGAAGAATGCAAATAGATCCATATCTATCACTGTGCACCAAGCTCAAGTCTAAGTGGATCAGAGAGACTGATGACAACCGGGGAGCCTGCCTGATACTGACCTAGGCCCTCTGCTTATATGCTATATTTGTGTAGCTTGGTCCTCCTAACAGCAGGAACAGGGGCTGTCTCTGACCATTTTACTGGCTTTGGGGACCCTACTTCTCAAATTGGGACACGTTGCCCAGTCTTAATACATGGAGATGTGCTTAATCTTGCTGCAACTTAATATGCCATGTTTTATTGATACTCATAGGAGACCTGCCATTTCCTGGTTAGAGACAGAAGAGAAGGGGATTGGGAGGTGGGAGGGAATATGGGGGTAGGGACTGGGAGGGGAGCGGAGGGGAAGAGGCTGCAGTCATGTTGTAAAATAAATAGAGGAATAAAAATACTTATTTTTTAATGTATGTGTATGAGTGTTTGCCCCATGCATGGGTAAGAATACTATTGTATGCATGCAGTTCCTGAGGAGGACATAGAGAGCGTGGTATCCCCTGGACATGGAGTGACAGACTCTTGGCAGCTGCCATGTGGATGCAAGGAACCTAACCTGGCTGTTCTGGAAGGGCAGCAACTGCCCAGTCACCATTTTGCTACAGTTTTTGCTCTAACTTACTTTGTAATAAAATTAACCAACTGTATTTCTTCCTTGTGGAAAAACGCAGGAAACATAAACTTAGCATGTCAAACCCCTCTGTGTCGTGTGATTCCACAGCAGTAAGCACAGATACTATGCTCTGCAAACAGCACTCTCTCTTCTTCCAGAACTTTACATGCTTAATGGTTCAAAGTAATCCTCCTTTCCACAGAAAATGAATGTGTGCTTCAAATGATGTATCACAAAGTACTCTTCCACAGAACGATTGCCTGAGAATGAAGACTGGGAATCAGAGGGGTTTTCCCCGTAAATCCCACCCCCTCCCTAAAGCCAGAGAGAACCATCACAGGTGATCCTGCATGCACAATAAGGTGTAACATGTGAAGCCGAAATGTGGTTAGACTGTACACATCTGCACACACATTACAGCTGCAGGAATATGCTGGATTATTTACATCTACTCTAATGTTTGTTACAATTATTGCTCTTTAATGTGACACAAAGTCTTACCGAGACCTGAAGGTGTGGCTCAGTGGTAGGTTGCTTGTTTGTGTGCATCAGGCCAGGTTTGATGCTCAGCACTACAGAAAAAAAAAAAAAAAAAAAAAACAAACCAAAAAAAAAAAAAAAACCAAAAAACCAACAACAACAAAAAAAATGAACATTCTTTGCTGGACCCAACTTCAACCAGTCTCCTGATCCCCCTAAAATCATCAGACAGATGCTAAGTTGCTTTGGCCAGAGTTCTGAATCCTCCTCACGTGAAGGCTGTTCAACGGTCCTTTTCCCTATCCCACTGCACCCCAGTCTGGCTATTCCTCACCACTGGTCTCTAGTGGCACTGGGCTGTCTTCAGCAAGTACCTTGTTAAGTACATTTAACCTATGCCCCCTTCCTTAATGGTGTCACTTAGTACTTTCCAGTCTGCTGTTCCCACCCCTTGCCTATGAAGCCATCTTCCCTGTGCAGTAATAGGAGCTGACCCCATCTTCACACTTTCCTCCTCTTGTCCCAGTGATGTTTTCACTGCTTTAACCAGTGTCCTGCTCTGCTGTGCTCTTTCAGAGGAAACCACTCTGCTCCTCAAGGGAGCCATGTCTGCAAGCCTATGCCAGCCTCCAAGGGACAATGCCAGACAACCTGATGACAAAGGACAGAATTGGATGATAAAGAAGCTCCCTACACTAACTGACTGTGTCTCCTATGCTGAATCCCTTCACCTTCTAATCCATCACAGAAGGATGGCAGTCTGCCCTGCCATCCAGAGTGGAGAAGCTGGGATTTCCAGATAGATCAATTGCAAAAATGAAGAGCTAGGCATAACTTATTATGTAACCTGAAGGTTTTAATTCCCTGCATAATAATGCCAATAACTGTTTTCTGACAGCCACCAGAGGAAGATGACATCTGGATTTGATTTTATAGGAAGATGAAGGGTCGAGATGATGAAGTGAGTGTTTCCAAACATACCCGTTAGGATGAGGAATGGTTTGGCTGTGTGCCTTACCCTCCTGTGTGAACCTCATATCAAATCACAATCCCACCCGATTCTTTTCCAATGTAAAATAAAACCATCATTTATACAAAAAATAGATCTTTAAATTATTCCTATGAAATGCAAAAGCTTAAGGAATCTGTGATAAATAGTCACCGTTTAAAACCCCTGGAATACTTTAGTAAAATACACTGTCTTTCACTGGCCCTGGAATATTATCATAAAATGTACCATTTCTCACTGGTCAAAACTGTCTAAGGCTAGTATCTCATCAGAATATGAGCCTCAACATGTGTCCCCAGGAACCAGAATAGGACACAAAGATATAATTCACTCCGAGGACAGCAGAGAGGCCTGCACCTCGGGGCTTTCCTATGGCAATACCCACTAAAGTTGCTCCCCTCCTCTAAGCAACTCCTCTCTCTTTCTTCTCTCTCCATTCCCTCCTGGCTTGTCCACTCTTGGTCCCTTTGCATTTCCTCCCGACATTGTGTCTATGACTTGGCTTTTCCCTCGGCTCAGCTCCCCCAGCCTCCTTCATGCTTCCTCTCCATTCCCAGTCTCACAGCCCATGTCCCCCCTTCCCACCTTTTCCCATTCAAAATAAACATATGGAACGAAACCATGCTTTAAATCAGATTCCAATTGCTTATAAGTTCCCTATTCTTAGTTTTTCTCATAGAACACTGAAATAAGTGTCTAGATGAGAACAAATGGCAAATTACTTTTTTCTTTATTTATGACAAAAAGAAAAAGGAGGTTGGTACAGTGAGGTGGGAAGTGTCCCTCTCTCTTGGAGATTCTATTGTCAAAAGTTGGCTGCTTCTTTGGTGAGGGTAGTAAGTGGCCTCATGACCCTATCACCCACAATACTATTTGGTGAAGAGAGCTCTGGGCAGAGCACAGAAGGAAGACACGACTCTTCTGGGGATGAAAGATCATTTTGTGCTTTTAGCTAGGATACTTAAGTTGATGTTTGACTCAAGTAGTCATGTAAAATTAAGCTGGTCACAGTAGCGTGTGCCTGCAATCCCAGCACTCAGAAAGCAGAGACAGGGGGATCCTTGGGGTTCTCTGGTTAGCCAGTCTGAATGAATTGGTGATCTCCAAGTTCAATGGAAGACCCTGGCTCAAACAATAACATGGAGAATAACTGAGAAAGACACCTGACATCAACCTCCAGCCATGTGGCGCCCGTGCGCGCGCACACACACACACACACACACACACACACACACACACACACAAAATAATCCCCCCCTTAATTTAAAAGACTAACCTACAAAACCAATCAACAATATCCACATGGTCCTATCACACCACCATACTTTGATTTATCTAAAGAAAAGTTGTGCAATAATATTAGAATATCAGAAATATTATTAGAAATTCCTATCATATACCCAAGTTTTTAAGACTTTTTATAAGTTAAGTGAATTCTTGTGGATAATGTAAAAATAATTTTTTTTCACTAAATATCACATAATTGTGTGTTTTTTCTCTCAGAAACAAGTGAAAACCATGGAAGCAAGACAGCAGCTGGTTCCTTTTCCTGTGTGCCTCTGTGCGTTCCCTTTTTCTGGATGCTCAAGCCCAAGGATTTGGAAATGAGTCTCCCTGTGCCTCCCAGACACCTTCGGTCTCCCCTGTTGCTTCATAAGTGCTCACCAGAGGTGGGTGAGCCGGCATGTCACTGGAGGACTTTTTAGTGCATACGTGGATGGGGAGAAGCTGAATAACCACAGAACAAAGAGGAAAGAGAGTAACACACTTTGCCACTTCTATAACCTTTACTGTGAATTTTCTTTGGAGGCCAGAAATTCATTTCTTTCAAACAAAAAGCTTTGCTGAATAAAAGTATTTTTAAAAATCTCCTTTAATTACTCCCCCTTTCTGCTCAAGATGAACCCATTAAACACTTTCTTTATTATAATTAAGCCTGATGCGCTGTGACTGGAAGCCCTTATGTGAATGCTAAAGATTTGTTATCAGCTTACTAGGAGGCAGCAAACCAAAGAATAGATTATAGTCCCTCAGCTCCGAGGAGCAGAGCCTTGCTTTATTCTGATGCTGAGGGAAAGGCAGATGGCTTCGGGCTGGGCCTTTGCCTCCATCATATTGTTCCATTCACGTGCACAGAGACTGTCACAGCTGACTAGATCACAGGTCCTACAGCCAGCCAGACAACCTGTGTAGTAGAGCAGCAGACAGGGAAGGCCAAGGGTGTGTTCCTAGGGAGTCAAGTCTTGCTAGTGGGCTGTTATGTAAAGAAAGCTAGAGGCCTATGATCTCTTTGACTCTGACCAGGAGGCCTTGGTTGAAACTTAAAATTACATTGCCTTCTGAGTAGGTGTTTATCTGTAATGCTACCCGTGGCTCTGTAACTGTCTTTTTAAACAACACGGAGGTTAATAATGAACAAACATTTCCTGCTTCTCACTCCCTATGGCAGAGATGGATTTCCATGGCTTTCCAGTTTCCACTCTGATGCCCCTGATCCTGGTAAGGCTAACCCAGAGAATTATCCTTCTCTTCCTTCCAAATTCCATTCTGGGAAAACTTTACCCTTCAGCTCCCAAGCATAAATCCTACGATCATACTGTGCTCATGATTTCCCAGGCCACAGATTCTTTGTGGCATAGATTCTTATTTTCTCTCCCATGCTGTTCTGCCCTGAGTCGGTGTTGAATGAGTCATGGAACGACATTTCCTTTTGTTTTCCCTTCCTGATAGAATTGCAGCACCATAAAGCAGTTGGCATCGAAAGGTGAAGCACAATAAGACTTTCAATTTGACAATCAAAAAGGTGAATGAAACACACTGAAATGTCATGTTTGGAACAAATATTTACTCAGAGGTGTAGCCCAACATTGACTCAGATGGTGTTTCTTAGTCTGCATGGTTTAGATGGACAGGTTTTTTTAGGGAGTCTGCTTGCTTTCAGCTGCTTGGGATGCATCTTCAGGAGCATATCTCTTGGAAGCCATTTCTCCAGGCAACACAGTTTATTCAATTTCCTTCTTGTCAAGTACACAATACCCAAGTACTATTGGTTGCAGCTAACAATCTGCTCAAATCTCAATTTTCCAAACATCCTCTGAATCTGTCTGTAGACAGATAAGCAGCCATACACGTTTCTGTCTAAGCACACTCCTATCTTCAACTCACTCTTTCTTTTTAGCTGGTCATGGTGTTCCATAGCACTGTATTGGTGTTTACTTACCGAGTTCACTATCTACAGTTAAAAGACTTTTCCCTTTGTGTTTTTTTTATACAACATAGCAGGAAAAATCTGGACACGTTTATGCTATGGATTGTGTAGGGACTTATGCTATAGTTTATGTAAAGATTCCTGGCAGTGAGTTTTCTGATGATCACATGTACATACTATAATTTGTAATGTATAAAACCATACTACATTTTAAGACATCATACAAATTCAAACACTACAAAAATGTAGGATGACATTATTTTTTCTACACTCTAGGAATGATGTCACCAGTAGTTTTTTGATATTGCCATTTTGAATGGCAAGACTATATCTCATTTTAATTTCCGTCTTTCAAATAATGAATGAAATAGAACATATTTTCACACATTTCTGTTTATGCCCTTTGTACATTATTTTAGTTAATAAGCAAAGATCAAATTATATTGTTATTTATGTAACTTATATTATACAGTATATGGTTTCTTTAGTGTGCACATGTATACAGACGTATACATGCATGGGTACAAAGGCCACAGGTCAATATCAGGGATCTTTTCCAGTCACTCTTCACCTTAATTTTCTGAGACAGGGTGTCTTAGAGTTTCTCTATTTGTGATAAAACACCATGACCAAGAGCAACTTGGGAAGCATTTGTTCCAGCCTACGCTTATAGGTAGCAGTCCATCCCTGAAGAAAGCTGGAGAAGAAACTCAAGCAGGTCAGGAACTTGGAAGCAGAAACTGAAGCAGAGACCATAGAGAAACACTGCTTAGTGGCTTGCTCAGCCTGCTTTCTTATTCAGCTGGGATCACCTGCTTAGGGGTGGCACTACCCATCATGAGCTGGCCTTCTCACATCAGTCATCAATCAAGACAACAGCCTACAGACTTGCCTACAAGCCAGTTTGGAGAAGTATTTTCTCAGTTAAGATTCCTTTTCCCAGATATGTGTGGGTTTGTGTTGAGCTGAAGCTGACAAAACCAACCAGCACACAGGATCTCCCCCTGAACCTGAGCTCACTCATGGCAAGCAAACTCCAGAGAGTTCCCTCCCAACTCACAGACACATGCCACCATGGTTGCTTTTCACATGAAGCCTGGGAGTGCAACTCAGAATCTCATGCTTATATGGCAAGCACTTGATTCCCTGAGACATCTTTCCAACTCCCTAAGTACACACTTTCTATACCTTATATTTTTCTAAGTTTCCTTTTTATCTTTGAATGTTAGTTATGATATCATCTTCTACCCCCAAAGTTTTACATTTTACATTTTTTGAAATGGCTCGACTTTGGAGAATATAACAAAATAAAGAAGTGCATCAATAAATAATTTGGATAAAGAATAAGTACATCAGATATAAAAGAAGATAAACTGAGGAATAAACTTCCGAGTAAATATTTATAAGTAGAAGAAAATTTCTTATCAGATACTTTAATAAAATACAAATTAAGTAGTATCAGAAGTTATCAAGATGTATTACATCAAGCTCTAAAATCCAGAAAGCCTATGGCTGGTAGAAACAGGATAAGAAACAGGCTCTTCCACCAGCCGGTCTTGAAGAGAGGTTTCAGCTGATGAAATACAATAGAATCAAACAGTTTTCACCTTTGCAGCTAATACGATTTTACTTTTAGAAAATTCAGAAGGTGTAACTAAAAGAAAAGCCTTCAGAACTATTTCTCTTTTAAAAATCAATCACAAAAATATATTGCTGTCTAAATATTTTGGGGAAAAACTCAACGGTTTTCCTCTACTCATAACCAGGCATTTCCAAACTGAACTAGTGACAGATTCCATTCGTGGGAACTACTAAAGCTGCACATAACTGGAAATATATTTGTAGAGAAAATCATAAGTCTGGAAAATATATTTCAGTATTAATATTTTACAGAAGTCATAAAATAAGATTGCCGCAAATGGAGATGTCGTATCTCTGTTTGAGAAGAGTCAGCGTCATAGAGGCAATGCCAACACAATGTGACTCCAATCAGAGTCCAGGGGAAACAGATTATGGATTTCATATGGAGGAGTAAACTCGACTTCTGAGAATGCTCTGGAAAAGACACAAAGGGGACTTGTGTTCCAGGTGTGTAAGTGAATGTCAAAGTAATCCTAATTAAAACAATGCGACTGTGGCGTAGGGATGGTGGGCTAGTCAGCAAAGAAGAGCTGAGCTGAGAAACCAAACAGCGCATGACTTCCTAACATAAGATAAACATTACCCAGGTGAGAAAAAGTATAGATGCATTTATACAAAGTCATAAAAATGACTTTTAGGTTGGTTAAAGGTCTAGGTGAAAAATGAAATCTTTTTAATGTTACAATAAAATTCAAGAGTTATTCTTTTCTTTTAAAACCATTGAGGAGGGAGGCTCTTTCTAGGTCTGGCAACCTAGATGTAAATATATATATATATATATATATATATATATATATATATATATATATATATATATAAATTAAAAACCTAATCTTTTCCAAATCTCTAATTACATATTGACTCCATCATATCACAGATTAAGATCAAAAGCCTAACCCTGAAAATAAGTAACTCACCCAAGGACCCTGAGCTGAGTACAGATAGAGAACAAAGGGCTACTTATATTATGAGGATATTGAACCACTGTGCCATATACAAATTGCTTTATTTCAGTAGTTCTTACACTTGAATGAGCAAACAGTCTCCTAGAACATTTGTTTAAACACTACCTGGGCCCTACCTTTGGCTTCCCATTTAGTAGATCACATTAAGGCCTGAGAACTGGAATTTCTAATCAGCCTACAATGACCATGCTTCTAGGTACACCCTCACTTGGGCAATGCTTTTATATACAGCTTCTGCATGCAGAACATCATGGTGCTCATATGTGCACTATACTAAACGCCACCAATAAGCATGCAGTTTGCTCCTACTTGATTTGGGGGTACACTCATGTAACAGGGTGTGGGAGCATAGCACAGAAAGGAAAACTGGGATTGAAGGTCAAAGCCAAACTCATTGAGTAGTACCACTCCGTGGACAGACAGGTTACCTCTGGGCAGCACAGTTAAGATGTTGCACACAGCAGAAGGTTAAGTGCGGAGACACCCAAGAAGTCTCCTCACTAGAGTAAGGGAAAGAGGTGGCAAAAGGTGTCAGAATCAAAATTTTCAGAATTCTGGCCATGACCAAGGACTTGGAGTAAACTAGGGAATGACTATTCAAGGGTAGGTTTAGGACATTCTAACTTCCTTTATTCCAATCCCCTGATCCCCAGGATAATCAGCTCACAGCAACCTTGTTTTTAAAATCCTAAATCCCCTCAGCAGGGCAGCTACTGAAGATGACAGCGGAGCTGAGGCAAAGCTCTACCTCTACTCCCAAGGTATTGTTACTTGACTTGTCTCATGGTACACGACAGTTTCCTATTCTCAAAGTTTTGTCTGGATTTAAGGAATTAATATACACAGCCTTCCTCCCAAAGGACATTTATGAGTTAAAAAAATTTTATTAATTAAATTAGTTCTTTGACCTTTTTTTCACATATATAAAATGCCTTTTAATTGTTCACACCTAACAGGTGTACAGTGAGAGAGAAGTATGAGGCTCTTAATACACCAATCTCCCACCCAGATCAAGCCCCCCTCCATTATACAAATTCTTCTCCCACATTCAGACTTATTTTGGTTTGTTTTATGACCCACTGAGTCTAACCAAGGGCATCATGTAACCATGGGCCTGGAACTGTCCATTGGAGCTTAGTGGACTCACCAGCCAGTACACAACTGAAGACAGTGACTTCCCCTCACTGTGAATCTTTCAGTAACCAATAGTTCAGCCACACCACGCTCCCCAACTCATGACTGACGGGGACAGTCCAGTGCAAACCCATTGCAGCTAACCACACCTGCTGTGAGATCACCATTATATTGACTGTGTCGTGCCCAGAAGATGAATCCATTCTCCCTGTCTTAGGACTTTACATTCTTTCCACCGCATAAGCCACAGTGATGCCACACCTTAGAGGTGGCTGCCTTTATTGAGAGCAGTCACAGGCACCTGCTTTACTTTTCAGATGCCTTAGGTCATGAGTAAGAGTTGAGAAAAACTGCAGACTAATAGTAAGTTTTAGGAAAGGCTATGTAAAAGCCCCAGAGAGACTAAAGTACTCCTGGGCATCTAGAAGGTTATTCCCCTTCCATCAGTATTTGATGGGAGAGACTCACCTTGAATGTCTTCCATAGACTAGGGCCCTAGACTCAAGAAGAAAAAGTAAGGGAACCACTAGAGTTCATCACTCTCTGCCTCCTGATGGAGGATATAATGTTACCAGTTGCCTCACACTCCTGCCACCATGTCTTCTGAGAGAGGGGAAGTCACTGTATCTATATTAATTAATCCCTTCAAAAATTCAAAGGCTTCTTTCAAGGACATCTGTCAGGAGTGGCTTTGGGACAACATATGCATCATTCTGCTCTCCATAGTAGGAGACTTTCTTCAGACCCTTCTCATAGTGAGTTTCCAAACATCAAAAAGCAGTATACACTGTTGAACAAACCCAGCAGTCCTCAACATGCAACTGCCCCACCAAGCCATTAATCCTATTCTTCAGCTCCATGGGGACTGGCAGAACCATGAGTATTATAGTCTCACTGAATGAATAACTTCCCAGACACCTTCACTTGCTGAGGCCTAGGACAAGGACAGAACCCACCCCAGTATAAGATCAGGAAGGACATGGGTCAGTTCCCGGTCTGGGCCAGGAACTCTGACATAACCACTCCTTGGAGCCACCTTCTGCTCAAAGAAGTCCCAGGCCTCACCATGGCCACCCCCACTCATTTTGCTATTTCCTTGGTGGTGGGTCTTTGTAGTTGGAGTTTTCCTGCCTGGCCCAGTCAGGACAAATCTCTTTTACCCGCCAGTCCCACAGTAGCTCAGACCCAACCAAGAAAGCACACAAAAACTTATATTGCTTACAAACTGTGTGGCCGTGGCAGGCTGCTTGTTATCTACCTTTTCTATCTTAAATTAACCCATTTCTGTTAGTCTATACTTTGCCACATGGCTTGTGGCTTACCAGTGTCTTTACATGTTGCTTTTTATGGCAGCGGTAGGCGGTGTCTCCCTCCAACCTTCTACTTCCCAGAATTCTCTTCTCTCTTGTCCCACCTATACTTCCTGCCTGGCCACTGGCCAATCAGAACTTTATTTACACAGAGCAATATCCACAGCAGGTCTTCATCTCATACCCTTGCTCAGTACCAACATCCGCACATCTGGATTAGCTCAGGGAATTCTAGGGAATGAATTGTAATCCTAGGAGTAGCAGTTGTCAAAATAACTAAAAGATAGTTAGTGAAATAATGACAAGGAAATCAGGATGCTACACTAGAATATGTGTAGATATACATTGATATGTATCTTTAAAATGCATCAATAGAGGAATAGCTAAACAAAAGGACACAAGGAACATAGAAAAATAACAAAATAGCAGATTAAAAAACGAGAGGATCATTCTTGGTACAGGGACTAAAGAAGTAATTGGTGCAAGCACAAGTGGCTGATACCCAGGGACCAACAGGAATGAGGAAAGGCGAGGGGCAGAATATGGTGTTAAGTACTGGTCACCCAGCATGGTGTTCACATGTCCATCTGTAGGCTCTTGAGCTGCCTACCTTCTCTGAGCCAGGCTCTTACCCAGTGGTAAGTTTCCAGGAAGAGAATGTACTTATTCTGGCTATTCTTCTAGGGATGCAGGGAGGATGTGACCACTGCAGGCACTGACTGGATGCGTAGTGCAGCCCAGGAATGAGCTTTAAGCCCTGACTCTGTGGATTATGAGACAGGCTGGATAGGATGCAGAGAGTGGCCAGTGACAGCATATCCATACAGATTGCTGGGAATCCTGACTATCACTGGTTTCAACTCTGCTCCTTGAAGAGGGTGGACAAGCTCAGAAAACATGGAAATGTTAAAGAAGGGTTGAAAAACTGAAACAGTGGTTCTCAGGGATTGTTCTGGTGTCTGTTGCTGAGATAAACACCATGACCCAAAGCAACTTGGGGAGGAAAGGGCTTATTTCACATTACAGCTTATAGCACATCTTCAGTAGAAGTCAAACCAGAACTGAAACACAGGCCGTGAAAGAACATTGCTGACTGGCTGGCTTCAGATGGATGGTTCAGTTTACTTTTTTTTTTTAATACAACAAAGGACAACCATTCCGTTGGTGATGCCACCCACACTGGGTGAGGCATTCCCGTAGCGATTAGTCCCTATATCAATCAGTTGAGGCTTTCTCTTCCCAAAGTGACTGTAGTTTGTATAAAGCTGACAAAAACTAACCAATACAGTACCTATTTGTAGAAATATTAAGGATTGGAGATCTGGGGCTTCTGAGAGCTTTCTCAATTCTATACTCCAGCCACTGAAGACACACAAAGATTTGGAGACTCTCCTGAGCTGTCCCCTCCCCACCTCCAAAGGCCAAAGAAGGGAAAACTCACTGAGCATGAGCAAGAAACAGAAAGTTACCATGGCAGCACTTCCAGTTACAAAGAGAGATGCTGAAAGGTGCCTTCCTAAACCATCAATGACAGAAAACAAACGTGCCAACCTTGCCACAGGAAAGATGGAATTCGTTTTCTCTTCTCTGTACCGAAAATGACATTACAAAATTGTTGTCTTAGGAGGAGGGAATAAGGGATCGTGTGGAGGAAAAATCCTGGAGTTATGAACATCACAAGGTTCAGAGGGGCAAGCATTACCTATGCAGTTCTCCTGGATACTAGAGGTTGATGATGGCTGGTAGCTTTTTAGAATATAAATTTGCATGATTTTGGCTAGTGTCTTATCTAATTCTAATCATTTGCCTAGGTGGATGGTCTAGTTTTCTACCTGTTGCTGTGATAAAACAGTAATCAAAAGCAACTTCCAGGAGGAAAGAGCTGCTTAGCTTACACTTCCAAGTCACAGTCTGTCTCTGAGGGAAATCTGGGTGGGGATGCGAGCTTGAAGCACATGCCCATCAGCAACATCTCAGGCTCACACTGATTTCGCCCAGGACTAACTGCCCACAGTGGGCTGGACCCTCCCACATCAGTCAGCAGTAAAGACAGTCCCTCATAGGCACGCTCACAGGCCAACGTGTTAAAGACAGTTACTCAGATGAGACTCCTTTGTCAGTGTCGAGATGATGCTAACTGGAGCAGTGGACTTTCAAACTGCATAAGTGCCACCCCTCATTTCTGGAGCTTGGCTGTGCCCACCGCTGGCAGAGGAACGACCGAGGTGGTGTTAGGTGATGGAGGACCCCTTCAATCCATCTGTGGAATATTCCAAATTACTGTCATGAATTTGGACACAGAAGCCACTTAGAATTTTCCCATCTTTTCTGCCTTATGGTTCTGACTCGTTTGCCATTACTCATGTGATTTGTTTGCATCCGTCTCTCCTTGTTTAATCACCTTTTTAGTAGTTCATTTTATAAACCAGATTTTGCTCACGTAGAAATAACCTGTTTTCCAATTCAGTCTTTATTATCTTCACCTCTAACTTTCTGCCAATAAACACGGGCCTGATAATGTTGGAACTTTAGCTGCTGCCAAGTGGAGCCTGTTCCTACCTTCAAGGAACCTTAATTCCATTTGGGAGAAGTAACAAATGGATAATTGAATACTTAGCCTACTTCCAGGTCATGGTTAGAGCCTCAAAGAGAAATGAAGGTCAATCCCAGAATGAGAAGAACAGGGCAAGATCCTAAGAGGGACAGCTGTGGAAGGATGAACCTGGACTTGGGTCCTGATAAAAGGGAGCTGGAAAGAAGAACAGGTGGAGGAGACCCAGAGTGAAAGGCACAGGTGAAGAGCCAAATGGAGAGTTTCTCTCATGGGACAATGGTTAGTGATTCCTAACAGCAGCAAAATCCGTGAGAAATTAGGTAAGTGTGTTTTCTCTCTCCTGCTAGATAAGCAAAAGTTCGGTTTATTATTAATTGTAATTATTTTAATATATACAAAAATTAGACAAACAGGTAGAAAGAAGTTCAATTTACAAGCTAAGTACTCATCATTGTTTATATTTTGGTGTGTGCAACTCCATTCATTATAGTAAGCATAAATATAATAATTTTCATATAATGAAGTTATGTTGGTTATAATTTACTACATTTTATGCTGTATAACCATTCTCATGTCCATAAATGTCAGTTGACATTAATATCTATACTGAATACAAGATTAGCCCACCATACAGCTATATGGTAATTTATCTAAGCACTTACCCAATCATTTAGGCTTTTGTGTATTTTACCTCCACAAATAACTGTATAATGGACCGCCTCTAAATTTGCACTTTTGGTACTTACGAGATTTCTTATTTCTTAATACTAAACATTAGATACCCTGATACACGTGTGTGCATGCAAGCATGTATGCACACACACATATGTGAGTATGTGGGTGCACATGCAAAGGCCAGAGGAAAACATCAATGTATTCCTCTGTCTCTTTCTGCCTTGCTTTGAGTCAGTCTCTCATTGAACCAGAAGTTTGCAGCTTTGCTAGGCTAACTGGCTAGCCACCTCCCTAGATCTGCCTGTCTCTACCCTGCAATGCTGTACAGGCAAGTGCAGCCATGCTTGGTGTTGGTTGTGTGGTTTTGTTTTCTTTTGAGCACTTGGGATTTGAACTCACATCTTCACAGTTGCATAGCAAGAACTCTTACTCACTGAGCAAAATTCCCAGCTCTGGTATGATCCTGCTCTACCTGTCAGCTTGATTGTTACTAATCAAGTACCAGCCTCCTTGGAACTGCCTAGTTGACCTCTTTTGCCTGTTCTATTGAACACACGTGGAGTTTCTCATTGTTGAGACCTTTTGCTGTATTAATAGTCACTGTTATAGATCCTGTGACAGTATCCTGGTATCTCACTATCAGCAAGCTGTCATTTTCCTCTACAAAGCATTAATATGGAGCTAGAGAGCTCTGATTCTTCCCGCTTTAACATTGAGCACAGGAAAAATTCACCTATCCTCTTATTATAAAATATTGAGTTAACCTTTTGTTGGTATTTATGTGACCTATTGAGACCCCAGTCTTTTGACAAGAAAAAGTTAAAAACAAGCCACCCCAGCACTTCTCATTACACTAACATTCCCTGGGCAGCACCGCCACCCATCCCACTAGCATCCCTGTTACACTATCCCTGCCTGCACAATCAGCCCTCCCTTCTCTAGTATGCCCTCCAGGGTCAGGGAGTCTTCCAGAAGTCTTTGGATTCTGGCTCTGCACTTGGGAAAGACTCATAGACTTCTGTCAGATAAGGCACAGTCCCCAGGCCTTCTTTTCTACAAGCCATAGAGGATGAGAATAAAGACACAAGTGAGAAACTTTCTCAAGGTCTTAGCAGCTGCATGAGGCTTCTCACACACACTGGGAGGAAGGAGATGAAAGATTATGGGCCCGCCTATTTAGTCCAAACTTTCCTTGTACATAACTGGTGTCTAAGGAAATGGTAGATGGCTGTGCTTGCAACACCCTTCAACTGCATGCAGAAAGCTGTATGGACCCCGCACAGTGTCCCTTAGAGTAGGTGTCCTGGGATGTAGAACAAGGTCTCTGAACCTTGTCTTTCCCCTTCACACATGCCCCAATGGTTGCTGTCACTGGAAGCTGCTCAGAGCATCAGATAATGTCATTAGATTCTTAGGCTCTTTAGAGGATGGCGATAAGCAAAAGTTCACTTTTGACTCTCCACAGAACTTGGTTTCTCTTTCTTTTAAATGTATGTGTGTTGTATACATGCGTGTGTATCTGTGTGTGCAGGTGTACTCAATTATGCTTGGCCGTGGAGAGGCCAGAGACTGATGTCCAGCGTCGTCTTCAGTCTCATCATCTAATCTTGGAGGCAGGGTTTCTCAGTGAGCCTGGGGCTCACTGATTCTGCTAAACCAGTGCTGGTGTGCATCACAATACCTGTAATTTTTTAGGGAGGGGTGCTGAAGATCTGAATTCAGGTCTTCATGCTTTTGTATACAGCAAGCACTTTATACACTGAGCCATCTCCCAAGCTCCTGGATCTTTCCTTTCTTTGTGCAAGCAGATCTGTGAATTTTTCACTCATAACATATACACCTTAAGTCCTAAGCCATCCCCAAGACACATGTGCATACTTAGAACAGCAGAAATCCAGCTGCCTCTGGGGTGGTATGGATGCTTCTGAGAGATCTATGACTTGGAGTGGAAGTCAATGGGAAGTTTTCTGGCAGCAAGAAAAGTTCGCTGAGTTTCATTCTACTTCAAATGGCATCATTCTGGGTCTCATCTGAAAGATAGTATTCACAGAAGCTGGCTCTTATATTATGCAATTGTTTGACTGGTGTGA
This sequence comes from Onychomys torridus, assembly GCF_903995425.1. NCBI lineage: Eukaryota > Metazoa > Chordata > Mammalia > Rodentia > Cricetidae > Onychomys > Onychomys torridus. The sequence goes on along the minus strand of NC_050457.1, from coordinate 70,240,247 downwards.
TGGACTCTGATTAACTTTAGGCAGCAATATTCTATAGTTCCATTGTATTAGTGTATTTGTAAAGAAAAATAAAAAACCTTCTCTATCATGCTTGCTTCAAATTAGGATCAGGAGACAGTTTTTCAGACCAAGAAAGGACACAACCTGGGGCCAGGAGGTATACTTGGTTTCTATAGTTGAGAAGGATATTATTGGAACCTAGTAAGCAGAATCACAGAGGTTACCCACCATGCCACAGTGCTCATATCACACCCTGCTACTATTCCCCTTAAAACAAAGGCCTACAAGCTCCAATGTCAAGAGGGTTGAAACCAAGAGGCCTATTTAGAACGATCAGTAAATACATCTCCTTTGAATAACTCAGATTTTTCTTCCAGTTCAGTCCAAGAAGAAAAATCTTGACATGGGCTCTGAACTTAAAAGCAATGAAGGAAAAGAAAGCATATGGAGGCTGGAATCATTGCCATTGGGAAATAAAACATGCAGGGGCCGGGGATAGTGCAGAGCCCTTTGCCTTAGAACTTTCTGTCTCCACTTCATGACATACGCTCCCTCCATTCTACACACTCTACCTGTGATGCTGTGTAGAACATTCTAGGCTGTCTGTGGACAAGAACACAGGTGCCTTTCTCATGTGCTAGGCTGTTTGGCTGTAGACGCAGCTCAGCATGTATCAGACAAGTATTCCCATGAATATGTCAGCCATGTTTCATCCTCTTCATCATTTCCTTCATCTCCACTCCTGGCCAAGATTAACGCTAGTCCAAACCTTTATTCCTAACCATGCCCGTTCCAAGGAGTCCTCTGCAACTTCCCCTTTGGTTCCTGCCTTCTCACAAGCTCCTTCTCTGTACATCTTCTGTCTTCCACATGGCAAATACTCCCTGCAACCCCATTTTCTAGCTTCTCTTCAGGCTTCTATTTCACCTTCTTGTTAATGTGGCCTCCACTTGCTGCTGTTGATTAGGTTGTGTGAAGCACCTGGTCCTCAGTACTCCATGGGTGGAGTTCAGTACAGTGTTCAGGTGAGTCAGGAGGCAGGGGCTGCCAATCAGATCATAAGCTGAAGTCTGATGGCTAAGGGACAGTGTGTCAGCTCACAACTCCCTCAAACCTCTTCCTTTCCTGGAACCAATGATGGAAATGAATGAATCTCATTCATATTAAACCTGAGGTATTGTCAACCTCCTTTCACTACAAGGGGGCTGTCCACAGAAGCAGCAGCATCTTCCATAGACACACCACATATAACCTTCTTTGCCCAGCATGATGGACCCCTGTGTCTTTGACCTCTGCCCTGTGATTACCCTGGTTAGAAGGTACTAATGGCCACCCTGGGCCAAGCTCAGGGCAAAGTGTACTCCAGCAAGTCTGGCGACATGGGACCTTCCAACAGGACAGAGTATGCACAGTTTGAAGGTCTCTAACTTGATGGAATGAGGTTTCTCTAGAAAACTTAAAAAGCTCATTAGGTTCTGCCAAACCAGGAGGAAAAGTCCTATTAAATGAAGATGAAAGTTGCTTGATAATTATTTGAAAAAAGAATGTTGCCAATTAAAGTTGTGATCTCTTTACCTATCAAAGTAGCAAGTGTTAAGAAAAAAAAAAATATACACTAACCAGCCTAGTTGTGCTGGCCAAGATCTAAAGATCCAGAATGTTGTTCTATTGCTAGAGGAAGTATTGACCCATTCCCTTCTGAGGAGGAGGAATCTCCCATATATACCACAGTCATGCACCTACTCATCCTGGTCCTTGAAGCTTTTCAAATGTGATGAGGAGGAATAAGGACAAACACCCACAGATGCCCATCAAACACTGTTGGTAAGTTTGAAAGTGGAATCAAGCACAGGACCATCAGGTATGGAAATAGACAACAAACATAAAACATCTTTTCCATGAATAGTCAACATAAAACATATTTTCCATGAATAGTGACCAAATGAAATCACCTCTACTTCTGGCTATGTGTTACATCAGCTTAATACGACATTTGTAATCATTAAAATTATCAATAAAAATGCTTAACATAAAAAGTGGAAGGATATTTATAAAGATGCATGTTGGCCATGATGGATCGCACTGACACAGACTGAGCCTTTAGAAACATCAGCAATTTAAAACCACTGACGCTTTTTCTGGGAGGTGAATTCAGGATGATGTTCTTTAGCATAGTTTATTAATTTATACTGTATATAATAAGGAAAAATCTAATTAAATGTGCAAAACTTCTTGTCTTGTTGCCCATGGTCAGCATGCACTTGACCTGCTCAGGCATTTGTATTCTGACTCAGCCTGGCAGAAACCACCCAATGTAGAGCATGAGTGAAGTCCTGAGTGAATGTGTGTTGTTGACTTGGGCACTGCCATGTCACAGGCCCAAATGCTTGGGGCCCATGGGAGTGGGTGGTGGGAGGATGTTGATAGTGTGTGCAGAAAATATCTACCAGAGTTTTCTCCCTCCTTGATGATTATGGCCCAAAGACTACTCCCCTGCCCCTACCCAGTGACTGCTTCTACTAAGATCGGCTCAGCCTGCCTCCTTCTGAAATTGTATAATAACCCTGCCTCCTTGTTTACCCACATGCGATAACCCCACCTCCCTGTTCAACTGTATCATAAACACTCTGAGCTTCTGGGATGCTGCAGCTTCTCCATCCCCACACACAGACTCTCCTGTGTGTCTTTTCTTCATTTTCTTGCAGCCCCAGTAGGTAAAGCTCCTGTCACCCAGTTCCTGTCTGTTTTGATTTAAAATGCCAAATCAGTGATATTAAGCACGTTCATGATATTGGACAGCCATAACCCATCAATTTCTGCAACTTCTCATCATTTCTGACAAAGATTCTGTACCATGAAGCATTGGATCCCCATTTCCTCTCTACCTGCTACCCTCTGCCCTGCCTGCGTGGATTTTCATGGTCTAAGAATATCATATATGTGTTATTGTACAATATCTGTTTTCTTTAACTTAGCCTAATGTCTTCAGTGTTCACCCCTCTTGTAGCATATATTTTATCCCTTAATAAAATGCTTAATAATACTCCATAGGATGGACATACTGCATGTTGTTTGCTCCCTTATTTGTTGACGCGTACTCAGGTTGTTCCATAGTGGGTTTTTGGTTTTTTTTTTTTTGAGAATTTCACGTATGAATACTGTATTTAAATCATTCTCCCTCTCTCTCCCTCCTCCCTCCATTTCCTCCCATGTTCCTCCTACCCTTTCTCAAAATGATGATCTCTTATTCTTTAATTATAATTGTCACCCCTAGAAAAAGAGCCACAGGCCATTGATGGATTCTGAAAGGTGGATGGAGGGAGGAGGGAGGGAGAGAGAGGGAGGGAGTGGAAGAGAATAATTCTTCTCCAGCCACATATTACCTTATTGTCTAGCCAATCTCAAGAGGTTATCCCTAAACTCATATGAGCATACAAAATGATTGCACTAGGTTGTGCTAATAAACATGTGCCTCTGCATATGTCACAACTAAAGAATAAGGCCGTGAATTTGTTCCTACATTTTGACCATCATGTATCTTGCTGCCGCTGGTCTTCATGACAGTCCCAGATCTTAGCAATGATGTTCTTTGTGATAACAAGGGGCCTGAGGCTTTGTTACACTTCATCTATCTTCACTCTTCTCGCCATTTTATAGATGGAGAACCTGAGGCTCACTTAGTTGATGCTTACAGGCTTTGCAGACACTACCATAGTGACCTAGCTCAGCAGGTGGAGTCCTGTCTATGAGATAGGTCTTTGACTTTATCAACTCAGGGTTTGGTTCACCTATGGACTAAGAGAACTATGCAAATCATGTCACACCTCAAGGCTGCTTCATCCCAGGGAGCTGGTTGTCTGGGTCTGTTCCCCAGGAAAACATCATACCTTGAGATCAAAGCGAGAGTCTTTATTTCAGAAATCCCACCTACATTTTTCAGAGTAGTACTGATGAATGTTCTAGAGAATTTATCAAGAAACTGAGCTTTAGATCAATAATCAAAGCTGGACGCTGTTTCTGAAGCTAGAATGTGGGGCTTCAAATGAAGGAAGACTCAGAAGCACAGCATCCGTTGTCCAAATGAGGAGGGCTGGGACCAGAAGTCATTCATCTCTACAGCCACACGAGGTCCTGGTTCATTTGTAGCCACTGCCTTGGGTCCTGCACCATTTTCTGCCTGCCTGTTCTCTCAACAATCAGATATTCTGCATGGTTCAGCAACTTACCTTGTTCAGTGAGCACTCATCCAGAACCACGTTCAATCTAGCTACCAGACTTTGTCCGTGCCTGTTCCTGGATGCAAACTCTACTCTGTCACACATCAGCCACATGTGTGTGTGTGTGTGTGTGTGTGTGTGTGTGTGTGTGTGTGTGTGTGTGTGTAGGGAAACATATCAGATGGTTTAATACATCAAGAAGAGGACTTCATTCGTATGTTAACAAGGCAATGAATCAGATGCCCCTGTATTGCTGTGAACCTCCATTGGCTCTCCATGCTTTATCATTGTGATTCTTCCTGGGACATCATTTCTGTAGTGTGAAGTTTTCTGATGCGTCTACAGTTATGAGGGGGGAAAATCATAATACTGATAATAATAATAATAATAATGATAAAGGAACACACCACTAATGTTAATACAGTGCCTAAAAACAGACTCTGCACTCATTTCCTAGGAAGACCATTTAAAGCATGTGACTCTCCCTGCCTTGTCCATTTGGATTTGTCTCCAATATGGTGCCATCTGTTTGAAAGATCTGTCATCCCACTGACCACCAAAGTCAACATATGTGGAGGGGAGTTTCTCTCACTTTCATGTATATTTCTGATGACCTGTCTTGTCTCACTCAAACGAGGTATAGTTATATGTGGGCAAATTTTTGAAAGCCATATTACCCAAGTCTAAAACTAGAATATTCATAACCTGAGAAATAAGATTATAAACGTTCAAGTGGGTGTAACCTTTGAACTCTCTGGAGGACTGAGGATGGCTGGGCATTAGCTTCAAGAAATTGCTAGCCTCAAGTCCAAGGGTAATCATTGAATGCTAATGTCTGTCCATCACTTCTCAGTCATTCCATCCTCAAGCAGTTGCTGCATTTCCATAAGTAAAAATGTATGAGATATTTATCACTTGTGAGACATTCTGGATTGTGTATTATTTTAATATTCAAATCATGACATTTAACATTTTTAAAAGTCCATGTATATAGGTGAATAGATTCAGAATGTACAACTGATGTCACATCATTCAGCACTGGAAGTTGTGAAGATCGCCTGAAGTTAGCAGAGGTCATGGTCAAAAATGGAGAGGACTTCACTAGGGATTTACATCTTTTAACAGGAATGTTAAATGGTCTTTTATTTAAAAAAAAAAAAACAGACCCAGATATTAGAGTAAATACTGAAAGATTAGAGAGACAAAGAAGCCATTGCCATGTCTCACCTCACCAACTCCACAAATTCTCCACGAACTTCTGAGTCCTCAGCGGAAAGCTCTCCTGCCAAAAAGTCTTTAGTTCCTATCTCCTCACACCTTATATACCTTTCTCTGCCCAATCATCACTTCCTTCCTAGTGCTGGGATTAATGGTGTGTGTGCTTTCTAGATACTGGTAGCAAAGGCATGAGATCTCAAGTATTGGGTTTAAAGTTGTGCCACCACTGCCTGGCTCTATTTCTGTCCTAGACTGAATCAATCTCATTAGTCAGGGTGGCTTTGAACTCACAGAGATCCAGACAAATCTCTGTCTCCTGAGTGCTAGGAGTAAAGGTGTGTGCCACCACTGCCTGGCACCTATGTTTAATCTAGTGGCTTGTTCTGTTCTCTGATCTTCAGGCAGATTTTATTAGGGTACACAATATATCACCACAGCATCTCTACTCTATGAAAAACAGAGCAGAATATTTCTGCTGGTCCCTGTTCAAAAAGAGTCTTCCTCCTAGCCCACAGTTAACTGGAAGTAACAACAATGGAATGCAGTCATGAGATTTCCTGGTGGACCATGCAGGAGATCTCAAGGCCATAGCTCTTAGGAGCCACAGTGTTCAGCCCTGCCTTAGTACATTTTCCATCGTCAATAACTCTATACCATGGGCCACTTACATTACCCACCCACCCCCATATAAATAAGAAGTTCACATGGACTTTGGGTTTGGGTTCAATGTCAGGTGTAACACCTTACAATGGCTTTTTTTGATAGCAATGTTTGGGAGCCATGCACTGCATCTCATAGTGTGCAAGAGGGAGTATGCACACATGAGTCTCCTCTTCTCTCTCTCTCTCTCATTTTGATAAATCCACCAGGGACCAAGCATGGGGACTATATTGAGTCAAACTTATCACAATCACCCCGCAAAGGTGACATCTTTAAATAACTTGAATACTGTTGTTAGTGAAGTTTCTAACAACTGGGGATGGAGTTTCAACACAGGAACCCAAAGATTTTGTACCAAAACCATCTCCAAACCACAGGAAGCCAAGCTCTTGAAGCAAGAGGACAAGTAAAGGATAGACAGTCTGGAGGGTTGGCAAATTAGACCAAGACTATCTGAGGAATGAAGCTAGTGAGGGTTCCATTTCTAAAATTGAGCAGTGGTTTCCTCTACAACACCAGAAACAAAACAATCAGAGGGGAGTTTGGGAGGAAAGCAGACTGTGAAGTTTTCAGAATGCTTAATTATTATTTCACTTATTTTTTCAAAAACTCTTGTTAATGTTAGTATCACAGTCATAACTTAAAAGTCATCTTATTACCTATCATTATTAAAGAAGAAGTTGTTGTACTATAATCAGAATCTGGGGTCTGAATAGTGCTGTTCACAAGACCCACGTGCCAATTGACTGTGAACAAAGAGAAGGTGGTATAAATACAATGCATGCAGCAGCATTAGTCAGACATCAAGAAGCATAAAAATGACATCATCTGCAGGTAAATGGCTAGAACTAGAGATCACCATGTTAGCCAAAATTAGCCAAATTCAGAAAGACAAAATGCCACATTTTCTCTCACATATAGAAACTAGATAGAAAAAGACACAAAAATAGAAGGGAAACTATTTGAGAGAAAGAAGGGGACCAAGAGAGGGATAAACAAAGGTGTGTAAGTGCAGTTTTTGTAGGGACTGCCAGCTCCAAAATAAATGCTCAGAGACTTAATATTAATTATAAATGCTCGGCTAATAGCCCATACACACCTACTCATGTTGCTTCATTGGGAAAACATGTGATTTGGGAATATCAAATTGTTACTCTTGGTCAAAAGGACCCCCAGGCAGAGTGCACAAATGAAAAAAGAAATGTCTTTGCAAGCCATTGTCTGTTGAGGGTGTACAATTATAGGAAATGAAAGGCTCTGTCTTCCTCCACCTCCTCCTCATCTTCCTTCTATTCCACCCCTCAAAAGTCCACCTTTTCCTCCTCCTCCTCTGTCTGTCAGTCCTCCTATCAGTCAGTGGGATGTGCCACTAGGTTCTCTGCTCTTGGAGTAGGTGAACATGCTCGTAGGGACTGAGAAGGCCTGGCTGACCTCAGTTTCCTTTCTGACCCAAAGAAGAAGGAAGAAGAAGAAGGAAGGAAGGAAGGAAGGAAGGAAGGAAGGAAGGAAGGAAGGAAGGAAGGAAGGAAAGAAGGAAAAAGAAGGTGGAGAAGAAGAAGAAAGAGAAGCAGGAGGAAAAGAAGGTGGAGGAGAAGGTGGAGAAGAAGAAAGAGAAGGAGAGGAAGGAGAAGGAGGAGGAGGAGGAAAAAGAAGGAGGAGGAGGAGGAGAAGAAGAAAAAGGAGTAGGAGGAGAAAAGGAGGAAGAGGAGAAGAGGAGAAGCTTAATTTCTGTGACTCCAGCAAAGAAAACAGAAAAGGTATCCTTGTAGTTAAATTCTGCCCAGTCGAGTCATTCAGGTCGGGGCAGTGCCAGGCTTGGTGGCCAGCATGGGGTGCTGAGTGTTCTGTTCTTCTGGAGCTATCAGTTCAGCCTTGTGTTCCCTCTTTGAACTTCTTATTCTGAGAAGTACAGATTCACATTCACTGCAGCAGATGATACAGAAAGAGCCTTGCTCTGTTTATCCTGTTTCCTCAGGAACATCATCTTATGAGATGAGGCTTCTACTTCAGAACTGAGATACAGACCTTGATGTCACCCACCAACACGTGCTGTGCTTTGATAATCAATTAACTCTATGGGTGACAGTTGCAAAGGGCACAGATCCCAGGATCAGCCACGGTACCAACCTGGATATCCTCGTCTTCAGCCACAAGAAGAGTGAGTGAGGAATGGTAGCAATCTGACAATCTAGTTAATTTTTTAGCAAACCTGGGAGTAAGCTTCAGGCTGGATGATTAAGATGGCATTGTATACACTTACAAGCAGGATGCTTTGTTGGCTGAGTGATGCAAGTCACTGAGTCACTTTTTTGAAGTGATCTAAGCTCTTACACAATGACAACACTTACAACCAACAATGAACATTTTTGCATTTTGTCTCAGCTTAGGATTTCCCAAAATTAAGATGACAGAGTGTAATGAGGGGTACATACCAACCAGCAAAGTGCAGTATAGGAAGTCCGTGCTTCCTAACTGGAAGCCTTGAGTAGAGACCACAAGAGCCACCATGTAGTGAGAGAAATAGAGGATGAAGAATGATAGAAATGACAGCATTGCACTGATATGGGCATGTCTGCTAGGTTCCCTGGTGCCCACCATAGTCCTCATCTTCCAGCTGTGGTTCCACAGGGAGAAGATCAAGAGCAGAACAGCAACAATGAAGATGAGCGATGGTAGGGTGAGCCCGAGGATAAGGATGGAGAGTGCCATGTTATGTAGCTTTATGACCTGAGTTGCATTTTCAGAAAAGAAGCTTGCATAGATTTGTTTGGGAATTGTTGAAGTCTCTCTGCCATGGATCATAACAGTAACAGTTGCATAGAGTACAGATCCCAGGATCAGCCACGGTACCAACCTGGATATCCTCATCTTCAGCCACAAGAAGAGTGGGTGAGAGATGGTAGCAATCTTGGCACAGTAGAAAACACAGAGCCATGTGGCAAACCAAAGACTCAATTCATTTATAAAGAAGACAAATGCAATGTTGTCAGCAAATAAAGAGGTTTTCGCCAAACAGAACAGACCCAGTTGTGCAAACAAGATGCACAACTGCAGAATGATCCGAGAAGTCGCCAGGCAAGAAAGAAGCAGACCCAATGGGGATATTTTCCTCTGAGTGATCAAGTCAGTTGCATTGACAACCACAATGAGGCCATTTGCCAGGACCCCAGTAAACAACTGCACCATCATGACCAGAAAGAGAAATAATGTATGACCTTCCATCATTTTAAAGAGAAAAACCAATGACTTCTTTAAATAATTCGAAGAGTTCTGCACAGTCTCAGCTGTTTGTGATTTCGGTTTTCTTTCAATTGTACCAGGGCCCTTTGGAGAGGATGCTAATCAGGTAGGCAACAGAAGAGGAAGGTGGGACTAATTTGTTTATACTCTTTCCATCTCAACTCAAAGACAGTCAAATGAGAAAGAGATATTGTGGAAACCAATTGTGTCTTACTGATTGTTTTTGCATTTTTCAGGTCTGCTCAGGTGTCAAAGTCATCAAAAGCAAATGGTGTAACCAGACACCTTCAGGTGGCTAGTGAGGCGCACCTTCCTGACTAGCCTTACTTATGATTCCACTTAATGCTAATGAAGCATTTTCAAACAACACATACACACACACACACACACACACACACACACACACACACACACATCAAAAAAAAAATCACTCACTCTGTCATAGCGATGACATAGGAGTAGGAATATAAGATTAGCTCTCCACTCTGCAGAATCAGGACCAATGCTGTTGATTAATAAACCACACATGATAAGACACAAGGCTAAATGGGAGCTAGGAAGATGGCTCCACTGGTAAAGTACTTGCTGCATAAGCACGGAGATCTGAATTGAATCTCCCAGAAGTCACAGCTTTAAGAAAAGCCAGCTGTGGCAATAACATAATTATCTGCCTTCCAGCATCAGAGAAGCAGAAACAGGCAGATCTCTGGCTTCACTGGTCAGTCTTCCTAGCAAAACCTTCTAATGCTCTCCCAGCAAAGCCATTTCAGCTAAACCTAGCCAAACCTTATAAAAACAAGGTGAACCACATCCTTGAGGAATAATACTCATGGTTGAACTCTGGTTTCCACACACACATGAGCACATACAACATAAATACACAAAAAGCTCAGTACTACAGTTTACATATATGGACAGACACTGGGCAAAGCCTAAGGAAGATTGTGTGTAACAAAATGAAAACACCCACTCATGTCTGCATGAGTCACAATCAGCTGATGATCCACGGCTTGAGACCTTTGCTCTGTTTTCCTTCCAATACAATGACAACCTTACAATAGCTGGGAGTTACAGGTGTAAGGAAAGACAAAATCGTATATGATTCAATGTGTGGCTATAAGTGTCTCACAGATTAGAGAAAAACAAGTCAGCATTTTAATGTTGATAATGTGCCACATGTTGAGCTAAACCATATTCATTTCATCCTCAACTGTATTGACATTTTGAAATGGAAAATTGCTTTATTTGGTAGGTGGAGGGAAGTCCTGTGCAATCAATGTCAGATGGCTATCACAGAACAGACTGCCTATTAGATTCTAACACCACCTCATATCTCCAGCTCGTGACAATTAAAAACATTTCCAGACATTACCAAATGATTCTAGTGACAAGTCACCCTGATTGAGAACCATTGCCCCAACAAAAGCAAGAATAATGCCGTTTTCATCCAGCTGTCATTCTAAGATGTGATAGGTTAAGTGCAAATGGTCGGTTCCCCATGGGCTCGTGGGATAGAATTATTTGAAAGGATTAGGATATGTGGCCTTGTTGGAGTAGGTGTGGCCTTATTTGAGGAAGTGTGTCACTGGTGGTAAGCTTTGAGGTTTCAGAAGCTCAAGCCAGGCCCACTGGCTCTCTTTCTTTCTGCTGCCTGAGGAGCCAGACTCTCAGCTCCCTCTCCAGCACCATGTCTGCCTGCACACCACCATGCTTCCTGCCATAAAGATAATGGACTAAACCTCTGAACTATAAGCCAGCCCCAATTAAATGTTTTCCTTTATAAAAGTTGCTGTGGTCATGATGTGTCTTCGCAACAATAGAAACCCTAACTAAGACATAAGGCTGAAGACACAGTGAGAGAACCCTGTGTTTAATGGGACATAGAAAAGAAGTTCTTTAGACAAGTCATCAGCAGAGTGAAAAGTAAGGCCAGTTTACAAACATTGGAAAAATTGAAACATCCAACTTAGCACTCAATGAAAATGCTCACCAGACCCTGCAACAAGGCGTAAGTCTTTATGGATATGTGCTACGTCATCCCAAGGGATCAGAAAGGCTTCTCACCAGAACCTCATTTATAGACAACAGGAACAGGAGGGATAAAAACATAGCAATGACAGTCACTCTCCTTGTGACACAATTGGTCTGTGAATGTTTTAACAGTTTCATGCAGGGTTGCTTCATGCTCAGTGAGATTCCGGGGACCAACAGGAAAGTCCTCAAGTAGCAGTCAAGGGAGGCAGTTGGGATTGGACATTCTCACACAGATCCAAGTTGGGGCATGATGATGGCTCAAGACTCATTCCTCTTCCTCTGTTGAAAAGAAGTACCCCAAATGCAAATCACTTTTACTTTGCATTTTGAAGCCTGGGAAAACAAAATGGAGGCACATCCATCTACAGAATAGTGAACCCAAGAACCTGGACTTCCTCATTCTCTTACTCAAGGTTTCTGCCACTGTATCTGGCACATCAGTGGCAAACAGGACTGCTCTGCCTTATGCACCATGAGGCTCAGTACTCATTCATTCATTCATTCATTTATTCCTTCATTGCTTGGTTTATGAAAAATGGAGCCAAACTCAAGTACATAGCGAGGGAGAGGCACAAGTCACCCTGCAAGGATCGTTACTAACTCCGGCTTCCTGGACTGCAGATGTACGACACTAACAGTTCACTTTGTCTGTTCTGGGTTGCGATAACATTTACAGCATGAGTCAGTCTCTGGTGTGCCTCCAGCCTGGGTCACAAGTTCACGACTTCAAACTGGATTACTAGAGCACACAACTACATAAGCAAGAAAAGGGAGGGAAGATTTGAGTCCAGAACAACAGTGTAACCTCTCATCACTGATAGACAAACAGAAAAGGGAACACACAGTCCAAAGACTCATCCATGTCCTACCCTATTTGTCTATTGCAATCTAGCAGCTGTAGAGGCTGCTGGATTCTCAGATAGTTCATTGTAACCTTTTAGAACCAGCTTGAGAAACAGAGACAATAGAGTAAAAACACAATTCTTAAAGCTTAAACTACAGCTTTATTACAATAGTTTTGTCATTATCTTTTCAACAAGCACAACTGTCATGTTACCCCAGTGTGGTGATATATTGTGTACCCTAATAAAATTTGCCTGAGGATCAGAGAATGGAATGAGCCACTAGATTAGACATAGAGGTTAGGCAGTGGTAACATACACCTTTAATCCTAGCACTCAGAAGACAGAGATCTGTCTGGATCTTTGTGAGTTCAAAGTCACACTGGACTGCATGAGATTGATTCAGTCTAGGAGAGAAACAGAGCCAGGCAGTGGTGGCACACATCGTTAATCCCAGCACTTGGGAATCATATGCCTTTAATCCCAGCACTAGGAAATTTGACACAGGAAATGATATGGGTGGTGGAGAAAGGTATGTAAGGTGTGAGGAGACAGGAACTAAAGTCTTTTGGCTGAGGAAAGCTTTTCGGGCTGAGTAGTCCTAAAGGTAAGAGGTGGCTTGTTCCTTTGTCTCTCTGATCTTTTACCATTTGCCCCAATATCTGCTCTGGGATTTTTATTATAAGACCATTTAGTAATTCATGTTATACCCGAGGACAAGGTCGGCCATGTCTTCTTGCATTATATTTGTGTGCATATGTGTATACAGATGTGTATGTATATGAAGATGTACAAGTATGTGCAGGTGTGTGTGTGTTAAGGTGTGTATGTGTACACAGGTGCATATGAGTGCAGGTTCATGTGTGTAAAGGTATGTTTGTATGTGTGTATGCAGGAGCATATGTGTGTATGTTTGTATGGAAATCAGAAGTCATCCTTGGGTGTGTTGTTTCTTAGGATCCCAGCCTTATTTTTTAAAACAGGGTCTCTCAATGGACTGAAACTCATAGATTCTCCTTGGCTGGCTCTCTAGTGTGCCTCAAAGATATGCCTGTTTGTATCTCTCTGGTAATGGAATAACAAGCATTTGCCACTATGCCTAATATTATTTACTTGGGTTCTAAGGGATCAAACTCAGACTTGCAAGGCAAATCCTGACACTTGCAAGGCAAACACTTTACCATGACCTCAGGAGCACATCTTATTGTTTTATTAGTGATTCTTGAGAACGACCCTAGGCAAGAGCTTTACCACCAGGCTTCACCTTCATCCCTCAAACATCTTACACCAAGGGATGGTGGGATGAGAGTGTCTGTGGATGGCAGGTAGAAACTGTGGGATTGCTATTTGAAGCTGCCTATAAGGAAAGGCCTCCAAGGTCAGGTCTGCCAGTCTCTCTTAGGTGCCTACTGTGTCAATCATGATAGCTATGGACGCTGGCTGCATTGTTGTAGTAGGTAAGAGTGAGCTAAATATTTCAACAATCAATGAAACAAATTAAAGAAAAGCTTCTCCAGAGGAGTGAGCCCCTTTGGGTCTTTCAGAGGGTTTCTTTTAGTGCAAAGAACACATTGGAGAATTCCTGGCGCTGAGATGAAAAACATACACGTCCGGCTGCACCTGTCAGTCAGCAGCTCAAAACATTGACAGTTTTACATGGACAAATGGCTTGGAACAGATGGAGCAGGACCCGATGTGGAGAAATTCACATGATCATTACCCCGTATTACCCTGATTAAATGTGTTCACTCGCACCCATCTGTAATGAGCACTCATTAAAGGAGACAGCACTAAATATTCTTGAGGGAACTGACAGGCGGAAAAAGTTGCTTATTTATATTCAAATCATTTAGCTGCTGGAAAGGAAGTGCGATCTCTTTCACATGCAGCTAGATGGGTGCAAGCAGGCTTTTTAGCAGGTAAAGGCTGCAGTGTTCATCCTCTGCTTTCCAGCCACACACCCAGACATTTACTTTGATATAGTCATCATGAAAGTGAGCAACAGGTTAATGCCCTTCCTGGGGGGCTCACACTTCATTATCAGGGGGACAATTCTCACTTTTAGAAACATGTGCGTGTATTAAAGTTCTTGTATATTTAATAAGATCTTTCAAATGAGAAAGAAATGGATCCTTGGCATTGCAAAGCAGGCATTCTTTCTGAATTTCCTGGGTCATGGCTCAGCCATAGAACGCTGATATGGAATGTATGCCACTCAAAATTCATAACATGGTGTTTGAAAAACACCAGGCTCATTCAGGCTAATCATTCTTCAAATCCCGTCATGTTCCCACTTGCATGTGCAGTTGATCTCTGGGACTAAAATTGTTGTCATTAATATTCAGGCCACTTCCAAATATGTGTCCCTTCTCATGCATTTATCCCCTTAATGCATTTGTGTGCTTCCCCTACCCCATTCAACACTCTGGAGTTTACTCACACTGTAGCAATAATGGAGAAACATGATGCATTGAATATAAGTCTTCCATGTACAGAACTGAAAGTCTTTACAAACAAGAATCCCTTAAGAGTCACAATGAGGAAACCAAAGCCAGACAAGCTGCCCCTGGGGGATGAGAAAAGTCTCGGGTCCTTGCACTATTAACTTCGGCTCTACCCAAGTCCCTCTGTGGAATCCCAAATCACTGCTGCTGCTTCCTTTCACACCTGCCTCCTCTTCTCCTCCCTTTACTCCCTGTCTCCCTCCCTCCCCCTCTTTTCTTCCCTGTTTTTTTTCTCCTCTTTCTTTTTTCCCCCATACCTCAACACATGCTCATGGTGTGTATGGGAGGAAAGACACTGTTCTAAGCATAGAAAATGGAGTGAGGAATAAAATTAAAGTCTACATCATCTTGGAAATTGCATTGCAGTGGGGAAGACAAGAAAAAAAATGTGAAAAGTAATTACGGGATCCAGGTAATGCAGAAAGAAACATGTTTTAGCACATGTGGTCAGAGAAGGGGCCTCCTACAGGAAGATGATAAGAGAGCTGGATGGAAGGCCTAGGGATGGGCATTCCAGGCAGAGAGAGCAGGAGGTAGAATGCTCCCCATTCCCAGCATAAAAGAGCATGAAGCTATCAAGAAACCAAAGTTCAAACCACTGCATTCCCTGGAGCAGCACAGACAAGAGAAAGGACCCAGGAAGGAGATGCTCCTGTGGGTGGACATGACTAGATAATCAAGGCCACAGGAGCAACTAGAGTTCAATGTGAATGTGTAGAATTCATTGCAAAGTTTGATTGAAGGGAAATACTATACAGGAAGACCTAGGCTCTAAATCGTAGTTTATGCCTTTAATCCTAGGACTAGGGAAAGGGAGGCTATATGAGTTGAAGGTTAGCTTGGTTTGCATAAAAAGTTCCCAGCCAACCAGGCTAGGTAATGTGAACTTGCCTAGAAGAACAAGATTAAGAGTAACAATAAAATGTAGTGGGTAGCTGGTCCAGCTTTGACCTGGAAGTACTGCCCCCATTGAGGCTTCTGGTAACTGACAAGCCAACAAGGCAGGGCTAAGACAGGAGCTCTTAAGACCTGAGATCCGGATGTGCTAGCTTTCTTGGTTCCTGGATGCTGGATGCTGGAAGAGATGCCAAGAAGAGTTATCCAGAGAACACTGCAGGACTGCACTTCACCTCTCCCAAAACCTGTAACCTATTCCTTTACTTGTAAGTTACCCTGCAAAATAAACCTCCCTTTTAACTGTGTGGAGTTGCCTTAATAATTTCACCAATAATAGAAGAATAAGAACAAAAGGAGGAGGAGGAAAAGAAAAGTCATACCTTTTTGGAGCAGAAAGGACTGATGGCTGCAGAAGATTTCAGCAGGGGTAACACTAGCTTAAAAGAGATTGTAACTGACTAGAAGGAAGAAGTGAGTGGACTGGGGATGTGTTCTGAAGCTAGAAGCAATGGGAATTTCATTTGGCATTGACAGGCGGAAGGAGGAAACAAGCAATCAAAAATTACTTCTAGGTCATTGGCATGAACACTGGTCCTGCTTTGTAGTTGGTTATTTTTTATTCTGCCTGGCACCCAGCTCCCATATAAATACACAGAGATTTATTCTTTCTCATAAATGCCTGGTCTCAGCTTGGCTTATTTCTAGCCTGCTTTTAAAATTATCCCATCTACCTTTTGCCCCTGGGCTTTTACCTTTCTCTATCTCTGTATATCTTTTCTTTTCTTCTTATTCCATGTCTGGCTGTGTGGCTGGCCCCTAAAAAAGCAAAGAGTAAAAAACACCCAACTATATTTGGCATACCAATGTGGAGCTTAAATATCCATGTAGTACCAAACAAACAAACAAATAAACAAAGAGTACACAGCTCCCTTAAGAGCTTCTGTCAGACAATGAGCCCTTGGGCAGTTGGTAGGGTAAGTTAAGTAAGAACAAAAAACTAAGTAAAAATGCCTGTCACAGTGGCATCCTTCAGCTGGGAAGGTTGAATGCAGTTCCCAGTCACACACCTCCAACCAGCCTTCTAGCTTTAGGTTTGGCTTTCACAGCCCAAGAAGAGGATGGAGCAAGCCATCAAAGCTGCATGGAGGTCCTAGACATGCCATTTATCAGTTTCTTACTCATGAAGACAAAAAAAAAAAAAAAAAAAAAAAAAAAAGACTAGAGATATGCAGTAAAGATACATCTAGATGGAAAAAACCTCTAAACAGGTTACAGTATGCTTAGCAATATGTGTAGACTTCAGAAAGGAAAAAAAAAAGAGTATAGACAGTCACAGAAAAAAAAAAACAGTTAAAAATAATAAAGTAAAGTCCTTGAAGAGATAAGTGTAACAGCAATCTTAAAAGGTCTTATTAATAAAACTCAAACCTGAGGCCAGTTATTGGGGTGAATGCTGGAAGATCAGAGAAGCAGAACCAGCCACAGCTATCTCACCTTGCCAGTTCCTCAGCTGATCCTGTTTCCTCAGACTGGAAACCTCTGAGTCCTCCTCCACATGAAGCTCAGCTGAACTGTGTTGATCCAAAGCTTAAACTAACTACATGCTTTTTCCTCTTTAGTTCCTGGTCCTCACGCGTCATATACCTTTTTCTTTCTGCCCCCACTCCCTGGGATTAAAGGCATGGGTCACCAAGCTTAGCTGTTTCTAAAGTGGCCTTGAACTCAGAGATCTGGCTAGCTCTGCCTCCCAAGTGCTGGGATTAAAGGTGTGCACCACCAACGCCCAACTTCTGCTATAGCTTACTCTTCCCATTTTCTAGCCACCATTTCTGGCTCTGTTCTAGTGGCTGTCTGTTCTCTGACCCCAGATATGTTTATTTCGGGGAACACACAATATTTCAGGGAACACAATACCCACCACAGATAAGTAAAGTGAAAAACAAACAAACAAAAAGTAATCCACATAGAGATGGGAAATACACAGGGAGTCTGGATCCCGTATGTTGCTGTACTGACCTTGAATTTTTTATTACTAATAAGCAAACAACAGCTAAGAGACATGGGATTGAAAGAGAGACTAATGAAATAAATTAGCCTAGATATTTTAAGAATGACTGAACTTTAAAATGGAACTCAAAAATGCATTGTTTCAGGGAAGAGGTTTTGCTTTTTTTCCTGCAGGAGACAAGAGACTGTGTATTCCTTCATTATTGATATGGATTAGGTTTGATGGGGGAGACCTCCTGATACTAGACAGGTGATATATATCAACAAAGGCTGGTCTTCCCAGGACTTGGCCACTATCTCAGTTTTCTCAGGGACCTCTAAAGCTGCCTTCACCTGTAGACAACAGGAAGCAGTCTGGAGAACGCAACACCCACATTTCCAAGAGAGGTGGTGGATGGTCTTTGGTTATTTAGTGGTTTATGGATGTTTAATATCATTTAAGGGAATAGAGTATATTGATACAAATTTAAAGTTATCTTTGTTATACTGTATATATGTTTCTACTCTTGTTTGAGCTTATTTCAAAATGCAATGTATAATTAAGAAATGAGGTTAGTAGTTAATTTATAATAATCAAACTTGTAGTCATATTAGGTATGTTTTCAAGATAATATAGAGGTATATTTTAGACAGATAGATGATTCTCAAACACTTCAAAGACCTACAGAATGGCATAAAGAGGTTTAATAACCTAAAGTTTTTCATGACAATGAGACATATCTGCTCTAGAAGCACCAATTTACTTCATAAAAGGATGATGGACATTGAAGAAACTCCACATGGAATTTGCTTTCATCATGGCAAGGTTAACCATTTGGCCAAGAAACTGCCTTTGCCTTGAGCATTGGCAATGTGCTGTGTAGACTGGACACTCAAGACCCACAGGAAAGTGACTGCTGAACTTTGCCGAAACAAGGCAGGATGGTCCTTCAGGGTTCCTGCTTCACAGAAGAATCTGCCAGACATTCTGCAGGACACACCGGAAAGAGACTATTAAACTTTGCCAAAATAAGGCAGGACAGTCCTTCAAATTTCCTACTTCACTGAAAAGTCTGCCAGATATTCCAGGTCTGTAGGTCAAAGATGGATGCCCTAACATTGCAGAAGAACTTTGGGTGACTGTCCCAGCAGCCAGATGTCTCTGTTGTTAGGTAACACATCCTTCTGGGGTCTTTGATGGAGTTAAAAACTAAATAGTTAGAGTTAATTTTTCTTTAGTTATGATAGAAAGTAAACTAGGTATAAAACTTTGGAATCACCAAGATAGAAATAGAGTATTTTCTCTAAATTTGCTAAACACAAATGGACTGAATATTGCAAATGTAATACTTACTTGATAACTTTTTTGTTGTAGGTAGTTTTACTATATTAAAGTTAAAATCTTTTATTTATATTAAGAAAAAAAATGAGAAATGTTGTGGAATATTAGTTGAAGATGTGTTACATTTGTTTATGCTGTGGAACATTTACTTAATGATGCAAAGATTTGCTGCATCCTTTTATGTTGCATTTGTTTATCTCTGTGAAGCTGTGTTATTTTCCTGTCTAAAACTCCTTGTTGTCTAATAAAGAGATGAATGGCCAATAGCTAGGCAGGAGAGGGATAGGTGAAGCTGCCAGGCAGAGAGAATAAATAGAAGGAGAAATCTAGAGAAGATGGAGGAGCAAGAAAAGGAGGACACCAGGGGCCAGCCACATGGCCAGACATGTAATAAGAAGAAAAGAAAAAATATACAGAGATAGAAAAAGGTAAAGGCTCAGAGGTGAAAGGTAGACAGGATAATAAAAGTAAAGAAAAGCTGGCTAGAAACAAGCCACGCTAAGGCCAGGCATTCATAAGTAAGAAAAAGTCTCCATGTGTTTATTTGGGAGCTGGGTGCCGGGCCCAGAGTAAAACCTCAAAGACCAAAGAGTAAAACAAATTCAACCACGCTGCTTGTTAAGACAGGCAAGATTAGAGGAAAGTTAAAATCAAGAATTTCACTGTGGAGATGATCTATCAGAAATACCTATGAGGTTAGAAAGGTTACTAAGCATTAAATAGTGAGTTTGGAGCCACAGGATTGGAAAAACACTTTCAGAATCGGCTATCATGAAGATGGTTATTAGTCAGGAAGCTGGATTAAGACTACAGGGAAGAAACTGCTGAACAACATAATGCTTTTGTGAATTCATGTGACTGACTCTCCCCTCTACTACCAGCTCTCTAGAAGGAAGCCCTGATGAAGTAGTATTTGCATGACTGATAGCAATCTTAGCAGCCAGGGATCCTAAACATGTTACTGATGACTACAGCTATTTGCTCTTTCATCTAAAACATTTGTCCCTTTATTTAGAAGGAAGATTGATCTAAAGGTTTTTATTGGTATTGAATATGGTAAATTCAATTATCCATGTTTTGCCGTGCTTACCAAAAACTATTAATATTTGCAAGTTTCATCTGTGTCAGAAAATGTAAATTGCATGGGAATGATCTGTTATTCAGTAGATGGAAAGAATGCACAGTGAAAGCATCTAGGGCCTCAGGCTTTGAGGACAAAGCATAATACTTATAATTGGTATAGTGTTTAAAATGCTAAGCAACAGAAAACTAGCATCCATTCGTCCTTCTGACAACACTATGAAATCAATATTCTCTCTGCTTTAGTTAGAAGTAAATTGAGGAGCAGAGAGATTTGGGGATTGCACTCAGTCATGCCAACAGTAACATTGCTGAGATGTAGAATGTAGTCTGTTTCATCACTAGGCTGGGGGAACACCCACAAATAATGGAGACAGGAAAGCTGCAGCTTTTGCCTGGCCAATACCTCTTCCTGTATTTACATGGCCGTTCTTTGGAAGAACCACCTCTCCTTATACTCTTGTCTATGACATTGCAGGGTACCAGTTCCATATCAGAATTCAAAAATGAATCCACTCACGTGTGAAAATTAATACATCACTCACATGTTAAGAAATATCCATTCAGGGATCAACATGAGGCCCAAATTTGTTGTCTCAATTAATCCTCAAAGTTTAGGTTGAGTAATCTGATCAAGACACTCTGCTCTGCACTGGAGATGCTAGCAGCCATCTTGCCACTATGAGACATGAACCTGTCTAAGAATGGGTGTACCTCCCAGTCAGAAAAACAAGAACTCAAGACTAGGTGCTGCTCATGTTTCAGCTCTAGGCCAGGTTCTCATTTAATACTGGCCTTGACATTAAAATGAACTCATAAATTAGCAATTGTTATTGAGTTAACCCTCAGGTGGGATTTTGCTGAGTGGGGTATACTCTAATGACTGTGGGCTATATGGAAAAGCAATGATGTCCTTTCCATGTCTCACATTTTAGAATTCAAGTCAGAAAAGTTATCTGCCTAAAGCCAACCACTTAGTGAACCCAGGGCTCAAACTTGTGATCTCTATATTAGAGTGCTCTAGTCACTGTACTTGGAGTTTTCTTTAATATAGCATTAGAATAATTATTTTAAAATGAAAACATATAGAACTTTTGGGGGTCTTTGTCCACTCACTTACTCCTTCTCCATCACATACTCACTCTGGCATCTCAGATTGGATCACACCACAAGAAATTAATAAAGCATAAGGTTACCATATGGGTATCCAAAATTTAATTTATTCCCCACCAAAAATAATATTATTGGCATTGACTGACTGTTTTTTATCTAGAAGATACATGGTCAAATATATTTTAATACACATCTGTAAGGATGTTGGTTGCAACTGTTGGATTGAACATATGGTTCAAGAGGGTCATATGTCTGCTGTCTTGAAACTCATAGCATCATTTTTGCCCTTATCAAATCTCTTTTTTATTCTGTAATTTATTTTCTTGCCTCATAGAGATGGGAATTGTGCCCAGAAGAGGTAGTGAAATGAAAGGACCAGGCTCCAGGGTTTTATTCACAGAACTCTCCATGAGTCTTGCTTCATGGCTGCTCAAAGCAGCCTTCCACTATTTTTGGCAACCTCTGGAAGCCCCAGGTTGCTACACTTTGCTTTGTTTCACCAGAGCTTAGGAATGAGTTTTGTGGTTTCTTATTTCATGTAGCTTGAGGGACCTTGAGGGACCTTTGCATGTAGAAATAGACATACATGCGTGGTTTGCTACAGGGATGTTCTGGAAGAGGGCCTGCATGGCCAATAATGAACAAAGTTAAGCTTTTTACCCTTAGAAAGGTGCTTGTAGTGAGATTAATATTAGTACTGGATAAACTTTGTGGGTTTTCTTGGGTTGTAAAATATTATTTTATCTACTACTATCTACTGCTTGCATAAATTTGAACATGGTTGTTTCTATAAAGCTCAGGTTGAATCTGGTTACCCCTGCAACAGTATGGAGAGGTGTGGGTTCTGAGGAGTATACAGGCTATTGGGAAGAGCTAATGCCTTTCCTACAGGGGAGAGAGTGGTTCCAAGCCAGCCTAACTGTTCTTCCTTATGCTCTCACCTGTCTGCTTTTCTGCTAGGTCATAGCACTAGGTCTCTGTCAGATGTAGCCATCTAATTTTGATTTTCAAGATTCAGAATAATAAGCTCAATAAACTTCTTCCCTTTAAAAATTACCTGATATCTGAGATTATATTATTAAACCAGAAAGAAGACTGGGATGCCACCTGTTGTGTACATTTGAGACAGATGAGTAGTGAGAAAAATCTATGACCAAGATATAGAGTGAATCTCACAGATTCAGAAGAAATAAAAAGAAATGAATTTGGTTGTTTGAATTCAATACGGGAAATTTAACAGAGGACCACATCACATCAGATGTGTAAAGGATAGTAGCAGAAACTTGTTCCAATTCTTTATTTGATGTGAAAGAAATTGGAATTCTAGAAATGACAGGAGATACTCTGTGCTTTTTTGGGGGGTGTTCATATACCAGGATTCTAGAACATGGAATTCTATGAGTTTCTTTGGTCTAATTTCAACCATGGCAAGCTGTGGTGATATTTATTTGTGCAACCCAATAAAGTTTATCTGAGGATCAGAGGAAAAAGCTAGCCACTATATAAAACATAGAAGTCAGGCAATGGTAGTACATGCCTGTAACCCTATCATTCAGGAAGCAGGGATATGTCTGGATCTCTTTGAGTTCAAGGTCACACTGAGAACAGAGCCAGGTGTAGTGGTACACACCTTAAATTCCAACACTAGTTTAACATAAAGGTTTGGAGGTTTGTACAGACAGGAAATGACAGAACTGGGTAGGAAGAGGAAGTGATGTAACTGGACAAAGAGAACAAATCAGATGGCAGAACAGCAAGTCAGATAGGCGTGGGTATGCAGGAATTAGGTCTCTTTTGAAAGCTGGGGGTCAATAAGGTGAGGTTGGCTTGTGGCTTGTCCTATTCCTCTGACATCTCAGGTTTTAACCCCAATATCTGGCTCCAGGTTTTTTATGTAATAAGACCGTTTAGCAATTTGTCTACAGAGAGCACCACCAGAGCACAGCAAGACCATGTGATTGAGGTGAGCTGTGCATACCCACACACATACATCTGTATCTCCCCTTTGTTGACTCAAAGACCAGAGAGGTGTCTGGAGAGCATGGAAGAAAGCAAAGGAGCAGACAGCAGTAGTGACCAAGGCCATGAGTGACAGTGGCCTAAGATGTGTTAACTGCAATAACATTAGAGAGGAGGATAGTAACAGTTTTATGCAGTCATTAATACCCTTTGCTTGGTGTGCTGGGCTCCCTACATTTTATAACATGGGTGTGTCATGCCATGAAATTCCACTTCTCAATTATTATGAGTCTGAATATTGTCTTGTTTCAGTTAAATATGCAAAGCTAAGTATAGGTTCTGAGGGTCTTTAAAAATGTTCATTGAATTTATTCTTTATTATTATTATTATTATTATGTGTTTTAATTTTATACATCAGCCATGAGTTCCCCTGTCCTCCCCACTCCCCCCCAACCTCACCTTCTCCCTAACCCCTCCCCTCCATTCCCATGTCCTCCAGGACCAAGACACCCCTGGGGATTCGTTTAAACCTGGTGGATTCAGTACAGGCAGGTCCTGTCCCCTCCTTCCAGACTGAGTAAAGTGTCCCTGTGTAAGCCCAAGGTTCCAAACAGCCAGCTCATGCACTAAGGACAGGTCCGCATCCCACTGCCTGGGTACCTCCCAAATAGATCAAGCTATTCAATTGTCTCACTTATCCAGAGGGCCTGATCTAGCTGGGGCCTCCTAAGCCATTGGTACATAATTCATGTGCTTCCATTCAATTGACTATTTGTCCCTGTGCTTTTTGCAATCTTGGATTCAACAATTCATGCTCTTGCAGTCCCTCCTCTTTCTCAACAATTGGACACCTGGTACTCCACCTGGGGCTGGCTGAGGATCTCTGCATCCATTTCCATCAGTTGTTAGATGAAAGTTCCAAGACAACTGTTAGGGTGTTTAGTCATCTGATCACTAGACTAGATCAGATCAGGCTTTCCCTCGACCATTGCCAGCAGTCTACAGAGGATATATCATTGTGGATTTCTGGGGACCTCTCGAACACTCTGCCTATTCCTGTTCTCATGTGGTCTTCATTTATCATGGTCTGTTATTCCTCGTTCTCCCTTTCTGTTCTTGATCCAGCTGGGATCTCCTGCTCCCCTAAGCTTTCTTTCCTTCATATATTGCCCTTCATTACTCCCACTGTCGTCCAGGTTGTTCATGTAGATCTCATCCATTTCTCTGTCATTGGGTGATCCCTGGGTCTTTCCTAGGGTCCTGTTTTCTAGGTAGCCTCCCTGGAGTTGTGTAGCAGTCTAGTCATCTTTGTTTGACATCTAGTATCCTCCTATGAGTGAGTACATACCATGTTTGTCCTTCTGAATCTGGGTTACCTCACTCAGGATGATTTTTTTTCTAGATCCATCCATTTGCCTGCAAACCTCATGATATCATTGTTTTTCTCTGCTGAGTAGTACTCCATTGTGTATATGTACCATATTTTCTTTATCCATTCTTCAGTTGAAGGGCATCTAGGTGGTTTACAGGTTCTGGCTATTACAAACAAAGCTGAAATGAACATAGCTGAGCAAATGCCCTTGTGGTATGATTGAGCATTCCTTGGGTATATGCTCAAGAGTGCTACAGCTGGGTCTTGGGGGAGATGGATTCCCAATTTTCTACGGAAGTGCTATATTGATTTCCAGAGTGGCTGTACAAGCTTGCATTCCCACCAGCAGTGGAGGAGAGTTCCCCTTGCTCCACATCCTCTCCAACATAAGCTGTCTTCTGTGTTTTTGATCTTAAGCACTCTGACATGTGTAAGGTGGTATCTCAGAGTCATTTTGATTTGTATTTCCTGGGTAATTAGGGATGTTGAGCAATTCCTTAAATGTCTTTCAGCCATTTGAACTTCCTCTGTGGAGAATTCTCTGTTTAGATCTATAGCCCATTTCTTAATTGGACTGCTGGGCATTTTGATGTCTAATTTCTTGAGTTCTTTATATTTTCTGGATATCAGCCCTCTGTCAGATGTGGGGTTGATGAAGACCTTTTCCCATTCTGTAGGCGGTCACTTTGTCTTGTTGACCTTGTCCTGTGCTCTACAAAAGCTTCTCAGTTTCAACAGGTCCCATTGATTGATTGTTTCTCTCAGTGTCTGTGTTACTGGTGTTATATTTAGAAAGTGATCTCTGGTGCCAATGCATTCAAGAGTACTTCCTACTTTCTTTTCTATCAGGTTCAGAGTAGCTGGATTTATGTTGAGGTCTTTGATCCACTTGGACTTAAGTTTTGTGCACGGTGACAGATATGGATTTATTTGCAGCCTTCTACACATTGACATCCAGTTATGCCAGCACCATTTGTTGAAGATGCTTTCTTTTTTCCATTGTACCTTTTTGACTTCTTTGTCAAAAATGATATGTTCATAAGTGTGCTGGTTAATGTCAGGGTCTTCAATTCGATTCCATTGGTCTACATGTCAGTTTTTATGACAGTACCAAGCTGTTTTTATTACAGACATTCTATAGTAGAGCTTGAGGTTGGGGATTGTGATGCCTCCAGAGGTTTTTTTTTATTGTACAGGATTCTTTTGGCTATCCTGGGTTTTTTGTTTTTCCATATGAAGTTGAGTATTATTCTTTCCAGATCTGTGAAGAATTGTGTTGGTAATTTGATGGGAATTGTGTTGAATCTGTAGATTACTTTTGGTAAGATCGCCATTTTTACTATGTTAATCCTGCCTATCCATGAGCATGGGAGAGCTTCCCATTTTCTGACATCTGCAATTTCTTTTTTCAGGGACTTAAAGTTATTGTCATATAGGTCCTTCACATGCTTAGTTAGCATAACCCCAAGGTATTTTATATAATTTGTGGCTATTGTAAAGGGTGATGTATCTCTGATTTCCTTCTCAGCCTGTTTGTCTATTGTATATAGGAGGGCTACTGATTTTTTTTTTTTTTTGAGTTGATCTTGTATCCTGCAATGTTGCTGAAGGTTTTTATTAGCTGTATCAGTTTCTCTGTTGAATTTTGGGGGTCACTCATGTATACTATCATGTCATCTGCAAATAAGGAGAGCTTGACTTCTTCCTTTCCAATTTGTATTGCCTGAATCTCCTTATGTTGTCTTATACCTCTGCCTAGAACGTCAAGTACTATATTGAATAAGTAGGAGGAGAGGGGACAGCCTTGTCTTCTTCCTGATTTTAGTGGTATTGCTTTGAGTTTCTCTCCATTTAATTTGATGTTGGCTGTTGGCTTGCTGTAGATTGCCTTTATTATGTTTAGGTACATTCCCTGTATTCCTGATTGCTCCAAATCCTTTATCATGAAGGGCTGTTGGATTTTGTCAAATGCCTTTTCTGCATCTAGTGAGATGAGCATGTAGTTTTTTTCTTTGAGTTTGTTTATATGGTGTATTATATTGACGGACTTTCGTATGTTGAACCACCCTTGCATCCCTGGGATGAAGCCTAATTGATCATGGTGGATAATTGTTTTGAAGTGTTCTTGGAGTCTGTTTGCCAGTATTTTAGCATCAATGTTCATGAGGGAGATCGCTCTCTAGTTCTCTTTCTTTGTTGCATCTTTGTTTGGTTTAGGAATCAGGGTAATTGTAGCCTCATAGAAGGAGTTTGGTAATATACCTTCTGCTTCTATTGTGTGGAACAATTTAAAGGGTATTGGTATTAAGTCTTCTTTGAAGATCTGGTAGAATTCCGCAGTGAACCATCTGGTCCAGGGCTCTTTTTGGTTGGGAGACTTTTAATGACTGATTCTATTTCCTTAGGGGTTATTCGACTATTTAAATGGTTTATCTGGTCTTGATTTAACTTAGGTATGTGGTACCTATCCAGAAAATTATCCATTTCTTTTAGATTTTCCAGTTTTGTGGAGTAGAGGTTTTTGAAATATGACCTGATGATTCTCTGGATTTCCTCATTGTCTGTTGTTATGTACCCCTTTTCATTTCTGATTTTGTTAATTTGGATTCTCTCCCTCTGCCTTTTGGTTAGTTTGGATAAGGGCTTGTCTATTTTGTTGATCTTCTCAAAGAACCAACTCTTTGTTTCATTAATCCTTTGTATTGTTCTCTTTATTTCTGTTGTATTGATTTCAGCTCTCAATTTGATAATTTCCTGGCATCTGTTCCTCCTCAGAGACTTTGCTTCTTCCTGTTCAAGGGCTTTCAGGTGTGCTGTCAAGTCACTAGCTTGAGATTTCTCCAGCTTCTTTATGTGGGCATCCAGTGCTATGAATTTCCCTCTTAGCACTGCTTTCATAGTATCCCATAAGTTTGGGTATGTGGTGTATTCATTTTCATTGATCTCTAGGAATTCTTTAATTTCTTTATTTTTTCCTTAACCCATTGGTGATTCAGTTGAGCATTATTCAGTTTCCATGAGATTGTAGGACTTCTGTAGTTTTTTCTGTTGTTGAAATCTAACTTTAAACCATAGTGGTCTGATAGAACACAGGAGGTTGTTCCAATTGTTTTGTGTCTGTTGAGATTTGCTTTGTGGCCAAGTATGTGGTCGATTTTAGAGAAGGTTCCATGGGGTGCTGAGAAGAAGGTATATTCTTTTTTGTTTGGGTGGAATGTTCTGTAGATATTGACTAAGTCCATTTGAGCCATAACATCAGTTAAGTCCATTATGTCTCTGTTAAGTTTCAATTTGGCCGATCTGTCCAGAGGTGAAAGTGGGGTGTTGAAGTCTCCCACTATTAATGTGTGGGGTTTTATATGTGATTTAAGCTTTAGTAATGTTTCTTTTACATATGTGGGTGCCCTTGTGTTTGGGGCATAATGTTCAGAATTGAGACTTCATCTTGGTGGATCTTTCCTGCGATGAGTATGTAATGTCCTTCATCATCTCTTTTGATTGATTTTAATTTGAAGTCTATTTTGCTGGATATTAGGATGGCTACACCAGCTTGCTTCTTAAGACCATTTGATTGGAAAGTCTTTTCCCAGCCTTTTATTCTTAGGAGGTATCTGTCTTTGAATTTGAGGTGTGTTTCTTGTATGCAGCAGAAAGACATGTCCTGTTTTCGTATCCATTCTGTTAGTCTGTCTCTTTTTATAGGTGAATTAAGTCCATTGATATTAAGGGATATTAATGACCAGTGATTGTTCATTCCTGTTGTTATTTTTATTTTTTGGTGGTAGTGTGTGTCTACTTCTCTTCTTTGGTGTTTACTGCTGTGGTATTATCTATTGCCTGTGTTTTCAAGGGTGTATCTGCCTTCCTTAGGTTGGAATTTTCCTTCTAGTGCTTTCTGTAGGGCTGGGTTTTGGGATAAGTATTGTTTAAATCTGGTTTTGTCTTGGAAGGTCTTGTTCACTCCATCTATGATGATTGAAAGTTTTGCTGGGTATATCAGTCTAGGCTGGCATCCATGGTCTCTTAGTGTCTCCATTATATCTGTCTAGGTCCTTCTGGCTTTCAAAGTCTCCATGGAGAAATCAGGTGTTATTCTCATGGGTTTGCCTTTATAAGTCACTTGGCCTTTTTCCTTTGCTGCCCTTCATATTCTTTCTTTATTCTGTACATTTAGTTGTTTAATTATTATGTGGTGAGGGGACTTTTTTGGGGTCTAGTCTGTTTGGTGTTCTATAGGCTTCTTGTATCTTCATAGGCATTTCCTTCTTTAAGTTGGGAAAGTTTTCTTCTATGATCTTATTAAATATATTTTCTCTGCCTTTGAGTTGGTATTCTTCTCCTTCCTCTATCCCTATTATTTGTAGGTTTGCTCTTTTCATGGTGTCCCAAATTTCTTGGACATTTTGTGTCATGACTTTGTTGGTTTTAGTATTTTCTTTGATGAATCTATTTCTTCTACCGTATCTTCAACACCAGAGATCCTCTCTTCCATCTCTTGCATTCTGTTTGTTATACTTGCCTCTGAAGTTCCTGTTTGTTTACTCAGATTTTCTATTTCCAACATTCCTTCTGCTAGTGTCTTCTTCATTTTTTTCTTTTTCCCTCTTCAGGTCTTGGATTGTCTCCCTTGCTTTTTCATGATTTTCTTTCAGGGATTTATTGTTTTCTTCTGCTTTAATTGTCCTTTCCTCTAGTTTTTTTTTTTTTATAGCGTTCTTCCCATTTTTTGTTTGTCCCTCTACTTTATTTTTTATTTCTTCTATATAAGGCTCTAGCCTGTTCATGATGTTACTTATAAGGTTGTTTTCTTCTTCTTCTTCTTCTTCTTCTTCTTCTTCTTCTTCTTCTTCTTCTTCTTTTTCTTCTTCTTCCATTCCATGATGTTCAGATCTAGCTGTTGGAGAAGGGCTAGGTTCTGGTGTTGCTGTATTGCTCTTTATTTTGTTGTATGTACTTCTGCCTTGACATCTGCCCATCTCCTCTTGGATTCGTTCTTGGTCTTATCAGTGTACTTGGTCCAGACAGAGCTGACAGATTTAGGGAGCCTCTCTCTGGTCCAGATGGAAGCTCTGGGCCAGATGGGAGCACTGGTCCAGATGAGAGTGCTGGCCAGATAGGAGCTGGGGGGCTGGACACTGAGTCTCGGGAAGTCCCTGGGGTCTCCTTATTTTGTCCAGATGGGAGCTCCTCTTGTCCATATGGGAGTTCCTCTGGTCTCTAGTCCAGATGTGAGTTCCAGGGCAGGATGGAAGCTGGGAGCTGGTCTCTGATTCTCAGGAAGTGGCTGGGGTCTCCAGAAGATGGGTGTGGTGGCAGGGTGTAGAGACTGCAGGGTCTGGCTGCAGTCTTGGAAAAGGGGAGCCTTCCTGCAGGGCCCGCCGATTGGCAGGAAACTGGGGCCCAGTTGGTCAGGTCCTCCCAGGATGGCCTGTGTCCAGCGGTGGGACCCAGGCGCAATTGCCTCTCTGGCTATAACTGTATTTATTCTTTGATAATGTCATACACATAGAAAATGCAGTCTGGTGTCGGTGTCTGTGGTCTGTGCTGTCTCCAGACATCATGTGTAAGTCCAAGATCCATCCTTCTACTGACTGTAAAGGGCAAGGAAGCAGCTTTTGCTATGGCCTGGATGCAGACTCACAGCTAAAAAAGAGAGACATAGAAGGTGTCTGTGACTCCCTACCCCCATCCCACTCTCCCTAGAAGTAACAGCCTAGACAGAAAGCCACTGAAGAGAACTCTTAAAAATTGTGATAGTGATGCTGAGATGTAGCTCTCTACAACTGATGGTTCTGGAAAGGTACAGGTTGGGGAGGAATACGTTTTCTTAAGGGGCTGGCCACCTGGAGTTTGGCATTCTCCAATGAGTATATGGGCAAGACAAATTGCACTTGATTTGTTGTTGTTGTTGTTATTTTGTTTTTTATTTTTATTCTTATTTTTTTCAGGGGAAGATCACTGGAGGAGGGTTTGGGGAAGGTTGGAAAGTGAGGGTGCTCAGGGTTTGTGATATAAAATTCCCAAATAGTCAGTAAAATTATTATGCAAAAAAGAATAAAACCAAGCTCAACAAGGAACAAATGTACCCTGGTAACGTTAACACTTCTGTTCTGATCTCACTGCCCCCCCTACTGTGCCCTGCCTCCTCACTGCATGCTCTTTTCCCACACACATGACCGTTCTTTGATGTTTTGTTTGGTTTTCAGTTTTACTGAATTTGCTCTTGACAATTTCTCGTATAAAGTAGTGTTGATTATACTCTTCCCCACTGGCTCCTATCTCCCCTCTAACTATCAACCCTCTCCTCCATCACTATCAATCACTTTCCAAGATTTAGTATAGTGATATTTTATTTGTATTGAAATATGATTTTATTTGTATGTCAATAAAGTTGCCTTGAGGTCAGAGCAAGCCAGAGCAGAAGCTGAGCAGTAGTGGGGCATGCCTTTAATCCCAGCACTTGGGAGGTAGAGCTAGGCAGATCTCTGTGTGTTCAAGGACACAGCCAGCATGGCAGACACATGCCTTTAATCTCAATACCAACCATAGAAGACCTGGAGGTCTGTACAAACAGGCAGTGACAGGAGGTCATGTGGCTGGGTTTACAACCAATGAGAAAACAGAACAGAAAGTCTTTAAATAGACAGGACGCACAGAAGTAGGTCTCTTGCGGAGAGGAAGGACAGCAGAAGCAGTGAAGGGTAAGGTTTTCCGCTCTTGCTCTGACCTCGTAGTTTTTAACTCTGCAATCGGTTCTGTGTTTCTTATTTAACAAGCTGGTTACATCTACAATTTAGGACTTTGGGTTTTATTTTGAAGCCACTTAGTTTGACCAGGTCCCTCTGTGTGAGCAGTGGACAAGAACTATTTATTGGAGCCTAATGGGCTCTTAGTTGGGTATATGACCAAAAACTATGATTACTCCTCCTTAAAAGCCATCAGTAGCCAATAGTTCAACATGGACTGCCAGGGCCCTATGGACTCCTTCTTAAGCCTCAATTGATTGTTAGTAGGCTCAGTCTTGTGCAGGCTCATTGTAGACAGCAATATCTACTATAAGGTTAAGGCAACATTATCTGTGCCCTGCCCAGGAAAGGCTTTCATGTCCTTTCTCCCTGTCTTCTTGCTCTGACATTCTCTCTGCCCCTTTATCTTCCATGATGATCCCTGAACATTATAGATGGTGGTATAAATGCCTTGTTTAGGGATGAGCACTCAGTTGTCACATATTCCAAACTCCTTGGATAGCCCTGTGTCTGTGCATTTACCACTGTGATTTTGAAATGAAGCTTCTCAGTTAAAGCTGGGAGAAAGTAGCATTTGTCTGTGGATATAAACATAAATATTTCAGAAAGTAGCTTGGTGCCTTGTCAACTTAGCTAAACAAAGTAGTGAGTTCTCCCTTAGGGCCCAAGACTTCCTCAGCCATGGTTGTTTGTTTGGGGCAGGTTTACACTGTCTGGTATGAATTCCCTCCAGTGGACATGGAGGTCTCAAATCCAATCAGAGAGCAAGACAATGTTGCTTTTTAAATGTATTTTCCTCCCTACATAAAACATAATTCAGGTGATTAGAGATCCTGGTGATGAAGGTATAGAGTCATACAACATCAACCAGAAAGCGCCCGGGGTGCAACTTTGGCTGCATTAAGTCCACTCTTCATTTCCTAGCTGTGATTTAACACAGAGATTCATAAAACTTACTTCCTCTTACAAACGCACACAACTGTGAAATAAATATGTTGGGCCATAAAAACAAGATGAGCTCCAATCTATCTCAAAAGTAATTGTTGTCAGATATATTTAAAGTACATCATTCTTTGATGTAAAGCAGAGAAGGCAAATGCAGTCACGGGTACAGGTACACAGCAGGTTGAAGTGCAGGGAGAAGAAGCCAAGAAGCAACAGAAAGGAGCAATCCTGATGACATGCACTCATACTGGGGAGGCTCACATTCTTCCTGTTGACCAAGATGGATGGCAACTGGCAGGAAGGCCAAATTTTAGTTTCTAAATACTTTTAAAAACAATTGAAGGAGACAGTTTCTATGCATGTTTTATCTTCTAACACTCTAACAGGGCTACGCCATCAAAGATCTGCAATGTCCCTGTTTCATCTCATGTGGGCTGAGGTTTGGCAGGAAGATCATGAACACATACATGCTTTCTATAAAGTCAGATGACAATCTCTATGTGCTCAGCCAAGGCAACTAAATTATGGGACCATGAGGCAGCTGCTGCAGGTAGCAGCAGGGGTGGTATAGTTAGGCTAGACTTTCCAGAGTCCCTCATTTGTTAACACTTAGAGGGAAATATCAAGGTCCAAAACATGCTTCACCAAGTAGGGTCTTTTCAAAATGAAAAGCTCAAGTGCTATCATTCTTTCATTAGCAATTTATGCCATGATGCATGTAAGTAGCAGTGGCCAATGACATCTTTGAAGCATATGGACCTCAAGTCAAATTCAGCTTCTAGCAAAGCCCTGTGATTGTGTGCATGTAGCAGATTCAGAAACTAGGAAACCTCAAAGGGGTTCTGGTCTTATTAGTATCTCTAGTCTTCTCTGCAAAG
This sequence comes from Onychomys torridus, assembly GCF_903995425.1. Classification (NCBI taxonomy): domain Eukaryota; kingdom Metazoa; phylum Chordata; class Mammalia; order Rodentia; family Cricetidae; genus Onychomys; species Onychomys torridus. The sequence goes on along the minus strand of NC_050457.1, from coordinate 70,207,213 downwards.
CTTTCCCCCTACTGCTCACTGTTATATGTTCTAACACCCTTTTTCTGGCAGTTCTTACAATGAGTGTGACCTGAGGGCCCCAATTCTTCATTGCTAAATAAAGCTAGAAACAGGTACTTAACTCTAAGCATCAGCATCTGAAACATGCCTGATGAAAGCAGTATAGGAATTACATTTTTAGTAAGAGCAGCCATCACTTTGGGGGCCATGCTTTTGTTTGCCCATTGAACACGTATTTGTTTGACCCTATCAAATGCCAAGCACATAGTTGCTCTCTGTGGCCCCAGCATTGTGTGGAAGTAGCAGGGTGATTTGAAGGGCATCATATCTATTCACAGAGCAGAGTACCAGACACTGCCTCTATAAAAGGTCATCTCCCCATTTTTGGCCAGAATATGGCAAATGCTGTGTAGAAAACCATAATGTCGCACAAGAGCTGCACACTGACCATGAAGGGTGCGTGAGTCCATTGCGACAGTGTTGCCCAATCCTCTGTGGAGGCCTAGAGTTATCATATGTCATAATCAGACCTTATCTCTCTACAAAGCATGTCAGACTTGAGGAGGGGCCAAGTAACCAGCTCTAAAACTATCATTGAACTGCGACATTCGCCAAAGACTTGTGCAAAGTTGTTTTTTCCACTCTAATTGCATTACCTGAATGTAATTTCTCAGGGAGATTCTGGCCACATCTCCTTTTCCCACAATGACTCCTGAGTAATGGCTTTTCTCCCCTCCCTCCTCTCTGGAATGTAACTTTAACACCTTCCATTTTTTCATATTTTTGTAATTCAACTAAGAGTCAGCAGCAACTGTCTCAAATATGAAGTTTTCATGGAACATAAATAGGGCTGCATGTTCCAGGAAGTGGCTCCACACACCATGCAAAAGTGTGTTGAACACTGAGTTGCATTTACATTTGTTTTCCATTTGTTTTTTAAGAGGCCAAAATATGCAAACTACATCTACTCTTGTCAATGTCTTGGAGCAAAAGAAAATTTTATTAAAGTTATGTGTAATATTCCCGATTTTTCTGAAGTTATTTTATAAGGCAGCAATAAAAAATAATAAAAAGCTATTCCTTACCTGAAGTGAAAATGTCCAACAGTTGCAGCTATCTATTAAAATGAAGTATGGTAGCCTTCATGTAAACACGCTTTGCAAAGCAGAGTCATTTCAAAATGAAAACCTCAAATGCTGTCATTCTTTTATTAGCAACTTATACCATGATACATGTAAGTATCAGTGGCCAGTGACATCAGTGGTGACAAATGCAAGCCTAATTATGTTTTCTACTGCCCAAATGGAGACAATTACAGTTTGTGATTGGTCCTAGAAATACTATACAAGAAAATAAAATTTCCAATAAGAAACAAAGGACAGTTAGTGATAGCTAAGAAGTTTTTGCTTGATATATAAAAGTAATGAAACAGTGTTTTCAAACATGATAAAAGAGAAACTAGTCTAGCATTGCTCAAGAATTATAATCCAGTATAGGTGCAGGACTTGTTCACAGCTACCTACACCAAGGGAAACTGCTTTCCTTGTTATGATCTCATTAAAATTAGCAACTGCCTTTAAAAAAAATAATCCACTAACTCTAGTTAGGGCTGACCACATACAAGAGTGTGGGACCATCCACTAGAGCATGGGGGAACCTACCAGTGGAGCTATTCACTGCAAGAGCTCCTTGGTAAGAGATGGGACCTGGAGATCCTCTTATTTACTGGGGGGGAGTGTGATATGAGGGGAATTGGAAGGGAGAAATGTAGGGGGTAGATCTAATCATATTTTATTGTATGCCTGAATGAAATTGTCAATAATAAAACATTAAAATCTGCACTTGTGCCATTTTTTAAAAAGCAAAAAAAAAAAAAAATTAGTATGGGGGAGGAAAATAAAAGTCACAGTGTAAAGATCCTGCACACAAACCATGAAGAGTGGGTGAATCCATTGCGACAGTGTTGCCCAATCCTCTGTGGAGGCCTAGAGTTATCATATGTCATAATCAGACCTTATCTCTCTATAAAGCATGTCAGACTTGAGGAGGGGCCAAGTAACCAGCTCTAAAACTATCATTGAACTGATTCTCACTATGTTAAGTCTATATAAAAAGTTATACTTTAAATAATGGGCTCAATAATTATTCATATGCATATCTCTATAGAGAACAATAAGGACTTAGGTTTCAGAGGATAGAGAAGCTAGAAACAGGGGAGAGAGAATTTATGGTATCAATGACTTAGAGTCATCAAATATTCCAAATACTAAACTGATAAGAACTCACTTGCGAGACAAGACCAACTTCTAGTCACTTGAAAGAGTAGGCCAGCCTCTAGTTTTGTGGGGATTACTCTGTTTCTTCTGCATTGTCCATACTGGGATCACAGGCTTACACAAACCCTGGCCAAGGCAAGCACACTTGATGAAGAAATATGTAACATCTTAGAAATTTCATCTCTTGAAAGAGTAAACCCAAACCTGAACTTACAATTATACATACAATGTCAAGAGAAAGTCTCATCATACTTGAGTGGGTGTGGTTCCCCTCTGTTGAGGTGGTGCTCTGCCCTTAGCTCCCATGTGAATTTTAAGAATAAAGGAAACCTTACATTACATATGCCAACCTAAGATTCATAGACACACATCTGTGACTCAGGAGCCCCCAAGCCTCCTACACCATTCCCATTCCATCTAGAGATGAGCCCCTGGGTTCAATGTCACCTTGAATGTAGCAAAGGAAGGAACCCTAAATGCCCTGCTGCCTCTTCCCACCTGCACCCTCAGCGATGCCTTTCAGCTTCACAAGCCAGCCTATCTAAACATGTATCGACTGAAATTATTTTGTGTATATTCATATGGCTACATATTACCATATAAGAAATGAGATCTAATGTTTCTATGTTTCTATAAAAGTATCCTCTGCCTCCCAGAAGTACTTCCCAGCATGCTTTGCAGTGGCATGTCCCTGTGACAGAGTGCCTGCCAATGGAATGAGGCTATACCAGATGTGTACACTTCTGACCCACAAGAATTATCTAAACACCATACCCACCTCCTTCCTTCTCCCCTGACTAAAGAAGGCTGAATGAGAAAGAGCAGGGAGGGTACAGGGGAGAAGGGTGTAGTTTCCAGAATGATTCTGTGGAGCAGACTCAACAACTCAACTCACCTGCCCCAACAAATCACAACGAACTGAAAAAATGAGTGAGGAATGGCCCATGAAATCTGTCACTGTATTAATGCAATTTGAGAGCATTTATTTCACAGTTAACTCTAATACTACAACCCTAAATAGTTTTTAGAATTTTGATTTACTTTTAAAACTTGTTTTGATTTTTTTCCGTTTTTATATGCCCCTCTTCTACCTCCTCTTCTTATACCCTTTTGGTAGTGCTGGGGATGGAGCCAGGCCTAGTGAATGCTAGGCAAGTATTCTATCCCTGTTCTAGATGCTCTATGGTGCTCCAAATTAGATTTAATTATGGTAATATATATATATATATATATATCTCATAATGGAAAGTCTGTCATTTTAAACATTTTTTTTGAAATAATCAGTTTCACATCATTAAGCACACCCAAGGCTTTCACCCAACCCCCAGAAACACATTCACCTTGGAATTTGAAGCTCTGTACCCCACTAAACAGTAACTTGCCATTCTCCATTCTAGCGTTCTAGCCTCTGGCCCTGGCCACCTCCATTTTACCCTCTTTCTTTATGAATTTGTCCATAAATACCTTGTATGAGCAGAATCACACCATGCTATATCTATCCTCTTGTGACTGGTTTATTTTGGCAGCCAAATATCCTTTTGAGCAGTGGTTCTCCACCTTCCTAATGCTGTGACCCTTTAATACAGTTCTTCATGTTGCAGTGGCCCCCAACCATAAAATTTCGGTTTTGATACTTCATAACTGTAATTTTGCTACTGTTATGAATCATAATGTAAATATCTGATATGCAGAAGATCTGATACGTGACCCCTGTGAAATGGTCATTTGATCCCCAAGGGAGTTGCAACCCACAGGTTGAGAACCACAGCTCTAGCTTGACCATATTGTACTATACATTAGAATCCCCTTCATTTTCTAGGCCCAGTTATATTTTCTTGTGTGTATGGACCACATTTGTTTCACCCATTCATCTGTCAATGGATACTTGGATTGTGTCACCTTTAGAGATCCATCGCTGCCACCTGCTCCTTGGGGGTGTACGTCCAGAAGTTGAATGACTGACTCACTGTAATTCCATTTTCAGTTTTCTGTCCATAGTGACCATGCCACCATCTATTCCCAGCAGTGGTGCCCAGTCAGCTTCATTCTGACATTTGTAATTGTCTGGTTTAATTTCTCCCAGAAAACAAGCAAACAAATAAACACTGCGTCTTCCCTCGCAAAAAAAAAAAAAAAAAAAAAAAAAAAAAAAAAAAAAAACCAAGACAATCAACTATGTGTACGGCCTGAGTTTCTCTTTAGATTTTAATTATTATCTCTAAAAAAAATGGGTACCAAACTAAGAATTAGTCCCATATATCTAAAATATACTATCCTTCTCTGTATTGAGTCACAACCATACTCTCCTAGAATCAAGCCCTTGGCCATGAGGTGACTTTAAAGTTTGAAGAGGCAGGCAGCATGGTGTTTGGCAGTGATCTCTCAGAAACAAACTTTTATCCTCTGAAGGTGACTTCACATACGATCCCAGCAGCACGTGGAACAGGTTTGCTGAAGTGCCTTTGAGAACAGCATGGCCATATCTGGAGTAGATTAACAAGAAATGTAAATTTGCCTCCCAAAATAGACCTTTAAAATTACTTTCCATAGGAATTCCCATGATGCCTGAGGCTCTAATTAAAAAGGCTTCTGAACTCCAACCAGATACGGAATTTTTACACCTTTCCTGAATTTTCTGTGGAATAATAATGCTTCCTTTAAAGACATAAGAAATATGCTTGTGCATATGACTGAGAATGGATGGTATCTGTCTTTCTGCATCTGGATTTTTCTTAACTTAACAGCATGTCCTCCAGTTCTATTCATTTCACAAGACAGGATAGCTCAGTGGTGAAGAGCATGCACTGCTCTTCCAGAGGACCCAAGTTCAATCCCCAGCACCCACATCAGGTAGCTCACAACCACATGTAACTTCAGCTCCAGAGGGACCTCTTGCTTCTGCAGTAAAGTATACTCATGTGCATGTGCCTGCCCTCTCCTCATAACTAAAAATAAATTTTAAAAACAGGGTTCATAACCATACAGAGTCAAAAGAGATCATTTGGAGAGAAAAACCATTAAAAAATAAAATTAAAGATTTCATTTATGGCTGAGTAACACCCCCTCTACACACACACAGACAGACAGACACACACACACACAGACACACACACACACACACACACACACACACACACACACACACACAGTTAGAGTTTTCCTGCCTGTCCCACAGTCAGGACAAATCTCTCACCCGCCAAGCCCATAGAAGCTCAGAACCAACCAAGTAAACACACAGAAACTTACATTGTTTAGAAACTGTATGGCCGTGGTAGGCTTCTTGTTATCTACTTCTTCTATCTTAAATTAACCCATTTCTATAAATCTATACTTTGCCACGTGGCTCGTGGCTTACCATTACCTTACATTTTCCTTGTCATGGTGTATAGTAGGAATCTTAAAAGTTCTTATTAATGAAACCAAACCCGAGGCCAGTTATTGGGGTGATTGCTGGAAGATCAGAGAAGCAGAACAAGCCACAGTTTTCTCACCTCACCAGTTCCTCAGCTGGTCTTGTTTCCTCAGGCTGGAAGCTTCTGAGTCCTTCTCCACATGAATCTCAGCTGAACTGTGTTGCTCCAAAGACCGAATACATCTCCAGCCAAATGCTTAACTAACTAAATGCTTAACTCCCTAGTTCCTGGCCCTCACGCCTTATATACCTTTCTCTTTCTGCCTCCATTCCCTGGGGTTAAAGGTTGCGTTTCTGGGATTAAAGGCGTGGGTCACCATGCTTAGCTGTTTCTAAAGTGGCCTTGAACACATAGAGATCCACCTGGCTCTGCCTTCCAAGTGCTGGGATTAAAGGCGTGTGCTGCCACCGCCCAACTTCTGTTAGGGTTTACTCTTCCTATTTTCTAGCCACCATTTTTGGCTTTGTTCTAGTGGCTGCCTGTTCTCTGACTCCAGATATGTTTATTTCAGGGAACACACAATATTTCAGGGAACACAATACCCACCACAATGGTGGCAGCTGGCAGTGTCTCTCTCTGCCCCAGCCTTCCATCTCCCAGAATTATCTTCTCTCTTGTCCCACCTATACTTCCTGCCTGGCCACTGGCCAATCAGCACTTTATTTATTTTAATCAATCAGAGCAACACATATGACATACAGAACATCCCACAGCACACATACACACACACACACACACACACACACACACACACACACACACACCCCATTTTCCTCATCTACTCACTGACAAGTGGACACTGGACTGATTCTTTATCTTAACTGTTGTGAATACTGCTATTGTGAATATGGGTGCATGAATATGATGTGACATGCTGATTTAACTTTTGTTACATATTTACCTAGAAGTAGGGGAGCTAGAGTACATGGTAGACACACTGCTAGTGTTTGGAGGAACCCACAAACTGTACTCCATCCTGGTGGCTTTAATCTACACTCTCATCACCAGAGTATGAGTTCCTTCCTCTCTGCATCCTTACCAATACTTGTTTTATTTGAATTTGGATAATAGCCATTCTGATGGGGAAGAAAAGGCCAGGAGTGCAGGATTAATCACCAGAGGCTGTTCAGGCTGGGAAGGAGTGAAGCGGGCCAGACAATGGGTTCTATAATCCAGTGAGTCAGAAGCAGCGGACTCTAATATTCTGCAACACCGTGACCATAGCTCACACCAACCTCTCAGATGTTTATAAGGAATTAGAAGAGCCTTAAGGCTCCAAACACAAGGGACAATGAGATGTAAGTGCTAATTATCCTGACTTGAAAAACACAGAGCATGCATTTATGGAATTATCAAACCGTGCTCCATCAATACATGTGGTTATTATGAGTCAGGAAGAAGACATTTTGCAAAGTAGATTTGGGTTATTATCTCATAGGCAACAATTTTCAGAAGGCTGGAATAGAATTTGACTTTACTATCAATTCTTCCATCGTTGCTTGACCAATCAAGTTTTTAGGAATTGTAAATATCTCTCGTAAGTGTATACATGAGGACAACCAGAAATCTTTTGAATTAAAAAAAAATCGTGCAGGCGAGTGACTTTCACTATCAGCTATTAAAGTGTATTATGAATCAACAAAGAGAAAACTGAGGGACAAACCCAGGAAATCCAAGGGTCTACAGGTACTGTCCATGGAAGAGAAACACATAAACACATCCATTTCTATATTTAAAGCAGCAGGCCGTTATGGACTATTTAATGAATTTCATTGAGAAAAGTGGCAACCCCTCCCCCACAGGAAGGAATAATTGTTTCCTGTTGCCTCTGAGTCCATCGGGAAGTTAAAGAGTGAGAAGTGCGTGGTGGACATGAACCATGGGAACAACTCCTCCTTGCTGGTGTGGAGACTGTGGCACGGCCACTCTGGAACAGAGTCGGTCACCTTTACCAGGCTGAATGTCCACCCTGTCTGTGACCCAGCAATGTCACTCTAGCTATTTATCTGCACACAAATGAAAGTGTGATCACAGAAAGACAAACGGAAGCAGAGCCAGGTGGATCTCCGTGAGTTCGAGGCCAGCCTGGGCTACCAAGTGAGTTCCAGAAAAGGCGCAAAGCTACACAAAGAAACCCAGTCTAGAAAAACATAAAAAAAAAAAGAAAGCCGAATGGAAGAGTACCCATGGCGGCTCTCTTCCTTATAGCTACACACACAGACCACATTAAGGGTGACAGGAGAAAAGCCAGACAGATGAGATTGCTTACACAGAACTCCACCCACATGACATTTTCAAAGAGGCTAAGTTACTCTTTGGTGATGGAGGTTGAGACAGCAATGGTCTGTGGACCAGCCAGGGAATCTGGAGAGAATACATGGGAACAGGGCATGAGGCTCATTCTCAGAGAAGGGAAGTATTCCACATCTGGTTTGCAGACATGGCGACATGAGGCATGCATTTGTCAAAGTTGAACCAGAAGCCTCTCCATATATATCACATATCTTAATAAAAAGTAACTGAATATGGGTATTATATTGAAGAGACTGATAAATATAATTACTTAAAATTTAAAGTTATATGTCATCAAACAGACCATAAACTATAATAAAAATATAATTGATAACTAGAAGAAATAATTGCATATAAATGACTGGGTTCATACACTTAATTTAGAGAGAAATTTCAAAGCTGGTGGGGGAAGCCAGAGAATTCTTCAAAAGAAAAATGAACAAAAATTATAAATTGTTTGTGAAGAAGTATATAGGCCCCAAAGCATTATTTCAAATTTATGAAGTCAGTCTGATCTCACTGATGGGCTTAGACAAAACCTCACAGACAGGGACTAGAGTGATGATAACCACCACCTGGGAGAGGAGAGGGGGAGTTCTGGGCCATAGGTGAGTGGTTTCAGATCAGCAGGATGGAAATGCAGCCTGAGACCTGCAGCACAGCAAGTCTCTGCACTGGGAATTGTGTTGCAATGCTAAATAGTTATGTTGTCTGTGAGCTGGGTTTGCAATGTAAAAGAAGCTGACACTTGGCTGGGGCAAAGGCTCTGCAGTTAAAGTGCTTTCTACATGAGCAAGAGCACTGGAGTTTGGATCCCCATGACCCACACAAATAGCCCAGTGAGGGTAGGACCCCGGCCTGTACTTCCACAACATAGGTCCCCAGAGCAAGCTGGCTATTGAGATCACTCATAGCAGAGAGCTCTGTGTTCAAAGGTCCCACCCATACATATGTGTCCCCACACAACGCAAGCATGCATAAATACATACATGCACACACACACACACACATACACACACACACACACACACACACACACACACACCAAAATAAAAAAAAAGGAGAAAGAGGAGGAGGAGGAGGAGGAGGAGGAGGAAAAGAAGAAGAAATAAAAAGAGTGACCAGTACTGGGAGACCAGACGTGATTTGTTTAGAGCCCTGGAGCTCATGGTTATCTGAGAGGCAAGAGAATCAGAGCAAATGAATAAGGCACCAGTGTCTCACTTGTTCTATCCAGAGTGGTAAGAACAGTGAGTGACAGGAACATGGAAAGTGCCTACTACTTTAGGACCCATTTAATCCTCGGCTTGTACTAATGACATCATCTCCCCCAGCCCTGTGAGGTGACCATTACTACTGACCTCATTTTGCAGATGAGGGACAAACACCTCAAAGGTTAAGTAGCTTTCTGAAGGGTGGCCAGCAGTGAAGCAGGCAGGATACAAGCCTCTGAGTTCACGCTGGCAAGCATTAGCGCTGTGGTTCTTCACAGTCATGTGAAGACTCTTAAGGTTGTTTTCATGGAGCCTCAGTAAGCAGTGGTCAGCCCATCACCCTGTGTCCCTGACAAGCCTGGCTGCCAGCCTGAGAACCACAGGCTGAGTAACTCTGCCGTGTACTGTAAACGCTGTGATAAAGCACACTACTTACTCTCCAGAGTTAAATCTAGTAAATAATCAATAATGGATGAGTAACCCACAGATCAAATTAATTTACCCCAAATGACTTGATATTGATACTCGAGTAATTGGTAGCAGCATTGGTTGATAATCCAATTTAAAAGCTGTTACTTATTTAACTATATTCCAGCCAATATGAGGCAATGTGTTCTCCTGACAGGCCTGCTGGGAGTCTAGAGAAATGGAAAAATCAAGGAATAGCATTTACTGTAAAAAAAAAAAAAAAAAAATCCTAACAGTACAATATGGTCTGCTAATCACTGAAGCATCATTTTGAAAGCTGCAGAAGATGCAATATGATTATAGTGTCTCACCTCTCTCCATCCCTTTGCTCTCCGTCTGCACTCTCTGTTGCAGAAGAGGTTGCCTTGGATACGAGCATCCTTGAGCTTGCAAAGCCTGTCCCCCGTGGCAAATTAACAAATTGGCATCCAGATTTAATAAATGTACCTGTTATTAATTTTACAACAAGGCTGATGCCCCCTAAAGTTTGCTAACCTTTTAAGAAACTAATAAAATAAGTTCTTGAATCCCAAAGTGGGCAGTTGAACCCTAGGCCCATGTTGCTGAAGGAATCACTGGAACCATGAACTGCTGTCCCAGGGGAAGAAGGAGCAGAGACTCTGGGACCGAGATGGGTGAACTGGCTTCTGAAAAGCTGCACCCCTTAGTATGACACTACTACTATCTGGAGAAGGGTAGCAAGTCCTACATGACAGATCTCAGGTTTAACCTCCTTCCACTCAAAGCCTGGCCTTGAGGCCAAGGAGCTGCCTTCTACAGTCTGGGTTCTTCCAACTGTCTGAGGCTCATAGGAAGTGACACTGCTGGCAGCCAAGGGATGTGGTCTCATGCCCTTCCTTAGGTTCCAAGTTGAGTTGTCCTCAGTGTGAGAAATTGGGGATGTGGTGGGGGCATGCCAGTTACCACTACACCATCTATGTGAAGATACATAACATACTGCCAGGAAAAATATGGTGTGAACATTTATACCAGATCACAAGGGATCAGGCCCAATACAATACTTTATTAACAGTCCAGCCTACTTCCCACTTTAAATGTGAGATCTCTTTCTATAGCTGGCTCAGGTTGCCCTGGAGTTCACCATTTACTCTTTTCTTGTTGTTTTGTTTTGTTTGTTTTGCTTTGTTTTTGAGACAGGGTTTCTCTGTGTAGTTTTGGTGCCTGTCCTGGATCTTGATCTGTAGACCAGGCTGGCCTTGAACTCATAGAAATCCACCTGGCTCTGCCTCCCGAGTGTTAGGATTAAAGGCATGGGTTTCTACTGCCCAACCAGTTTACTCTTGATAATTAACGTGCAAGTAATTGGCTGATATCAAATTTTCAGAAAACCTTCTATTAGTCTTCCAAGCATGTACCACAGATTTCCCCTCTTTTTGTTGTCTCAGAATTTCATACATGCAAATAATGTGTATTGGTCAAATATATCCCCCTGTTCCATCCCCTCCAACACTTCCGTTACCCCTACCACCACTAGTCTTTGTTGTTTTCAACATACTAAGTGTACTTAGTGCTGCCTGGATGTATGGGGCCATTTACTGGAGCATGGGTAGCCTCTTGAGAGCCATATTCCTAAAGAAAACTGACTCTCCCTCTCCCATCATCCATCAGTTGTTAATACCTCCTCAGCTAGGGGTGGGACTTCATGACACTTTTGCCACTCATGCTGGGATTGTTTAGACTGATCTTACATAGGTCTACAGCATGCAGTCATAGCTGCTTGAGTATGTGTGTGTAATTGCTAGTTTGCAGCTGAGAAACATTGTTTCACTATACTTATTCACTACCTCTGGATGTTTCAAAGTTTCTACAACTTTGCCATGATGATTCCTGAGTCTTGGGAGGAAGGGGTGTGATATAGATGTCCCAATTAGGGCTGAGAACTCCACAGTCTGTTATCTGCACATATACCAGTTGTGGATCTTTGTGTTAATCACCATCTTCTGTCTCTGGTGAAGGTTGAGAAATGAGGTAAGAACTTAGGGAGAGGGTTGATACTATGTCAACTTAACAGAATAAGAGTAGGCTCTGTATGGCTAATGCTCTAGCCAGCCATGGGTTTTTCTTCCCATTAATGGTGCCAGGCCTTAAATCCTTAAGTCAGAAAGTGATTGGTTACTTCTGTAACATTCATGCCACTATTGCATTACTGAGCATATCTTCCCAGGACACTGGCTATTGTAGTTCACAGGCTTCACAGTCAGTATGCAAATTAGTGTGGCTGCTCCAAAAAAAGCTAGAAATGGATCTATCATATGGTCCAACTAAACAACTCATCGAGATGTACCCAAAGCACTCTACATCCTACTACAGAAATACTTGCTCACTCATAGCTGCTTTATTCACAATAGCCAGGAAATGGGAGCAGCCTACATGCCCATCAACTAATGAGTGGAAAACGAAAATGTGACACATGTGCAAAATGAAGTATTACACAATTTTAAGGAAAAATGAAATTTGCAAATAAATGGATGGAGTTAGATATAATCATTCTGAGTGCAATACCACGGATCCACAAAGACAAGAGGCACATGTTCTTTCTCACTTATGGATGCTAGCTTTGAGTCTTTAGATACATGTATTTAAATTTGAGTACTCACAGAAGTCAGGAAACTAGTAAGGGACCATGAGCTTTCAAGACAAGGGAGATAGAACACAAGTAGTACAGAAGAGGAATGGACAATAAAGGAGCAAGAAAGGTTGGTGGGGCTGGGGTGAGAGAGAAGTGTAGAGGAGAACAGGAAAGGAAAACACCACTAAAGACCTTTGGAAAAAAACATATGAATACCTTTACTGTATAGACTTCCTAAATTATATTCATATACATATACTTATTAAAGTAGCTTAAATGGAGCTCTTCTATTATTGAGCATGGAGGAGAATACCTTTCCCAGACACCATAAGCTATCAAATAAAAGGATCGATGACTGGAGTAGATTACTTCTTTGCTTGTTGTTGGTCAGCAGGTCCCATAGACTTACAAAAAAAAGGTTATGGCTATGTTCTTGGTGGTGGCCCTCCAGAACTTGATAGTAAGAGCCTCTTGCCAAAGATATCACATACTTGAATCACAGAACATGAGGAAATTGAGTTGATACCAACCTGGAAGCTGTATCTTTCCTGGCCAGATTTTACAGAGCTGGAAGGTACTGTGCAGATGATAGTGGAAGAAGAGCCATCAGGTGTCCCTTCTGCTGTCAATCTGTGAGCTATCCATTCAGTTGTGTGTCACCCTAACTCTGACAGCCCTTCAGGGCGGGCCTGAAAGCATCATCTGGCTGTTGGCACTCTCGTTGCCTGTACTTGCTGTGAAAAGAGAGAAGGGTGAGAACTGTTCCCCACCAAGAAGCTGTGGGAGGTCTTGGGCTAGTGGTTGAACAGGCACAAAGAAGAGCCCTGCGTTTCTAAGACTCATTCTCTTCTCAGTAAGTCTTAAACAGCTGGGAAAGGGACAACGTGCAATATTCATCTAGAGTGCAGCACGCAAACAGTAGGAGGGAATTAAAGTCCCGTTGAAGGATAAAGAAGAGGTATTATGGAAGTCTGAGAGCTAAACTTCAGACAGATCAGGGCCTGTGGTGATTTGAAAGAGAAATGTTTCAGCTTGGTCTGCAGTTGGTGACACTATTTGGGGAGGTTTGGGATGTATGGCCTAGCTGTAAGACCTACACCACTGGTGGTGGGCTTTGAGGGTATCTAGCCTCACCCTCCTTCTAGCGTGCCTTTTCTGATTCATGTTTGTGGTCAGGTCTCTTCTGCTTCTTGGTCCTGCTTCCTGGTCAGCCTGCTGCCACACCTTCTTGTTCCTAATGGACGCATATCCCTCTAGAACCATAACCCAAATAAACATTTTCTTCTACAAGTTCTCTTGGCTATTGGTGTTTCACCACAGCAAAAGAAAAATAAATGATACATTGCCCTACTTAGTGATCACCTAGATACTAAATTCCACTCAATAGTAGCTAGCCTGAAATTTAGAAGCCAATGGTCCCGACATACTTACTTCTTATTACTCACACCCAATTTGTAGGCTATAGTCATAGGGCTAAATGAAATCTGTCAGGAGTTTGTATGAGTGGAGAACCCCCCAGTTGGCTGGGCCAGAGTATCCCACGTGTGAGGGAAACATGGTGGGCAGATGCAGCAGGGACGACGGTGTGGAAAGTCATTCACATCCAGGTGCTACATCCATGTGGAGAGTTTTTTTATAATAGAGAGAAGAGAAAGGTAGGAAAGATGGAGACAAGGAAGAAAGAGAAGGGAGAGAAAGCAGAGGTGTTCACACCTTGTGGAAATGGAGTGTGGAGAGAGAGAGACAGAGAGACAGAGACAGAGAGAGGAAGGGGGTTTCCTTTAGTCAGGACACAGGGCAGCCCCAAAGGGTCGGTTTCCAAGGGGCGGGTCAGAATACTGACAATATCCTCCCCAAGATGTTCATATTCCAATCTATAGGAACTTGTGAGTGTGACTCTATAAGGACAAGGGACTCTGACAATGGAAATAAGGTTAACCTGTCTTGAAATAGGAGAAATGCTCTGTTATCAAGGTAAGAACTTAAAATCAAAAGACAAGTAGGAGACTGACTCACAGTAAGAGAAGCACTTGGCGAGAGTGCCTGGTCCTGAGACATAGAGACAGCATGCCCGGGTTGAAAACAGGTCCTTGTCTCTAAGTCTGGCTCACAAGTGACATCCAGCAAGCAAATGGGGACTTTGATCCAAATGACCACAGAATGGTTTGTGGTTGCCTTGGAATGAACAAAGAAACACCTCTTCCTTAGGTTGTCATAACAGAGCCCAACCCTGCAAGCACATGGATTTTAGCCTCAGAGCTCTGCTGAACTTCTGACCTACAGAAATATCTGATAGTAAATTTGAGTTCTTTTAAATCACTAATTTTTTGGTCATTTGTTATAGCAACAACATAAAATTAATGCATACTTTCCACTTAAGTTCCCCCTTTAATTAAAACATTTCCACTTGAGGCAATCATATTTTTCCTAGCCATGGGACCTAATCAGTGTGAACTCTGGTTTCTTCTTGTGAGGAAACTTCCCTGCTTAGAAGAAATAATGTCAAAAGTTCATTGCAGCCTTTTCATTCCAATTTTTCTAGATGAAAATCATTCGTAGATTTCCATGCTCCTTGCAGCCTATACAAGCTGGTCTTCCCTCATCAGAGCACAGCCAGCCAAGAGAGGAGCAATCCTATTCTCCTGAAGGCAAATGGATGCTATCTTCTCTGACCCCAATGGTAGCTTCAATCATGTCTTGCAAAGAGTGAGTATGCATTCTGGAACACATCAGCAGGATGAAAGAAAAACAAAGATAGTCATCTACTGACCTCACAATCTGTTTTTAATATCATTTGTCTACACAAGAATCAGCTATTAAAGAGTGGTTTCCTCAAGTTCATTTTAAAAGACTCCTTTAATCAGGTTATCTGCTGAATTTATCTCAATAAAAATGAGGGAAATATCAGTTAACATCTGAATTTCCTTATAAATGTAGCAAAGATTAGATCACATTTTCTAATCTAGTCAACTGATAAAATTAACTTAATATATTATGAATATGTGTGTAAATAATATATGCAGATTTATACACACAGACATGTACATCAACCAGGGTTGCTGGCTGATGTTGTGTTAACCCCATTGCCACATGCACACCTATTGGTGAAATTATTAAGGCCACTCCATGTAGTTAAAAGGGAGGTTTATTTTGTGGGGTAACTTACAAATGAAGGGATAGGTTTTAGTGTCTGGCAAAGGTATGGCGCAGTCCGGCGGTGTTCTCTGGAGAACTCTGCTCCCTCTACCTCCAGCGTCCAGGGTCCCAGAACCAAGAGAGACCTCTCCTCTTGATCCTGGGTCTTCAGCTTCCTCCCTCAGCCCCACCTTGTGGGTGTGACCATTACCGAAGCCTCAATGGGGGTTGGAACTTCCAGGCCAATGCTGGGATGGCCATCCACTACACACACCACTCAAACTTAGTGGTTTTAAACACATTTTTGTCACTATAATTCTATGAGTCAGTAGCTTGAACTGGGCTCAGCAGAAGGTTCTTCTGCTGGTTTTGTTCAGCGTCATTCATGTAGCTTCAGATGCCTGGTGGCAGCTAGGACTGAGCTGCTGAAAGCAGATCAACCTGCATACTTGGGTACTGTCAATGCCGACAATCAATGGATCCCTTAGTTCATGGTTTCTCCCTAGATGCTCTGACTACACAAGGTAGCCTCCATGAAGAAGGGTCCAACAGAAGTTGTGAGGTCTCAGAAAACTTGTGTCTAGAACTGCTTCATGTCTATTTTCAGACCCCTGATCAAAGCAAGCCACAAACCCAGCCTAGCTTCGGGGAGTGGGGAATGGGAATGGGAAATGGGGTGGAGAAAGGGAGTCTTGCCCTTGACAAGAAAAAACACCGTCACATTTCAAAGGGGCACACACAGAGAAATGGGAGGAATTTCTGTCTGTTTTCATCATCCTACCCCCCAAATTGCAAAGGTCTGTTTTCACTGACGATGTCCATTGTGGCCCACGAGAGCACTCTGTTTCACATCAGTCTTCATTTAGAAAAGCAAGATGGAACTTCTAAGTAAGATGGTGGTGGATTTAAAGCCACATCTGTAAGATCAAAGAGGAAGGAAAAAAGCTAAGAACCCAGAGATTCTATTCCTATAAAAGAAAGAGCTAAAGAAATAAGCCTAGGCAGGATTTTCCCCACAGCGCAGCAGCCAGACCAGCACCCGACTGCACCATGCTGCTTGTTTGTACTGGGTCAGGCCAGCCACAGCCTCTAGACTGTACTGCATGTGTTCTCATGGGTAGCCAGATCTAGAAGTCTCTGTCTAGAAATAGACAGAGGTAAACAAAGCATCCTCAGAGAGACATCCAGAGGAGTGCCAGTTGTGGAAATAAAAGCAGAAGCTCTTGAAGCTGAGAAACTCTCATCAGATATCTATATAATACTTGCCAAAGTAGGCACACACACACACACACACACACACACACACACACACACACACACCAGATACACAGATCTTTGTCTGAATTGTGAGTCTCAGGACTTGGCGTAGTAGCCAGCCATGTATGGCCAAAGTGACCTCCCAGGAACAAATGCAGGTGGGTAAGGCCTCTATATCCCTCAGACATGTAGTCACAGAAAGCCCCAACTATGAAAAGAAAGATTTCCAAAGTGTCAGGGTCACCAAAATCAACTGTAAAAAGCAGAACACCATGCAAGGAGGGGACTAACAAGGAAGAGAATGGGGTTCATCAACAACAGAGGGAGAGGAAAGGAACAAGAAGGTGATCATGTAGATTACAGAGATGATAAAAATACACACATATATCAAAATGCAAGGATGTAGCCAATTACTATACATTATTTAGGCATGTGAGCCAAAATTGCAAAATATCACAACATATTGCATCATTACAATAAAAATAAATGTTATATTTATTATTAAAGGTCCATTATTATAAAAAATGAAGCTGGTGAGATGGCTTATAGGGTAAAGGCACTTTCAGTCAAGTCTGAAGACCTGATCCTCACCCTTTGGACCCACATGGTGGAAGGGGAGAGCCAACTCCTGAAAGTTGCTTCTGACCTTTATACAAATACTATAATGTGTGTAGCACAAGCACTCTCTCTCTCTCTCTCTCTCTCTCTCTCTCTCTCTCTCTCTCTCTCTCTCTCACACACACACACACACACACACACACACACACACACACATATTGAAGAAGTGGAATAAAACAAATTAAAGAGTGTACAAACAAATAAAAACTAGAGGACACATCCAACTTGACAGCCACAAAACACAACACAGAAACACAGAAAACGTGAGATACCACCCCACTTCGACACCTCTACAAGTTTGCAGTTCCTCCACACAAGAGAAAACAGTCACGAGTAGCTGAAATGCCAGAAGTGTGTGATCTTCGAAAAGCAAGGCTCATGTAAGCAGATGCACAGAGGGAGATCAAAGTAAATGAGACAGTTGGTGATTTGGAGGAGAAATTTAAATTATGTAGAAGGAAAAAGAGCAAAGAAATTTAGACTCTAGAAAAAGACCCAAACAGAAAGTCTGGAAATAAAAAAAAATAATCAATCAATCAATCAAAAACCCCCACTGAAATGGAAAGCACCATCAACAGACTTATAAAGCAAGGGGCAGGGGTGGGTGGGAAGCAGAAGGACTCAAATGCATTTCCAAGGGCAGAAATACCAAAACAGCAATCAGGTCTCTCATCAGCAACCCTGCAAGTCCAGAAAACATAGAATAATAAGTTGATTTCTTGTACGTGAATGCCAATGAGATTGCTATACCCATCAGAATTATCAAATCAAGGGAGAAATAGCAATACTGACTATAAGCAAAAGCCATGAAATTCACGACAACAAACCCAGTGCTGTGGAAAACACAGGGGAACAGCAGCCACCAAGGAATAAGAAAGATAGTCTCATCCATCAGAGAACAGGAAGGAAACCATTTCACAAGAGGAACAGATGAACCTGGGAAAGCCTGGGAGGAGTTGCCAACTCTGAGACAGTAAACCAGCATCCCTTAATACTAACAGAGCAGGAAGAAAGGAACACCAGCAACCCAACAAAGCAGAATAATCAAACAAAACCACAGGAAATCAAAAGTTCCAAGAACAAGTTAGATGAACATAGTCTCAACTCACCAATTAAAACTTCCAGACTGACAGGCTAGATTAAAAAACATGCTACCTAAGTTCTTCACAACACATCCCTCCCTGGAACAGATATCTAAAACCCAAGAGTCAAAAGAAAGAAGTCAACCTACAAAGCAAATGGAGGTCATGAATAAGCTGTGTCAGCTGTTTTCACATCTGATAAAGCAGACATCAGAACAAAGCCAATCAAAAGAGATGCTGATAAGCAGAACAATTCACCAGTACTCGTAATAATCATAAACATCTGTGCCCTAAAATTTGGGGTTACCAATCCCATGAAATAAACACTAAAAGATATGTGAGATAAGATAGATCTCAATAAAATTATAGGAGAATAATTCAATAACACCTTCTCATCTTTAGATCAGACTTAAAGACAAAACTTAGCAAAGAAACTTTAGGATATTTAAAAACTACAGAATATTCATCCAATAAATATGGAACATACATCCATCTCAGCAGTGCATGGAACATCTCTAAAATTGATCAAATCATAATCTACAAAGTAAGCCTTCATGTGGTGGTTTGAATAAAAATGTCCCCCTGAGGCTCATAGGGAGTGGCACTCTTAGGTATAGCCTTATTGGAGTAGGTGTGACTTTGTTGGAGTAAGTGTGTCACTAGGGGGTGGGCTTTGAGGTCTCAAATGCTCAAACCAGGCCTAGTGTGACATTGGCTTCCTGTGCCTGCCAATCCAGATGTAGAACTCGCAGCTCCTTCTCCAGCACCATGTCTGCCTGCCTGCCACCATGCTTCCTTCCATGATGATAATAGACTAAACCAAGTGAGCCCCAATTAAATGTTTTCCTATATAAGAGTTGTCATGGTCATGATGTTTCTTCATAGCAAGAAAACCCTGAGACACTTAACAAACTAAAAAATTAAATAATTATTTGAGTCTTATTAGTCCACAGTAAGAAAAACAAATAGAAGTTGGCAAGAGAAAAAAAAAAACTATAAAAATATTTGCAAACTGGAAAATACATATTGAATGAAGAAATTCTTTGAAGAAATCAGGGATAGAACTTATTTCTAATACCTAGAATTAAATGATGAAAGCAGAGCCAGCAAAAAACTCTGTGATGCAGCTAAGATGGTTCTGAGAGCACAGTTTACAGTTAGTTAGTAGTTCTTACATTGAAAAATGAGAGAGATTTGTCTAAACAATCTGATGTTGTACCTCAGCGCTCTCAGAAAACAAGTAGCCAGAGTCAGGAGACAGGGCACACCAGACTGAGGCGGAATTGGTGAAATGAGAGAACCATGACTACACTCGAGCAAAGACTTGGTATTTTGAAAGGATAAGGTTGATGGCCCCTAACAAAACTAACTGGAAGATAGAGAAGATGAAAATTATTAAACTGTAAGTGAAATAGGAGCTGTTAAGAGACTCTAACGAAATCAAGAAGCTCATTAGGGTACTCGGAAAATCTAGACAAAAGCTGTAAATCTCAAATGCATCTGACCACCCAAGAGTAAATAAAGTTATAAACAACTTAAACATGCCCATAATAGGCAACAAGACTGAAGCAGCAATTAAGTCTCCACACAGAAGATGGGAAGAAAGCTCCTTCAGAGGACTACCTGCTATGCAGGATCTGAGTTCAAGCCTCAGCACTGTATAAAAAGCTGGGTGTGGCAGTGTGGTGATGTAGCTATGTAGTCCTAGAGATGAAGGTGGAAACAGGAGGATCTCTAAGGCTAACTGGTCAGCGAGGGTAGCATAGTCACCTGATGAGGAGAATGAGTCGTAGGTGCTGTAATTTGTTTCTGCAACCTCACTTTCTACATCAGCGGCCCCACCCCCTTTTTAGTTAGAAACAAAGTTATGAAATAATGGTTCTCACCTCATCTTTCTGCTTCTAGGAACATACGTACTCATGGACCTTAGTCATACAGGCTAAACTTCAAACCATTCTTGCTTGTGTTCCTTACCCATGCTAAAGCTACCAATAACAGAAAAGGCCAAAAATGATACTGTATTCCCTATAAGCATTGAAGAGAGAGAGAGAGAGAGAGAGAGAGAGAGAGAGAGAGAGAGAGAGAGAGAGAGAGAGAGAGAGAGGGAGGGAGGGAGGGAGGGAGGGAGGAAGGAAGGAAGGAAGGAAGGAAGGAAGTCAGTCAGTCCTGTGTATTATGGACCATTTTCTCTCCAGAGCACTAGGTCAGCTATGCCTTCTGGCTGGACCTGCCAATGTAATTAAAGATGAGTTCTCCAACTCCTTGAGTACAGTTTGATTTCATGAAGGTCTAATTTCTGCAACATATCTGGGATAACACTGTAATGAGACCATTGTAGAAGGGAAGGAGACCAGTAGGAGGTGGAGTATGTAAACAAGGCAAAGACATGGGGGACAATGGTCAACAATGAACAATCATGAAAATGCAATAGGAAACTCATTCATTTTTATGCTAATTTAAAAACTATTTTTTAAAGGCAGGATGGTGGGTGAACTTCCTCATGCAGAGCATCCTGGGTTGGTTATGGAGCCAAGGAGAGATGTCAGTGAAGTGCCCTGCAGGCAACTGAGTGCTTCTATCAGACATGGCAATCATCTCTCCTGCACTGGTCCCTATGACTTCCAGGGTGACACCTAAGTTCAGGTGTATGCAAAGTGACTTCCTACCTAAGCCTGGGAAGAGAAAGGTAGTGAATGACTGAATGGTCTGTCTGGGTTACTCTTCTGGTGACTAAATATACTGAAAAAAAGCAACTGAGGAGTGCTGTGAAATAATGCTTTTGTACACTGGTTTAATAAAACCCTGATTGGCCAGTAGCCAGACAGGAAGTATAGATGGGATAAGCAGACAAAGAGAATTCTGGGAAGAGGAAGGCTGAATCAGAAGACACTAGCCTGCCATCCAGGGAGAAGCATGTAATGGCACACAAGTGAAGCCATGGAACACATGGCAACATATAGATTAAGTATATTGTGTTAAATGTAAGAGCTAGTCAGTGGCAGGCCTGAGCTAATGGCTGAGCAGTTTTAATTAATATAAGCTTCTGAGTGATTACTTTATAAGTGGCTGTGGGGTCCGTGGGGCTGGGCAGGACTGGAGAAAACTTCAGCTACATAGGAGAGGGAGGATTTATTTAGGCTCACATTCTCATCATGTGGGGAGTCATGATGGAGGAGGAGGAGGAAAGTGGCCACATCCCATCCATAGTGAGAGGGCTGTGAAGGCTTAGCTAGCTTTGCCCCCTTTTCACAGGCCCTACACCAGAAGATAGCACTGTCTCCTATTAGGGTGGGTCTTTCCTCACCAACTATCCTAATCTACATAATCCCTTAGAGCAGAGATTCTCAAGCCTTGGGTCTCCCTTGACCCCTTGGGTGTTGACTGACCCTTTCAGAGGGGTTACCTAAACAATCAGAAAAGACAGATATTTGCATTATGATTCATAACAGTAGCAAAATTACAGTTATGAAGTAGCAATAAAAATAACTATGGTTAGGGGTCACTACAATATGAGAAAAAGTATTAAAGGGTCTCAGCATCAGGCAAGTTGAGAACCACTGCACCTGAGCATTGCCAGGGGCTCACTGAATCTAGAGAATCACTCATAGGTGTGTTCAGAGATGTCTTATGGGTGATTCTAGACCCTGTCAAGTTGACAATCAATGTTAATAACACAGTCTTAATAGGGAGCAAAACACATGTTCACCTGCACACTCACACACACTGCCATCCCATAGCAGTCTCCTGTGTGGCCACAGACACTTTAGATGTTTGGAACTCTTCAGAACAGTCTCAATGCACTGAAAATTATATTCTTAAATTATATCTCAGTTAAGAAAGGAGAAAAGATTAGCTAACACTGCCATTTCTGTGCAAAATTTTATTAGTGAGACTTATTTGTTCCAGAGATAATTATATAAATAGAATTTACTTGTCAATATCTAATTACCTTTGGGAAGACTTGCAAAGATTTTTTTCATATATTTTACATAGTAAGCACAGTTTCCCCTCCCTCCTCACTTTCTCTCCCTCCCTCCACCCCCAGTCTACCCCCAGCCCCCAATCAATGGGAAGGGCAGGCCTACCATGGGAGTCAACAAAGCATGTCATATCAAGTTGAGGCAGAACCAAGCTCCTCCCCTGAATCAAGGCTGGGCAAGGCATCCCAGCACAGGGACTACGTTCCAAAAAACCAGCTCATGCACTAAGGACAGACCCTAGTCCCACTGCTAGGGGCCCCACAAACAGACCAAGCTACACAACTGTCACTCACATGCAGAGGGTCTAGGTCAGTCCCATGTAGCCTCCCTACCTGTTGATCTAGAGTCCGTGAGCTCCCAGGAGCTCAGGTCAACTGTCTCTATGGGTTTCTTGGTCATGATCTTGACCCTCTTTGCTCATACATTCCCTCCTCCCTCTTTTCAACTGGACTCCCGGAGCTAGGCCCAGTGCTTGGCTGTGGATCTCTGCATCTGCTTCCATCAGTTACTGGATGAAGGCTCTATGATGACAATTAGGGTAGTCACCAATATGATTAGAGGAGATGGCGAATTCAGGCACTCTTTCCACTTTTGCTAGGAGTCTTAGCTGGGGTCATCCTTGTGGATTCCTGGCACCACCTTACTCCCTTAACCCATAATGGCCCCACTATCAAGAGGTCTCTTTCATTACTCTCCTCTTCTGTCCCTCCCCTAAATGGACCCACCTGAGCCTGCATGTTCCCATCCCCCATCCCCTCCACACACATACATACACCCTCCCCCCAGTTTACCCAAGAGACATCATCTATTTCCCTTTCCCAGGGAAATCCATTCATCCCTCTTAGGGTCCTCCTTGTTACCTAGCGTCTCTAAGGCTGTGAACAATTTCAAATAGCAGTGGTTATTTCATATTTAATATATTGGTATGTGTTTATATACAGATTGGGATTCTAAGAGTGGCAGGGCTGTTCAGTCTTTCCTCCTTCAGAGCTCTGGATACACCTTCAGCCACTTAGATATGTTAGCATGACTTGCTTCATCCACTGAAAGCTGATTACACATTCTCCATCATATTCTATATTGCCAACACTAGTCCATCACAATATAACATAATTATAATGATAATATTGGAAATTAGCTTAATATCAATAAAAACAGTTGTACAAACATGAGGTGTTTTTTGGTTTGAGTTTGGGTTTTGATCCTAACAACCAAGTTTATTTACATTGGAGCAAAAATTACATGTATTTAAGTATATGATTTTTCTTAATAAAAAAATGTATAGGCTTTTCCCAAATCTGGAACAGGGAAAGATTATGAGTTTTAGCTGTCCATAATTAATCAACTTTAATTTTTTTTCCATTTAAGAATGAGTTTTTCTATTCATGTTGAAGATGATACTGAAGTTGACCTGAAATCCAAATTAAATTAGTTGCTGTTGTTGTAGTTTGATTTGCTACCCCCCCCCCAAAAAAAGGAAAGAAAAAACAAAACACACACACAAAAAACTTGTGTTCTGGTTTTCTCTTGTGTCCCCACATTTGCAAAGGTACAATGCTATTTCTCACAGGTTTTAGCTACCAGACCCAAAGATGAGTTACGTGAGGACCTCCCCAAAAGGACTCTTCTAAATCCTAACCTCTGGAGTATGTGATGGAGCATCTGGAGAGAAGATGATCCTGAGTAACCGTGGCAGGCCCTGAAACCCATGGGCGTGGCCCTTCACTGTCAGAGGAAGACAGGAGATGACCATGTCATGATCCAAGAGAAGTCGAGGCTCACCTGCATCCACCCAGAGCTACTAATCATGCTTGAGGCTTCCTTTGGTATTCCCCAAAGCAAGCAATTCTACTAGTGCTTTGACTTAAGACTTCTGGTCTCCAGAGTGGAGAGAGTGAAGTTCGGTAGTTTAAAGTCGGGATGTAGTGTTCACTTCCTTTCAAAAAAATACATTTTATTTATTCTACACATGTGTTTTCAGTGTGTAGAGGTCAGAGGACAGCTTACAGGAGCTGGCTCCCCCAAGGGTCCTAGGTTCAAACTCAGGTTGCCAGATCTAGTAGCAGGCGCCTTTATCTTTGCCCACAAGCCTACAGAACTACCGCCTCTAAATTAACATTATTTGAAATCTCAGTGGTTTCATTTGAGTCTGGCTTTGGTTGAAAAGTAGTGGTTGTTACCTGAAATGCTTCTCATGTAAAAGACAAATGTGGATTTGAGGCTCATGCCTTCCTTTGAGCACATCCACGCACTTGACATGGAAATACCCAGTTCTTCATAACACATGTACAATGCACAGGGCAAAGCCAAAAGGAGAACCACACCCAGCCAGCCATGTGCACACATGGGCTAGGAGCCTCTGGGTGTGTGTTCTGTACTGATTTCCATTTTCTTTGTTCCTATTCTGATTTTCAGGATTCAAAGTTGCCTCTGGAAGGGATCATAGCCTGGCATCTGTTGTTTTCCTCAGCCTATTAAAATGTAAATTCATGCTTCTATGCAATTGTGACAGCCTTGGGTAAATGGTTAGATTTTCTGCTCTCAGTTCTTCTTCGCTGGTTAAATATTAATATGCATTGTTTTTCAGAAGTCGGCCTATTTATTTAAAATGTAGAGAAAATGTCATTTCCCTCATTTAGTCCCTCTGGTAAGCACCCCTCCACTCAAACAGTGTACTTTTTTTTAATTTATAATGCAGGAATCAAACCAAGGTCCTTGTGCAAACTAGGCAAGTTCTCTACTACTAAGCTGCACCCTCAGCCCCGATGTATTGTTTGCACTGGTGAAATATGAGCACATTTGCCAAACCAGGCTAGGACTGTCCTGTTGATTCATTTCACCTGCAGCAAGTGTGTGAGCCATGAGAAACACTCTACCGTCAGGCTTGGTGTTTATTTAGGAATGTGTGCAAAGCAGTTGTGTTAGTATGTCATTGCTACATGATAAAGCCTACACAGTTGGCAGCTTAAAGTACCATTTTATCATCTCCAAGTTCTATGGGTCAGGAGCCCAGTCCAGAAGGCCTGGATGCTCTGCCCAGAACTAGCCAAGTACTACCTGGGCTGTGTTCTTTCCTGGAAGGTCTGAGGGGAAAGCTCACTCTCTCCGTGTGCAGAATTCATTCCTTGCGGCCAGAGGCCTGACATCCACTTCTTAACATAGGACCTGCTGCTCCTGAGGCCGCCGATGGTACATTAAGTATCTCTCATACTGTAAATCTTGCTAGCATCCACTCCCACCAATGCTTCTAAGGGCTCTGTGATAACATCAAGGCCACTCAGATAAACCAGGACAATCTAACTTGAAAATGAGTTGATTAGCAACCATAATTATATCTGCAAATTCCTTTATGCCGAGTAAGGTAACATATTCTTTTTTATAAATATTTTTATTTAATAATTAATTTTTTTATGTATCAGCCACGGATTCTGGAGGGAGGACATGTAACATATTCGTGAGCACAGCACCCCTTTACTGTCACAATTCCGAGGAGGGTGTGGCCTGCTTTGGGGTCATATTGCTGCTTACTCCCACCCTCCCTTCACAATTAGTAAAGACAGACCCTGGCTTTGGACTTGGATGTAGCCTTTGCGTCATACCCTGCTTCATCCCTAAAGCCTATCTAAACCTAAGGCTGTAGGTATTGATGAAACCCTAGTGTAATAGCCAGGACCACAAGCTGCAGACAACACTGCCTGGAGTCAAGTCCTCAGTCCTCTCATCTGCCAAATGGATGGACTTGCCATAGGATTGATGATTAAATTACTTCATATTTGCCAAGTACCTGTATATCACATGGCCTGGTATATGTAGATGTGCTTTTACATCAACACTTAAAACTCACATTTAAATAAAATATAAGGAAATTAACATAAAGCATAAAAGACACAATAGCTGCAAAGACATTTTTTCTCAGTTTCCATTGGGATAATGCATAACTTTTTAAATAGATGAGATTTTCATGACTGTAACACTGTCCCACTTTTGAAATACACGTGCGAGATGGAGCCCATCCTCCTTTAACCGACTTTAAGCAGAAGCATTATTATGTACATGCATCTTATGCTCACTAATCAACTGAGTGTTTAATTGGATTCTGGAAAATTATGTAACAGAGACATAGTGAATTTTTTATGTTGTTTATTTTCAGGGAGGTCACAAGCTAGGAAAACAAGAACAAAGGGCCTTTTCTGGAATTTTTTTTTAAAGTCTTTTGTTTGTTTTAGAAAGGGGTGTTCTCTCTTTGGGGAAGGTCTTATTTACTGAAGGAGGCACTTTAACTGGAAGGGAAATCACATGGCTAAGAAATAGTTAATGCAGCTGTGGCTATGGCTGGCCTACCAACAACAGATGGCCGACTGATGTGCACAGTGGAAGTAGCCATAAAGCTCATGGCTGCCCCTAGAATGCCATGTCCTCTTCCAAGTGGAGGTGTCTCTAACATCTACAAAGGGGCTTCATGAATATTTATGATGTTTAAGACTAATAAAGGTCTGCATTGGCGTAACGGCACTCGGTGCTTATCAGACAATAACAGAAAAGGCAAGCGCTATTCACTCCTAGAAACACACACTCATGTATGTTGACAAAACATAACCCTAAGTGGAAGCATAATAAACATGAACTCATCACAAAGCCACAGATCCACGAGGCCATGAAGTCTTCCATGACACACATACATGAAATGATGTATGGTTCACAAAGAAAATGCTGGGAAACAATAGATAGCAAATCAAGTCAGAGGACACTGGAGACTGTCCCATACCTGAAAGATCAAGTGCACGGTAAAGGTTTCAGAAAAATGAATGAAAAGTGTAGTTTCATGTGGGTGGCAGATATGCTCTCAGGTGAAACACCTCAGGGGCGATCACACCTCAGCCTTGTTCTGAAGGTTAAGAGTAAAATTGAAGGCTTGACTGTTTTTTGTTTGTTTTTTGTCTTTTGTTTCCAGAAATCTGTGATATTTATTTACCATGTACCTAGCACTGTGTTATAAACTAGAGTACACATTCATTCATTCATTCATTCATTCACTCATTCATTCATTTTAGTTATATGTACGTGTAAGGGGATGTGTGTACACTTGCTCAGGCATGTATGTGGAGGTCAGAGGCTGGTCTCAGGTGCCATTGATTTCCATCTTATCTCTTGAAACAGAGCCTCTCACACAACCCAAGGGTCACCAATTTGTCTAGGGTGTCTAACCAGTGAGCTCCAGGGACCTGCCTGTCTTTCCCTCCCCAGCACTGGACATACTGGCAGGCTCAGCTTACAGAGGTGTTTGGGACCTGAATTCAAGTCTTCATGCTTATGTGGCAAGCAATTATCCCACATGAGCCATCTCCCCAACACAAAAACATACATTCAAAATAGACACACATTTAGTCAGAGATTACAAGTGTACACAGTCAGTCAGTGCTTTAAAAACTGTGACTTTATGGAGTAAATTAAAAATCACTTCTAATCTAACTGCATGTACAGGTGAAAGAATTGGAGACACAAGAGATACATCAGGTGTTATGGTTTCTTCCCATCTGCTCTATTTATGCTGCTCTCTACTTACAACCGCAATACTGTAAGTACCATAAAACCATCATGTGGAATTTGTGTGCTGTTTCTTGCTAAAATCCTACTCTCTATATTATTGTGTTTATACATGCTCAGATTCAGAAAGATATAAAATGCAACTTATTTCAAGAAACTTCTAAAATTGTATTTTTATTTTTCATGACTAGAAATTAAAAATGATCCATTCAAAGATTTTGATGAGCTTCTGTGAAATTTTTAAAAACAAGAAACACAAAAAGAGCTAGCAAACCTTAGTGTTGCAAGATATTTGCTGTTCTCAGTCCCTACCTCACTTTGGGAGAAGTGACCAGGTAGGTGGGGAAGGGCAATTCACAAGACTCCTCTCCTTCCCCTGTGGCTCTCTTCCCATGCCCTGTCAGTAGAGAGCTGGGAACCTACTCTATATAAGTGATGGGGCAGCCATTCCCCCTAAAACCTCTACCTATATGTGTAAAAATGTATGCACTGAGGAAAATTGCTTCATTTCACATGTCCACTGTCAGTTTCTACTGGAGAGTCATGATTAATGTTTTCATGCCATTTAATCTTGAATTAAGCAGACACTATAAAATATTTCAGGTATTCAGAAATGCATAAAAGTGGCATAATAATGAAAAACCTATTGGCCACATGTGTTAAATAATAAACACAGTTTAAATAATGAAGCAATAGCTATACACATCAAAAGCATTTGAACACCTTACATAAATGACTACATCCAAAATGTTCAAAGAACTATTAAAACTAAACAGTAAGAAAATAAAAATCTTGCCTTAAACCTAAGCAAACTAGACCATATTTCAACAAAGACAGACCAATTTCAATCTCACCCACCAGATGACTAACATCAAAAGGGATTACAATCCTTCGAACATGGAACCAAAGCAGCTTGTAACCAGTCCCCATGGGAATACAAAATGCTGTAAGTTTTTTGTAAAATAACTGGCAATCTCTTCCAAGCCATGATCTCATTAGATCCCATTTGTTAGAAAATGTGTCCTTGCAAAAACATAGGTGTGGATGTTTTAGCAACTTTATTTGTGATCATCCAAACTAGAAGTAATAGACCATTTAATGAGTGAGGTCATAAACTGGGATATGCCTTATCATGGAATACTATTCAGAAATAAAATTTAATGAGGTATTAACCACAAAAAGATGTGTGAGGACCCCATGTCTGTATTGCCAACTGAAAGAAACCATTGTTAAAAGGCTGTATACTGTGTTGTACCAAATACACTGTAGCATTTTTTAAATGGTAAAACCAATAAAGATGCTCATCAGTGGTTATTTGTGGTCAAGAGGAAAGTGTGAGGCACAATGGATAACTGAGAGCAGTAAGTGCTCTGTGGTTCACTAATGGAGAATACAGAACATTGTGCATTTGTCAAAATCCATAGTTTAGAAATCAAGGAATCAATCTTGGTGGACGCAAATTCCAAAATGATTTTAAGACATTAGGACATGCCAGGTAGGAATTCTGCTTATGACTATAGGAAGTAACTGTGACATCAATACAGCAAAAGACATACTAGATGAGAGTGAGGGAGTTCTGGACTTACATGGTGCTGGAAGGGAGGAAACGCTACAGAAATAGAGGTAAGGGGGACTGTATACAAACATGGAACTCCAGCTGAGCAATAACTTACTCACGGAGAGACTCACACACACACACACACACACACACACACACACACACACACACCACTGAAACTGAGCATACTGAAAGAATGAAAATTTGCAAACAAGAAGAGGAGATATCTAGAATGGTCCATGTCGTAGTGAGTTAGTTACAGACACCAGTATAAACTTACAGTTAGCGTAATACATGTGTAAATGGTTATGTGGATGAAAAGTGATAGATATATGGAGGTTGTCATGTGTCCCTATATTTCTTGGCTTTATTGGCTGGAAACCTGAAAGAAACAATACCCCGGTAGCAAGGAGTATGTTCAGCACCCAGATCTTAGGCTGCAGTGTCAGCCTATGAAAACAACTAGGACTCCTGGGAGAAACGGCCGGTTCTAGGATGGGTTAGAAGACCCACAAGAGGAGCCAGACACATCTGTAAGCCCGCAGGGAGGAAATAAGAAAAGGGAAACTTCATGTGGATCGAAGCCACAGTTGAGAGTAGTCTTTAAGCATTGCCTCCACCAGAAGAGTTCTCAAAGACAAGTTTAAATGACAGGAAACAAAACGGCATGTAAGAAGTACCCAGGGGTCTGTATCCTTGTAGAAAAGCCATTAAATAGGTCCAGAATGGGAAGACTGGACAGATCTTCCACGCAGAAATACACAGAGCCAACCAACTGCCTCAGCAGCTAAAAGTGCTTGTTTGCCATCGAGCCTGGCAACCTCCATTCCATCGCCAGGTTACAGTGAGAGGAGAAAAGCAACTCTCACAGGTTGACCTCTGACCTCCACGTGCGTGCATGGCATGTGCACACACACACACACACACACACACACACACACACACACACAAATAGAATGCAACTTAAACATACACACACAATCCATGTAGAGATCCTTCCCTCGAGGAAAGGGAGCCTGAACTGTACATGAGAACTGTGACTGTACACACTGACAACCTTCCAAAACCAGAACTAGAGAAAGAACCGGGGAAGGGAGCGTAACTTCAGAGAGGTGAAAACTGCCAAAACCTAATTCAGTCAGGAGGTTGGGCAACACCAACAGCCATAATTCTTGTTGTGATTATACTCCCTTGACCTGATGGGATGACAATGGCCTGCCAGTTCTGTCATGTTCCTAACGCCCAACCAAGACACTGCCAGATGGGGGTGGGGGGTGACAGCTAAATGTCATGTAGCATCCTGTAATATTTGGGACCTGCAAAGGGACAGTAGGTATACATAATGGAAACGCTGAGTGAAGTATGGAATTTTATAAAGACACACATCAATATTAGTTCATTAATACAACAAAGGCATCGGATCAGTGTAAGGTGTTGACACAGGGAGAAATGGCTGCGTAGAGTATGAGATTCCTCCAAGGTACTCTCTGAGCCGGGCTGTAAATTTAAGATTGTTCTGAAAATTAAAATCTATTAAAATTCAAAGTAGGTAATAAAATCTGCCTTTAAGTCCTTCATAGCATCCTATTAATTAGAAAGTAATGTGGAAATCTGCGATCACTCATCTCTCTTCCCTCTATAACCCACACTCAGTTCAAGAATATTTCCTAAAAACAAAAACAAGAAAATAATAGTTACCCCCAGACCCCAAACATAAGGCTCTTTCCCAGACCATTACCTCAGGACAGTTGCTTCTACCCAGCAGCCCTTTCCCTCAGATCCTGCCTGGTAAGTAAGTCATCTTGGGGGATTCAGTGCGAAGTCCTGGGCTCAGATGAGCCCCTCCCCCACCGTCCTTAATGGAATGATGATATATCCTCTCTTTCTCTGTGATTTGGTTACTATGGAGTGAATCTGCTTGCCCTCTGACCCTGAGTGTTTTGCAACCGATGGCATAGGAACTATGGGGAGCCCCCTTGAATTGCTGAATTTCACCCTACTCCAAAACTCCAGTGGCAAAAAAAAAAAAAGCTTCATTTTAAGACTTGTAGGCCCATGGTCACATGCCACCTAAAGTGCTTTGTGAGTCTACATTTCTGTTCTTCTCAAGTCCCTAGCATGTGTTTCTCTGATTTTATTTTTAATAATCTGTGTCCTCGCCAAGTTATGAACCCACTAAAGATGGGGCTGTTTCTTTCTTTTTTTTCTTTGTTCTTTTCTTTATCTGCAGTGTGATTGGGGTATCTGGGACATCCGTGGGAACAGAACTGAATTAACGACCAGCTCAAGCATACATTAAATGAGAGCCTGAGCTGTGAAGGTTTACAATTTTTGTAGGTTAACATCTCACACTATTTTTCCATGCCAAAATTTGGAAAGAACCGAGAGATAGCCGAGGGTCAGGCAGAGTATGTACAAAACATTAAATTTATTGCTGACAATGCTGAACTGGCAAAGCATGGCTTTGCTGTAGAGCTGAACAGCAGCTTTATACTTCTCCAAGCATTAGGCAGACAAAATACTTGCCAGAAGTTTCCCTTGGGGTGTGAGAATCAGCTCTCAAAGAACCCAAGGTAATTTTACTTTGTGCAATCAGTGTGGTCTATGGGGGTGGAAGAAAATCCAGCCTCCATATTCTGCCATATCCTAGAGCCAAGTTCATCTCATCCCCCTTTATCATATCATATGACCCTGGTGAAGAAAGGAGTATGTCCATCTGCTTTGGATAAATTCAGGACAGACCACAGAGTGACATTAAACGGAGAACAGACAAATGCTTAGCTTGGCCAGAGCCTGCCTCCTGCAGATGGAACATCCACTCACTTTCTTGGGAGTCAAACTAGATCACAGCTGCTTCCTTGGCAGGTCCAGGTGGTCTAAAATGCCTGCCTCACTTGGTAGTGCCCCAGGGAGTTGGCACTGGAGCCATCACTGTGTTTTACATCCTCCAGAAGCCTCGGTGGTTCCAACAAGTTCTTTCTTACATACTAGAAAAATGACATTCTATGACACATGATGACATCTAAATTCACCATGACTCCTAAGCAGAAGGCAGCAAGGTGCTGAATTCTGAACATTGTAGGAACATGATAGCTATTAAAAGTTCTTTCTTTTGTTGTTGATGAGACAAGGTCTCCCTGTGTAACCTTAAGTGATGTCAAATTATTCTGTGTAAGTTCCCTAAGCAGTGAAATTACAAATACATGCCAGCCCACCAAGCTGAAAACATCCAGTGATGCAGTCAACACGCGGGCACAAGGGCCCACAGTCATGCTGTTGGAAGAATTATTTACCCTTCATTCATTCTATACCATTCAATACAAGAGATGTGTTTCTTTTCTAAAATCACTGATAGTATATCCTAATGCAACATATATTCTAAAATTATAACATTACAGAGAATATTATAATAACTTTCTATATATTTTCATCTTCTATATAGTCTTCAAACAGGTAAAATGTCATGTTCTGCAAATATCCAGCTTTGTGGAAAGTTAGTGAACACACAATTCAAATCTCATGTGTAGATGATCCTAAGAATGTGATATGATTTTGCTTCCTAGTCATTTAATGCCACAGGTTTAGAAGTTTTGCTTGCTGATATGACCATCCAGGTGACTGGAATCCTGAGACAGGTGGGTGGGTTTATCTGCATACCAGAAACCCAGCCAGATGCCCAAGAAAGCAGCCAGAGCAGTTTACCTGGGCCTCTGGAAAATGACCCATGTTATCAATGTAGCATGTAAAATACTTATCATGCATGGCCATATACCTCTAGCCACTGCCTATGGCAGGCATTACTAATTGATCATAGCAGACTTCTGCCTTGACTTAGATGTAACCTACTTCAGCCAGAATTCAGGGCTGCCTCTACTTACTGGGGTGCCTTGCAGACATCTCCCTCCCACTCTAGGAAAATAGGAGTTTGACGTGGTTCAGAAAGGGTCTAGCAGGTCAGACAGAACCAGTGATTGGCTGTGGGATGCAGAGTGACTTCACAGGGAATGTTCACAAACCCGTGGTTAGAAAGGGCATCTCAGAGACTAGAGGCATCAGGGTAAAGTTTACAGACCCAGCCTAGAAGCATGGAGACTAACCAGATGGCTCCTTTGCTAATGAAAGTGCTGGAGAGCAGTTTAACCATTTTAAACAACTGCAGCAGAGATTGGGAGAAAAACAAGAACTTTTCCTCTTTGAAACAGATCAACTGGCTGGAGAACAAAATCTTACAGAGAAAGAAGAACTCTTATCTAGACTGGAGTTATGTTAAGGAGGCAAACTTGGAGAGCTATATATCTGACATGATTTATATTTCTGTATTTATAGAGATGTCCATAAATATTTATAAGATAACATCAGTATTTATAAGAGCCATGCTCTATTTTATATATAGTATACAATATTATAACAGTCTATGCAATATTTCACTATATTTTTCTGTATTCTGAACATACTTGTAAAAACAAACCCAGACAAAATATGTCTGGGAAACCAAGCATGCAGACCCACAGCCCGACTGTAGCCCGTATCTAAAATCATGTCCCAGTTTAGGCAGGATAGTGATCTCACATAGTCATCAGACAGCTCAGGACATTGGATGGTTCATGAACATATACAACCAGATCTTGCCTTATCAGATAATGTATTCCAGGAGAGAATGTGCTCACTGCACAGTGCTCAAAGAAGATTGCTTTAGAAATGGCTTCAGCAGCACATCTGTTTACATACAGAAGTGCACAGAATGGCGTTTGGTCTCATAAGCAAGTCCTGTAGGCCCACAAACATCATTTTGATCCAACTATTTAAGCAGCAAGTGAATAAATTTGCTCAACTGGTTATTCGATTTCTAGTCGGTTCTTTTCTCCCCGGCACATTAAAAGCTGCTGAATGCCAGTGTGTCACTAACAGTATAAAACTGTTGCCATGGGGGAAGTATAAATGTTGAAAAAGTTATTATTTTTGAAGAAGAAATGTTAGTTTAGTGGTAAGGATGGGATGGATGCAGAGTTCAGGGTCTGGATCTCCAGATGGAAGAGCACCTAGGATCACTCCCCAGGGAACTGGATGCCTGGTGTGCCCTTGAACTAGGCTTTCTTGTTTAACTCCACTCAAGACCTGCTGTCTGAGGGACAGCTTTATTTACAAGAAAAAGAGGAAAGAGAATGTGAGGGTTCTTTTCTTCTTACAGTAGAATTAACACAGACACAGAGATGGACAGTGTTCAGAAAGTGAGAGACTTTGGAGCACTCGGTCCTAAATGGGATGTCTTTATCAGATCCCTCCTTCCAGGCTCAGGGATCTATGAAAAAAGGACATGGAAAGATTCCAAGAGTCAGAGGTGGCAGAGGACTGAAAGGAAATAGCATTTTTCAAACACAGCAGGACTGATGCTCACAGGAGCTCACAGGGACTGTGACAGAATGCACAAGAAGACCTGCACAGGCTCAAACCAAACAAAATCCCAGCACAGAGAAGGGGAAGTGGCCACAAGCTCCCATCCCCAACCAAGAAGCTGTTTGCAGTTGATAGATGCTAGGAGGGGGAAAATCAATTTTTTTCCAATGGAATGTTACTGGGTATATCAACAACACACCAGGGCAAGCTCCATGCTCAGGGGGAGTTGGCCAACACAAAATGGACACCAGGAGTACTTTCAGGGAGGTGGATTGGGTTTTGTCTGTTTTGATTTTGTTTTGTTTATGTTTTAGAAAGAAGAAGAGAGAAAGCATAGAGTTGGCTGGGGAGGGAGGAAGTGGGTAGGATCTGGGGAGAGTTAGGAGAGGTGAAAACATGACAAAAACACAAAGTATGAAAAAATTTAATTAAAAAAAATATTAGGGAGGCTGAACAGTAGTGGATCACACCTTTAATCCCAGCACTTGGGAAGTAGAGGCAGGCAGATATCTGTGAATTCAAGGCCAGCCTGGTCTACAAAGCAGATGCCAAGACTGATACACAGAGAAACTCTTGTCTTGAAAAAACCACACACACACACACACACACACACACACACACACTAAGGAATACATGGGTACGTGAGAGAGAAAGAAGAAGCAGAGAAGGAAGGGGAATAGAGAGGAACAAAGAAACAGGATTTCTAAAAGACCAAGGAAAGGAGAAATTCCCAGATAAATTATATTTTATCCAGGAGATATAAACTGTAACGGCTAAAATCTGCTTTCCAAAAATAGTAATACCATAAGGAAATCTTCCTGGTAGGATGGTGAGTTTTAGAAAGTAGAATTTGAAATAGTGCATGTCAGATCAATTGAAATCACACTGAAACAAATTTAGTATACAGGAAGTGATTATAGAAAGGAAACTGAGTAATAATGATGTCTTGGTTAACAGTATTTGTGAATTACTTTTATTTCCCTCTAAGTGTATTATTCTGGTTATTATTCTCCAAATAAACATATATTACCTTAATGGCAAAATAGCAAAGCTATATATATTTAAAACACCTCATTATTTTTCTGTGTGTTTTAAGCACATGTAAAACATCCAGTCAATATTTAATATTGCAAAGTTTCTTTGATCAATACAATTACGATTTGACCTTTCAATATGTAATTAAAATACATACCCTAATGCACATTATATATTCTAATTAATAATAATTTACCATATGACATATTTTAAATAGAATTCACAAAATCTACTGGATTTGATAAGCTGAGTGTGTCTACAGAATCTAGTGTACCTGACCATGACTCAGAATCTAGCAGGTTAAGATGCAATGATAGTAATCTTACCTATATTGGTTTTAAAAATATGAATGACCTTACCAAATTTAGCAGTGGTTTTGATACTCACATTGAAGTTATCAACTGTGCCATGAACCACGAGCAAAAAGGGAATCACAGACACTTCTCACTGGTTCTGATTCTGATTGTACAGTTGACTTGTGAGTAATGCTTGCCATTTGCTTCCATGACCACACACACACACACACACACACACAGAGAGAGAGAGAGAGAGAGAGAGAGAGAGAGAGAGAGAGAGAGAGAGGGAGAGGGAGAGAGAGAGAGAGAGAGAGAGAGAGAGAGAGAGAGAGAGAGAGAGAGGGACGGAGAGAATTGGCAGATTGATGGATGGCTGTGGCTGAATAGAAAGGGTCAGGCACTGCTCAGATGGAGATTTAAGGATTCTCACACGGACATAGTTTTCCTCCTTCTACTATCCTGCTCCCTGTAGCCAAGCAACCTCCAGCTCACTTTTCAGGATGTCCACAGATGTGTGCAGAGAATGGCAGAAATGCTCGGGCATCTGACAATTTCTCTCCCAGAACTAGGAGCTGAGTCCACACTCTCTCCCATTTTTTGAAGCTCTCCATAGTCCCAAAGCTGGCAAAAAGAACCAATTTATTAAAAAAAAAAAAAAAAAAAAAAAAAAAAAAAAAAAAAAACCTGAGGCAATAGCATGGCATGGTGCAGCAAACCAGTAACCCAGCACTTGGAAGACAGGAGATCAAGGTGAGGCATTCTAGACAACTTGGTGAGTATCAGCCTAGCTGGTACTACAAAGCAAAGCCCTGTCTCAAAAAAAAAAAAAAATACAACAACACCACCCACAGCAGAAACGAGACCTATTCAAAGTCAGCAGGCTCTGGTGCAGGTATGAGCCTCTTTGGTACTAAACAGCAGTCACTTAGCTGGACCCCCACAGGAAGAAGAGTCAGCAAAGGTAACTCTCACCATTACAGTACTAACATCAGGCCAATGGCTGATCCAGGCAATCAAAGGTTCTAGCACACTGAGATGATCCTAGAGACCATTCCAGAGTCACTCTGGAGGACTTCAGCTCTGCTACTCCAGCTATCTTCTATCTGCCTGTCTTCCTGCCTGATATCTATCACCAGTGTCTCCATCTACCCCAGTCTCCACTTCCAAACTTTCCCATGACTTTAACATTTTTGTGCATGTTACTAATTTATCATCATTTTTTTCTTTACCAATTTTTTTTCATTTATTTTGTATACCAACCACAGTTTCCCTTTCCTTCTCTCGTGTTCCCTCCCCCCAACTCACATCTACCCCTCCCCATCCATTCCTCCTCCATTCAGAAAGGAGTAGGCCTCCCATGGGAGTCAATAAAGCATCATAAAGCATCGCATATCACATCTAGGCAAGACCAAGCTCCTCCCCCTGCATCAAGGTTGGGCAAGGCATCCCAGCATAGGGAATACATTCCAAAAAGCCAGCTCAAATGTCAGGGGCAGATCCTGGTCCCAGTGCTAAGGACCCCACAAACAGACCAAGCTACACAACTGTCACCCACATGCAGAGGGCCTAGTTTGGTCCCATGCAGGCTCCCCAGCTATTGGTCTAGAGTCTATGAGCTCTATGGGTTTCTCCATCATGATCTTGACCCCAAACCTTGCTCATATAATCCCTCCTCCCTCTCTTCAACTGGACTCCTGGAGCTTGGCCCAGTGCTTGGCTATGGATCTCTGCATTTACTTTCCATCAGTTACTGGATGAATACTCTCTGATGACAATTAGGGTGATCACCAATTTGATTACAGAAGAAAGCTAGTTTAGGCATCCTCTCCACTATTGCTAGGAGTCTTAGCTGAGGTCTTCCTTATGGATCCCTAGGAGTTTCCCTGATACCAGGTTTCAACCTAACCCTATAATGCCCCCCTTCTATCAAGATATCTTTCATTGCTCCCCTCCTCTGTTCCTCCCCCAACTTGACCAACCTGATCCCTCATGTTCCTATCCCCCTATCTCCTCCTCTCCAGTCCCCACCCACCCACCCACAGTTTACCTAAGAGATATCATTTATTTTCCTTTCCCAGGGCCATCCATGCATCTCTCTTAGAGTCCTCCTTATTACCTAGCTTCCCTGGGGCTATGGAAGATAAACTGGTTATCCTTTGCTTTATACCTAATAATCCACTTATGAGTGAGTACATTTCATGTTTGTCTTTCCGGGTCTGGGTTACTTCACTCAAGATGATGTTTTTCTAGTTCCATCCATTTGCCTTCAAATTTCATGATATCATTTTTTTTTATCACTGAATAATACTCCATTGTGTAAATGTACCACATTTTCTTTATCCTTTCTTCAGTTGAAGGGCATCTAGGTTGTCCAGGTTCTAGCTTTATGAATAATGCTGATATGAACATAGTTGAGCAGGTGCCCTTGTGGTATGATTGAGCATTCTTAGGGTATATGTCCAAGATTGCTATAGCTTGGTCTTGAGGTAAATTGATTCCCAATTTTCTGAGAAACTGTCATACTAATGTCCAAAGTGGCTGTATAAGTTTGTACTTCCACCAGCAGTGGAGGAATGTTCCCCTTACTTTACATCTTCTCCAACATAGGCTGTCCTCAGCATTTTTTTTTTATCTTAGTTGTTATGATAAGTGCAAGATGGTATCTCAGAGTCATTTTGATCTGTATTTCACTGATACCTAAAGATGTTGAACAATTCTTTAATTACATTTCAGCCATTTGAGATTCTTCTGTTTAGAATTCTGTTTAAATCTGTACCCCATTTTTCAATTAGATTGTTTGGTATTTTGATGTCTAGTTTCTTGAGTTCTTTGTATATTCTGGAGATTAGCCCTCTGTCAGATGTGGAGTTGGTTAAGATCTTTTCCTATTCTGTAGGCTGCCATTTTGTCTTAATGACAGTGTCCTTTGCCTTACAGAAACTTTTCAGTTTCAGGAGGTCCTATTTATTAATTGTCGATCTCAGTGTCTGTGCTACTAGTGTTATATTTAGGAAGTGGTCTCCTGTGCCAATTCATTCAAGACTACTTCCTACTTTCTCTTCTATCAGGTTCACTGTAACTGGATTTATCTTGAGGTCTTTGATCCACTGGGACATGAGTTTTGTGCAGGGTGATAGGTACTGATCCATTTGCAATCTTCTACAAGTGAACTTCCAGTTATGCCAGCACCATTTATTGAAGATGCTTTTTTTATTCCATTGTATAATTTTGGCTTCTTTGTCAAAAATCAGCTGTTCATAAGTATGTGGATTTACATCAGGGTCTTTGATTCAGTTCCATTGATCCACCTCTGTTTATATGCCAATATCAAGCTATTTTAATTACTATAGCTCTATAGTAGAGATTGAAGTCAGGGATGGTGATACCTCCAGAAGTTTCTTTATTATACAGGACTGTTTTAGCTATCCTGAGTTTTTTGGTTTTCCACATGAAGTTGAATATTGTTCTTTCAAGGGCTGTGAAGAATTGTGTTAGAATTTTGATGGGGATTGCATTGAATCTGTAGATTGCTTTTGGTAAGATTTCCAGTTTTACTGTGTCAATCCTACTAATCCCTGAGAGATCTTTCCGTTTTCTGATATCTTCTTGAATTTCTTTCTTCAAATACTTAAAGTTCTTGTCATACAGGTTTTTCACTTGTTTGGTTAGAGTTACCCAGAGATGTTTTATATTATTTGTGGCTATTGTAAAAGGTGTTGTTTCTCTGATTTCTTTCTCAGCTCATTCATTAGTTCTATATAGGAGGGCTATTGATTTTTTTTTAGTTAATCTTGTATCCAGCCACATTACTGAAGGTGTTTATCAGATATAGAAGTTCCATGGTTGCTTATTATGTGGGAAGGGAATTTTTGTTTGTTTGTTTTGTTTTGGTCCAGTCTGTTTGGTATTCTGTAAGCTTTGTATATCTTTATAGACATGTCCTTATTTAGGTTGGGAAAGTTTTCTTCTATGATCTTGTTGAACATGTTTTCTGTGCCTTTGAGCTGGGATTCTTCTCCTTCTTCTATCTCTATTATTCTTAGGTTTGGTCTTTTCATGGTGTCCCAGATTTCCTAGATGTTTTGTGTTAGGAATTTATCAGATTTAACATTTTCTTTGACTGATAAATCTATTTTCTCTATCATATCTTCCATGCCTGAGATCCTGTCTTCCATCTCTTGTATTCTGTTGGTGATGCTTGTATCTGTAGTTCCTGTTTGTGTACCCATTTCCAGAATTCCCCCAGTATGTGTTTTCTTTATTGTTCTAGTTCAATTTTCAAGTCCTGAATCATTACCTTCACCTGTTTGATTGTTTTTTCATGGCTTTCTTGGCTTCCTTTAAGGGATTTATTGATTTCTTCCAATCTTTGTTTGTCTTTTCCTCAATTTCTTTAAGGGAATTTTTCATTTCCTCTTTAAGGGTCTCTGTCATCTTTATAAAGTTATTTTTAGGATGGTTTTCTTGCGTTTCATCTGCATTGGAATGTAGAGGTCTTGCTGTTGTAGGATTGCTGGGTTCTGGTGGTGCCATCTTGCTCTTTCAGTTGTTGGATATATTCTTAAACTGGTGTTTATTCATCTGTTCTTCCAACTGGTGTGGTTTGCACCCGTGCCTACATAGTCTGCTGGGTTTTCAGGGGAGGGCTGGCC
Source organism: Onychomys torridus (assembly GCF_903995425.1). Lineage (NCBI taxonomy): Eukaryota > Metazoa > Chordata > Mammalia > Rodentia > Cricetidae > Onychomys > Onychomys torridus. The sequence goes on along the minus strand of NC_050457.1, from coordinate 70,166,409 downwards.
ACAGTGAGGATGTTCAGATGAGTGGTCTTGTGTGGTGGAGTGGTTCTTGGAGTGACAGAGTCCAGAAGGTGGCAGGGGTGGTAGTGTAGCCGAGAGGCAAGTCTCTCACCTGCTTGCTGGCTGGTGGGGACTGCACCAGAGCAGTGGAGTTCGCCAGAGTTGGAGAAGGGCCCAGCTGCCTTACTGGTGCTGGAATAGAAGGAGGAGGGCCATGGCAGCATGAGATGTAGTTTAGGGTCTGGACTTGGGGACAGTCCAGCTGGGAGGCCATTCACTCCCCTGTTTTTCCAAAGGGTGTGGTTTGTGCCTGTGCCCATGTAGTCTGCTGGGATGCGGGGAAGGGCTGGCCATGGGGAGGATGTTCAGGTGCATGGGTTGGGCAGCAGAGTCTTGGAGGGACAGAGTCCAGTGGGTGGTGGGGGTCATAGTCTAATTTATCATTCTTATAAAACAGTCCAACAGACTCCTAAGACCACAAGGTAGCCTTTTCTATGTTGGTCCCTGGGCCAGCAGTATCAGAACTACATGGCACATATTTGAAGTGCAATTATATTAGTTTCATAGTCAAAGTGTTGATTAGAAACCCTGGGGTTTATTGAACCCAGGTGATTCTGATTCAGCTAAAGAGAGAACCCCTGTCATGGGATGTCAGCACAACTCCTTTCTGACCATCGGAAATGCTGAGCAACATGGTTTTTGATGCTTGCACACTTTCACCACAGTGAGGTGGTATTTTATTTGTGCTGAAATGTGGTAATATTTTATTTGTGCTTTGATAAATAAAGCTTACCTGGAGATCAGAGGGAAAAAACCAAGTCATTATAAGTAAAGAATTCAGGCAATGGTAGCACACGCTGCTGTAAATAAATTCTCAGCCACACTCCTGTAAACATCCCCCAACTGAACTCCCTGGGTCACAAAACAAAACAAACACACAATAAAGCCATGAAAGAAGAAACAGGGCTAGTTGGGAGGAGGTGGGATCCTCGGGAGTGGGTGGGTCACAAGAAGGGGTAACAGGGCTGTGTGAGTGTGACTGAAACACTTTACAGGTGTGCGTGAAGATATCATACTTGGCAAGCAGGATCTCTGTGTGTTCAAGGCCACACTGGAAACAGAGCCAGGTGTGATGGCACACACCTTAAATTCCAAAACTAGTTAACCATGGAGGTCTGGAGGTCTGTATAGATAGACAGGAAGTTACAGAGCTGGGCAGAAAGAGGAAGTGATGTAGCTAGGTGGAGAGAACAAATCAGATGGCAGAACAGCAGGGCCTATATGCCTGGGTAGACAGGAAGTCACAGCATTCGGAAGCTGCAGAGTTGGTGAGGTAAGGGCAGCTGGTGGCTCTCCCTTTTCCTGTGATCTGCCTAAGGCTTTCCCCCCTATATTTGACTCCATGGTTTTTGTTTAATAAGACCATTTAGAAATTCATCTACACCACAGACTTCATCACACACAATGTGGTATACTTTTTATGTTGGAGAGTCTTAATCTATTATACACCTATTAAATGATGTGTGTAGAACATCATTTTAAAATGTCCTCTGTTAAAAGTTATAAAAGTTAAATATTTCTTCTGAGTCATTAAAATATCACAAATATAATAAATAGCTGGTAAAACAATTTTATTGTATTGTGTGTGTGTGTGTGTGTGTGTGTGTGTGTGTGTGTGGGAGAGAGAGAGAGAGAGAGAGAGAGAGAGAGAGAGAGAGAGAGATTCAATAAAAATAAAACCCAGCAAACTCATCTTTTAGCAAGATGACTCTTCTCAATGGTTCACAGACCCTCACATACAGCAATCATCTTGACACCATAGGAACGAACTAGGATGAGTCAGCACTGATTCTGTTAGAATTTATTGTCAAATGTTAGAAAGCTATGTGTGCATAAATGAATACAAGGGAGGAGAACATTTGTTAAGACATCCTATGCTTAATTAATTAATATCCCTCTAAATTGTATGATACAATCACTCAGCAATCCAGCATCAAAATTTTTGTGAATAACTAAAAGTATAGCTTTGTATTTGTGGAAAATAAAAAAAAAAATAGAATCAGCTCAACTAACAACATGTTTGTTACCCTATTTAAAAAGTATTTTCTGATGAAATAATCTCATTCAAAATGTTTATCCAACTTAACCAAATGACACTATTGAAGTGGTACCTTGCATTGTTCAGTTTACTCATAAGCACTTAGGAAAATCAAGTGTTGTGAAATGTATTACTGTGTAATGGCTTTTTAATGCTTTATTAGCATCTTAATTAAATGCAGTAACGTGTTTCATTATGATATCATCATGCACACCTGTAATATGTTTCAATCACACTCACACAGCCCTGTTACCCCTTCTTGTGACCCTCCTACTCCCGAGGATCCCACCTCCTCCCAACGAGCCCCGTTTCTACTTTCATGGCTTTATTGTGTGTTTGGTTTGGTTTGTGACCCAGGGAGTTCATTTGGGGGATGTTTACAGGAGTGTGGCTGAGAATTTATTTACAGCAGCGTGAACAACTTACCAGTGGTGGTACACTACTAAAGAAAGTAATCTCTCCATCCTCCATCAACCCCGTACTGGCTAGGAATCCCCAGGGAACTCCGTCCCCATCCATGAGGGTGTGTGAAGGACACAATCTCATACAGATCTTGTGCAGATAACCACAGATGATGTGAGTTCCAGAGTGCAAAGGCCAGGGAGAGAGCTCAACAGCTCTACTCTTGCAGAGGACTCAGGTCAGGTTCCTGATACACACCACTAGTACAACTCCAGTTTCAGAGGCTCTGAGACCTTCTTCCAGCTCCAGGAGCTCCAGGAATTCATGCAGTGCATACACACACACACACACACACACACACACACACACACACACATACACACACACACACACATCCATACAAACACATAAAATAAAAATAAACTGATCTTTGAACAATTTTTAAAAGGATAAGATTACAAAGGTGATGATTTTCCAAGGACACCCAGGACCAGGAGTTTGGCTCTATACATTGTCTGTTGTGTACTGTAAAGGGCAATATTTGTATGCACTCTCAAACACATGTCTGTTCCTGGATATAAACAATACAGTGACTCTAAAATGACTTTGTTTCAACAGGAACTTTCAATATAGTCTTATTAAAATTGAAGACACAACTTAGCTCATGATTTCTAATTAGCCAAATGAGTCACCACTGTCAAACTCACAATGACAGCCTTAATTTCTGTCAGGAAAAAAAAAAAAAGTATTGGCTTCATTTTTAATTAAAAGTGTTGATATGCATCTCTTGACCAGTCTTCCTGTTGCTGAATTCAAAGATGGAGAGAGGGAGGTGAAGAAAGCTGAGATGCTGCTCCATGAACTGCTCACTAAAGAAAAGGGGAAATTGCTGAGTCAATCACGACTTAGCCCATGTTGCCTTGCCGCTCATCCTCCTAAGCAAAGCACCCTGTGCTGACAATGCAGGATGGATTGGAAGTCATTATCAACATCAGAAGAAGGCAAAACACCACCTTCTAGCCCTGCACCATAGACTTAAACTGAGATGATCCAAAACAAGCCAATATTACTTCTCCTATCCTATGCTTACTCTCTACAACCAAGGGAGGAAGCTCAGTCCTGTGGGGATTATGCATTATAGGCACTGGATAGTGACTCCTCAGGGGATCTACATCTCTATGTCCTAATCTTCAGGGGTGCTGGCAAATGGCACATTATTTGCAGAAGGGATCAAACTGACAACCACAGGTGACAAGAGCATCTCGGATTTCAGGTAATCACAGCATCCTCACAGGGAAGGTCAAGTGGAAACAGGCAGAGTTAGTGATGCTGGCCGAGCAAGGGAGGATGCTCACGGGAGTCTCAGGAGGGAGTGGAGCACCATCAACACCTTTGTGCCAGGCTTCTGGCCTCCAAAATGATGACCAATTTCTATTTCAAGAGATGCCCTGCTTTGTGGTACATTATTACAGCCACCACAGAAAGTCAACACATACTTTGGAAGAGGGCTGGTACCTCTCTGCCTCTTAGAAGATGAGAGAAGGTTTAGGAGGCTGCCTTTATTTCGTGTTGTAGGAAAGGTAACTGGCACGGTCACAGAAAAGTCAAAGTTAACGTCTCCTTTAACCCTGGCTAGGAAGAGCTAGTGGTCAGCTCAGGGCAGGTGAGACACTTCAATACGTTTACCTTTGTAAGAGAAAAGAAGGTGTTTGATGTTGCTTCTGAGGTCTTCATTTATGAATTGATGAATGGGAACTTAATTCAGACTTTAGCAACCTTGAAGGCACTTGACCATTAGCAATAAAGCTGACATGTGTAAGGCAGAGTGAATAAGGGAACAGTTTCCAGCAGCAAATGTAAGAGATGAAATATACCTACCCCAGGCCCCTTTCACCTCAGGCTCAGACAACTCATGCTCCACCACTCTTCGCAATCCACACAAATTCTATTCTCAAGAAGTCTAGACTCTGTTCTGAGTTCCACAACATCTTGGCTGTGTTTCTGGGTTAGAGTCTTTGTCCAGCTCCTTATTTAGTTGCTCATTCTGAACCCAGTTCCAGTGATTATCAAAAGACTGTTCCACTCTTGTTGGGTGACAAAGGATGCCTACATTTCAGGTGCCTGCTAGAGGTTATATGGAATGTACCAAAAGGCAAGAAGTACCACTTTGCAGCCCAGAGAAGAACCACATACAATAGTCTCTCAACATCCTTGGGAGACGTTTATGGGACTTACATGAGTACCAAAACAAAAGGATTCCCCAGTCCTTTACATAACATAATACATAATTTGAGCTTTTTGGAACCCAGTGCCTAAGGTGTGACCTTACGCAGCCTTGGTGTAGTGGGGAGGGGCTCAGACATGCCTCAACTGAATGTACCAGGCTCTGCTGACTCCCTATGGAAGACCTTGACTTGGAGGAGGTGGGAATGGGGAGGAGTTGGAAGAAGGCTGGGGTGCAGGAAGAGGGAGGAGGGGGATCTGTGGTTGGTATGTAAAATGAATAAAAAATTTCTTAATACTAAAAAAATTTGAAAAAGAATAAAGTATAGAAGTTGCATTTAATTTTCACATAACCCTTTGTATGCTAATTTTTCTCCAGACAACTCAGAATGCCTACCAGTGATGTGCAAATAGTTGTTACAATGTACTGTTTAGGAATCAGTAAAAATAAAAACCCAGGCTTACATGAGATACAACCATCTTAGTCCTATACAAGTCAGCAACAAGGTAGCATTCTATTCAATATTTTCCATGTGCAGTTGATTAAGTCCAAAGATACCAAGAGCTAACTGCACAGAGGGCTCTGAGTCATACACACCTTTGTTCTTAATTTGGCAGTTCTTTAAAAGTAGAGTTACTTCAGTGTTTTTGATCTTAGCCATTCTGACGGGTGTAAGGTGGTATGTCAGAGTTGTTTTGATTTGCATTTCTCTGATGATTAGGGATGTTGAGCAATTCCTTAAATGTCTTTCAGCCATTTGAGCTTCCTCTGAAGACAGCTTATGCTGGAGAGGATGTGGAGCAAGGGGAACTCTCCTTCACTGTTGATGGGAATGCAAGCTTGTATAGCCACTTTGGAAATCAATATGGCACTTTCTTAGAAAACTGGGAATCAATCTCCCCTAGGACCCAGCTGTAGCACTCTTGGACATATACCCAAGGAATGTTCAATCATACCACAAAGGCACATGCTCAGCTATGTTCATATCAGCATTGTTTGTAATAGCCAGAACCTGGAAACAACCTAGATACCCTTCAACTGAAGAATGGATAAATAAAATGTAGTACATATATACAATGGAATACTACTCAGCAGAGAAAAACAATAACATCATGAGGTTTGCAGGCAAATGGATGAATCTAGAAAAATTCATCCTGAGTGAGGTAACCCAGACTCAGAAAGACAAACATGGTATGTACTTACTCATAGGTGGATACTAGATGTAAAGCAAAGGATGACTAAATTGCTACCCACAACTCCAGGGAGGCTACCTAATAAAGAGGACCCTAAGAAAGAAACAGGGATCGCCCAACGACAGAGAAATGGATAAGATCTACATGAGTAAACTGGATGGGGGTGGGTGGGTAATGAAGGGCAAGGGTCGAGGGAAAGAGAGCTTAGGGGAGAGGGAGATCCCAACTGGATCAAGAATAGAGAGGGAGAACAAGGAAAGAGATATCATGATAAATGAAGACTTCATGTGAATAGGAAGAAGCAAAGTGCTCGAGAGGTCCCCAGAAATCCACAATGATACCTCCACATAGACTACTGGCAATGGTCAAGAAAAAGCCTGAACTGACCTACTCTGGTGATCAGATGGCTGAACACCCTACCTGTCATGATAGAACTCTCATCCGATGACTGATGGAAGCAGATGCAGAGATCCATGGTCAGGTCCCAGGTGGAGCTCCAGGAGTCAAATCGGCAAGAGAGAGGAGAGATTGTATGAGCGAGAGATGTTGAGACCATGATTGGAAAAAGCACAGGGACAAATAGCCAAACTAGTGGAAACACATGAACTATGAACCAATAGCTGAGGAGCCTCCAACTGGATCAGGCCCTCTGGATAAGTGAGACAGTTGATTAGCTTGAACTATTTGGGAGGCATCCAGGCAATGGGACCGGGACCTGTCCTTAGTGCATGAGATGGCTTTTTGGAAACTTGGGCTTATGCAGGGACACTTTGCTCAGCCTGGGCAAAGGGAGGAGGGGACTGAACCTGCCTGGACTACCAGGCTGAGCTGAATCCCCAGGGGAGTCCTTGCCCTGGAGAATGTGGGAATGTGGGGTGCATTGGGGAGGAGGTGGGAGGACAGGGGAATCAGGGGCTGATATATAAAATTAAATTAATTATAAAATTTTTAAAAAGAATTTAAAAAGTAGAGTTACAAGCTCTTTCCAAGCCTAACAGAGTCAGGGACTCCCTGTCACAGGTTACACTTGTGTGAAAACTTTTAGCAGGCTCATAGACAGAAAACCCAGTGCTTCCAAACGCTATTTATTCTGCACATAAGTCAGAATACCAAGGAGACACATGCTTGGTCACCTTATTTGATTTCATGTGAAAATGCTTTTAGGGTTTTACTATTCAATTACACTACACAATTGTGCTGTAACTCTGTTGATTTTGTAGCCAAAGCATCACAGGTTAGTTTCATCACAGTGTCTTCACAGAACCATGAGAAGCCGCTGTCAGGTCCTCATGGCAAAAATGAGTAGTTCCTTTGACCAAGTATTGATAACATGGGGACAGCACAGATGGCAGGTGTGACAGGTGTGACAGGTGTGATCACAGGTCTGACAGGTGTGACTGACAGGTGTAGCATTGGGGCTGGTTATCACCCCTCCCTCTCCTATCAGCCTCATCTTGGGCTCCTCTTATTTTCTTTTTCACTCCAGTTTTCTCACCTAATCTTTTAAAGGTCCACTTACTACTAAGGAAGACAGCAGTAACTAAGGCCATCTGGGACTCACGCTAGAAAGGATGAGTTTATGAACAAGCAGATATCTAGTTTATAGTTTAACCTGTTTTGTGTGGCTAATAATATAATTCCAGAGACCAGGTGAGTTATGAAGGAAAATGTGTATTCTGGTTCATGTTCCAGAAATGCAAGGTTAAGGTCGTGTGTCTGGTGATGGCCTCTCTACCTGTGACATCCTGAAGCCATGTGAGGCATCATGCATCGAGAGCCCTGGTCTCTGGTCCTCTTCTTACAGAGCCCTAGGAATCCACACTGGGTCACACCCTGGTGTCTTTGTCTAATCACTTGCTGCATGTGAGGCATCATGCATCGAGAGCCCTGGTCTCTGGTCCTCTTCTTACAGAGCCCTAGGAATCCACACTGGATCACACCCTGGGTTTGTGTCTAATCACTTGGTGCGTGTGAGGCGTCATGCATCGAGAGCCCTGGTCTCTGGTCCTCTTCTCACAGAGCCCTAGGAATCCACACTGGGTCACACCCTGGTGTCTGTGTCTGTGTCTAATCACCTGGTGCAGTCCCCAGCTCTGGACTCCTTCACAGATAAAGTCTCTATTCTCTAAGAGTCTCATAATGGAGAGGAAGCTTCAAGTCATGGAGACTCAAGACACCTGCAGAAATGACCCCAGGTCACAGCCATACTGACCATCGCTTCATCTGTGCTTCCCCCATTTCTTCTCACCTCTCTCAATGACACCCCTCTCCTACTCAATGATTTCCATGAGATGGGCTTTTCCGAAGTTCCCCATCAATAGCATGAAGAACCCTAGACCAGCAAATCTTTCTGTAAGCATGGTAGTAAAATACTTCCCTCCATCTATGGGGTGAAAACAAGGATGTGCCATTGTAAATTCAGACAGAAAAGGTGTGCAGTAAATAAAAATTTGGCTTCAAAAAGGCATTTAAAATTTATTTTGCATTTAATTAAAATGTAATTATAATATTTGCCCCATCCCTCACATCCCGTCCACCTATGCCCCTCAAAATTGTGGCCTTTCTTTTCTTTAACAATTGTTGTTATGTATATGTATAAATAAATAAACATATAAATACAACCTTCTGAGGCACTCTGGAAGTGAGTGTGGAAAACAGTCAAAGGGCTAAAAATAAATAGGACCCAGTTATACCACTCTCTGTCATGTGTTCAGTGGATTTGATATTCTCCATAGACACTTGCTAAGCCATGTTCATTATTGCTGAATTCACAATAGCTAGGAAATAGAAAACACCTAAATGTCCTTCAACTAATTAGTAGATAATGAAAGTGTGGTCCATATGCACTATGGAATATTATTCAGCTGTAAAGAAAAATGATTCATGAAATTTGCAGATAAATGGACAGAACTAGGAAAGATTACGTTGAGTGAGGTAACCTAGAGCCAGAAAGACAAGCACCCATGTTCTCCCTCATCCAAGGCTCCTAGCTACAAATCTTCAGATGTGAGTACATATTCTGGAGTAACCATGGAAACCAGGACAGTAAAAAGGACCATGGAGGTGGGAAGAGTAGTAGGATATAAGTGGTATGAAAAGGGAAATGGGAAAAATGGGCAACAGCTTGAACTGGGGTTGGGGAGGGAAAATAATACAGAAGGAAAAGAGGGAATAAAACATTGAAGATAATTGAAAAAGACATGGGAAATCAATACTTACAGCTAAAATTTATACCTAAAATTACTATGCATGTGTACACACACACAGAGTGAAATCACACCACTTTGTGTGATAATATTCCCTCCAAGAGCTTTACATCACCTAACAAAACCCCAGGACTAGTGGTCTGGAGAATCCAAGAGACTCAAAAAATCACAGGCCATTGTTCTCACCCTTGGTTGCTTCCCAGAAGTTGAAGGCAGGTCCCTATTGCTGAAGACATCACAGGAATTCATGGGACACAGGCCTGGGAGGATCAGAGCTAGAACTGACTTGAAAGTCCTCCCTGAGGACTAGCTCTCATGCAGGCAGTCTAAAAAGCTCCTGTAAGCCTTTTGGGTTTTTTTTGTTTTTTTTTTTGTTTGTTTGTTTGTTTGTTTTTTAAGAAAGACACAATAAAGAGATAACCAATTTTTTAAAATTTGTTCTTAAACATTTTTGTTTCTCAATAACATCATGATCTATATCCTGGATCTTCCTCCCCCAAACTGATTTTTCCAGTTGCCTTCCTACTGAACAACAAACACCAGACAGCCAGCTTATGCACCACCGGTCCATTCGGAGACTGCTTTGTTTATAGTGTGGGCAGTTTAAGTAACACAACCACCTGTTCGCATGCTCCACCTCAGTTTAGACTGCAATACATTTCAATAGGATGAACTGGCTATTATAACTCAATAACCGTCACCTCCAAATGTGTCTTCAAAGAAAATCATAAAGGTAAATTGAGAAGAACAAGCTTCTTTTTATGTTTTTCCCCTGGGAGGCATTTGATTTGAAAAGAGCTGTTACCCTACCAGAGCTGCTTTCTGGCAATTCACAAAGGGAGATTTGTAACTAATTAGGTCCCCTTTGCTAAAACTAAGACAAAAATGAATCACGGAATTGACCCTTTTAAATGTGGCATCAAAGATATTTGCAGATGTTGACAACAGGAAAGCAGATGATAAATGGGAAAAGTTAGAACAAATGCAGTCAAACATGTTTTAATGCCGGAAAATGTGAACAAAATTACGAAGAGATCAAAGGGAATGAAACTTCAGTAGCTGGAAATCAAACAAAGGCCGAACTCAAAGTCACTTGTCTTTAGCTTGGGGGTTGCGCAACTGGGGCCTAGAGAAAATATTTTCTTCCATTATGATATAAAACAACAGAAAAATGGGGGTTTGTTATCTTATTTACATCGAGGAGTTTCTCTTAATTTTGATTTAAACATTTTAATAGACATCATGATAATTTGAGTGATAATGGCTCATATATTTGAATACTTGCATCCCCAGGTGATGGGGCTATATGGGAAGGATTAGGAGGTGTGGCCTTATTGGAGGAGGTGTGTCATTGTGGTGGGCTTTGAGGTTTCTGAAGACTTGCGCCATTCCCAATATGCTCGCTCTATCTATCTATCTATCTATCTATCTATCTATCTATCTATCTATTATATCTATCTATCTATCTATCTATCTATCTATCTATCATTCATCTATCTATCATTTATCTACCTATCTTTCTTTCATTTATCTATTATTTATCTATCTATCTGTCTGTCTATCTGTCTGTCTATCTATCTATCTAATATATCTCTGCCTCCTTATTGTGCATCAAGATGTGAGCTCTCAGCTGTTCCTATGATCATGCCTTTGTTCAGCCACTGTGGACTCTAGTCCCTAAAAACGGTAAGCCTAAATGAAGCACTTTCTTCTTAAGTTGCCTTGGTCATGGTATCTTATCACAGCAATAGAAAAGTCACTAAGACAGTATGATTTTTTACTCTAAAGTATTTTAAGTTGTTTGGCAGTGATTCTGGGTCTTTTATGTGATCTTAAAGGGTAAGCCTACTGTAATTGTTTTGCTAAGTGAAGAGATTATCAACTGCTCTCTAGATTCCTATCTCTATACCCATAGATTAGTGCCACTCTCAGACCTCATCAGGGATGCTTTTTCATGTGGTAGATGTGTGTGGAGTTTTGTCGATGACAACATAATCACTGAGGGGGCTGATGTATAAAAATTAACTTGAAAACTGGAGAAACTAAACTTGGATTCTTACTAACAAAGGTCATATTGATCCTCATATCCCATGTGAGTCATTAATGGGGCTTCGCCCACAGGGTTTCTCTCCTGCTCCCCACTTCCAGCACTTTCCTATGAAGTCATCACATCTCCAACTTGTTATCAGTTCCTTGCACTAGTGCATTACCAAAGAATTTGTCTCAAATCAGAGACACTGCACAGGGTTCATTCTTGAACTTGATTGTTCCAGTTCACAGCAGTCAGTGTTGGCTCCAGAGTCAGTACTTTGGTTAAATCTCAGGACTGCTACATGCCTGCTTTGTGACATCACTAATCCATAACCTTTCCTATTGATAAAGAAAGAATAATGTTATCTATCACAGCAGGTGAATGTCTCGGCCTGAACATGAGATGCTTTTAACAAAAATCACTGTTATCACTGCTGCTGTAGTTAGTAGTAACATGGACATTGATTTTGTGGCTTTTAGTTGTCTTGTGATAGTCCTCAGATGGCCATTCTTTTTCAATAAAACAACCTTGAAGACTCAGAGAGTGTGAAAAATAATCAAAACAAGCACTCACAAAAAAACACCACATTGGTCTGAGTAGGTTATGAGTTTACATATAGAATTTGAAAGAAATTTGTCAATTCTGACCTGATGGAACTGACTGAGATCAATATAAACATAAGGAACAGTTGGATGGCTTTGATATCACCTACAGGGTAGACTCTGCTTAGAACTGTCCAAGGAGATGATGGGTGAGGCTCAGGAGGGTCTAGAGCCCCACAGTGAAAAGAGACAGGCCTCTGGGACTATAATCAGGAGTGACCATGGGAAGGAAAAGCTGGTACCCAACAAGCTGGTTCTCCCAAGGATGGTGCCACCTGGAGGGTAGACACCAGCAAGGAACATTCCATAGCAATGGAATTACCACTTAGAACTGGGTGTGGACAAGGGGAGCCATAGGTTGGGAGAGACAAAGTAAAGGACTTCTGTGAGGAAAAGGAAGCGAAATGAAAAGGAGGTCTCATGAGAACACACTAGGATACTGTGAGCCAGAAGAAAAGACATGGAAGACCGAGACTAGTAGCTTAATGAACAGCCTGTTTGGAGAAGCTCCAGCCCCATGAGGAACCTCCCCAGTCAAAGGGAAGGAAGGTTTTAGTACTGCCTTGTAAAATGTGAGACAAAGTCCACAGTTATAAAACGTTCTGCATAAACACTGGTTTTAAACCATATCGAGACCATTGTATCACAAATAAAATGACAAAAAATGAGAATGGAACATATGAAAAATAAAGCATACATATAAGCAAATACATAATCAAAGGAAAAGTCACGGTTTTGGGTGATGTTACAAATGAGATGAAGGAGATAAATGAGCTAAGCCATTGGCTGGAGAAAGGAACAGAAAACAGAAAGAAGGAAATACTGGAGGAAGAGGGATGGGGTGGGGGTATGGGCAGGGTGCAACTGGCTGGAACTTTGAATGCAAATTCAATCAAGAAGACATCCCTTGAAGAAAAATATAGACAATTCTGAAGACAAAAAAAGACACAAAACAAAAATGATTTTAAAAATCAGGAAAAATTGTCTTTAAAATTACAGACAGTCTGGCAAGAATATCGTTGAACAATATCTTATGATGAAGATTTTCAAATAAAATGAATTATTCCTAAGAATATGTGTACTTGGACAAAAGAACCAAGGAAAAAGAAAGAGGAAGAGACTCTGGTGGTAACCTGTACCCATAATGCCTTGCAGGGGAGCATTTTATAGACAAAGTCTTTGTATATGCAAAGAAAAAAAGTATTCCGTATATTTACAAATTGTTTAGACATAGAACAGCCTGACCTGTCAGCTCCTTCCATGGACCTGATAGAAAAGCATCAGGCTTGTGTGCAACAACAGGTGTTGAACATGCTCCAGTCACGCAGGGCAAGCGATAGAAGCTCACTGATTGAACTGACACAAGATTACTCTGGTGATAGGGAATCAACTCATGTAGTTTTCTATGTTAAGAAATCCAATTGTTACATTTTTCTTTATTTGCAAGAGTTTTACATAATAAAATTTTTAAAAATTCATTTACTGGAGAATAAAAAAATCCAGGAACCAGGTATGGTGGACACATCCAAAATCCACATCTGGTTAGGTGAATGCAGAGGACAAGTTCAAGGTCAATCTTGATATGAGTTCAAGGCCAGCCTGGGCTACATGTATCGTTCTTTTTAGAAAACAAAAGTGAAAACAAAAAGATTATGATATTCTGAGTAAAATTAGGAATAATATAATTTTCAGTTATTTTACTTAATTATTGTTAAGATATGAGCAAAAATAAAATATACATGAAGAAGGATAATGGAGGGTCAGAAAGAAAGCTCAGTGGGTAAGAATGTTTGCTACCAAGCCTTATTGTGACTCCTACAAGATGTCCTACAAGCTCTACATTCTTGCTGCAGCACATGAGTGTGTGTTACACACACACACACACACACACACACACACACACACACACACTAAATAAATGTAGTAAAAAAAATAAATCTTAAAAAAAGAAGGCTGAAGCAAAAGTTGTGAACAATTACATAAAAATAGACTTAAAATAAAAAAAAAAACTTTGAATAAAAGTCTTAAGAGTCAGAGAGAAACCTCAATACAGCTTTCAAAACGTCATGACTAGCCTCCACCCAAGAAATACAAGGTCCTAGTGGGAGGGACCTCGATCAGAGCACTTCAGTAGTACAAGGCCAGTTTCATCAAGAAAGATAGGGTCACTTTAAGAAGATAGCTTTGGAAATCTAAAGGAGCAAATGACTCTGTTCTTGCATAAAGCATAAATGTTTTGTCTGTCTCCTTCCTAATTAATTTCTAATCCAAATCTCAAAATATCTCCCCACTTTGGGCCTTCTTTGAAAATCCAAAAGAATAGGCTCAGACCATAGTGTGGGTACTTTACTGGTTTTCAAGAGAATTGGTCATGTTTGATTACTACAGGAGTGTCATAAAATAAATAACTAGGGTGCCATTTTCCAATGCATCATGCCAAAGTCAGAACTGCAATACTCTATGCTTCTATTTCTTTGAAGGTAGAGAGAAATCTTTCTGCTGAGCTTCAGTGTTTTGCTTTCATTAAACTCTGGACAAATTTCTCAACTTCCATTTGAAGTTGAGAAACAAGCTCTAGCAGGAAAATATAGGAAAGGAGGAAAGAGGTGTTATCAATGTGTCTAAGCACTGGAGAAGTCAGGGGTTCTGTCTCAAGAGAAACACCCAATTCTAGATAATTACACACAGGGTACAGAGACATCAGAACTGCCTCCTTCTGATTGTGAGGAAGAAATAAAGAAATAAAGAAATGCTGTTTTAAATTTTTTCAAAGAAAATAATAATGCATACATCTTTTGTGTAAATTTTAATATGTTTGACCATGACTCACATGTATAATAACATAAAGAACATACAGTCATGGAGGACTCAAAGATGGGGATTTGAGCAGTGTGTCTTTACATCAATCCCTTGTCTCCTGAGCATCACAGGATTTGCTTACACAGACCTAGGAGGCATAGGTCAACATTGGATGTGGCCTCAGGGAGCAAAAAGTTGAGGTTGCTGCTGGCATAATGGAACACAGTGCTTTTTAGTGTTTTGCAGAGGACATAGGCTTGGTTCCTAGCATGGTACTTCATGGCCACCTGCAACTCCAGCTCCAGGGCATCTGACACCTTCATCTAGCCTCTCTAGGCACTGCACATTGCATGCATGTGGTGCACAGACATACATCCAGGCAAACACTCATATCCATAAAATAAAAAGCATTTTGAAAAAGAAGCTGAGATATAAGTGCCTGCTTACCTCAATGTATTCCCACTGGACTGAACTGGAAGAATTCCAAGGAGATAAATGTCATATGCCATAGAGCAATACAAGTGGACTGATAAGTCAAGGAACAGACTTGGCCAAAACACTTAAGCATAGATCCATTTGCAGTTACCCATGCACTCAGCAATGAATGCAGGCACTGGAGATACTACTCAATGTCAACAAACTAAATGGCCTAATATGTACATCTAATCAGAGCTTCTACTAACTCTGTGGACATCCATGGCCCGAGTCAATCTCTCCAGTGCTTTCATGCTCCCATTAATATGTAGTTCATGAAGCTGGCTGACTTCTAAGGACAGCTTATGGCTCTGGGGAAGATTTTTAAAAGTTGAAAAGATACAATCCTGTTTCATTACTTATGTCTGATGCCCTTGAACTACCACCAGAAAACATATTCACATCAAAAGCCAAAGTCAGATTCAATCACCAAAACTCACATGGTCTCAGGGATCCTGTGAAGTTTTTTTCTCTTTTTCTGGCATCTAAATCTTTTCTTCTAAATATACTTTGAGGACCTTAGTTACTCAGCGATGTCAAGGAATCCTTTCACAAAGTGTCTTATGCTTGCCCAGACGCTGGCATGCTCTAGCACTGCCTGGTGGCCCCTGGCCTTTCTTCTTTCTGTAAATTTACATTGTTTTAATTGTGATATATTGTTCCTGACTCTTAACTACTTGCTTTCTACAGAGACATGATTAGCTAAAGGCCAACAACATCTCTGAACTCAGAATTTACTTTTTTTCTTAAATCAACATAAAGTTTAGCTGAGTCCCTAGGACGTCAGCCACCCATGAAATGCTGTCACTCCACACCTGGAGAGACAGCCATCAAGCTGTCTTCAGAGTTCTTCAGAGAAAGACAGCATTGGTTCTCAGGAAACCAACTGAAGTCTCTTGGACAACTACAAAGAAAGTCTGGTATTTAACCAAATCCCAGTGTGTGAAGGCAAGACTTCATTCTGCCTTCACTCCTTCAAATGAGGCCAGCCCATGAAGTCCCATCACTCTGCCGTACCAAACACTAATCTGTGAGGTCCTGTCCCTCTACCACACCTAATGACGCCAGTCCGTGAGGTAGCACTGCCAACCAGCACCAAGCAATACCAGTCTGTGGGGGCCCAAACATATGGACATTTCTATTTCTTTATCACTGTTTTCTCATCAAGTTCCAAGTGGGCCAAATCTTTTTAAATGGTCTGAATCAGTATCCTGCCTGTTTCCTAACATTGAAATAAATCATTCATAAAATTCCCAATTTTGAAATAATAAGGTTTCCAGTCTAAAAACTATGTCTGCTCTAGTTTCCTTATAGGTCCAATTTAACAGATGGGTGTTAGGTGATCTCTCCTGGGGATGCCCTTTACTGTCTTTGTTCTCATTCCTAACTTCTGCGGTCGGTCAGGAAGCAGCAGGGAAATCAGCCTGGGAGGGATTTCAGCCATTGTTCTGTTGCTGTGACAAGACGCCATGACCAAGGCTATTTAACAAATATAGCCATGAATTGGTTTGCCTCTGGTTCAGAGTGTGACTCCGTGGCCATCTTGTTGGGGAGCACAGCAGCTGGCAGGCAGGTATGGCACTGGACCGGAGCTGAGGGCTAACATCCTGATCCACAGGCAGGAGGCAGAAAGAGAGCTAGGCCTGACTTGGGCCTTTAAAACCTCAAGGCCCACCCTCAGTGACACACCTCCTCCAACAAGGCCGCACTTCCTAATTTGTTCCAAACAGTCCCACCAACTAGGAACCAGACATTCAAAAATATGAGACTATGGGGACCATTCTCATTCACACCACCACAGGGGGTCACTCAAAGAGATCCAAGTCTCCTAGAACACGGTGCTTATGACACTTGTCACGCGATACCTCTCCTGCTCGGGCTTCCACAATAAGAGATGTCAGAGACCACACTAGGGCAGGAACAGGTTGCCATGCAGTTCTGCAGACTGGAGCTGCAGCATGTGGGCTGCAGGGATGGCTCTTCCTGACTATTTCTTTGACTTACAAATGGCATCTTCTCCCCATGTCCACACACATGGTTTTCTCCATGCATCCCTTTGTAAGAGTACAGTCATGTTGGAGTAGGACCAAGACCAATACCTTCACTTTAAAATCAACTCTTTAAAGACATTACTTCCAAATTTAGTCAATTTATGGCTGGAACTCAGAATCTCATTCTGCAAATTTTAGGAGCAGGTGAACCCAGGAGTCAGCCCAGAGCATGTAGGGAAGTGTCACTATTACAGCACATCTTCACTGAAAGGATGGGTTTCAACACTTCAGACACAGATGCACACCAAAGCTGACTTGTCTTTCAAAAGTAGAAATGGGGGTGGGTTGTGGGGGGAGGCTGGGGAGAGCAGGAGGAGGGATGAGAGGGAGATCTGTGGTTGGTATGTAAAACAAATAAAAATTTTTAAATAAAATTTTAAATAAAAATAGAAATGGGTAAAGAAAATGTGGTATGTAGACATAAAGGTGTTTTACTTGACCATAAAGAGCAAAATTATGCCATTTCCAGGAAAAGTTAATGGAATTTATTTTGGAGTGTCTCATATTAAGCAAGCTGAACCAGTCTCAGAAAGATAAATGTTGCATGTTTTCTCTCAGATATGGAACTGAGGTTCTGCTGTACATACAATCTCTCTCTCTCTCTCTCTCTCTCTCTCTCTCTCTCTCTCTCTCTCTCACACACACACACACACACACACACACACACACACACACTCTCACACATACACACATAAATACACATGAACACACACATGCACATACATACACACATAAATACACATGAACACACACATGCACATACATACACACATGCACACACACACACACACACACACACACACACACACACACACACACACCATGCACAGATAATATCCCATGAAAACAAATAAGGGCTATTTGGGAAGAGGAAGTGAATGAGTAGAAGAGGCAGGCATGGGAGAAGGTAAAGAGGAGTGAGTGGGGCCAGAGGACATTATGTAACTGAATGAAAACATAATCAAGAACCCTGCCCCTTTGTCCAATGAATATAGTAATAAGGTAGATGTGGGAGCTCATTCATCCTGAAGGGGGTTGCAGGTTCTGTCAACCATGCAGATACACACACACAGCAAATCATGCGACAGTATTCCCATACTCCTTCCCTAAACTCTTCTTTCTCTGTGACTCCTTCTCTTTACACATCCAGAAGCGCGATGAACAGCAGCTTTCCAGGTTGGGACTGAGGTGAGTAACTGTGAGTTACAGCTTAAAGAAAACGACTTTTCTGACAAGAAAAATGAATGTGAAGGCTCACACTGGGCACTTCAAAAGTCCTCTGTGTCTTGTTAATAGTGCTTATGAGCATAGACTCTAGGCAGTGGCAGAGAGCAGGAGGGTGAGGAAGGGTTGGGCATCTTAGTTTCTGAAAAGCAACAAACTAGCAATTAATTGTAAGGTGCAAATTAAACAGAAGACTGAAGAGTCAGAAGTCAACATCACTGGTGATTTACAAATACTAATTTTAAACTCTATCCTATATATAAGATATCAAATACCCTCATAATTCTTTCTCCATACTCTGGGACATTTTCTCCAGTTCCTGGTACAGCAGTTTGTTGATATTTTCACATGTTCCACACTTTTGAACATATCCCTAAACTTTTCCCCCAGTCCAATTCATACACATTCAAGTCACAGTTTTTCTTCTTCCTCGTGGTCTAGTTATCATAATTCACAATTCCAAAGGTTTTACAAATATTAAATAGGCTCACCCTTTGTAGAATAATTAATCTATGTCTTTCTTACATATAAAATATCAGAATGAGATGAATTTGACATATGAGGGTAAAACTGGCTAAAAATTCAATTTACATACACACACACACACACACACACACACACACACACACACACACACACAATTAGGTTCTGTCTTTCAAGAAAACTTAGAAGGGATGTTGAACAACCAAACCTACAGCTCAAGCTGGTCATTGGATCCTCTCGTGTCTCCAGTCAGCTAATTGCAAGGTGATTTCCCTTCTTCTTTCATTACCTCTTCATATATTCTCCCTGATAGAAACCTATTGAAGACCCATCCAATGTGTGACAGATGCTTCTGGAAGATGCTTATGAAGAGATCAAGCTATATACATTCATTAACCCTGCATTTACAAATGTTTCTCACAGGGCTGTGATAAGTAAGCACTCACATTTCAACTAGGAGCAAATGTCATCCCCTCAGCCCCTCAATCCGCCAATGCACTGGATATTCTTGTCACAACGAGTTTTGCAGCTGTCATGGAGAGGAAGAGCCGGAAGACATTGCTCTGACAGGAGAGTGTCTTCAGCTAAGGAAACCCGGCTTGTGCCACCAATGGCATCACAGGTAGAAAATAAATCCTCATAAATAGAAATAACCTCATAAATATATACTTGGAAGTAAGTAGAACCCATCGAATCAGCCTAAATTGTCAGTGAGCGAGACTGTTGCTCAAGACATTAGTGTGAGGTTGATTTGTTACACACAACATCTACTTGACACAAATGACAACCAACTGGGAAAGAGCAGCCAAGATGCCCAAGTATGAAGAGATTGGCAGAGACATAGAATGTTGGGAGACAGAGAGCAGCAGATAAAATGAAGGGTGGTGCCAGGTAGGTACAGGACAACAGGACCACATGTCGGGGATGGAGGAAACATAGTTAGAGGTCAGAAAGGGAAGGTGCAGGAAGAAGAGCTACTTAATATGACCCCCTTCTTTGGTGATATTCTGTTCCCCAAAATATTTTGCACCCTAATAAACTTATTTGGGGTCAGAGAACAGAACAGCCACAATATTAAACATAGGTTTAGGCAGTGGTAGCACATACCTTTAATCCTAGCATTCCAGAGGCAGAGATACATCTGGATCTCTGTGAGTTCAAGGCCACACTGGAAACAGCCAGGTGTGGTGACAAGAGCCTTTAATCCCAGGAAGTGATGGCAGGAAGCAGAAAGGTATAAAAGGCATAAAAACCAGGAACTAACCTGATTAACCTTTCAGGCTTTGGAGCAGCAGTTCTGCTGAGACCCATTCAGATGAGGACTCAGAGGCTTCCAGTCTGAGGAAACAGGATCAGCTGAGGAACTGGTGAGGTGAGGAAGCTGTGGCTTGTTCTGCTTCTCTGATCTTCCAGCATTCACCCCAATACCTGGCACTGGGTTTGTTTTTATTAATAAGACCTTTTAAGAGTCACCCTTTACCATTATCACCATGGAGAAAAGCAACACTAGATCCCAGGAATTTGTCTTCAGACATAATTACAGATCATAATTATACTCACACTCAGTGCCTTTTGAAAAAAATAAGCAAATGGGTGTTTCAGGCTGCATGCAGTGGCCATAACATTAGAATTAAGGGAATCCTCTCTACCATAGCTAGCAGATGGCTCTTTCTGTGTACAGAAGACATCACATATACAGCCAAAATGATTGCATCCAGGGCTCGGGCAAAGGCACTTTGGAGTGTGATTCTATTAAATATGAGTACAGACTTTACAACATTTAATTAAAATCAGCATCCTCCAAAGGAAGGGATGGTCTGCTGATGACTTCACGGTACATCCCAGACCTGTGAGATGCAATCCGCTTTCAGGGGAAAAGCACCAGTCCTCTGAGAGGATGGCACCCCATAACTTTCTGACCTCCCACTAGGTCACTCCACCCAGATCCCATGCCTCCTAATTTCATTAAATTGTGACCAAGCATCTAACACTTGAGCCTCTGGAAACTACACATCAGAACAGAGCATTAAGCAAGTAAATCTGTACTTTGAGGAGCAGCAACAAGGGCACCACGTGTAGAGAAAGCAAGACCAGGCTGAAGGCTCCAGCTTAGCTTACTTAAGATGGCCACCCACTTAGGGAGAACCCCTGTCAGGAGTGAGAGAGACAGGTCCTTGGCAGTGGTGACAGCCACTGAGGAGAGCTTGGAGACTCCCTGAGATTGCAAAAGAGCAGGCCTTGGAGAAATGTGAGCCTCATCACTCTCCAGATGGAGACTTGGAGACCTGTTGAAGTTGTACCTGTGCCCACAGCTGCCCCCAGGTTGATCTGAGCAGACACCGAGGCAGGAACAACAGCTCCTAGGGGAGTTTGTTCTCATCCCA
Organism: Onychomys torridus; assembly: GCF_903995425.1. NCBI lineage: Eukaryota > Metazoa > Chordata > Mammalia > Rodentia > Cricetidae > Onychomys > Onychomys torridus. The sequence continues at coordinate 70,145,240 of NC_050457.1, read as the reverse complement.
AAAGAATGAAGCTCTTCAGTGGCTGGAGCGAATTCACCTTCCAAGAACAGAGATTGTCCCTGAAGATTAAGATTTTATCTAGGCCTGAGAGATTAAACTATATAGTAATGGAATTAATTCCAAAGTGGTCAAAATTATAAACCTGATTTTGAGTTAAATTACCAAAACACTTAATTTATCCTGTAACCCCAGCCTAGGATTCTTTTTTTTTTCCTTTGGTTTGGTTTGGTTTTTCCAGACAGAGTTTCTCGGTGTAGCCCTGGCTGTCCTGGAACTCACTCTGTAGCCCAGGCTGGCCTCAAATTCAGAGTTCCACCTGCCTCTGACTCCTGAGTGCTGGGATTAAAGGCGTGAGCCACCACAGCCTGGCCCCAGTGTAGAATTCTTTTGAATAAACTAGGATTTTTTGTAGGTTCCAATTTTTAAAGACCATTCTTTGTACAATGATACCAAATACTTCCACAATTTTCATTGTTAATTGATCACTAATGGCAATGGAGGGATTTAGCAACCAAGCAGAACTGCAATAATTCTGTTACAGGCCAGAAAGGACTAGAGTGAGATCCAAGCCCAGGTCATGACGACCGTACCCAGGAGCTTCATTTCTGCTCTACTCTATGTTCATCCCTGGTTTCTGCATTAGAATTTCTTCCTTCAAAACTCACACCTCCCCAGAGCATGCTCTTTTTATATCGATCCATGTTCTTTATCTACTTCCTGCAGTGACAGCTCCATGGAGGAAGACACTCAAACATTACAAATCTAATTCAGTGATGTGAAATGGATCCCAGGAGCAGCGGCTGGCTGCTGACAAGCCACGCTGAGGTGAGCATGTAAATGCTCTGTTAATATCCTCAATGAGAAACGAAAGACTTCCTGAGGAAGACACCAAATGAAGTCATCCTGAAAGGATTGACTTTTTAAAAGAAGCAGAAACACAAGCATCACACAGGGACAAAGAACAAACAGACAATTGAGGGGGCAGGAAAAATTAGTCACATGCACAAACCCTGGATGAGGGACCTAAGGACGTGCAGCCAAAGTTCACCAGAACTTCAAGTCACAATCATGAATGTGACTAGTCAATGTCTAGGTTCTCGTGAGCCTGTCAAATGGTAAGAAGTTCGCTCACATTTGGGGATGGGCAGAGAACTGAAAACACTTCGCATATGCTGTTTTTAGCAATGCAAATTGGTACATTCTTTTATTTTTCATCATTTTATGTATCATTGTTTTTCATTATTTAACATTGTTGGGGAGGGAGGCATGCCAAATCACATCTCAGTGTGTCAGAGGACAACCCTGTGGAGTCAATTCTCTCCTCTCCCATCTTTGTGGGTTCCAGGGACTGAACTCCGATCATCAGGCTGACATCGCTGGGAGGAGGCAAGTACCTGTCCCCTCTGAACCATCTTCCTGGTCCACATGCAAACATGTTGAGGGGCACTTGGGAAGCAACTACCAAAACACAAAGTTGACGTAGCTGTGGTGTCACCATTTCACCACTGAAATTATCCAGAAGGTATGTGTGATAGGGTTAACATTGAGACTAACGGCCCGTTGGCCGCTGTTCTGTGAGGAGAGGGGTGCTACCATAGAAACATGCGCACGGAACTTTCCTCTGGGTTACTGAAAGTTAACTGGGAAATTGTTTCAATGCATGTATGCATGTGCACATAGAGATATCCAGGGGCAGGAGAGGTGGCTCAGCAGTCAGAAGCATGCACTGCTCTTACAGAAGACCCAAGTTCTGTTCCTAGCATCTGCACCAGGCTACCTCCAGCTCCAGCTCCGGGGATCCAATGGCCTCTTTTGACCTCTTTGTGACCTGACCTTACATGTACATACCCACACAGAGACATAGGCGTAGCTAAAAGTAAACTTAGAAAAGAAAAAGATGTGTCTGGAACAACCGGGAAACCCTTAATAACATCTATACCTGGCTAGAATCCATAGAGACCAGCCACACCCTGAGGACTTCCTGCATGGTAGGTGAGTTGGAGAGATTTTAAATCCAGCCATGGAGGGCTGCAGAAAGTGGGGCTTGGCAGGAAGAGAACACGTTGACCTATTAAACTATTTTATATGTGTGTTTGTGAATGTGTGCCTTTTCTTTACTTTATTTCCCTATTTCCCAACATCTCCTTATATAAGCAGACACTTATCATCTGTTTAGCTTACTGACCTCAAGATGTGACAGGGTGAAGGACAGCAAGGCTCTAAGACCTTTAAAGGCCTTTTATTTTTGGTGTATGTGTGTGTGTGTGTGTGTGTGTGTGTGTGTTCATGAATGTGCCCAGGTACCTGTCTATATGTGTATACCTGTGGAAGGCAGAGGACAGCCTCTGGTGCCATTCTCCAGACACAATCCATTGTGGGGGAGGGGCAGGAGAATCTCTCACTCATAGGAATTCTCCAAGTAAGCTAAGCTTACTGACAACAGGCCATGTACCTGCACCTCCATTTCTACAAAGAATGTATCGCTCTCTATTTTAAAGCTGTCTTTTATTATTCTTTGTGTCTTTCACATCATGCTTACCAACCCCACCCATCCCCCCATAAAACCAAATAAAATTTAAGAGAAAAAAGGGGGGAAAGGGAGAAATGGAAAATCTCATCATGGAAGTTGCCATGTGATACAGTGAGTCACATGATAAGCCCCTTCATCCACACATTTTTACATGCAGGCATTTATTGCAAAGAATTACTGGTCTTCTTCAAGGCCCCTGGTCTCTGCTACACCATGGACTCTGGGCCCTCACTGGGACTCTCCCTGGACATCCTGTTGTTGCCTGTGTTGTAGAGATCCTGCAGCCCTGGCAAGGAAAATGGCCAGAGCATCTGTCCATATCATCTAAGACTCTAAATGGCTTCCCTAAGCTCCCAGAGCCAATCACTCATAACAGTCCAGAGAACCACTTGACCCAAAGGAGGTTCTTAGACAGACCTGAGAGACGTGTCAATATCCACCCACACCACTCTTGTCTTGAGCCAGCTCTTGAACTTTTGTACTTTTGTAACATTTTGAACCACTGGAATATTCCAGTATAACTCAGAGAAGTAGGCAATGCAACATACTAAGATTAATGACCATACAGGAGCCATGGTGCTCTCAAAGGCTAGTGGCCATACAGGAGCCATGATGCTCTCAAAGGATAATGGCCATACAGGAGCCACGGTGCTCTCAGAGACACACCTGTCATATTCTCTGGTCCAAACAATTCCATCTGCTCACACTTCTCATACAAAACCCTGACCATGGCAGCCAGCTGAGCTCACTCCCAGAGGCTCGGTTTGAATCCTTCCCTAGAATTTAATGAAAGAGGAGACCTGAGAGAACTTGACCATAAATAGCCTGCCTTTAGCTCTGCAAGCTCCTACTCAGGGTGTATCATCATTTGAAGGGAACCTAGAAAATGGAAATAAACTTCAAAGTCCGAAGAGGAATCAAAGAAAGGCCTGTGGAATATTCTTCAAATGAAATTAACTGGCCGGCCAAGGCTGTCTGACTGTCAAGTTCCAGAGCTGAAATGGGAGCAAGCACATCACTGGGGCATCAGGCACAGGCTGGCTGCTGACTGTCACGTTCCCTCGGTCCTCAAATGAGAAGCCTTGAGATGCTGTGCCACATCGCAGATCCAATTTCGTTCACTGGGTTTTCATCTCGCCTGTGAAGTTTTCTTTGGCACAAGCCGAGGTGCTGTCCTCCTCAAGAGGAATGTATCTTATAAGGAAAATCACAGAAAGAGAGCAAATGAAAACTAATTTGCTCAGAAAACAATGGATTTTCCTTAAAGCCCACTCAACAGGAGGGAAATCACACTTGCTACTGGAAACCCATCCAGCTTCCCAGGGATACTGAGACCATGGACCTTAGAAAAGAATCCATTACCACCATTTTCCTAGACCAGAATAATTCCCTCATACATTCTCATCTTACTCATACCTACATGTTAATGTAGCTATCATCCCTCATCAAAGAAGCCTCTCTTGACAGTAAATGGAGGCCACAATGGAAAACCTCGACTGGGCACAATGCAGAGATCACTGATCTGTGGGGAGCCCAGCCCCAATGGACACATCTGCATTACCACCCCTATATCTGTGACTACGCAGGGGACATTGCAGAAGAGAGGGTGGAAAGATTGCAAGAATCAGAAGAGTTGCAGTCTGCTGTGAAATAGTCACCACTCAAAATGGCTGCATTAATAAGACCTAACAGTGGCAATATCCACAGATATGTGAACACAAAAAAAAGGGGGGAAATTTCATGGGTTCCCATCCTTAGGCAACTAATGACTACTGGGAGATAGAGAATTAGCCTATCCTGGGAATGAGTCCCCTTTCTGCTTATCCAATGCAGACTTGTCAGCCCTGAAACCATGTACACACAAAGAGCAACAACAGATTCAGCAGGTTGTATTTATGTAATTGTGCATACATATACATACATATGTCTTTGTGTATATGTAACAATAACAAAAGAAGCTATCAACTTCAGAGTGGGGAAACATGGTAGGTCGGAGGGAGGACCCCTAGGAGGGACTGGAGGGAGGACAGAGACAGAGGGAACTTGATGTAATTCTCTTTCTGTTAAGATATGTTTTGAAAACACAAAGGGTTTTATTTAGTCCTTCACATGCCTCAGTGAAAGCGTCCCTGACTTATGCCACACCCCAACTGTGCCCTAACTTTTCTTCTCTCCAAACCCCCATGTGCAGCCTCCATGAAGGCCTTTATCGGCCACTCAATCATCATCTGGTCACTCACTGGTCACATCATCTACGCCCTCAGTCACTGAAAGCTGACGTGTTTAAACATTGCACTGCGCTGCACATACTGAGCATGGCCTCTCTTCTATCTGTTGTGTGCTGGTTTATGGCTTTAGATAGATGTCTCACAAACAGGCCACATTCCACAGGAATGTGACAATACAGACCTGAGCCTTTTCTACCATTCATAGTTTTATTTCATACAGCATTAAGACAGTCAGTCTTTGAGTCAGGAACCATGCTTTTGTCTGCCTTTACATGTAGGAGTGCTCTCAGCAGCAAGTTAAAGAATTGTCGACTTAAGATATCCACTGTTTATGGAACAAGTTGTGGAACTGACACCTGGCTTAGTACTATCACTAGACAACCAGGCTCTGGACATCTTCCCTTCTTACCACAACAAGCATGATGGTGGACCACCTCATTATCACAAAATAGCTGCCACAATCCTAAGCATCATGTTCCCACAGTTACATGATAAGCAAAAGCTGGAAAACTCAGGAGATGTCAGGGTCCCGAGAATACCTGCATCCTCCCTGGGATGCTCATGGTATTGGCAAACTGGCATGTATCTCTGGAATTGGGTTGTCCCTGCATTTCAGACACAAGAATGTGTGTCTCAAAGTGTCCACCAAGGTCCCTTCTCTGGGTATTTGATATCCCCCTCTCTTGCTAATCTTGTGACAGAGAGGAAAATATAGTTAACCGTCCAAGAACAGAAATGCTATGCCCTTGAGAAAAGCTGCGAGGTAAACCAAGTCCAACAGAGGCTGTCATCTTTTCCCAGGTGATGTAAGAACACGAAGAGTGGGCTGGGAAAGTGACTCATAGGTTAATAAAATGTGTGGCTTTTTTAGAGTTCCAGCCCCAGCACCCATGTCAGGCATGTAACTTCAGCTCCAAAGACTCCAGCTCCCTCTTCTGGTCCCCATAGGCACCTTCTCTCTCTCTCTCTCTCTCTCTCTCTCTCTCTCTCTCTCTCCCTCTCCCTCTCCCTCCCCCCCCCCTTCTCCCTCTCCCTCTCCCTCTCCCTCTCCCTCTCCCTCTCCCTCTCCCTTCTTCCCTCTCCCTCGTTTCCCTTCTCTCCCTCTCTCTCCTTCCCTCGATGTCCCCCTCTCCCTCTCCCTCTCCCTTCTTCCCTCTCCCTCGTTTCCCTTCTCTCCCTCTCTCTCCTTCCCTCGATGTCCCCCTCTCCCCCTCCATCTCTCTTCTTCCCTCCCCCTCCCCCTCATCCTCTCCCTCCCCTTCTCCCTCCCAGTCCCCTCTCTCTCCCTTTCCCTCCTCCTCCCCCTTCTCATTTTCCCTTCTCCCTTGATTTTCTGTCTCTGGAAAGCCCTGATGAACACTCCCTTCCCCATGTACCTCATGCCATCTGTCATCTCTGTCCCTTTTCCTGTCCTTTTCAATATGACCCCCTTCTTTCAGATCCTCACATCTTTGAATCAGTGGCAAGCAGGCTAGGCCCTGGGACCACCTCCCCTCCTGGTGATCTCTACTCTGGCCCCTTTCCATATGACACCATGCAGGAACATCTCAATCCCCTTTATGTGGCCCATGGAGCTGGAACTGCATCTTCTTCTGTCAGATCAATGAACAAATGGACAAGTTCTAGCATATCATTATGGAGAACAAACAAAGAAAAGTCTCAGGTGTAAGTAGTTTTACATCATTATCATGTGAATCGCTATAGACGAGAATAAATGCCTGGTAATTTAGGGGACACAGAAGGATTTTCTGGGCTTCTGGGAAAGCATCCTCCCAACCAAATCATTTCACGCACAGATTTTGCAAACGCATCTTCTGACGGTCATAATTATGCTCTCCCCCTGCCCCAACGCTGTTTTGAATTACTCTGTGCTAACACCAAAATTGCTCCACAGAGAGTCGGATTTATTTGCCGGAATGTGATGAGGAGAGTGGGGTAAGAGACATACTTCACACGCGGCGCCCGTTGCTGGCACAGCTGTATTTTTGAGAAATATATTTCAGTTCTGCTGCTCCTTTTCTTCTGTAATTTAATAACTAAAGTACAAAGCTCGTGAAAGTCAGGAATGTGCTAGAAGGTCAGGGAGGGAAAACGCACGTGGTGCAGTTAAGAGCAATGAGGGAGTTAAAATAACAGGGAAACGGGCCACTTAGGATCCTTCAGGGGAGTGGCTCACAGCTAAAGACCGAGCCCTGGCTTATGGCCACAAAACACGGTGAAACAATTAGCAAGCTCCGTGAAAAAAGTTTCTTCGCTCTGCTATTGGAAATATAATCATTTGCTGAAAACTACTTCATTTAAGGCCAATAGAGTAATATTTTCATCTCAACTTCTGAAAGCGATGGTGGCCCCTTCTGCTGTGTGGACAAGGGAACCACACGTGGAAGAACTCTTCCCACCTAGCACAGAGCCCTCTCTGCAACACTGGTTATTGCCCACAATATCTTCCTCATGTGCATACGCAGCTTCACAGCAAAATCAATATCCACGGAGATGCTGGGAATGTGAACAGATCCCCACTGAGAGACTGCCCGATTCCCTTCCCTGTGGGGCTTTCTGCGGTCTTTACTCTGTACTGCATCCATAACTGAGAGGAAAATGACATCTCCATGATAGGGAATACAGTGATACCCACATCAGTGTGCATGAGAACAAACACAGGGGCCCAGCTGAACTTTTTAATCAGCACTTCAGGGAGAGAGGCTCTGACTGTGTTGAACAGATGCCTCTGATGTTATCTAAGCATCTGATGCTGCAGTAGTGAAGCCCAGAACTCAGAGCCACATCCTGAGCCAAATAGCCTCACCAGCTCCATGATCTTGTCAAGGTCTTGTACCTCCTTGGACCCTAACACTCTGCAAAAATAAAAAAAGCAGCCTTGGAAAACAGACATGGGGATTAATCATGATACATTCAAACATTGGTGCAAATGCTTGGTGACCAAACACGGTAGAAAGCGCTTACTACAGGACATGGTTTATGCCACTCCCCTTAGATTGAGGTTCTGTCTGAACCTTCAGGATGAGAATGGAGCTAAACAAATTTGTTTTGACCCTACTAAAAGGCTAGTATAGCTGGTATAGCAAACAGACTCTATGTCAACAGTAATATGTGTGAAAATTGCATGTATAACTTTATTTCTATATCTAAATATGTACATATGGATATGGCACTTACACATGCACATCCACATTTGTGAATAATGTTCATTAAGAGAGGCCTGGAAAGAGGCTTAGCAGCTGTTAGAACTTGCTGCTCTTCCAGAGGACTAGAATTCAGTTCCCAGAACCCAAATCAGGCAGCTATGAGCTGGCTGAAACTCCAGATCAAGGGGCTCTGACACCCTCTTCTGGCCTCAGTAGGTACTGTGCAGCATACACACAGAGAGATACATTTCTAGAAGTTCATTGAAATGGGTAGGCTATGACAAGAGTCATCAGCCAATGAAGTGGTTGCTGTAGATTTGCCTTCCATTAAGGGAAGGGATGAAGACAATGCCCTTCCTCTCCATCTAAGTAGGAAGACTCCAGGAAGAGGCACCAGAAAAAATTAAATTTCATTTCAAAAGGAAGAAACTGGCATTTCCAATGAGTAGAACGAAAGAGTGAGCAAGGAAAGGGGTTCTCCGGGCCAGCTAGAAGAATATCCCCAAGGGTCTGTGAAGTCTGCCCCTCTCCTGGAAAATTCTGATTGGTAGGGTTTTCATTTTCTCTCTTGCCGATGGAAATAATTAATAACTTCTCTTTTTTCTAATTTAACTGCCTGGTGTTAAAGAGTATCTATACTGCATTCTGAATGTGAGACATTTGCTGGGGCAGTGCAGTATAAATTCTGGGGAGAAAGGACCCATGCGGGGGAGGGAAAATAAGACAGAATGTGTAGTGGCACATGCCCCACAGGGCAGCTGACTGCAGTGAGAGGTCCCAGCAAGGGGCTTGTGAAATATACACCAAAAACATGAGCAGGAAGAAAACAGCAAAAGACTCTCTACATTGTACTCAGATTTGCTTCTATGTAAGTGCCAGATCTGGGGACCAGCCACATGTAGAGAGGACCAGTGGGCAGTGAGGGCATTGGGCATACTGAATTATGGTGCCTCCACCAATACCTGTTCTCAACCTCTGATACACAGAGCTGGGAAAAGACATGGGGCTCTGAAGGCAGCAGCTTCAAACTGATATGAGATTGAAGTGCTGGGTCTGGCTTTCCTCTCAGTCACTGGCTTTGGTGATAGATCTCCTCCACCCAAGAGCATCAAGGCTTTCAGACCAGTCTGAAATGAGCTCAATGATCATGAAAGAAGAATCAACAAAACAAGACTGAAAATATAAATTGAAGAAGATAAAACAGCCATTTCTGGTCTATGTACTGTGATGGTGAGTGTTCGTTAATGTGACAGAGTCTAGAATCAGACTCTAGAGATAGGTCTCCAGGCATGCCTGTGTATTGTGGTCTTGATTGTGTTTTAGTGGGAAGACCCACTGTGGGCGGCACCATTCCCATGTTGGGATCCTGGACTGCATATTCATTTGCTTCCTGTTCCCAATTGTGGATGTAACGTGACCTGCTGATTTGACTTCCCCACCATGATGGACTGTACCCCTGAACTGTGAACTGAAATAAACCCTTTTCTCTTAAGTTGCTCTTTTCTGAGTGTTAGTGTTTCAATCATAGCAACATGAAGAGTAACTAAGATTTATACTTTTGAGTTCAGAGGCCACAACAAACCAGCCACGGGTGCCTCCACTAACACACACGTTTCCCATTCAAGACACGAGGAAGTTGGATGTAGTGGTCTGTCCAGCAACTTGCTACCCTCTATTTGTTGCTGTCTCACTTCCCTCAACACAAACTACTTAGATATCCCAACCCCTAGGAAGATAATCAAATCAATTCAGATTTCCACCAAGCTGTTGCTTATGAGTTTTGCCCAAGTTACTTTCCTTTATAAGCATTCAAACATAGATAGAATCAGTGGAATTCCTTTCTGGGGTGGTATACAAACTCTCTATTAGCTGAAAGTGTGCTTTCCCCAGACTGTAGTCTGTGATCATGCAAAAAGTCTTTCTCTAAAGGGGAAAATATGACAACTTTTCATTTGAAATATAGATCTAGATTTTATTTCTTAAATATTTTTATTAAAAATTTTTCATACAATATCTTTTGGTCATATGCTTTTCTTTCTCACAATTTCTTCCAAATTGTCCCTACTTCCACCTCCCTAGGCAACCAATTTTTCTCAAATTCAACCTTGTGAAAATCTGATCTTCTGTCTTCAGAACATGATGAATGATAATGAGCTGGTTTGAGCTTCAGTCTTTCACCCCTCAAACACAAAATTCCACAAAGTCAGAAGGGAAAATGGAGAAAGCCACACAGGACTCCTGCCTTTAGTAGGAACAGATGATGGGGAACACTGTGACCTTCATACCTCTTAAAAGTAGAGAGGAAAAGGCAGCAAATCTAGCAGAGCAGAATGCAGGTTACCAGAGCAGAGCATGAAAACAGAGAAAATCCACAGAAAGGATCAGAGAGGACAGAGGGCAGGAGAGATGCACAGATAGACTCACCAAAGCAGGAGGAAAGAACAGGACACCAGCCAGTGGCAGAGATTCAGCACACTGCTGTGGGAAGGCACTGGAAATAAGGCAGGGCCAGAAGACACTACTATAATGTCTATGGCAGAACCCAGGCATTCCAGTCTATGGATGCTCATCTTACACAAAACAGGATGATGTTTTCAAACTTTAAATCATCTTTCCATTATTCACAATAGTTAATACAATGTAAATGTGATAATGCACATCGTACTTGTCACTCTTGAATGACAAGAACATGCTCAGATATGACAAGTGAGCAAGTGTATATGTGGCAGTTCTTTCTGAGTATCACTGATCCAGTTAGATTGAATACATGGATGTGGAACCTGCAGATGGAGCAGCTGGTAGCATGAAAAGATGTACTGCCCTGTGAAGACAGGCAGTGATGGAAAGGAGGGCACAAAGAATAAAAATGAGGATCATGCAGAAGCACAAAAAGAGACTGGAAGTCAGGAGTGCAAACCTTTAATCCCAGTACTCAGGAGGCAGAGGCAGGCAGACATCTGTGAGTCCAAGGCCAGCCTGGTCTGCACAGGGAGCCCCAGGCCATCAAGGAATGCACAGTGAGATCTGAGACTGGAAGCAGTGTTCTCACTTTGGACAGTGTCTCCAGGCTTCAAACAGTCAGTTCCTCCAAGGTCAACTTACAAGTATGATGCAGCCCCAATTAAAATCCCAAGAAGCTTTTTGATGACAATAAACAAATTAGTAGTCACATAAGAATAGCTGAGAAAACATTTATGAGAGATGTGGGGAGGCAGATTCTCACTCACCAAACACTGAATCAGAAAGCATGGTACTCTAATCCTGTATGACTAGACCAGAGCAGTGCAAATGCATGAATGAAGGGCATCAAAGGACTAGAATAAAATGTCAAGGAAGAGGGGAGATGAAGGAAGTTTCTTCCTGGAAAAATATAAAATGATGTAACGATCCATTACTTAACTGTCTTCAAAGTAATCTCCAAATGGATCAGAGACATAAATTCAAAAGCAAACAGTAGCAAAATCCAGAAACACGGTAGGAAGGGAATGCAGGTGACTTGTACAATAATCAGAGTACAAAGCCACCTACAACTCACCATAGCACATGCTGAAGTAAGACATGGACACATTCAAGATTAGGAATTCACTTTTTAAATTTTATGTATCAAAACTGGCAGAATGGACAAAACTGTTTGCAATACATATCACAAATAAGAGGCTATATCACTAATGTATAAGGAACATTTTCAAACCAAGAATCAATAGATCAAAAGTTCTACAGATAAATGGACAAAGATGTGGAAGGAAAATTCATGAAAGAAGTAAATGTAAAGAGCACATATGAAAGATGTTTAATTTCACTCACATTAAGAGAGGTATTTATTAACTGCACCCTGGTGTGGTTTCTCTGCATCAGGCTGTCAGGAATGCAGAGCCTGGTTTCATGACTGGGGAGTGGGCATCCCTCTGTACTACGAGGTGAGGGCAAGGTGGAACAAAGCCAAAAGGCAACTTAGCAACATCCCATAACTGTACAGGAAGCATAGCAATCTACCCATCCTCCAATATCCAGTGGAGTGAAAACTCACACACAAGGTGTTTTGTTATGTTCCCATCTGTAATTTCATGTCACGAGAAGGTACTACAACACAGGAGACATCAGTTAGGCACACTGTGCTACATTCATGCAATGGGGTACAAGGTGCCCCATAAAAGGTGACCAGCAGGTGATCTATAAACCAATAAGGAGAGACTTTACAGTTGTTTCAGAGTCTACAAAAAATCTGAGTGAAAAGTGGTACACATAATATGTCATCTTTTGCACAGAGAAGAAAGAAAATAAAAGATGTGTTGATATTCTTGTAAAGAGACACTGAGAAGCTCGAAGTTCATTTCCTACAAAGTTTGACAGAGTCAGGATAGACATGTTGGAGAAATGACTGATTCCAGGTGAGGGGCAGAGCAGGGACATAGTGAACCAAAATATTTCATCAAGTCCAACCAAAACCAGATAAACATGCTGGAGCAACATAGACAGTTGAAAGACAGACAGACAGAGGGAGGGAGGGAAGGAAGGTGGGAGGGAGGGAGGGAGGGAGGGAGGGAGGAGGGAGGAGGAAAGAAGGAAGGAAGGAAGGAAGGAAGGAAGAATTGAGTCTATTAGTGAATATTATCTCACTGAAAAGGTCATGATGAGTATAATCCATAAGTGAGTGAATGGGGGAAGGGTGCTCCTGTTTGTTCTTACTGAGTGCTGACTTGCAAAGGAATCAGTTGGGCAGAAGAACCAGCTATCACAGTAGAGATAGAATCGGGCAAAAAAAAAAAAAAAAAAAAAAAAAAAAAAAAAAAAAAAAAAAGCACAGGATGATTAATTGTCACTGGGATTGGCTGTGTGGAATACTGATGACAAGCAGACTATCTATGTAAGCTCAAGGCATCTCCTGCAAATTCTATACAGCCCACAACAATACTTGATGGACAACAGGGAATCATGCAGCCTTTAACTAGATGATCAAAATAAATACCATCCATGTAAAAACATTCGATGTGTGTGTTGTGAGAGTATGTGGATATGTGCTCCATGCTTCTTCGATTCAGTGAGATTTCTATAAGCCTTTATCATGCTTGGATAGGTGCAAGCACTTGGCCCTTTGGGTTTCTGACTTTGTATTTCTAGTCTGGTAAGAGGGCTCAGTGGAGAGAGGCACTTGTCTAAGGACCTGATGACCTGAAATTGATCCCCAGATCCTACCATGTGGCAGAAGAGAACTGACTTCCAACAGCTGTCCTTTGGCCAAAGCAAACCATCTAGTCAACCTCACTGTCCAGGGACAGGGAAGGACACTCTCTAGTTGGAAGGCCCTCAAATTTTATAAGAATGAGTATGGTTGCAGGGTTCAAGTGTCTTAAGCCCCATTGTAGAAACTTATCCTGATAAATATAATCAGATACAATAATCCATATTTGACTCTTAGAGTCTTTGTAAAAGAGAAGGAATCTGGAAGAGACACACATGGAGGCTTCTGCACTCTGCACAGATGCCCTCATTACCTTTGGACTGCCCCTGAAATGTGACCATCACCAGAGATGACCTTCAACCTTAGGTCCCTAGAAGTGTGGTTCAGAATGCACCTCTCTTTATGAAGTTTTGCTTGTTTAGGAGTTACCTTAGACAGATGCAAAACAAGCCATAACCGTAAGCTTCAGTATCTAGGTTGGCAAAGTACAGATGTAAATCCACACTCTCCTCACTTGTGCTGTGCCTACAGTTCTGTCTTCCTCCTTCCCATCATCCAGACTACGTTGTGTCACCCTGATCTTTTGGACAACCACCTCAGTCGACTACAGAAAAACACCCCTTGTGTTATTTAGAATCTCAGAGCTCTTGACCAAGCCTAATCACAGCTTACATGGATGCCAAGGCTGAATAATTGGTGCCTAGAATATGCCCCGCATCATCACTCCAGACAGAGCCCTAGACAGGTGCTATCTACTTCTTTGGCTGTACTTTGTCACAGAGGGGGTCATTCAGGCTGTGAAAATGCCAGACACAGTAGTCTGCCCCAGGAAGCTTCTAATGCTTGACAACCTCCTCCACCACACACACACACTTCGAGGACTGCCCTGTTCCTAGGTGGAAAAGTTGCCTCTGAAGCAGATAGGCAGAGTGGAGAAGGATGGAGATCAGCTGGAACATATCAGTGTTTCTTTGGTCCCTTGGTCCTGGGGGAAGCTCTTACACAGGATACAAGGATAGAGGAAGGAGAACAGGAATCACCATGTGACAGAGCAGGAGGCATGTCTCTCAGCCATTGACCTACAGGGAGGTAGTTAAGAACTGTACCCATCCCTCTGCAGAGGGTTTTTGAAGAAGGAAGGAATTAGGAAGGAACAGCTCCTAAAATCCCACAAAGCCCAAAGCCTTTTGAACTGAAACCCCAACTTCATGTGCATCTTCCTTTTAGCACCTTTGACCCAGATCCAAAGTTGTTGTCTACCACTATCCATATACAAGGTTGTATGGTGTGTCAGGTGACCCTTCTGTTCGCTGTTTTTATTTTAGCTGCCTCATTCTTACTTTGGCTTCTTTAAACATTTTTATTATGTTAAAATGGTATAAATTTTCAACATGTGCCATTTCCTTCATCAATGAGATGGAATATAAATTACTTAATAGGCTAAGAGAAACTTGCATACTCAATTGTTTTTCCAAAAGGTGGGTAGGGAGCAGGCATCTGTTTTAAACTCTGCTCCACCACGGATGGGCTCTGAATGCAGATTTTGAATTGGTCTTAAGCAAACTCATCGAGAAGGGAATGCATGCTCTGCCAACGCTGAGACAAATTGTCTCTTTAGAATGCAGGTGATAGCCGAGGAGTCTCTGGTGCACGGAGGTCAACTTCACAAAACACCAAGCAGATCATCCACACTTCTGGAAGTTCTCTCCCTAGGGTGGCCATCTCACCCTGAGCAGCAGGGTCTACTGGGAGCTGCAGGGGTAAGAGTCTACTCCAAATCCCAAAACAAGGATGGATGGAGACATCAGAGACCATTGTGGCATCATTCTAAATGTAACTCATGTCCTTTCTTTTCTCTTTATAGCCCCAAGCCAGAGATCTGACAATCCGGATTTATGCACTCCATTTTGAGATGGAATATGTAGAACCTGGAGAAGCAAGACTCCTAGGTACTGCCCAGGGGGGAAGCAGACCAGCAGGCTCTTAGGGTTTGCCCTGATGCAGGTGGCAACAGTCCAACATCTGCCTAATGCCTATTCAGGGGCTCCATTCTTGATTAATGAGAGGGGAACACCAGGATCCACTGGCTCCAGAAGACCTCTGTGCCTCTTCCTTCTCCAAGCCCAAAGTTTCAAATCCCTTTATTAAAATGCATACTCACAAGTAATGCAAGGATGGACCCAGGTCTTGCCAACCCGTAGACCAGCCAGGCATGCATGCATGCATGTGCTCAGCAGTTTGTTCTCACTGTGTCTTACGGGTTCTCAGCTGCTCCAGCCACTACCACCTGCCACCTGCCACCTGCCATCATCTGCTCTCCACCATAATGGACTATAACTCTCTGGAAGTAAAGCCCAAGTTAATTCTTCATTCTGCAAGTTGCCTTGGTCATTATGTTTTATGACAGCAACAGAAACATAGCAAATACAGTGTTTGACGTCATAGACTGTCCCTTGGAATTATGCTTTATCCCAGGGGTGGAGGCTGATGCGTCAAACAGTCAGACTTCTTCACAATGCCAGACCCTTCTTCCAGCAGCTGGTTGGAAGAGCTACATGCCTTAGACTGCACCCTGAACTTGCTTTGCCCCATTCCCAAGGTCTCTACTGTAGCTTCCTGACTTCTAACCAGCTTGGCAAACACCATGTTCAGCACTGTCCTTCATTCCTGCCTTTCTGACCACCATCAATGCCGTTCTCTATTCTAACCCCTGTCCTCCCTAGATGACCCCTTAGTGGCAGGCTAACTTTGCCCTTCATGCTCAAGATACTATCTGGCAAATGTGGAAAAGCTTCTAGAAATCTGCAAGTGACACACAGTCCCTTATGAGCTTGAACAGAGCAGTCAGATTAGAGATGTCCCTTGTAAAACTGGAGACAGTGCTTGGAAGCTGGGCACATGCATTTCCTTCCATGTTATTTTGCCATCTATCTTTGACTAGGAACTGTGTTAAAAGTTAGTGATTAATGTTCGGCTGCATCTTAGTTCAAAGCCACACTTATACTTTGATCCTAAGGACACATTTGATGGAAAGGAGGAGAACACTTGCTAATAAATGGGTCAATTCTGTGACCAGGCTGCTGTTCAAGTTATAGTCTATTAACTATTAAGCTTTCTCCTTTCTTTTCACTTCTTTTCATGGTGATACCCATAGAGAGTTTTTACAGTTTTGTATAATATAGCTGTATCAAATGCTAGAATGATGGATAGGCAGATAAAAGAGGAAAGAATTTGGAAATTCTGGGAAAGGAAATTGAGAGTTTATAAATACATGTGTACCAGTACTCTAAATAACAAACAGGCTCAAAATCAGCAGAGATGACTGCCATCCAACACTTACCTTCAGCTGTTGACATTGTAAAAGATCTAAGGGTGGTTTTAGTGCACATGGATTCCACATGTCTTTGTGAGTTTGAAGAGGAAGCTCAGAGGAAAATCACACCCCAGCTCTTTTCTTCACAAGGTTTGATTGTTCCACTGTTGACATCTCTTTGAACCTCATAGTAAATTTGGCAGGTAAACTCAGGAAAGATATTTAAACCTTGGCTTTGAGTAAAAGGAAATCAAGACATAAATCTATCCTCGTGTGATGGTCTTTGGGAAATATGGAGAACGTGGTCACAACTGTGTTTTACACATGTTTACCATGGAACAAACAAAGGCAAGTGCATCTCACCTGTGCAGGAAACCCACTGTGGCTGCAGGACCTCCAACCCCCAGGAGGGACTCTGGTGGCCTAAGTGTGTTCCTTGAGTGTCATAGCCCAGTGAGGCTGCTCAGCAGCAGCACAATGTCTCCTGCCCACAAGGGTGCATAGTGTTCTTTTTGTTTTTGAATCTTTAAGAGAGTAGGTTCCAGATGCTAATGTGGACACATGGACAAACTAGAGCCCATCCCACTACATTTTCCACAGAATTTGCCCATAGAACAAACCTCTCCCTTCCCCATCTTTTATTCTACCCCTAGGCCGCTGACTCATTGCCTGTTGACTTTCTGATTCTTTATCCTTTAGACAATTTCATGCCTTCCCCGTGACCATTTCATTCACAGCTTTGTTAGTTCTCAACAACTCTCACAAATTTCTGTTTCCCTGCTGTCCATGCCATCTTTCAAAAATACTTTTTGTATTTTGAAATTATAATATAATATATATATATATTACATGTAGATTCTTGTTTGAATCTATATTGAATCTATATAGCTTAATAGTCAATAAATTGCAATTCAAACAGCAGCCTGATCAATGAATTGACCCATTTATTGGCAAGTATTCTCCTCCTTTCAGTCAAATGTGTCCTGAGGATAAAAGTGTAAGTGTGGCTTTGAACTAGGAAATTTTCAATTATAATATAATCCGGATAGATAGATAGATAGATAGATAGATAGATAGATAGATAGATATGTGTAATATATAAGTAACATAATGAAACCATAATATAATTATAATATACCCCTTCCTTTTTCTCCATCCATCTCCTCACATGCACCTCCCCTTGTTCTCTTTCAAATCCATGGCCTCTTTTCCTTTACTCATTCACACACACACACACACACACACACACACACACACACACACACACACACACACACACACACACACACACACACACACACACACACACCAAAATCAACCTGCTTACTCCATACCATATTATCTATATGTGTTTGATCCCAGGGATGACCACTTATTATTGGATAACCAATAGAGGGGGAGCAGGTTATTCTCTGGGGAAGACAATTTCTCAGCATTTCTTGCTTTAGATATATGTAGTTCTCACCCTTTTTCAAAGAAACTTCTTGTAAAAGATGGATACCATTACAGAACACCACAATCAACCCAAATACAGAACATTAGAGACTGTGTAGTGCCCCATCCCAGCTGATGGATCTACGACACCATTCCTTCACTAGGAATCAGTGCAGAAGAGGAGGTAGAACAATTCTAAGAGACAGGAACAGGAAGTTTGCTATGAAATTACATCTCCTAGAAATGCCAGAGAGGCTACACCCATCTTCATCTGGCCCACAGTGAAGCCAGACTCCACACAGAGAACAAAGATTGGATTGTGACTTTCTCTCCTCAGTGCTGGCCTTCCTCGTGTCATCCAATGCCCTGCAGATGGAGACTGATAAAAACATACATGGTCCACAAGGCTCCAACTCCAAGAGCCTGCCATACAAATGCCAGCCTCATCATCATCAGCGTCTCAGCCTTGTCTCTGCATTTCTGCCATGCTGGCTGCCCTTCTGTGCTTTGAGCATGCTATCCTCTCTCTGCACCAGGAATTGTTACACTTCTAGATCCCCTTTTCTGGAATGCACCTTCCTTCAAACACTCTTTCCTAAATAAATACTATTTGTCTTTTGAATCTGGTCAAGTTACTTTTCCTCAAGAGAGTAATTGCTGACCCCTGAAAAACTGTGCCTTTGTATATTCCATATGTGTCTTTTCACAGCACTGAAATGATGCACTTATTTATCTTACTTGTATTAATTTCATGGGTTGGCAATCCTCTCTCAGACCAGAAGCTTCTGATTTACAGTGCCTATTTGGTTTTATAAACCTCAGTAACCTTGAACTTCAGCAGTTGACCTTTGGTGTGCATATTTTTGTTCATCTCTAAGGCAATGGTTAACACTGTGATGGGCTGTAGACCACCTACACAAGGCTCCTGCTCTCAGTGATTTGCATTTAGTGCAAGAGACAGGTATAAAGACACATTGATTAAAGACTATCATGCTTAGAAGTGAGGGATGCTGTAACAGGAGTGTGGGGAGATACTTTGAGCAGTGGGCAATGATCTCATGTGAAAGTAGAGGTGGAACAGATGAGAAATGAGACACTAAAAGAAGTAGCAGGGAAGGCTTGGAGGCAAGGACAATGGGGCTCTTAGGGAGCTGTCCATAAGGCCAGTGCCCCAAAGCACTGAAGGAACAGATGTGTGAGATGGGTATAAAGATCAGCAAGACCAGAATGTGAAGGAAGAGTTTATATGCTATTCTGAGTGAAATAAGGAGCCACTGCTGTGACTTAAGAGAAGTATCACACTTGATTTGTAGTTTCTAAGACCCTAGAGGCATTATAGCAAAAAGGATTGAGCACATGAGGTAAAAATTGCAGAGGAGATTGAGAATAGGGCAGAACCCTAGAAAGAGGCTAAGGACAGAAGGACAGGTTTCCAAGGCAACACCAGAAGGCTGGAATGGCGTGGGAATTCCATCCATTTAGCCAGTGGTATTGGGACTAACCCTATGGGCATGGTCTTCTCTAGGTATGTGACCCAATCAGAACTGAGGACGAGGGTCACATGCTCTCTTGGACAGACAGAAAAGCCTCCATTTACACTGGGATGCTGTCAAATATTATGTATCTAATAGCAGGATAGATTGTGACAGGTTAGGTGGTTGGATGGATGACTTCTTCGATGTGTGAGAATTTAATTTTTTCTATCAAAGATAGCTAACCTGCCAAGGTCCAATATCCCACAAATGCCCCATTCCTTGTAAAACTTTTATGCAAAGAAATTCGTAATTTTAATCTCCTCATCTTATAAAATTTTTATGTGGCTTTTTTAATCTCTTCTACCAGCCAAAACTTTTGTTTATGTAAAGGCCCCACTGCATTCTGGGAACCTGTTGGCCTAGAACATCTGACCCCTTCTCCTTTAACCCTTTCTTTCCTTTGCACTGATTCTTTTGAAACTAGCCAAGCATGAAAAATTATGAGTTTAAACCCCACTGGTGAAGAAAAGACACAGTGACCATTTGCTTTAGAATAAAACCTAAGTGGACTTCTTGTCCTAGTGTGCTTGTTAGCCTGGGTGGGTTGTAGTGTGTTCTTTTTCTAAATAGAAATTGCCTTGCCCAAGTTACTCTCATTCTGTTCCTCTGTGACACCAAGAATATTTGTTTTCAGTGGATGGATGGATGGATGGATGGATGGATGGATGGATGGATGGATGGGTGGGTGGATAGATAGATGGATGGACGGATGAATGGACAAATTTGTAAAAGTAATGACAAAGAATGAGTTTTCAGGGTGTGACATATGCTTTAGGCATATTGTTTCCTGGATCAGTCAAGGGTTCTTGACTGGTGGAAACAGAACCAATAAAGTATATATGTAGAGATCTAGCAATAAAGTGTTCATGTAGAGAGATCTATGTCAAAGGAAGCAGCTTTCAATGTTGGAGGGTAAACCAGATAACTGCGAACTCACGGGAGTGGTGTTGAAGCCAAGTATTTTCTCCCACAGGATACTTTATTGTTGTGTTGTTGTTGGTTTTTCCCTTTGAAAGTCTTCAACTGATTGAATGAGACCCAGCCACATCACCAAAGAAAATCTTTCCCTGTGGTCAACTGTTTTAAGACAGTAACTGTGTCCTCAAACACCTTCCTAGTGGCTCCCAGATTACTGTCTCACCACACAACCAGATACTATGCCTGGCCAAGACGACACACGAAAATTACACCACAACTCCAAACAGCCGTTTGATCGCAACTGTCTCAGCCTCTTTTCTGTTGCAATAATAAAATATTCTGACAAAGCCCAGTGAAAGGGAAAGGGGTTTTATCACCGAGATCAAGGCATGTCCCTCCTGGGTGATGGGGAAATGAATGCAGCCAGAGCCTGAAGCAGCATCACGTTATGTCCAGACTCAGAAAACGGGAGCAATGGATACATCTACTGCTTCGCTCAATTTCCTCCCAGTCTTGCCCTCATTATAAAGGGTCTCCCTGTATCAATGAACAAAACCCAGATAATCCCCCTCAAGTATGGCGGAGGCTTTTCTCACTGGTGGTTATAGATTCTGTCAAGTTGGCAATTAACAGACCATCCGAGCAATCTTAAGACTTAACCATGTAATGCGGGAGCACACAAATTACAGTCCATGTACCAAATCCTGTCTATAGCCTCCTCCTGAGAACAAACCCTGGCATGTCTGCTTCTTGTGCTCTATCTCTAACTGATTTTGTGTGACAACTTCAGGGATCAGTATTGATGACAGGAACTGAATGGGACATGAAGCATAGAGTGTTTTCTTTCTGGTCCCTTGTAGAGACTCTGCTGAGCCCCGGGCTCACTTCCCTTCTTGGAGATACTCAAGCAAGGCAACTGCTGACACTCTAAGAAAAAGCCTTGGGATTCCGATAGTCAGCCTTCTGAGCCCAGGAAGGAGTTGGGGAGATATTAAAAGAATGAAAGACAACAAGAGGTGCTACTGAGGCACTCAGCACAAGACAGCTGCATTTGGCTTCAAAGCAGTTGACGCTCTGGTGTTAGACAACTGTGACCCCATTGCTCAACAATAGAAAGTCTAGGGATTCCAGAACATAAACCCAGCCTAATCAATCTCAACAGAGCACTCAGCAATTTGTACATGTGAGGAGATACTGCCAAGAAGGCAAAACACAGCCAGATCGCCCAACATCGTGAGTAGTGACAGGCTTGAGGTATCACTCAATTTTTAAGCAGTTTATCATCACTTCCAAGACAGAGAAAAATAACTCCTGAAAATCTGCAATTCTTTCTGATTAGAGCATATTATAAAAGTTTTAAGTGTTAATGAAGTATTTTCCTATATAATTACTTCTGCATTTTGTCCATCACTTGGTATCTGGGAATAGTTTCTCTTATCAATGGAAAACTACCACCTCCTTTCTCTTCTATAATAAACTCCCAACATAAAGGGACGCTGATGTCTCAACTCCTTAACCTACATCTGAGCCCAAATAATATTTGAAAATCGGCTCTGAGAGGACTGAAAAGAAAATTCATAGAAATTTAGTAATATTTTGTTAGATTTATTTTTGCTTTTAACATATAAAAGATTTATAATAAAACAATATTTGCAAAAAATTTAAAAATAAAAAGACAGCAATTCTCACCCTTCCTGGCTGCATACAATTGTTATTTTCCTAAGCTCCTGTCCTCCTCTGTCTCTGTCTCTGTCTCTCTCTGTCTCTGTCTCTGTCTGTCTCTGTCTCTGTCTCTCTGTCTCTGTCTCTCTGTCTCTGTCTCTCTCTGTCTCTGTCTCTCTCTCTCTCTCTCTCTCTCTCTCACACACACACACACACACACACACACACACACACATCTATCTGTATCAAAACCTTTTCCTAATAAAATCCAACTTGACTTCACAGAACAACAGAGAAGGCACGTGTTTCTTCAGATACAAGCAGTTATGGTGAGTTCCCCATCAGACATTGGAACCTTGGTGCATACCAACTCCCATGTTGAGTGTTCAGCATACAAAATCCCAATAATCTCTGAAGAAATCCCGAAATGTGTACATGTTTTTATCATGTTTGGGATTTGGGGTTTGGGGTTTCCAGATGACAAATCAAGACAACTTAGCTCTTAGGACATACTCACCCAACTCCACAGCACCTACCCTTAGTCACTCTAGAAATCCATAGCATTAACTGTAAGAAAGTAGAAATTGGTACTCTAAAATAACAAATTATATAGCTACATTCCTCTCGAGTCATCTGAATGGTGATGTTTTTACGTTTTATTCTTTGACAGTTTCATATGTGTACATAATGAATTTCACTCATTCAGCTGCCCTCTTTCCTCCCTCTCCTTACTCCCAGTGAAACCCCTCTTCTTTCTACAAAGTTACCCCCCACCCACACACTTTCATGTCTTCTCTTTGTGTGTGAACCACTGAGTTTAATTCTGGTTGTGTGCTCGAGTATGGCTTCCTGGTTATTTACTGGAGTGTAGGGAAATTGTAAGAGGCCACATCACTGAAGAAAGTGACAGCTCTCCTGCAATAACCAGTAGCTGTCCCGAGTCCCTCAGGAGGGCCAGGGCCTCCTGAGCACCTTCTCCCTTCATGATGACATGGTAACTGGCCCCATCTCGTGTAACTAACCACAGCTGCATGGAGCCTGTGAGTGCAATAGGCACATCTTATCCAGAGACATCCTCCTGATGCATCCCTCTCCATCCTCTGGTCCTTACATTCTTTCCACTTCCTCTTCCACAATGTTTCTCCAGCCTTGGAATGTCATATTAGGACATATATTGGGAATGCCATTTGGGGCTAAGCACCATGCTATTGTTTATTCTGGGCACTTTCACCTGTGGGGACGCTATCTTTTTAAACTCACCGCCCAAGACTGTATGTCCTTGAGTGTATAGAGATCCTGTAACAGACGGCTTCCTCTTCACTGTTTCTCTTCCTCCATCAAGTAACAGTGAAAGCAAACACATTAGGACCTGGGCACGCAGCATCCTGTGACACCACTGACAAGGCTCCATCCATCCCAATTAGCAGATGTGCAGCTTCACTGTTTTCTCTTCCTGTACATTTCTTACAAAGTTTCTGGTGCTGTTGTTTGCAATTTTTTTTTTTTTCGAAAACTGCTTTTAGCTTGTTCCAGGATTTCACTAATGAACAGTTTCATAATATAGCAGTTCAGTAGACCACGCTCTTCCTGGCATCTTCCACAGACACTGTTTGATTCTGAGGAACCTAAAAAAAAAACAAATACCCCTCTTCATACCTGACCTGCCATGGCAAAGCTGCTCATCAACCTTCTCACATGGACTTACCTTTTTGCTGTCGTAGCTGTGGAGCACAGAGAGTCAGCCTTGCACCTGCCCTCGGCTCCTGCCAGGCCGTGTCCCCTCAGTGCCAATCATCTCTCTGCAAATTGGCTCAGCCATCACGCTCATAATATTTGCTCTCCTGTGAAGCAGGCTGGACTTAAGCCCTGGAATGAGAGCAGAGGTCAACACCGCAGCTCCTCATGTCCCCTGTGGATGACTCCTCAGGCTTCTGCTTTGCACCATCTCCCAGAGTTCCCTAGTGGGACTGTGCTCCAGGTGGTCTTCTTCTTAGTGGCACCTGCCTTTCTTCAAGTTGTACATAACAAAACCTATTTCTAATTTGATGCTTCCTGGGACAGGTTCCCAAATGCAGTATTTTGTTCAGAAACATCTCTTATAGTCTGCTAGGAAAGCCAGCACATTGACTTAGTTCCCCATGAGGACATCCTATGAACGTTAATTTCAATGACAAGTTCAACTCTATCAAGTTCTGTAGACACTCAGCAGGGCATACCTGTGTCACCGGGGTTAGAAGAACCACCTCAGGAAAGCTTTCTGAAAATGTCACATAAGCTCAGGCAGGGGATGGCAGGGACTGCTCTCCTCACTCCAGAGCTATCCTGACCTTTCCCTACACTCTACACACTTGGCACTTTAGTTCTTCCCAGGAAGACATTTTAGGGTGCACGTTTGCTTCAGTAGCTCTGTAATTTTTATTTGTCATTCCCTAGAGTCACTGCTGGAGCAGTACAAAGGAGGAGATGAAGGCTGAGCAGCTGGTGCTGCTGTCCCAGGGTCTGTGAGTGTGCAACTCACAGTGCATGAGCAAACATGGTCTTCATGTTGTTCCCTTTGCACTCTGACAAGTACAGACCCGGGTTCTTTTTCTCCATTAACATTAGGGTGTTTAAATTCAAAATGCATTGATATTACATATCACCCCAGTCACAATAGCTATCATAAAAGAAGATAAGGAATACTGGTAAGGCAGAGATTCAGCCCTAATATAGTACCAGAGGGATTGAAAACCTCTGCAATCACAATGGACATCAGGAGGGATGTTATAAAAATACTGAGAATAGACTATACCCAGATATATCATTCCTGGATATAAATCTGGAGGATTCTTGCTGTGGATATCGCTCTGTGTAAATAAAGTTCTGATTGGCCAGTGGCCAGGCAGGAAGTATAGGCGGGACAAGAGAGAAGAGAATTCTGGGAAGTAGAAGGTTGGAGAGAGACCTCGCCAGCCACTGCCATGAAAAGAACATGTAAAGACACTGGTAAGCCACAAGCCATGTGGCAAAGTATAGACTAACAGAAATGGGTTAATTTAAGATAGAAGAAGTAGATAAAAAGAAGCCTGCCATGGCCATACAGTTTCTAAACAATGTAAGTTTCTGTGTGCTTTCTTGGTTGGGTCTGAGCGACTGTGGGACTGGCAGGTAAGAGAGATTTGTCCTGACTGTGGGCCAGGAAGGAAAACTCTAACTACAGATTCTAAGTCAGTAAGCCACAGAGACACTTACATATCCATGTTATTTGCTGTATTATTCACAACTACCAAAATATGGAACAAGCACGAAGGTCCATCAGTTGGTGAATGGACAGGAAAAAAGTAATGCACATAGGTAATAGCAGTAGAAGTCCATTCAATTTGTAAAGAAAAATGAAATTGTGATATTTGTAAGAAAATTCACAGAACTGGAGATGAATAGGTTATGTGATATAAGTCAGGCATGCTAGTGTGGTGAGTGAATGGGAGTGGAAATGGGAATGGCCCTCATAGGCTCACATGTTTGAATGCTTGGTCCCCAGGTAGTGGGGTTGCTCAGAAAGGATTAGGAAGTGTGATTATGTTGGAAGAGATACATCAATGTTGAAGGATATATGTCACCGGGGGTGGGCTTTGAGGTTTTAAAAGCCCAAGCCAGGTCCAGGGTCTCTCTCTGTCTGTTACCTGTGAATCAGGATTAAAGTTCTCAGTTACTGCTCCAACATCATGCTTTCTGCTTCCTGCCATGATGATAATAGACCAATTCTCTGAAATTGTAAGCAAGCCCCCCAATGAAATGCTTTCTTTTAGAAGAGGTGATGTGGTCATGGTGTCTCTCCATAGCAATAGAATAATAACTAAGATATATAGGAAGACAAATATCACATACCTTCTTTCATATCTACAATCTAGATTTGAAGATATATATGCATGTCTATAAGAAAGTGTGTGTGTGTGTGTGTGTGTCTGTGTGTGTGTGTGTGTGTCTGTGTGTCTGTGTGTGTGTGTGTGTGTAGGTGGGAGGGAGCGGGTGGAAGAAGAGGAAATTGAGATGAGATAAAGAGATCTAGAGAGAGTATGATGGTTAATCTCAAAGTAAAGAGATCTAGAATCATCAGAAAAGTGGGCTCTAGCTATGCCTCTGATAGGTGATCTTAAATGTTTTAATTGAGCTGGGAAGCCTTGCGCACTATGGCTGGCACCATTCCATGGCTGAGACCCTTGACTAAATAAATAGAGAAAGGGATAGAGGCAATGAGCGGATTTGTGCTCTTGGTTTTGTATTTATGGATATGATGGGACTGGGGGCTTCACGTTCCCACTGTTCTGATTTCCCTGCCATGATGGATTGGACCTTGAACTACAAACCAAAATAAATCCTTTCTCCCCTTAAGTTGCTTTGGTCAGGGCATTTTATCACATCATTGAGAGAAGAAACTGTAATGAGGAAGGAAGAATATGAAATAAGAGACAGTAATGGACTATACACAGGGAGGGATACTTGGGGGGCATCAAGAGGGTGTAAGGGGCAAAGAAGAGCAGCAGCAGTGTTAATAAGAACTGAGTATATGTATATATGGAAATTGAACAATGAAACACTTCATTCCATAAGCTAGCTAAAAAAAATAACAAAAATATACCACAGTGGAAATGTTGATTCACCCTATAAGTCAGTACAGCTCTAATGTCTGGAGTCTGGAGGATTTGTCTCCACCTGTGCCTGAGTGACCTTGTGCAAGTAACTTAACTTCTGCCTATTTCTGTGTCCTTACTTGGAAGTTGGCAATAATAGCAATCATGATGTCATAAGGTCTTCATGCTGTTAGGTGAACTCATAACAGCACCCTGGCATAGCAAAGGCTCTTGACAGGTGTCAATCACAGTGGAGTATCTGTGATTCCCTAGAATGGCATAGCTTCCATGGCTGATCTCAATGGGACAGAATTGTAAGCTGTAGATAGACCTGACCACAAATACAACACAGAAATATGTTTATTCTTCCTCATCCTGGCTCCTCCCAGGTGGCAGTGCATACAAAAATAGCTAGACATGGATGGGTGTGGCAGGGTCCTGTGCTGTTGTTCCCTTTTGGGTGGGGGCCAAGTAGGTGCAGACTCAATGGCACAGACTCTGGGAGAATGTGGAAACAAGATCAGTTTATTCAGGAAGAGGTAAGCCTTATATACCCTCCACCCCACCCTGGGGGAAGGTCTGATGAAGATGCATCTGCTGGTGTGACATGGCTGCCTCTCATTGGTCTAGGTCATCCCCAGATCATGTCTCAGCTGCTGTTGCTAAGGCCCTTAGGCAGACCCAGGTTGGCTCTCAGAAAGTATCTTTTTTACATGTTTGAGCCAGCTGGCCCTCAAGCCTGTTAAGGATGAATCATCCTACATAGAGCTGAATGATGTATGATTCAAATTGATCCAACCCCAGTCAGTTAGCAGAACCTCAAGGTTCCAGAGGACCAAGGTTCACAAGGAACCTTTTCATACAGAAGTCAGAATCATCTTCACAAGACAAAGACACTGAAAGTCCTCTGGGACCCAAGATGGGCTGATATGCCACCTGATACCATGAACTGGCCCTCATCAC
The DNA here is from genome assembly GCF_903995425.1 of Onychomys torridus. Lineage (NCBI taxonomy): Eukaryota > Metazoa > Chordata > Mammalia > Rodentia > Cricetidae > Onychomys > Onychomys torridus. The sequence goes on along the minus strand of NC_050457.1, from coordinate 70,117,722 downwards.
TCATCCTTCCCCTGTGCCAGGTTGTCTGTATCGATGCTGTCACTACGCTCACAGGACTCACACAGAGGGCATGCATAACACATATTGTTCTGCTGCTCATCTGTCAAGACAGACATTAGCTAATGCCGTTTTCTGCCTCTGTCCTCCAATTCTCCCTCCCCCTTTCCTTTTCTGCTTGCTTCCCTCTCCCTCTCCTTCCTTTCCATCTTCCCTTTTCCTCTTTCTCTGGGATTCAGTGTTTTCATCTTTTCAGGATCTGGTTGAATAAATACAACTTTTCACTTCTCAGGGAAATACTATTTTTTCAGAAACGATTGCTTCCCTTTTATTAGTCCATAAGTCCAAGGAGTGGTAACTGGTCTAATTGGAGCCAAGCTGAAGCTGCTTCATAGAATGTTAAATGGCTTCCAAATATCCCTGGACTGTAAAAACCAAAACTCAGGACCTGGTAGCCACCACGTTTCCTTACAAGTGGACCAGAGAACTGGAGGAAGATAAGGAGAACAGGGTCAGGGAAGGATATTCTCCTAGGCTCCAGGCCTAAGGCCAAAGCATAGTCCTTTAGTAGGTCTCTAAAGACAGTTGTACATTAGCCCAACAAAAGCACTTTGCTTAAACGGGCTCTGTCACTAACAAATCAACAACTGTTAGATTACTTAAACTTACCGTTCATTTCTATTTCTTGCGGGCACTAGCAGAAACCCAGCATACTGGTTGATGAACTGACTCAAACAAAGCTGGTAATAGGAATAACACATCACACCGTAACATCCTTGTGGTACCAACTCTGCCTTGACATCTAATATTTAATGCCTTGCCTCTAAGGAATATCTAATGACATAAATGTCAGCAGACAGGGGCCCCACAAAGAACTTGCTTTAGCACAAATAGGTTTTTAAGAAGCTCACAAATATTCTACTAGGCAGCTCCCTTCCTGTGCAGTATTATGCCAAGACTTGTCTACTTGTCTTTAGTCTCTCTCTCTCTCTCTCTCTCTCTCTCTCTCTCTCTCTCTCTCTCTCTCTCTCTCCCCCCATGCCTCCTCCTCTTGCTCCTCCTTCTTCTCCTCAGTCTACAGAGATAAAACCTGCCAATAATTTCCATTTGAAGCTGCTGCCAGCAACACATCTTCATATCATTTTTCCTGGCTTTTAACAGAGTAAAAAAATTAAAAACAAAAATTTTCATTGCCTGGCTATTTCTAAAAAAACTAACTGGCAATGAAAAACACAGCAGCCTTGAACCATATCCCTTGTGGCAACTTGGTCACATTCCCAAACTCCTTTTCCCAAGAGACCCCCTTGTATCCCTGTATTCGTAGGATGCCTGACTCCTCATTCCTACAAGCCCAAATCCAATTGCCTTGTCCGTGGCTTGTGCTGTGGAAGCTGTGGCTTCTCAGTGTGTCAGATCCTCTTATCTTCCATCACTTTAGCCCACTGTAGTCTAACCTTTGATAGTTAGTGGGTCCACATGCCAGGTGGTCTTGTCTCACCTCCTTTGAAGGGCCTCTAATATACTGCGGCGAGCTCCTCAACCAGCGAGGAAGAACGACCACCATTTGAGGATTCTTCTCAGATCACACTTTATTGGAGCGCTTCTTGGTTGAGGGAGAGCGGGAGGTGAGGGGACCCAAGAACCAAAAGGCAGCTGCTTATAAAGGGAACCAAGCAAACGGGTCAGTCTGTGATTGGATCCCGCCAGAATGCAAGCACGGGGAGCCACGGGATAGGCTGAGGACATAAGGCCATATACGCGCATGCGCAAACCTCGAGGCGCGCAGCCCAGCAAGCACAGCCAAATATGGAGTTGTTTACAGCAAAGCTGTCAGGAAGTCGGCGCCATCTTAGAATGGCAGCTCCCTATAATATACAGCACTGGGAAATCCATACTGCATTCTAGATTAACTCACTTGAAGAGAGAGTTAGTGACACTAAGGATTAGTGGAAATGATATTTTAGAGTAGCCACAATTGTTACATGTCATGCCAATTGATACTAGATCCAAAATTCTTGAAATTCACTGGGTCATCCTTTGCCACACCTAACCTGGTTGCATCTTAGTTTGAGCTGTTGAAGGCAGATAAGACACAAAGCAGGTCAAAGTTGTTGGTGCAAAAATTATATTTGTTAAGAAATTGAGCTTTTCAATGCTTAAAATCTCATTCCAATGCCCCTCATATGTTCCCTCTTTCTGAGCCTAGGGACAGTAGAACTCCAAATTCGGAGCTTAAGGGCAGGACTTCAAGGAACTAAACCTTAACACAGAATTGGTCTTACAATATAAGTCACATTAAAGTTTAACTAGTAACATTTTTTAATAATACATAGAATAAATTGTGCATTTTCTAAACAATGACATTTTTAATTCAGTGAAATATAGGAACTAAGTTAATTCTTCCAGAGTTCCAAGCCTTCTGGGAAAAGGTTAACTCTGTAATGTGTTCAATTCACTCCTGGGTAGCTTTTCCCAAAATTGGCAGAAATCACATTCTGTTCCTCATCCACAGCACTGGGAGGGTCATAGAAGTCACTAAACCCTCTGTTCCCTAAGGATGTTCCTTCATGTTAGAAGCTTGCTAAAGAGTCTCTCTCAGGTCAGGTAAAATCCCAGCAAAGAGCATGGATGAGGAAGGGATCCCAAGGCCACTCCTCTAGGTATGGAGTTGTTTGCTGGTGACAATTGCTAAAGGGGGGAGAGTCACTTTTCTCTGTGGGCCCTGGTAGGTTGCCAGTGTTGCAGTGCATGGCCCCACCTCTGTGAGCATACAGGGAGCACTAATAGGACTCAGTGTATTATCGAAAAATAAAAGACTTGGGAGTTGGGAGGTGAAGTAATTTGTGGGCAGGCAGTAAGGGGTGGATGTGATTAAGATACACTGTATACAAGCATGAAATTTTCATAAAGAACATTTGGGAAATAGCTTCTCAAAGTTTCTCCAGTACTTTTCATGCTTTGGTAGAAACAAACAATAGATTACCGGGAGGGTGTTAGGCTTTCACGATTTCTGTCATTGGTTTGACTGGTGCTTCTCCCCTGTGACTGATTTGAAATAGAAACAGTACTGAGTGAAGATTACACAACCAACCCCAAAGCCCCGGCCAGGAGTCAGTGATGTCCCAAGAGCAGGCTAGGTCTTCTGAGCCAGGTCCAGACCTCCATGAGGCAGCATCAGTTTTCAGTGAAACACATCGCGGCTCCACGGTACAGCTACCTGATGGACTCCTCTATAAAACTAACAAGTAAGTGGAAGCCAAAGACAACTTTGTGGTAGGAACTAAGAGGCAGTGTGAAGTCTTTTCCTGCAGTGTGACATTCAGAGCACCTACCCTTGTTCCTGGAGACTGCAGAGCACCTGTTAGAGGACCCAAGCATTTGGAGCAAGTGGGGGATAGAGAACAGAAACCAATGTACATTCAGAGCCCTCAAAGTGCCAGGTACTATCAGAAGCATGGCTGCCATAGGCTTTGATACTCTTTTCCCTGTGATTATGAAAATATATCCTTATTATATTGCAACATGGCATAATCATTTGCATTTTTATTGTTTTCACTCAAAAGCTCCTAAGTTATTTAGATAAGCACCATTAAGCAAAATTCTAAGTAATTAGTTCTTTTGATGCCTCCTGGTGACAGCAGAGGAACCCAGAGACATTTATTAGCAATAGCATTAGTCCCAGGTGGGATGTACCGTACACAGAACTTAGTCCCAGTATGACCTCTCATTAAACCCCAAGAAGGAATTAGCTATTTTTCCCTTCCTATGCCATTTTTCATCAACCAGCCACAGCCACTTAGGTAGGATCATTATATCATTTATTCTACAAACATACCACAAATCACTGATAATGGAAAATCCCACAGGGTGGCTAGAACAATCACACCCATCTTCAGAGAACTCAGAACTTCCAATTCAACTACACTCACAGCCAGGACTTCAAATCCAGATAGGAATCTGAAGTCCATTTTTATTCTTCCTTGTGGGTGGGTCAAAGACATATCTGAATGGGCTTCTCTAAGGCTCACCGCTGGTCAACAGGATCCACATATCTCACCCCAGGTTACTCCCAGAATCCCACTGAAACCAGTGCTAACTCATGGGTGTGGGATGCTTTTGGTAATGGAAAATCTATGGCAAAATATCCATTCTTTCCAAGCAATGACAAATGTTTCTGCCCTCTTAATTTGACATGGAATGTATCAAAACGAGGAAAGCTTTTAGAGCTTAAAAAATAACCAAAAGGTTTCCTGGTTATACATATTCACCCCCAAACAAGTACAAATAGGAAAATTAGAAACTAGGATCCACACTTGAGCAAGAACATGCAGTGTTTGTCTTTCTGAGCTCGGGCTAATTCACTTAATGTAATATTTTCCAGAACTTACAAGAGAAGATAAAAAAAGAGGCCTTAAGGGAGGGGATGGGAGAGTAATAGAGCACATGTGATTTCAAGGGAGCCAGACAGAGGTGGAAGGGTTGAAGCAGGATAGATAAGTAGCAGGGGATGGCTGCATGGGGAGAGTCAACCAAAATGAAGTCGGTATGAAAGTGCCACAAAGAAATATGCTACTCTGTAAGCTAATGCAAAGAGAAAGAGAAGGCATGAAGCTGGATGGGTGGAGAGGGGGGAGGATCTGAGAGGAGATGGGGAAGGGGAAACCATGGTCAAAATACATTGTATGAATTTAATTAAAAAAATACAGAGAGGGGAGAAAGGGAAGAAGGGGAAATATCTTAAAGAAAGATTTATATGAAGAACTTAATGGCTTTATCTCATGTGTTTTTAGAAAACAGGTCTTTGAGGGACCCAGCCTGTGAGGAAGAGAGGAAGAGTCTCAGCTGGTTTTCCTGTTTTCTAGTGTGACTAGTCCTGGTGAATCCTCTGACCAGCTGCTGCCTGTCACAAAAGTTGAAACCCAAGGACCCCTGAAATTCCAACTCAAGGACCTCAGCCTCCGCTTACCTACCTTGCTCCTCTAAGGCAGGCTCTTTTCACCGGGGATATCCTGCGTAGCACTCTCTCCCATCCTTAGCAAAAGCCAGCTCACTTGAGACTTTAAGAGCTCCTGTTACTTACCAGAGCTTTGCTAACAGATGATTTCCAAAGCATAGACATAGGACAGAGCTCTCACTGGCTTTGCCTGCTGAGAATCGCCCCCTCCAGCCCCCAGGAAGATTTTAAGTATTAGAAGTACATGTGTGCCTTCCTTCTGACTCCTGAAGCTTCACGCAGCGTGCCTGCTGTGAGAGCTCACTCAGCAAAGCAGCAACTGTCTGGAAATATCCCCCCACACACACATTCATCTCAGTCTCCGCAGCACCATATTGCCTGCTTCCCCAACCACACGGAAACAGAAAAAGCACCACATTTTGGGGTCAGCATTTCAGAGGAACAAAATATCCTTAAATTTGTCCCTAGCTTCCAACTTGTTCTCGTTTCTATATCATTAGATGAAAAACAATGCAAGGCTCAGTGTTGGGTCTCTCACAAAATAAAGCACGTGGCTTGTTTTGTTTCCACTGTAGATGGACTTTACTTACACTGACATTCTACCTGCTCTTTCCGGGGTTGCGGGGGTCAGGCATGTTACTGACAGGAAGTACCATGGAGACTCAGAAAGAAAGGTTTCATCAGGTGGGACTGACTCAGGTATGTCAAAGCCTCTCTGATTCAAATTGCCTGCCTGAAGCCTGCAAGGCAGGGGAACCCAGAAGATAAGTCGAGAATGCATTTCTAGATCACATGGAAACCCAAGGAAGAGACCACAGGAAACAAGGGAGGCAGCAACTTCCAGGTGAGGGGGACATGAAAACACTTACCAAATAAGTATCCTGTCAGGAGACAGAAACACCAACCTGAGGCTGGTGACACTTGGAAACCAGGAGGTAATGCAGAAAAATGCCAGGACCTCCACTGCTTTTCCATGTCTCCAGCCCAGTGACCCCACTGCCCTTCCAATAACTCCAGATGGGCTCTGCCCACTTTCTCTTTGCTGTTAGTAAGTGCCAGAGGCGATTCTTCCCTGCTCTCCCAGGATTCTCCTCTGGGTGCTGAGAAAGGATTGAGATTTCCAAGTTCCACTCTCTCACTTGAGCAGTATTACTCATTTCTATTGGCAATAAGGAAAAAATAGATTAACTTAGAGGATTTCTTGATGGAACGGTTTACACACGCCCGGCTGTTGACAAAATCATCATAGCTGTCACTTTACACCTCTCCGCCAGCTGTGTAATTAGTGTCATTTCCAGTAAGTCATGGAAATATAGATGAGCATGGAGGAATCAGCACAAAAATGCATAAATGTGAATATTTTATGGCACCTCAGGAGAGTTGGTACTCGCATCTGACAGAGACTTGGCACTTACTTCCGGCACATCCTCCACGCTCTCACCCAGACCAAGCCCACCATCTTCTGATACACTTTTAGGAAGATGTGTTGGAGTGGGTGTTTCTGAAGGCATGTGGCGGGGTGCGGGGGGGGGGGGGGGGGGGGCGGGGCATGCTCTGTTTGGAACTCATTTGAAAACGCATTAAATTGTTATCATAATTTCAAATGACCAAAATTAAACAATACAATTTATACCCGAGTGCATCATCCACCTATGCTTCTGAACCATGCACACTGGACTGCCTTCTCTTGCAGATCTTCCCCTTTCCGTGTCTGATACTGTGTAAAAAGACTTAATATTTGCTAAATATAAAACAAAAACATAATTAAGTAGTAGCTGTGTTAGCTCTGGTAAAGATAAGATAGAAATGAAAAAAAAAAAATGTTGGCTAAAGCCCTGGTATTCTATATTCAGCCATCTGTGACCACTCCCAAAGCCAGGAGCATCTATACCCCCAACCTGACAGTATGCTCAAGAGTTGCCCGTGAAGGTCAGAAATACCTTCTTAATTGAGGAGGTCATCTGCCACAATTTTGACTGTAATGAGCTGCTGAGTCTATCATGGCATATCATAAGATCCGTGACAGAGAAGTTTGATCTGACTCCTTCATAGCTATGATAGTAAGACTCATGGCCACCAAAGACACTTACAACCTAACTCATGAAGATGGTGACTAGAGTGCATTGTATACCAGGCAACACAAAACACAAAGCATTCTTTTCTTTTCTGAGTTCCAAGATCCATAAAGTGTTTTTCCAATTTAATTTCTCCAAGTGAATCAATTAGGCTTTTATCGTAATTGTGTAGTGACATGGGGAAGTTTATAGAAACTGTCAAAAGTAATTAACTAATCTAAACCTTTATACTCTAAAGCTACACTAAAGATAAAGCCACATTTTTCTGAAATATAGACAGACTTCTGCTTGAGTGATGAGTCTGGGTGAGAAAAGGTTATAACACTATCCTGCAAAGATGGAAGTACCATTGAGAAATTCCTGCAATGGTATTTGTGCTCAGGCACAGTGTCACCAGCACAGTGTTGGGAATGGTTGACAGGGGCTGTGGGAGAACCAAGTAGGATGTCTTTGCATTAGTGCAGCAAGATATGCAGTGGATTTTATGGATAGTGACAGTGGGGATGGAGAAAATGAATGAGGTCTAAGGACAGTTGGAAGGTTGTGCAGACAGTAGCTAGAGACTGGAGAGAGGAAAGTAAAAATGTTAACTAGGATGCTATATTGTAAATCTGACCAGACTAGATGGCAGTCATTCAGTAAAACATGAAATGCTTTGGCTGAATCAGAAATAAACTATGGTTGATATAGAGTCCTGAGTTGAACTTGTGTTTGTAATGAGAAAGTATCCTGGTTGGGTTTTTTTGTTTTGTTTTGTTTTGTTTTGTTTTGTTTTGTTTTGTTTTGTTATCAACTTAACACAACCTCGAGTCATCTGAGAAGAAGGAACCTCAATTGAGAAAATGCCCCCATCAGATTGGCCTGTAGGCAATTGAAAACTTATGGGGCCTTTTCTTCATTGATGATTGATGTGGAAAAGTACAGTCCACTGTGAGCATTGCCATTTATGGGCAGTTGGTCATGAAGTATATAAAAGAAATCAAACTGAGCAAGCCAGCAGGCCGCACTCCTCTGTGACCTCTGCTTCAGTTTCTGCCTCCAGTTCTTGCCTTGAATTCCTGTCCTGACTTCTTTCAGTGCTGGTTTGTGATCTCGAAGCTGTAAAATAGAATGAAACTCTTTCCTCCCCAAACTACTTTTGGCCATGGTACTTTATCACAGTGATAGAAATCTAATTAAGACAGAGAGGTTGTACAGAACTTCAGTAGATAATAATAAACAGTTGTACGTGTCAGGGGATTAAAGGAAAAATTTATTTTTTAGAAACAAATTTGGATGCAACAGGTTATGGATGCAGATGGAGGCCATTAGGTATGTTAACATCCAAGGTAAATGTGTAGAATTAGGATGAATTTAACGTATTTAAAATAAAGAATAAAGAAGAAGACTATATGTAGAGACAAAAGAAGAAGAAAACCAAGAACATTTTAGAGTCATGAGAGTCAATGAGGATGGTGTAAGACAGTGGGTGTCATAGGGTGTCATAGTACCAAATGCTGCTGAGAAATAAAGCAGGGTAGAAGAGTGGGCTCTGGATTTTAGAATGACTAACACCAGGAACTCGAAAGAAATGAGTGAACAAGGGTTAGTGAAGAAAGGCCAAGTGAAAAGTTGTTGGGGGGGGGGGGGATGGGACCAATCAGGAAACCTCTTTCAAGGAATGTGACTTGAAGAGAGAAGTAACAAACCAGGATGAGAGAGGATCATATTGTGAGGGAAATGTTGGTTTGCTTTGTCGGTAGAGAGGGTGAGGTTGAATCTCCAATGGGATACCTAGTGTCATGAGATCCCAAGGAGCTGAGCTGGACCTGGCACCAAGATGGAGGGAGGGACAGATGTTAGTGGTAGGATGGGATGCATGTTCACTGTCATGAGTAACAAGGAAACATAGCCATAGTTCTTGCAGGTGAATTTTTAAACCTAATGGAGGAAAACTGAAGAGTGGAATTACTATCTTTTGGTTTTAATTATTCTGATAACTAGATGAATTCTTAATTTTGAAAAAAAAAAAAAAGAAGAAGAATCATTCCAGCATTTAAGCCAAATAGCTCTGGAGTCTCAGATATTATCATTTCAGCATAGATTTGAATTTATAAAACTATAATCCAGCAGTTTACATGAACTAAAAAAGCAATTACAATTTTATCTGATGCTCAAATTAGGGAAGGTCACATTTGTAATTCACAGGGAGCGTTCTTAAGGTTCTTTCCATTCTTCCACAAATCCCTCTCTCCCATCGCCAGAATCTCTCAATACTGTTGACCCTGCCAGTCGGTCTTCACATTCCTCTCTTCTTCCTTTCCATCATGAGCAAATACTGTAGCTGCAGCAGATCTCCATCATTCCCCGGAACAATGTTCCCTGCTATGCATGTTCCACATGCAAAGATTTGGATCCCACAAGATCGGAAAGCGACCTGTGAAAGGCACAGGTTGACTGAGGCTTGAACAGGATCACAAAGGAAGGACCCAGGTGAGAGCACCCACACATTACCAAGGTCTAGCCTTCTTATCACTAAGACAGAAGATGTCCTTGTAGAATGTGACATCAGTGTTAGACACTGGCCCAAGATGGCCATCACTATTGGAGGAAACATTTTAAATGCCAACATGTGCTTCCAAAGCAGCACACAGGGTTAAGTGGATAAAAGGGTGATCAATAACTCTGATGAACTGAGCATGGCACAGTGAAGTGGCCAATACTAGAAAAATTTGAATTATTGATTATATAAGTCACATGCACATTCTAGGAATGAAATTTCCAGATACTGAAAGGTATCAGAAGGGCAGCATAACAGAAACAATAGCCATGTGACTCATTGAGCTGGGAGGTTAGACTAGCTAGACTAGTGGCCTCTGGGCTAATAAAACTTAGCAAATGCCAAGGAAGTAAGACGCATTGCATCTCAACTTCTAGCTGCTAAAGGAACTGCTTTGTCATCACACATGAACAAGGACTTTAAAGCTACTTACTTAAAAGTTACAGCTTAAAGTAGTTGTTTAAAAAGGCAAGGGCAAACAACAGGAAAAATCTCACCAAAAAAAAAAAAAAAAATCATTTCTTGCTCATGTGAAGCTATTTGTAGATGCAGGAACCTTTGGAAGTGAAGTGGGTATCTTCCAAGCAGTGGAGAGCCTTCCAGGCTCTCTTGAGCTTTCATTTTCTCCATTGCAAGACAATAATGGGGGAGGAAGAGGCTGGAGAGCTTCCATGCTAGACATCTCCTCCTCAGAGCTCCTCACCTTCAACTTCCTTTCTCCAGCCTGCTCTGGTACACGGGCAGTCGGGGGAGGGGGGCATGTTGTGATCTGAGTGTAACCTATGATGAGCCCTGCTGTATTGTGGGTTCTCATGGTACTTGATCAATGAAATGCACCAGCAGGAGACTTAAGTACACTCAGGGTGCCAATCCTGCACTTGCTTTCTGTGGGATCATGGTGACAGGCCTGTATCCTTCATCTAGGACCACTGAGGGATGGGAGTAATGTGAGTAATGGAAGGTGTCAGTGTGAGCATTTTAGAGGATGATTTTCCTCTCGTCCTCTTCTCCACCTCTCCTCTTCCCTCCCCTCTTCTCTATCCCTTCTCTCCCTTCCCTCTTCTCCCCTCCCCACCTTTTTCCTGTCTTCCTTTTCTCTCCTTCCTCAATTCCTCTCCTCCTTCTCCTCTCCTTCCCACATCCCCCTTTCTCATAGCTACACCTTGTCCCTACCTTTTGAAGCCTAGATTCTGTGGGGCTTCTACTGTTGCTAAAGTCAAAAGTGTTCAGAATTTATTACCATGTCACTCCCTCAAAACCCAAGTAGTAGAAACAGAAAGTTAGTCTGACCCCTATTCTCTGGGACCACCTGGATTGCCAATGCATTGTCTTAAAAGAGGCCCATGTCCCTTCCAATCACAGTTATTGACTAGAATTTGCTACATACCATCCTTAACTACACAGAGACTAAGACCTTCAATCCTTTCAACAGTCCGAGGGCACCAAACAGTTTCTCAAACAGTACAGCCTGGCGCTCCATCACAGAGCCAGCTGTGATGTAACATGATTTCCTTGGTGATGAGAGGGCCCTCTGCTCTTTATCGTCAGAAAGCAGCACACAATTCACCCCACTTCCTTTGAGTTATAATTGCTGGTTCCTGGAGCTCTCCCAAAAGCAGTGATCAAACACAAAATTACCAAATTAACCCCCAAATTGGCAATCAGATTGAGATCACTGTTTCCTCTGATGTTAAGGAAAATTAACCATTAGCTCTTTAGAAACACAAGCAAGGCAAGTGCAGGCCTCTGCTGTACTGATTGACTGTGTCCCCACAGACAAATGCCGGGACTGCTCCCACGTGTCACAGAGGGGCGGAAACACAGTGCTCACTGTCTGTAATACTTTGTCTGCAGAGTGATCACAAAACACAGACACAGCAATCCTGACTAGTTAGTTCTTAATGGCCAGGTATACAAGAGAAGCCCAGTGCTACAGTCACAGCTTTGTGTGCCCAGAGATCAGCTGATCTCCCCAATTACTGCCTGCAGCCTGTTCCCTGGCATGTAAACTGAGACTACTAGATCAAGGGTTTTGACCCTGTGACATGTAGATATATCTCATAATAGCTAATAAGATTTGGGTATATATTTGCATGTTTTTTATGGAAAGAATTCACAGTCTTATAAGAAACACACACATATTCACATACATACACATGCACAAACACACACATTTACACATGCATGTGCATGAGTGTACACATGTGTGCAGCACATGCACACACATTCTTTATCTTGAAAAATATGCCACAGGCTTGTAGAATGTCACCTGATTCTTTCAGAATTAACATTATTGAGCCCATAATATTTCTGGTTAATCTCTTACCTTGGAAGAATATAGCTCACATTCCCAGAAAATGAAATTGTTTCAGCATAGAGGAAATGTACAATTGGTACTAAACAGATCTTCACATCTAACTCAATATCCCCCCTCTTAATTTTTTAATACACCATATTTAGAAGGCCACAGAAACATGTTATAAATTATCTTTTCTGTTGGGCCCCTCACATGTTTTATCTTCATGTTCTCCTTTTGTTCCCAGTGATGACAAAATAAGAGATAAGCTATGATTTTCTCTAAATGAAGTTGGAAGACATATTGTAAGCCCTGCAAAACTTCTGAACTGAGATTCCAAATGCCCACTGAAGTAGATGCTAATTGCTCTGCACAAACTCCTGCCCAAAGAAGAAAGGCTTAAATGGTTAGGAGAGTCTTTTAATGGGCCACATTCTTGGCCTTGAATGTCCCAAAGTACCTAAAGCACCAGCTCCCAGTGTCATTGTCCAGTTGCTTTAATTAAGCACAGGTCTAGCATTGCTAGCATTCTAATTAACTTCTAGAGTAATTGTGCATCAAATCCTTGGGAGCACACTGCAGATAATCCTAGCAAAGTCTTAACTTTTCCCAGTCCAACTTCCAGTGTCTACATAGAAACCCATTAGGAAAAGCTTGGGACATCCAATGTTACGTTCAATATTTCCCCATGGAGACAAAGGAAAGGGGAAACTTTTTAACTGGAAACTATATCAGTTCCCATTGTTATACATCAGAGGGTAGAAACAATTGAAGATTTCTGTTGTTAAGGATACTTTCCATTCTGGCACATTGAGAGTGTATGAGGCAAGGCTAACTCTTACTGTTGTTAGACTAGAGTTGATCTGGAGTGTTTCACAGACTAGATGTATAGTGCTGTTCACTGTTCCCTCAGCCCACAGTAGCCTCAGCAAACATCAGAGATAGGCAGGAGGCATCTGCTCTCTGAAGCACAGGTGTCTCCAAGGATAACTCCCTTTTTCCTACGTGCTCTGCAGTGCAGCCCAGCTTCCCTAACATCTGGGAGCCTGGACCCTCCTTTCCCCTCCTCCCGTCATCATCTGACTGCTGCTGTTCTTCCTTGCTCCAACTTTCACATAGCACACTGCTTTTGCACATAGCCACGGGACTCTCCCCTGTGAAATCATCTGTACAGCCTTGTCTCACATGGTCTTCCCATAACTTCCAGTTTGGGTTTTAGTCTTTTTATGAGGCCTGGGATGGGTCAGCTAAACTAACACCACGGTTGTGTGTTTCATCACTCCAGTTCTTGCACACCGGAGAAGCAGTGCTGTGAGGGAAAACCTAACTATGGCATTGGCAGCAGGAAGGTCCCTCAGGCTGATACATTTCAGAAGAGCAATGTGAATCAGATGCATCATGATTTTGAACATCAGAGTTGGCTCTTTGTCCTTATGTCCTTGTGTGGTTGCTATGTCATTTTCTGTTTCACTGTTGGAGATGGGTTGTTAGTTTGGAGGTGCTGGGGTTTGAACCCAGGGCATCAAACATTCCACCACTGAGCTGTCCCAGGCCCAGAGACTCTGCTATAACTTGTCATTCCCTGAGTGACTGAGCCCTTTACTATGGCCTTTGCTTTCCTTGTATATTGCAAGCAGAGGAGTTTTCAGAAATGACCAGTTTCAAACTCACAGTGTCATCACGACTCTTGTATAGGCACTAAAGCAATGGTTCTCAACCTGTGGGTTGCAATTCCCAGAGGTTGTCTAAGACCATTGGAAAACACAGATATTTATATTACAGTTCATCACAGTAGCAAAATTATAGTCGTAATGTAGCAATGAAATAATTCTAAGGTTGGGGTCATACCACACAAGGGACTGTATGAAAGGGTCACAACATTGGGAAGGTTGAGAACCAGTGCAATAAAGGAACATAGTGAGTCTGTTCAAAGGACATGCAGACATAGGCCATCTCGGTACTGAAGTGCTTTTGACTATTATGCAAAACAACCCCCAACATTTTCCCAAGGAGATACTTGAAATTCTAGTAATATATGGGAGAAATCAGTTATAACTCAACCAACAAAACCCACTTGTCTTTCTATAAACAATCGTTTCTGATTCTACCAGTTCTCTAAAATTTACATGTTTGTAAGATACTCCAGTCAAAAGCAATCAAGCAACAAAACTCTTCAGGGCTGGATGATCCAAAGGGTCTAGTAAGCACACAATTGCTTCTGTTAAAAAAAACACCCCACAGTTTTTTTTTTCCCATTTCAAAATTTTCAACTCCATTCCCAAGAAGTCTACCTTGGGGATCATAATACCATCCCCTAAAGAGAACTCTTGTTCTCATTAGATTTGCCCTGCTTCTATATGATGCTACAGGATTGTTAATCAACGACCTATTTGCTTTGTAAATTGGGAACCATGCAGTCCTGAGCTACTAATAAGGCCACAGAATTAACTTCAGTGTGGAAGTTTTCCTAAGGAAATTGAATTTCATTTATAAAACTTCTATTATTTGCTGTCCAGAGGCCAGAAAACCAAGCACAAGAAACATTTTCCACCAGAAAGTTAGACTGCATGCTTCTCCCCCAAGTTCATTATACCTGCAAAGAGTCTTGTCTTGCTGAGATGTGACCTTTACTGTCCGCAAGACTGAGACCTGAAGGTAAGTTTTTCCAAAGAGTGAATTGTTTTTATTTGCAGTAGCTCGTCATGTCGAATCAGATAAAAGTTTTTACCAGATGTATCCCTCCCTGTATGTTCTTGATTGTACAGTTCAAATGAATCCTGATTAAAAAAAAAAAAAAGATGGATACATTTCAGAAGAGAAGACTCAGTGGTTAAGAGTGTGCCCTGCTCTTCCAGAGGACAGAAGTTCAGTTTTCCACACTCACTCTGGGCAGTTCATGACCAATTATCACTCCAGATCCAGAGGACCAGATACCCTATTCTGGTATCCATAGGCACCTGCATACACACACACACACACACACACACACACACACACACACACACACACACACTTAAAAAAAAACAAATTTTTAAAAGGCAGAATATCTATACAAACGCATACATTCACTATTAACTCATATATTAACTATTAACTACAAATAAAGTAAAGAGACCTATTGGTTGACGAATCTAGAGAAACAATGAAAATCAATTATCATTTCAAATACTTTATATCCCTTTACAAAGGCAGGGTCTTGTTAACAGAATGTTAAAGATAACTCATAAATAAATAGAAAGGACAAGAGTCTTCACTCGGGAGTACCCGTGGCTCAAATCCCCTGCTATGACTCTCTTTATGAGATTTAAGGCTGCAAGTTAAACTTCTGGCCTGTACATGATAGCAAAGCCTTTGGAGAAGCATCAGAGTGAAACAGAAATTATCCATAGGCGACACAGACTTAATGGCTGCCGTCAATTTATTACCACCATTAATAACATTGGAATTTAGGAGTACAAGTCCCCTGATAGAGTACAGCTCATCTTTATTTCATAAGGGTTTGATCAACGCCTCCTCTGAGGGTAAGATAAGCCCCTAGGGTCTTCTTATGGGGCATATGTTCTTTGAAATATATATATATATATTCATAACAACGTACCTCAGCAAACTCCAGCGAAGGTGAAACATCTTTTCTAATTGGATGGCTCTTCCTATAGAGCTCTCGCCATTCCATTGAGCTAATTTAGGGAATAAACTACTTATTAAAAAGTTACTTAGAGTGTCTTTTATAAAGTAAAAAACAAAAAAACAACTTTTTCATTGTTCTGGGCCTCTGTGAAATTTCAGAGATAGCTTTAGGTATCTGACTTTTTTTTTCTGAACACCCCACCAAACAAACCTTAACAGCACAAAAATCCAGAGGTGCCAGAAGAGTAGCTGCACAGGTAAGCCTGGCTGGATCGTGGTCTCCGAGAAAGAACTGCACAGTAATGTACGAAATTAGACTGAAATGAAATACAAGTAAAAGGTAACACACTCATAAGAGCCATAACATCTTCACAAGTAAGAAAACTTTGTGTCTTGCTTTTTTTCTAACAACTAAGACACAATAAAATCAATCATAAAGCACAGAAAACCTCCTGTGGGCACAGATTCTCTGCTACCTTAACAAATTTCACAAAAAGGAATGAGACATCTTTTAACTTCTAAACTAAGCTCTTAATCAATAAACCAAGGAAATAAACCCATCAAAATGAACAGAGATTTGAAGTTTTAACTTCATTTCTCTTTATACATACCTTGCCTTCATTTCATATTTAACAAAACTGTGACCTAAAGTCTATAAAATGTTAGGAGTTTGGACTAACTATTCTGTCTGTTAATTTATTTGGGGATGCTCTAAGAATATCAACTTATATGTGTATAGTCATCTGTGTATATAACAAGATTAGAGCTCCCTTAATTTAAGAGAGATAAAAATCAATTTATCAATGTCCTCTGGAGTAGAGAAATCACACTCAGATAGTGAGCACTCAAGGCTTTTCTCAGCTATGTATACAGAAGGACATGAAGCCACAAAAGGGCATCAGCTTCAGTACTAAATGTTAGCCCCAGTCAAGGGTAAACACAGACACACTTGAACTCCAGTCCATCCCTCAAAGAGCTCCCCTCCTTTCCATAAATTCCCAACTGATTAGAGCTCAAAACAGCAAAAAAGTAAGGACTGTATAAATACATTGCTGTCTCTCATCCAGTGGAGAATGTATCACTATTGTCTCTCACCAGACACTAACCAGCCATCACAGAGAACCAAATTCCCAGTAACTGTTGCCTGCAACAGGGTATGAAATAGCCTCGGCATAAGCAATACTAGTGGGAGAGTTAGGGCTGAGTCAAAAAGATAAATGACATAAGTTTTTCTCTTATATGTTGTTCCTAGATTTCATGTAGATACCTAAAATCGGGAAGAGAGAGAAAATCTCAGACAGAGCATCAGCAATGTTAAGATTTTATAGCCACTAGGAACTCAGAACAAGAAAGCACACACCTAGGATGATCTAATGCATGAGGAATGCTTGTCCAGTAACATCGTTTGTCATATAAATCTTGGTGCCTCATTGGGATTCCCAAACTAGTAAATAATTTTCAAAGGGCTTCATGACTTTCACATAAACTAAACATATATGAAAGTTTTTATTTTCTTCATTTACTCATGTGGTAATTAATATTTAGAGATATGACCCAGAATATATGATCAAGCTACACAACTGCAGCATCAGGCATGAGCTATCAGAAGGGAAGATATCAAAGCAGACAGGGATGACACATTCTCTGATCTACTGGTGAGACATCCCATCTGTCACATGCTCTTTGAAATATCTAAAAGAATTACAATTACTTAAAATTTGGTTTTTGTAATTGTCAAAGTATATTGGTTAAATAATTTTGATAGTCAATGGATAACTATCAGTCTATTGTAATAGTGCATTGTTATATTAGAGGCGGTAATTGTAGACTGTTTCTATATTGACCAACCCCATCCTCTGGCAGAGCATGGGAGTTCAATTCCCAGCACCCATAACACTCAGCTCTCAATGGGCTATAACTCCAGCTTCAGGGGACCTGATGCCCTCTTGTGGCCTCTTCAGGCACCCACATAATGTGTACATAGATGCACACATGCACATATATTAAAATAAGTAAATCTTTAAGAAGAATGAGAAAATAGAAGATACAAATAAAAGAGGTTGTCATTACTAATTGTAATACATTAAAAAAACAACACAATGAATAATGATACACCATGAATTTGATAACTTGGTTGTAATAGAACAATTAAAAAAAAAAAAAACTCAAGCTATCACAGCTCACTCCAGAGCTCATTCTCCCCACCTCATTCCTTCTTCCTTTCTGGGTTCTAGAGAAGGAATAGTAGGACATAGTAGACATCATCTCAATAATATGGTCATCTAAACAAGAACAGCATTTGACATGCCAACATGAACGTAGAAATTGTACAAGAGCCTACCCTAGATCAAGGAAACAGGCAACCAATGGCTATGGAGAGAGGGCAATTCAGCCCTCTTCAGGGAAGAGACACAGGTAGGTATCTAATTCCAAGGGTTCATCCCTAAACACATATACATGAGAGCAGCACTAAATGGATTTTGCAGGATATATGCACACATGTACAGATATATACGACAATAGTAATTAGAGACGAGGTCATGATTTGAGACGGAGTTGGAGAGAATGGGAGGACCTGGAAGATTAGAAATGATGACAATACAGTACTCGTAAGAAATTCTCCAAAACAACAAGTTATAAAACCTACCCAGGAGGTATCACTTGACTGCTCCTAATGTACAAGGTAAGTGATGTAAATAATATTAAGAACATTCTCAAACAGGAGATAGCTAGTCAACCTTGATTCACTGGCAAATTCTGTAAAACAGTTCAGGAAGAAATAACACAGACTATCTCCAGTCTCTTCAGGAGCAAGGAACAACCAGCACTGCCCTAACCAGCAAAACAAACTAAAGCCCTAACCAGCAAAACTAAACCCTAACCAGCAAAACCTAAGCCCTAACCAGCAAAACCTAAGCCTTAACCAGCAAAACTAAGCCCTAACCAGCAAAACCTAAGCCCTAACCAGCAAAACTAAGCCAGACCAAAAAAAATTATTTTTTGAAAAAAAAAAATGGTATCTACATTATAAGCCTAGATATAAAAGCCCCTAGTTAAATATTAGCAAATAAATCCAGAAAAGTTTAAAAAGAGTGATATATCACAGTCAAGTGGGAAATATTCCAGGTATCCCAGGCTGTTTCAAAAGCCAAAAATATTTTTTTATAATCTACCAAGTAAAACTAGACAAATAATAACAACATGTAATATACCCATTGATACAGTAAAAGCATTTAACAAGATCAAATACGCAGTTGTGAGGGAAAAAAAATAGAAACCACCAAGTACATTTAAAATGGAAATAAATTTTCTTTTTCAAAATTTGACTTTAAAACATCTAAAAAAATACCATTGGTGACATCATGTTGAAAGAGGTAAAACCTATGTCTTCTGTTATGTCAAGGGAAAGGTTGGAGAGCAATTCTCGGCATTTCTTTGAATTGTCTTGTGAGAAATCATAACTATTGCAATAAGGAAGAAAGATAAAAGTTACTCTGGTCAGAAAAAAAGGAAATAAAAATGTCTTCATTCATAAGTGATGTGCTGATGTAGAATAGTGTCAAAGAACCTACAAAAGCACAAAATAACCCGAGGGTCAGTAAGAGAGGACCATGGATGTCATGGATGCAGAGGCAACTGGTATCAAGAGCAATTGGTCTTCCACCGTGGAAAAACATTAGTCCAGACAGACAGACAGACATGGCCACTCTAAGGAGTTCATGACCAAAATGAGTGGACATCCACATTCCCCCGAGGAATGAATAGAACTCTACAAGAAGACCACATGTGCATTTTCCTTCTCCTTATTTTATACTCCTTGAGAGGAGAAACATGGGATAAGAGTATTAAAGAACAGAGGACCTAAGTAGAAGAGATGGGCACAACAGTTACATGTAAGTATCAGAACAAAACCACTCTACTGTTTAATAAAAGAAAATGTAGCTGTGCCTATTTTATAAAATGGCAAGATGGGAGTCTCCAACCTTTATATTACTATAAGAGACATGAAAGATGAAGGAAATTGTCTTCAAGTTTTTCCCCAGCAATATTATCAACATTTGCTTTCTGCCTATGCATCCAGTATGAACAATAGCTGGTTGTCATTTCCTCTAAGCTGCATCCACCCTAGTTTGAAGTAGTTTTGTTTAAAGTTGAATGCCTGTGCTCATTTATGCAGCGGGCTGTGATGCTCTGTGTCTGCTCTCTGATGATGTGTGTGCACAATCAAATGCCAGGTTTGCATTTGTTAATAGTTAATCGCCGCCCTGCTGCTCAGCTCTATAATCACCGCAGTAAACTAGGTGCAACTGTGCAGACCTTGTCTTCGCCTCCCTGCAGGCAGTTTTCATGTGTGAAGCTCGTGCCCACTCCCCGCTCCCAGAGCCCTTGAGAACTGTGGCTTGGGAAGCCCTTTCTCTAAGTGGCAGAACTTTCAGGCTGGTTTTGGGGTGTCCTCGGAGCTTCTGTCATCCGCTCATCTGCCACTCTATCCTCCAGAGCAACAGGGCTCTTGACAAGCCACAATAGTCCACCACGGCACCCGAGTCTCCCCCTCCATCTAAGATGAAGAGACTCTCTCCAACCTGAGGCTGGCAATAATCAAAGAAAATCCACCCAGCAGGCTGCAGCTGCAAGGTCGGCTTTTAGCCTATCTGAACTCTTTTATGGTTTCACCTCTACCTACACATCCCAAACAACAGAAGAAACCTAAGAAACCAAATACCCGTTCAAAGCAATTTCTGCACATAAAGGCACCGAGCGGGATATTATGCCTTTTACATCTTTTGGTGGATTCAAAGGATCCAGTCCTAGGTCATTAAAATCACTTAAACCTGGCTTCTATTACGAGCTTTGCAAGGAGAGGGATATTAAGTTAGACAACATTCCAACCTACAATATGTCACCAGCCAGGGATCTATTCCCAGGGATGAGGAGGTTGCTGTGTGTGAGTGGAGGGGTACAACTAAGTGAATCACAAAACAAACCTGGGGACCTTTATTTTTCCCAGAATGGGTTTCTCTGTAAAAATTTGCAAAGACCTGAATCATGTCCTTTCGTTCCCCATCTTTAGAGGATAATTCAAAAGCTGCTAGCAGATCTAGACTTGAAACCTGCTACTTAGAATTCTGAAGGGAAGAGGTGATAGAGTTCACACCAACTGAGGAAGATATTCCAAGCTAGCCTCTGTCCCCAGGGAGTGGTTTGCAGCTGGTCCCTGTGTCCACCTCACTCAGGAAAGGATCCCTCTGGGATGAGATACTTTGCCTGAGTTGGAAACAAACAATTCTCCAGAGAACTGTTATCAAAAAGAAAGGAGAAAAAAACAAGAACAAACAAAACAACAACAAACCCACCTCTCACAGCCCTTCCTCAGTGGAATTCTTGCCTACAAAACACACATCAAAATAACTAAAGATCACACTCCAGCTTCTTCATATGTGACCCATTCAGACAAAACAAACAAAACACAAGAATTTGCATAACCAGAAGACAGCACTGAAGGGCAGGTTAAAAAAAATTAACTTTTTGTTTTTCCTAAAATAGCATCTGTTTTGAAATTTTGGAGAGTTAGTTTTGAAGGAGTTAAAATTCAGCAGAAAAGGGGAAATGAAGAAACTTTCAAAACAGACAAGAAAGGTGGCAGTAGAAATGGTCTGTGTGAGGGCAATGTCTATGGCAGCATTCATGCTGTGACTCAGTGGATTGGAACAAAAGCCTGGAAAGGGAACAATAGGAAGTTATAATCTATAAACGAGCCAGATGTGCGCATCAGGAAACCTGTGCTGTCAGGGCACGTGGGAAGAGCAGTGGAAGGATTAGGAGAAAAGACAAAGGAGGCAAGACAGGCACCTTGAAGAACCTGCTACACATGAAGAAGTCAGAATCCCAGTGATGGGGCATTCTCCTGTACTAGGAAAAAAAGAAGTAGGAGAGAAACATAGAACACCATTTTCAAATGAATCACCATGTGCTCCTCAGTAATCTCTAAGAACACTGTTTAGCTAGTAAGAAAATGTGGAAAATGAAAGTTAATGTGTGTAGAAATTCAAAAGGGAAAATAATGCAAGAACCTAATTGCTTCACAATTTAAAGATGGTACAATAGAAGACACAAGAGAGACAAGTGAAAACTGAAATGACCTCCTAAGCCTTTATCTCACCTGGAGTTCCACACGGTGGCTCTTCAAAAAGACAGAAAACGTGTATTTACAGTCAGATGTGGGATGACCAGCAATCCTGGAGCACAGAGATGACTCAAATCTGGCAGAGGTAAAACAGGTTTAGAAAAGATTAAATGTGAAATTCAAAATTATTTTTCACCAATTCACAATGGTTGAGGTCTTCAAGATTAAAATAATCTCACCTAGCACATTTGAACCGCTCCGAACAGTTCATTAAAATACCTGTAAAGACACCAGTGAAGATTGAAAATCCATACTTCCAACAAATTGATACTTGTGGCAGACTGGTGCACTCCCAGCTTCAATGCAGGAGAAGTTTCTGCTAAGAAAAGGAGAGATTGAAAAGAATGAGAGTGTGCTCAGATGTTTACAAGCTTCTATACAAATATGCTCAGCCTCACAAATGGAGGAAGGCATCACTCTCTGTGTCCTCCTTCATAGAAACAGTTTGTGAGCTACAAATTCCTCTGGATGAATCCACCAGGAGCTCATGGCACAGGACCTGGTCATCCTGCTTCTAAATGCTTTGCCTAAAGATCTTCTTTAGGCCAAAGATGTTAAATAAGATGTCTGCACAAAGTTGTTTAGGGCATCTTTCAAAAATCAAGTAAAGAAGTTGGCAACTACATGAACATCCTTCTCAGAGGAAGAGTTAAATAAATCATGACCTATCCATGAGACCTAGCATAAAAACTAAGCTTCAGGGAAAATTAGCAATGAACATGTTGAAAATAGGACGTCACTGATAAAAAGTAGAAATAACATTTAGAGTATAATGTAAGTATGTTGAAGTCTCTAACATACACACACACACACACACACACACACACACACACACACACACCAGAATAAGCATGAAAGTCAACAAATAATTTGTTCCCTGGGTGACCAAAACCCAGTGACATATTAAAATGTCTATACAACAAACACTAGGCTTTAGTCTTTTTTATAATAATGAAAACAACATAAATATTATTTAAATAAAAGAAATAAACAAAGTGTCATCATCAGGTTAAGAACAATATTGAATTTTGACGAAGACTGATTCTTATATTAACAAAGACCAGTTCATCACTCGAATCTGAGCATGCCTCTGGGTGCAATGGTATAGAATAATTTAATTAAAACAATATATATCAACTGTCACATTCAGCCATAGCACAAGGTAAGTATAATTCAGTGCTAGCCAGATCCAAGCATGTGCAATGGAAGTAGCCACAGAACTTTCCAAATTGAGCTCTGTAGCCATAAAAAAAAAAGAACAGAGGATGAAGAAGTACTGTGTCACTTGTCAGGTGGCATGGGCGATCTTGAAGGACAGTCTGTTATGTGACATAAACCCAGCACAAAAGCATAATTACAGTACATTCACCTTCACATGTGGAATTTAAACAAGTTGATCTCAAAAGAACGATGATCAACATTGCTTAGTCATCTTAGGGGCTGAGAGGGCAGGGAAGAGCTTGGATAACAGGCTCCAAAATCCATGGGAAAAGAAGAGTAACTTCCAGAGGCCTCTAGCATAGTAGGCAAAGGTCATTCCAAATGATCTGTCCATTTCCCAAGACAAATAAATGAAGCCTTGGGATGAAGGGACTTCCAATTGCTCTGATTAGACTGCAACCCACTGCGGTTGGTGGTTTGAATGAGATATCCTGCCCGTCTTGGGCATTTGGATACGTGGTCCCTAGTTGGCAGCACTGTTGGGGGATGTTTAGGAGAAATAGCCTTGTCAGAAGAAGTATGTCACTGGAGGTGGGCTTTGAGAGTAAAAAGCCTCACATAGTTCTAGTTCAGAATATGAGCCTTCAAATTCCTGATCCTGCCACTTGTGGACTGTTGATGACTCCTTCATCGTGGACTGTGAACCCTTTGGAACCATAAACCCAAATAAATCCTTTCTTCTATAAGTTACCTTGGTCATGGTGTTTCACCACAGCAACAGAAAAACAACTAATACAGAAGCTGGTACCAAAGAATAAGCTATAGCTGTGACAGACCTGACCATGCTGCTTTTTAGAGGAATGTGAACAAGTCACCTCAGTCATGGTATTTTACCAAAGCAATAGAAAAGTAACTGATACAGTATGCTTGTAAGTGCCACACTAAATATCACAAATTTGCACCATGATAAGTCAACTAATAAGATAAAATTTTAAAATGTGTTTTCTGATCAGCATTTCAATGACCCCTTGTCCACAGGCTTGGGAATATTGCAAGCATAGAGTTAATCTCCAGCACCCTCTATCATGAAGAGGATTACTCCGAATACAGGAAATGACTCTCTCTTTGATGCAGGCCAGATGGCATGGTTAACACTGAAGAGGTCCTTCATCATGGTGGCAGGTTCCCAAACAGCTAGACACACAGAGATGAAAATAATAGAAGACCTAATACAAGAATAAACGACCCAGCACCTAATTCTATAGTGAGTTCCCACATCAGTGCCCCTGGAATAAATTGAGAGCATATCATTAAAACTGTGTTTTCACATCCCACAAGGGCATAGGCTAGATCACCCAAAGAAGCGAGCATCAATATGTCAAATGCACATGTAGGTGGCCTATGGCAATAAGAAATAGGCTTGCATTTCATTCCATTAATATTTTATCTGAATTGCATTTCCCCTTGTAGTCTGTGATCATACTAGGCTGAGTTATTCACAGTCAGATGCTACTTGGCCTTTTTAGATTTATTCATCATTGTCTCCAAATAAAACAGTTAAATTTTATGCAGCAATACAGCATAAAAAGCCAAAGATCTTATCATGTGTTTTCAAAAGTAAACCATTGTCATCCATCCAGAAAAGCAACATAATGGAATATTTAAATTTTGTCGCTGAAAACCTTCAACACATGGAGATAATGCTGAATATGTAGGTGTTTAATGTTTTTAATGCAGAAAGATGTTAAATAAATATTTACAAGTGTTTACTTTAAATTCAAAATCAGTTACTGTGTGAAGCCAAAACATGTAGGAAAGGGGTATTTGAGAATATTTTCTTTTTAAATTTGAAGCTGGCTAAGGATCAAGACTATAACAGACTGCAGGCATGTCTCGGGGAAATTGCAGAAATACTGGAATGAGGCAAGAAGGACAAAGATTTTTTTTAAAAAATTTACCGAACAGGCTTTCCCACCTAGAGTCATTTTGAGATCCTCCCACCCCATGGATCTCAGAGGCCACCTTGGCTAGATGGCTCTCATAGCCCAGAGTGGTACTATGGACCACAGATGAATATCCATCCTCCAACCTGCTGTGTCCCCCAGCACACAACTGTCAGCTGGACACAGTCAAGGCAGTGCTACACCTTTCACCTCTGTGGTGGTAGCCTTCATTATTGATGCCTGGGTTTCCAGACTTTTCCTATGCAACATCAAACACTGCAGGACAGACTCAAAGCAGCGGCCACCATGTCTGTTTATGAATGCACTCAACAGACACAGGACACACAAACAGGAACAAAGCACCAAGTGCAGGGTTTTCTATTCCACACCAGTGGCTGTGTGTAGATGACTGGGGGGTGGGAGTTGAACTGTGCAGAAGCTGCAGAATCCTCCAGTGCTTTCCTCCCCTACCCTGCTGCTCCTTCTGGTTCTCCTCTACCAACCTCCTCCTTTCACAGAGCTGTGAGGTCAGCACATGTCAAGCTCAGTCTTATGCACTCTTCTCTTTTTCCACATGCTTTCTTCTCCTCTGTAAATGCCATCCACATATGGGAAAGTCCACACACCCAAAATCCCTCTGCAGCTACGCACAGCCTTAGTGAGTGGGTCCAACTGTTCACCCAGAAGAGCCACAAGCTTCCAGAAGTCATCTCCAACCTACATGTGAAGCCTATGATTTCTGCCTCCAAACGTTTCTTTTCTTGATTTTCCCATTACACAAATGTCATCAGGACCCATCTCCTAGGCCCCAAGCAAGGCATCCTCCATCACTAATCTGCATCTCTTTCCTCCTAGGCAAGCCACATCCTGCCTGTTATCTTGAGAGCATATTCTGACCACAGATTCTCCTGCTTCTTTCTTTATCTGAGCTATGCAGATCTTTTCTGATATGCAGCATTGCAGACAGTACAGTCTTCAGTCTGCCAGGGCTCCAATTCCAGCTCTCCCATTTACTAGCCAAGGCAAATCTATTTCCCACCCTCTCACAGAACTGCTGATAAGCTTAGGGTGTGCTGACATAGAGCAAACACTGGCTGACAGGACCCTGGTCCCATCATAGTTTATCTTCTTTGTGGCAGCCAGAGTGAGGGAACATAAACCAGACCTAATCACTCCTGTGTTAAATACTACATTGTCTGCCTTCTTGTTAGCCCACATTCCCTCCTGGGCCTAAAGCATGATCTCGTGGTGGCATCTGTTTCCAAGATGTTCCTGAGCCATCCAGGCCACCAGTCACTGGACCTCATGTTTCACAACACCCAACACATCTCTCCATGAACTGTCTCCCTCTCTCTGTCTCCCTCTCTCCATGCGTGTGTGTGCACATGTGCATATGTATGTGCATATCCTTACCTCTCCCTTTCCCCCACCCTGCCCTCTTTCTCCCTCCTCCCTCTCACCCCATCCCAGCCTCTTTCTCTTGGCTGTCCCCTCCCCTTCCCTGTTTACCTTTCACCCTTCTTCCTGACCTCCAAGTCTCAGCACAGACACAACCTCTAGCTCTGGATGTGAAGATATAGAAGAAGCCAGTGATATAGCAAGGACAGATGCAGAGTAAGAAATGTGCATCAGCAAAGAGAGGTCCCAGCTGGACCACAGGAAGCTGATGGCCAGACATCTAAGGGAACCTCAACTTCAGAACTGAACTCTGTATTTTACAGCATGGAGGTCCTAGGTGACTGAGACAAGGGTCTAAATCAATAGAGAAAGCAATAGTGGAAAATCAAAGAAATGATTTTGGGAATTTAAAAGGATCTTTATAAAAAAGCAGGTCATGCTAGGTGGTGATGTGCAAGCCTTTAATTCCAGCTTTTGGGAGGCAGAGGCAGGTGGATCTCCAAGTTCAAGACCAACCTTAACTACAGAGTGGTTTCCAGAATAGTCAGGGATACACAGAGAAAACCTGTCCCCCAAAATACAAAACCAAACAAACAAAAACTATAAGGCATTCATTCCATCAGTGTTGCTTTATAGAGGGCCAGAATATGGGGTAGGGGTAACTGCAAGAGAAGAGGAGGTCTGGTTTTGTTGTTGATGTTTATATCATGCACTAAGATTGTTAAAGTCAGGCTCCTGTGCTGGTGGTAATGACCTAGAAGGAAGTGGAGAATTTTGTGGTGTAGCAGAAGCCTTACTGGACAAAGTTCTTGAGTAAGCAGAGGGATGTAGGGTAGTAAGAGCACTGGACTTCAAGAGGAACGTGGGTATATCTCTAGCAGGGATTATTAACCTTGAGTGTGCAACAGAAATCACTGGGGTCAGTGAATGACAACCAGAACATGTGAACACAGATGATTGTTAAAGTGAGGTATGGTACAGAGTGTGGGGGTCGTAGTCCTTGGGGATTTGAGAAAAGAAAAAGGGCTGGTGAATGAATCATCTAGAAGAAATGAGGAGCAAAGTGAACCAGGGTTCTGTGTCTGACAAACCTGACCTTACTAATAGGCCATCATGAATTCTACCTCAATGCTGTGATGTATTGAAGTAAGAAGAATCAATACATGTCAATGTTAATTCCTGCCTCGGATTTCACCCTGCTGCCTTGCTCTATGCTCTTGCTGGCCCTGACATTTACACAAGCCAATTCCTTACGGTAAATCAAGTGTGTGTGTGTGTGTGTGTGTGTGTGTGTGTGTGTGTGTGTGTGTAATGTGTGTATGTATGTGTGTGTATATTAGTGTGTGTGTGTATATTAGTGTATGTGTGTGTATGTGTGTATATGTGATGTGTATGTATGTGTATGTGGTGTGTATGTATGTATGTGTGTATATGTGTGTATGTGGTGTGTATGTGTGTGTATGTGTGTATATGTGATGTGTATGTGATGTGTATGTGTGTGTATGTGATGTGTATGTGTATGTGTGTGTATGTGTGTATATGTGTGTATGTTTGTGTATGTATGTGTATGTGTGTGTATATGTGTGTATGTGTGTATATGTGGTGTGTATATGTGTGTATGTTTGTGTATGTATGTGTATGTGGTGTGTAGGTGTGTATGTATGTGTATGTGTGTGTATGTGGTGTGTATATGTGTGTATGTGTGTATGTGTGTATGTGTGTGTATGTGTGTATGTGGTGTGTATGTGTGTATATGTGTGTATGTGGTGTGTAGGTGTGTATGTGTGTGTATGTGTGTGTATATGGTGTGTATATGTGTGTGTATGTGTGTATGTGTGTATGTGGTGTGTATATGTGTGTATGTATGTATGTGTGTATGTGTGTGTATGTGTGTATGTGGTGTGTATGTGTGTATATGTGTGTATGTGGTGTGTAGGTGTGTATGTGTGTGTATGTGTGTGCATATGCACGCACGCTCACACTCGTGCTCATATATGCGCATGTGGTGACCTAGCCACACTAACACGGTGGCATGACTTCTCAGTAGTTTGTATCTTGGTCTTTTTAAACACTCATTAGCCATTCTGTGCCTCTGCTTCTCCACCCAATGCAGCTGTAAGGCTGAGCTTTGCGTGCGGACTTCTGCAGCTCTATCCGTGACCACTCTACCTTACCAATCTTCCAGTCTTCAAACTTCTCAGTCGTCCTTAGCTTCACTAATTCATCCCCAGAAACTGCATACTGCTAAGTCTACCTTTTCCACAACTTCCAGGGCCCAGATTTTCATCCTTAGCACCAGCTTTTTTTTTTTCCTAGTTAGTGCCGCAGCCATTGAACTGGCGCTCAGCTTTGATCAATGGCGTCTGATAGAGGGACCCTCCTAAAGCAAACTGTTTCTGCATGGTAGGTTTCACTGTGTTGCCAACCGCACTCAGCCCAAACCTCTAGTGCTCACTGTGCCTACCAGGCCTCATCTGGACCCCATTCCCCTCTGACCTGACAGACTACTCACTCTGGCTGCACTGGCCACCCATGCTCTGGGAATGCAGCAGACATAATCTTCCCAGGGCTTAGACTCCTGAGTTCTTTCACTATCTCAGATGCTCCCCTCTGACCCCCACATAGCAGCCCCCACCTCCTTCGCATCTTTGTCCAAATGTCCGTTCTCCACAGGGTTCCCTGGACATGTCAGTTAAGTCTGTAGTGACCCACCCTGCTCAGCTTTGACTGTCCCTGCCCTGCTGGTCATCTCTTCTTCATGTCTGTGGCACCCATTGCGTCCCTGACTCATTGCACTTAATGTCTAGCTCTCCCTTCGAACAATGTGGATGAATCCTCTCTGTGTGCTTTTCTCCCTTTTACTTCCCAAACACGCAGAATAACTCCTGGCCCACATTTGAGGAATGCATGGCTTTGCCGATATGTTTTCTAATGTGTTGATTCTCTCTCTCTCTCTCTCTCTCTCTCTCTCTCTCTCTCACTCACACACACACACACACACACACACACACACACACCTATCTATCTCCTCCTCCCTCCCTCCTCTCTGCCATTAGATAATCATGCACGTGACTGTGCCTCTGGCTAACAAAGATGTCTTCCTACCCCTCCACACAGACAGACATACAGAACTCATGTTCCCCTGAGAAGGCATCCCTGCCGAGAAGCCTCACTCTCAGTCAGCCTTGACCTTGCTGGGATGGATCTAAACATTGTAGCCCCAGAGCACATGGACAGGCCTCTCTGCACACCACACATGATGCCTGAACTTGGGTTCTACCTGCAGCTCAGCCTCCAGCCACCAGAGAAGGGACATTTTGTCCTCATTACTGATGCACATATTAGCTGGGGATTAAAAACTATACCCAAAGAACCCAAGGTTTCCTTCCCTGTGACTCAGACATGTCTCAAAGGCAAGAAGCTTTTGCTTTTCTTTATAATGCTAGAACTATGCATTTCATCTTAAAATGAAAGATCCTTGCTTATAGAAAACATCCTTCGGGGAAAGAGGGGGTGATGCTTATCTGGAAACTCGTGGGGTAAAAGGCAAAGCTTTTACAAGCAGCAGTAAAATCCAGGAAACCTTCCCCCAAAGAAGATGAGTAGGGAGGACAGGAACTCTCAGCAAGAGGGAGGCGCACCCTGGCTCTCGGGTGGGAGTTGCCAGAGCTGACAAATGTTTGCAGCTGTCTTGGCCCTCTGTTCCGCTTGCTGTGTAGAGGCCTGGTTCCTGTCTTCATCAAAGCTCCGCAGCCCCATCACCTTCTCCTGCTATACTCCATTGGCTTGTGAATACTCCATCAACTTTCAAATCCAGCCATTCAAATGCTTGCCTAGCCTGGCTTCCCTTTACCTCGAAGAAGAATCATTATAACATGTGTCTCTCCTCTCGTCATTTCACTTAGACATCTGGAAAGATGATCTCAATGATTCTACTTTAATTCCTTGGCTCTTTACAAAGGCAATAGCACCAACAGAACAAAGTAGGCTGTGAGATGGGACTTCATTTAACCTCATCTGCTCAGCTTAGCCTGGGCAGCTGCTCTGCTGGCCCAGCCAGGAGCAGGATCCTCCCCAGCCCAAATGGCCTCCAGAGCACATCCATCTGCACTCCTCTGTGAGGCCAAGGTTCTACTTACTATGTTCAGACATGCCAAGGAGGGTCTTCCTCTGGTCTGACATGCAGTGTGAATTCAACAGCCCATATCCTTTTCCCTTCATGATGAAAGGGCCATCCTGATGCCCTCTAGAATAAATGAATCATGAGACTTGTGTACAGAGGAAGACTATGCTGATTTTTCTTTTTCTATCTTGGTTACTTCTAGTACTTTGGACTGTGAGTAGCAAGATGGTATGGTATCCCATCAGGAAGAATAATGCATCACTAAATGTCCACACACTGTCACCAACCTCAATTCATGTGCTCACATTTTAGAAAATATCACTCCCATAGTGAAGGAGTTAATGAATGCAAAACCATTTGTATGACCCCTCATTCAAGTGTGGAGGTCTAAGAGATGGGGTTGCCTAAGAACCCTAAGACCAAAAACCATAAGTGCCTTGCTGCCTGGATTCAAATCCCTGCTACATTGCTTCCTGGCTCTGTGGTTTTATGCAAATGACTGAACTTCTCTGTGTTTCAGTTTTCATTAATAAGACAAAGATGATAGCAGTAGCTAGGGCATTATGATGCTGTGAGGCTCAGCTAAGAATATGAAAATGGGGGCTGGATGCTTAGTATTGCAGTTATGCAGTACAAATGCTTACTAGAAACATTAGCTTTCAATTTTCTTATTTTCCTTTTGATAATTCCTAGTCATGTACAATGCTTTGTGACTCTATTCATCCATCCCCACTCCCTTATCTCACCCACTCTTCTCATGTTGGGACCCCTCTTCCCAAACAGAGTCCGTCCTACTTGTAAGCCTTTTGTTCTGTGTGCAGGCCTGTTGCAGTGGCTGCAGTGTGCTCGAGATTGCAAAGGCCAGGGCGCATCAAGAAGCCAGCCTTTCAGACCACTCCCCCTCTTCCCCTGCTGCTACAATCTTACTATCTCCTCTCCCACGCTGTTCCCTGCAGCTAGGGGAAATGATACAGATAGATCCTAACTCTCTAGAAATAGTTACAAATTCACTTCTGAAGGTCTCACCCACACTAGCAAACAGGAATTAGAATCTTGGTCTTTGGAATTCCCCTGGATGAGGAAAAGCCCCCAACATCCCAGGCTGGCAACAGACCAAAATCTACCCACATGGGACCCCAATGAGACTCCTTGACTATCCACAGCTGGTCAGTCAGAGATCTATGTGGCAGGATACGACTAAATGCCAGTATATCCAGTACCAGATATGAGGTCCAGTCCAGAAAGTGCTCAGCTCAGAAGCAGCTGCCGCTCCACACAGGTAAAGGCGGGACCAGGGTCAGTACATTGCAAGAGCCCATCATTCCAAAATTCCACTGTTGTGAAAATACATCCCCACAGTGCCGGACTTCCCAGAGAAACTGAAAGTAACAAGATTCTGAAGTAACTATAAGGTCAATATACACCACACAAAACACCTGCCTACGTTCCACGATAATCCTGGCTACAACGGCAGAAATTTAAGGTTGTGGGAAAACAGTTACAAGGTTTTGTTGAATAAACAGCATCAGGATATAAAAGAGAGTCAAGAACTGTGTCTACCTTTATCACCCACCCCCCCCCCCAAGGGTCGGCTATGACAAAGTCTCACATACCACATGGCCTACAGCGATAGAAATATATTGACTGTCTCCCTGTTCTAGGGCTGGAAGTCTGAAATCCAGGTGTCAGCAGGCCTGGGCATCTCTGACACCAGAGAGGAGGAACCTTCATGAATCTGTGAACCTCCCTTTAGGAAGCCATCTCTGTATAAGGACATCAGTCACAGTGGAATAGGGACGACCTCCTTCTCTACCATCTCAACTAATTCCATGTGACTTTGTTTCTCAATAAAATTGTGGGGTTTCAAAAGCTATGTTTTGAGAGACACTACTCCACCCAGAACAGTATGCCTGTGGAATTAAAGAGGCTGTATTTATATTCCTCATGAAGACGGACAGTCATGCTACTGGAGTGAGATCTGTGTGATAGTCCCATTGTACCGCTTCCTCTCCAGCCCCTCCTCCCACCCACTCCACCTCCAGTGTGAACTGGGCTGCCACTGGCATGTCTCTATCTTACCCCTGTTCCGTCGCCAGCTATGCGCAGTCTATAGCTGCCTCCCCTGGGAAGTAGCAGTTACTGTTTGGCAAAAACAGAATCAATCATTCCGAGCGCCTTTTCTAAATCGTGTTTTTCTCACAGGAGAACATCTGGTGGAAGTCCTGCTGAGCTATCTGAGGAAGATTAAAAAAACAAAAACAAAAAACCCGGAATTTTCGATGTTTGTTTTACATATCCTGCAGTGTGGGCATTAACCGACCATCAACAGTGATCATCTCAAAACATGCCGGACGGGTTCTCGATTCTCTACAGGTATTTTTTCAGGGAGGCTAGTGCAGTGCCTGCCGCGGAGTACCAGTACCAGAAATGTTTGCTTTACCTGGAAACGGCTGCATTTTCACAGCTCTGGAGCTGACTCTAATAGCATTGGTGCCACACAGGAACCCTACTCCTGTCCAAAAAGGATCGTGACATTTGGTGACTACTGGGACTATGCTTCCACATAAACCACTACATCTAGTTGGCTACCAGTCTAGTGAGGTCCAAGTCTCCACTACAGTCAAGGAAGGAGACTGAGAAACGATGACTGGAGCAAACACTGAGTGGTCAGACTAAGAATTCGACCCATGTTTGCACTAACTGCCTCCACTCACCCTCTCTACCACCCTAGGTGTCAGAAGTTCTGCACGATGTCTTTTGTTAGACTTGGCTCGAAAAATCTGCGTGTGATTATTCCTGTCCTAGTTAGGGTGACTATTGCGGAGGTGAAACACCATGACCAAAAGCAACCTGGGGAGGAAACAGTTTATTTCACCCACAGTTCCGTATAAGAGTTCATCATCAAAAACGGAGAGGCCAGGGACTCATTCATGGCAGAAACCTGGAGGCAGGAGTGTAGTAGAATATTGTTATTGTTATTATCATCATCATCATCACCATCATTATCATCACTGGTTTTTGCAAGACAGGGTTTCTCTGTGTAGTTTGGGTGCCTGTCCTGGATCTCACTCTGTAGTAGTCCAGGCTGGCCTCGAACTCACAGAGATCTGCCTGGATCTGCCTCCCAAGCACTGGGATTAAAGGCGTGGGCCACTGCTGCCTGGCATAGAATATTATTTTAAGGTGTGTTACTTCTGTGTGTGTTGCATCTGTTTAACTCTGTGAAGCTGTGTTACTTTGCCCATGTAAAACACCTCATGGTCTAATAATGGCCGATAGCAAGCCAGGAGAGAGAAACAGGTGGGTCTGGGAGGCAGAGAGAATATACAAGAGGAGAAAAGAGATGGAGCCGTGAAAAGAGGAAGGAGCCAATGACAGGAGAAGGACATCAGAGGCCAGTCACTCAACTGTACAGCAAGCCAAGCCACAGAGATTTACAGAAGTAAGAAAACAGGAAAAGCCCAGAGGCAAAAAGTAGATGGGATAAGTTCAGTCTTGAGCTGGCTTTTTGGAGCCCACTACCTATGGTGGGACACCTTCCACAGCCTTGATGGAGGGGAAGAGGCTTGGACCTGCCTCTGCTGAATGGAGCAGGCCCTGCTGACTCCCGATGGTGGACCTTACCTTGTCAGAGGAGGAATGGCTGGTGGGGAGAGGAGGAAAGAGAGGGGGATCTGTGGTTGGTATATAAAATGAATAAAACATTTCTTAATTAAAAAAAAGAAAAGAAAAGCTGGCTAGAAACTAAGCCAAGCTAAGGTTGGGCATTCATAAATAAGAATAAGCCTCTGTGTGTGTTTTATCTGGGAGCTGGGTGGTGGGCCCCCCAAAATAGTGAAATATCAAATACAACACAGGAGTTAATGCAGAGAGTGTGGAGGAGTGCTGCTCACTGGCTTGCTCCCCCATGGTTGCTTAGCCTGCTTTCTTATAGAACCCAGGACCACCAGCCCCAGGGTAGCACTACCTGTTATGGACTCAGTCCTCCTTTATCAATCATTAATTAAGAAAATGCTCTACAGCAATATTTTATGGGGACATTTTCTTAATTGAGGTCCCTTCCTTCTAGATGACTCTAGCTTGTGTCAAGTTGACATAAAACTAGCCAGCACAGTTACCAAACTGATTCTTCCAACCTCTGTAAATACATAAAGTAATGAAACAAGGCAAACAAATTAAAATAAGCAAAAATAAATTCCCCCAAACAAATCAAAATAAGACAAAAAACAACCATCAAATTTTAACAACCCAGGACCCTAGCCACTCTAGGCAAACCTGTTAGTTTGTTCCTTTGCTTATTGAAATTTCAGGTGTCCCATGGTCATGTGTGGTCTGGTTTTTTGTGGCAGATCAGAAGCATAAACACAGTCTGCCATCAGGAAGCAGAGAGCAGGAACCTGGGGTTGGGGGTGGGGAGTTGAGGAGGACAGGAGTGTCCTGGGAAACTGTCCTGTAGCTAAGGTTATCTTACATGTTCACCATGTTTGGGAGCAGCCTCCTGGGGAAGGTATTTGTCACTCTCTAATGAAGATCCTGGAATTTTGGCACACAAAATCACCCAGCAGCATCACTACAAGGCGGGGATGGGAACTTCAGTGATGAGTAAGCAGAGCTGCCCGGGCTCCTTTGCTGGCAGCACCCACAGAGGCAGGGTTCTTAGCCTAGGCTGAATATGGTGACCAACCGTGGTAGAGTTCAGAGCACTGGCCCCGGCATGTTAACAGAGGAGCTTTCATGGCACTGGATATTGCTTAGCTTCAAGGTTGTACACAGCTCTTGAGTGTTTCTACTGTTCAGCAGATGACACCACTAGAGGAGTGAAATTAAAAAGCCTGAAAGCTGCTAGAAGTTAGAAAAGTGTTTCCGAAATGAGATGGTTGCACTAAGGAGAAAAATAACCTCCCTGACTTTGTAATAGAACCTCCGGCTGTGTTCAGTCTGTCACCTTCTTCTGCACGCTTGCTTCCTGCTCCTCCCTCCGCTTGCTGGGATGAAGAACAAGCCCTCCATAACCCAGACCATTTCTCTCCTCTGTCAGTTTTCAAATGCCCTTTCTCCAGGTCCTTTCCTAACTGGCTTCTACTCCTTACTGACAAATCAGTCCAACTGGTCCATTTCCATGAGGTTTCCTTCTTGGTCAAGTATGGAACAGACTCCCTATACTGCATACCAGATTCTGTTTGGATGAAGATGGTGTCGCTTAAATGCAAGAACATCAGAAAAGCCAACATTCCACCCCATTTGCTTGGCTCCCATCTTGTAATGTGGTGTCTAGTGCAAGAGACTGTTAGTGATGAAGTCAGGAAATAGCAGAGCTTAGGAAATGAATGTCATTGCTCCACACTGGAAGACTGGGAAATGCCTGTCTTGAGAGGCCATCTATAAGTTTTTTTAAAAAGTGATTGACAAATGATTGCACTGGAAAGTTTAAAGGAGAGCACCATGATAAAGGGGGTAAGCACATCCACCTGTAGATCTACGTTTATAAATTGTTCTCCTTATCTTTGAAAATCAAGCAATGCAAAGATATCTTAGTAGCCACATCTACTACTTCCATTACTCCTCTTCCTCCTCCTCCTCCTCCTCCTCCTACTACTACTACTACTACTACTACTACTACTACTACTATTACTACTTTGCTTGGTGGAAAAGATACTCATTTTTGACAAGTTGCCCTACAGTTTCCCTTGGAACACTCATATGCCCTGTGATTCAGGGTTGCAAATGTTTGCTACCCTCACTAATCAATCCTTTACAAGCTCCGTAGCCAAACAGCAGTGACACTTCAGAGACATCAGAACCTGATAATGTATTCCCTGACTGTCTTTCCAGACAATTAGAGCCCTAACAACTCTTGTGTGCTAAGCAAGCCCCAGGCTGCTCCCTCCCAACAACTTTGCAAGAGGTGCTGTCATAGCTCCTCAAAGACAATCACACCAGAGAGAGGCCCCCGGAGAGTGTCTGCACCTGAGCTAGCCTTGCCAGGAAGGGGCAGACTCCTGCCATGCACAGCGTGGGCTTTCGGAGATAAAGTTTTTGTCTGGGATTCTGGCAAGCCTGTAGCACTTTGCACTGGGCTTTGCAGAATGAGGGTGATTTGACCAATGAGGCCTGCATGGCAGATGCTTTATGTGGACTGTCAAGTTTGCCGTAGCACAATCCAAGTTATTTTAGGATGCTGGGCACACAGTGAGCCTGCTGAGGGCTGTTGACAGCCACATGCAGAGAGATTGCAGCACAATTACAGGGTGGTCAGCATTCAAAGAGAGCAATAGATGGTGTCATGCAGGCCTTTCCTCTTGCAGATAAGCCCAGAGACTAGAGAGCTTAATGATGGCTTGCAGAAGGATCATACGTAGAGGTACATGTGTGTCCAATCTAAATTTGCCACCTTACGCTGGAGTTCTCTGCTGGCATAATCTAAATTGGCTATTTACAGTGTCCAAATGCACGAACTGATTTTCAGAACTTTGACTCTTTGCCCACAGGCAGCTTAAAGTAGACTGACTGTATCAGCTGGACTGATGGTCCTGCCCAAAGCTTCCACTGTGCCCTACAAACACGGCATGTGCGCCCCACTGGCACGGTGAGATTTTGCTACTCACTGATTCTGGCAACACTTATCTTTAACCTAAAAGTCCTTGAGAGCTAATTCTCAGAACTTAAAGACTTCCCAATGAGGAAGGAAAAGTGGAAGACTTCCATTAAGATCTTTGTCTTTAAAAAAAAAAAAAAAAGGAGAAGGAGGGGAAAGGAGACAGAGGAAATATAATTGCATTCACTTTGCCTTGACTTTCATCTCATTTCCAAGAGAAATCTGGAGCCTTGCATAGGATGTGGGTTGATTTCAGGTATGCAGTAAACTCCTTCAAAGCTATTAGACAGAATGCATTTGGAAAGAATAAGAAGAGGAGATTGACTATAGGAGAAAAATAAAAATGTTTTTATTCTAAGACTAGCATATGTGTTCTCTGTAATTTTTCTTTCTTCATAATACATAGAGGGAAGATCAAGAGAAAAACATGAAGGGTGTCTTTAAAGTAATCGCTGCCTCCAGTGCACCAAGCAGGGGGCTGTGTGTCTAGTTATGTGTGCATTTACACGCGTAGCCCAGCCCTGGCACCTCTTTCTGCCATTTCTCTCCTTATTTCATAATGATAACACCTGTCTCCTCATACTTGATATTCACAGCAAAGACAGTAAAGATGAGCTGGCAGACAGACAACCTTTCAGTGGTCCGCTCCCACCCCAGCATCTAGTGACTTATCTACTCTGTCAATGTAAGCGTTGTTCTACTATGCAAAACAATGGTGGGGATGTGGGCCCCTTGAATACCTCCTCCACAGCTGCACACTCCAGTCTCCTGAGAGAGACTGCTCTCCTTTACTACAGTGAGTATCTGAGAACCACCTTATGGAGACCCACTCTGTCTTGGCCCCTGGTTTTGGAGGGCTCAGGCCACGACACACCAAGTTTTAAATGCTTCTTCCAGTGAATGTTGTTCTGATAAAAATTATGCGGGGGTGGGGGCACAGGTACAGTCAGCCCATCTTTGAACTGAGAGTCACTACAGAAATATATTCTGATGTGGGGGCAGGGTAGAGGAACAGATGTGTTACTGAACAGACAGCCAATAGGAATTAGGGTTCAAGCAACAGAGGGGGCTCTAGTTTGATTGGGGTTGACTGTAGTGCTCTCTGCCCAACTCCATGATGCTTCCAGATTCTAAGGGTTACAAAACACCCTATGGAACACATTGTAGTTGTTTTATTTTTTTTTCTTTTTTCTTTTTTTTTTCTTTTTACTCATTTGGGGCCTACCACCCAGCTCCCAAATAAATACATGGAGACTTATTTTTACTTATGAATGCCCAGCCTTAGCTTGGCTTATTTCTAGACAACTTTTCTTAACTTAGATTATTCCATCTGCCTTTTGCCTCTGGGCTTTTACCTTTCTCTACTCTATATCTTTCTTTACTTCTTACTCCAGAGCTAGCTGTATGGTTGGTTGGGTGACTGGCCCCTGGCATCCTCCAATCCTCCTTTTCTCATTCCCCATCTTCTCTCCTATTTATCCTCTCTGCCTGGCAGCCTCGCCTGTCCTTTCTCCCACCGAGCTATTGGCTATTCAGCTCTTTATTAGATCAATCAGGTGTTCTAGACAGGCACAGTAACGCAGCTTCACAGGGTTAAACAAAGGCAACATAAAAGAATGCAATGCATTGCTGCATCATTAAAGAAACATTCCACGGCATAAATGAATATAGCACATCTTAAACTAATATTCCACAACAACACACCTCACCAAGTACTCTGGAAATATACAGTCAGTTAATTTTGTTCTCACTTCATTAGTTATTTTTATGTCATGAAAATAGAAGGGGAACTATTTGGGGGAGAAGGGGGTCACTCTAAGGCAGGTAAGGGCAAAGACAATATTGAGGAATAAGAACAATGTACAAGATACATGTGTGAAAATGCCACAATGGTAACCATTACTTTGTATATAAACTCAAACATCATTAATGAGTAGTTGACAACTGTTATTATGAGAGATCTCCTCCCATCTCTTCTTTTGATTCTAGACAGAAAAACTAAAATCGAGAGTATTTTAAGCCAAGGGTTCTTAAACTAGGTTCTTTGACCTTGAGATTTAGCAAATTTATATCCCACTGAACTAGTTTATCTTTGTTTATGTGTACCCGTACGCATTCACGTGTACACATGTGTACTACAGTGCACATGTGGAGGTCAGATGATAACCATACCTGTTAGCCCTTACTTTCCATGATGTTTGAGACAGGATCTCTCACATAAGACTAGCTAGCCCATGAGCTTTGGAGAACTCTCCTGTCTCTACCTCATCTCAATAGAGGAGTACCAGAATTACATATGTATGCTACTCCATTCATCTTTCCATGGATTCTGGATCAAAACTCAAGTCCCCACGTCATGGAGGCAAGGCTGTACCCAGAGAGTCACTCTTTGGTACCTCCACTGGATACTTTTAGGATCTTCTGTATTTTTTTTCCACACTGGCATTTGAGAGCATTCTTTGTTTTTAAGATTCCCTCTGCTTTCAAATTGTTCCTCTCTTGTGATGCTATGTAGTGCTATGTAAGGGAAGCCTAATATCCCACTAGAATACAAGCAGTGAAGATTTGTCACCATCTACCAGAGTATGTGACCATCCACATATGCTTTCATATTCAACTGAAGTAGCATAGTTGAAGAGCACTTTAAATATGAGCACGCACACATCTATGTGTGTATATATACATATGTATGTTAAATATGCCTATACGTTTACATACAGAGACAATAGTGTTCTTATTCACCTATGGCAATCTAAAGACACAAAAACTTCTGCCATATTAAAAAAGCCTCTTCATTTAACAAGGGCCATAGATTCATAAAGAACCTACCTGTTTCTCTGCTAATCTATAAATATATCTTGCTGTTGCTGACACAGTTACTGGAAGAAGCAGACTTTCTTTATGTGCTTTAACTTTGAAATGTCTTACCTACCTTGAGATGGGTTACAAACACCCACAACCATCAACCAGACGTTTGAAGTAGAAAGATTACCTGCACAGCAACACTTGACAAAGACCTCTCCTTGCAAACGAATATAAAATTCAAAAGTGTAAGTGAACATGGGAGAGCCCATAATTCTTTGCTCAGGTGTCAATGCTCCATCTCTATGAAGTTCCCTTATGACTTCTCCTGCCTGGCAGCATGCGAGGAAACACAGAGGCAATCATCAATCTCGCAGAGAAAGTGGTGACTGGGATGGAAAAAGATTTCTACAGGAATTGTGACTCCAACTCCAGGAGATGAAAAATAGGACGCACTGGGAGGAAGAAGAGAAGGGCCCTGGGTACACATTCCTCCTCTCCCCAGTTCTTCTTGCCTTTCAATGGGATATTCTGACCAAATTGTTCACTTTCCCTCAGATCTACAAGCCCACTCTCAGAAGTGAAAACGAACCCATAATGAATCATTGCCATGCTGGTGGGAGTAATTCTATAGTATGAAGGACATGTTCTGAGCCGGACCTTCATACACAGACTTCTGGGAGCCTATCTATAAATACAGCACCACCAAGCCAATACAGAGACTCTTCAAGGGGCTACTGATACCAGTGGATAAGGACTTGGCAGGGCTAGGGAGAAGTGTTGTTCAGAAGGAACAGGAACTTCTTTCCCATGTGAGTTCTATTAGCAGACAGGAGTGGGGGGTATGGTAGGTGCACCTGGGTTGAAAGTTGGGTTGAAGACTATTTTAGGCATTAAAGGTGACATAAAATAAAGGATGAAGATAAAAGAGAATAAGACAATTATGTTGGGGAATTTTTGTTCTCAAGGTGACTCATGACTACCTACAGTGTAATGGGAAAAATCAGAGGAGATGGCTCTTTTAACTAAAGTAACAAAAACAAAACCAAGCTTTGATCACTTCAAAGGAAACAAAATACAGTAAATGGGGAGACCCAGAGCACCCTAAGGCCTGACAGACAAGGAGGGTGTTAGGCTGTGATGGGAGATAACAAAATAGCTTTTGGAAGGCTCAACAAACATGCCCAGAGGCCAGAGCCAGGTAGATGTGTGCTGTGGAAGTTCTTGATCAAATCATGAGCAGGCCCACAGTGTGGGTGAGGGGACCTTGGCCTTGGCTGCAGAGTGTAGTCAGGCCGGAGAGAAGCCAGATACAGCCGTGTAAGGAGCACAGGGGCCCATCAGTCCTCAGAACTGAAAGTTGCCAATGATTGGGCTGCTATTCATGAAAAGTAGGTGAGGAGATAGCACAAATGAGCTAAAGCGTCACAACTCAGGCCAGGAGAATCCTCCTCACCCCATGAACAGGCCATTCTGGGTTTACAGACCCCGGATCTGGGTTCAGACCCAACACCAACACCTGGACCTGGACCTTAAGCTGCATTTCAGAACCATGCCACAGCTGCAAATCTGAATAGCCTTCCAATCAATGAGGCCCAGAAAAATGACAGAGACAATGAAGTCAGCCTAACCCGTGGTATTAACACATCCGTGCTCAGTTCAGAAATGAACTATGTCAACACCCAGAAAAAACTCTTGTGGACCTTTAAGCCTTCTGAAACATCTGTGGGGTTCAGCGTACATGGAGCTGGTGACGTAATGCCCTTAGTGCTGGACTTGAAGGTTTTAGTTGAGTCTACACTCTTGGTTTTACTTTGAAAGCAACTGAAAATTATGTTTGTTTTTTAAAAGTGAGCTTCAAGAGGATTTAATTGATCTGTTTATTATACATATAAAATATGAGTGAGTACTTGGAAGGATTTCATCTCTCTGGTTCATAAGTCTTTCTTGTGAGGGACAGAAAGTGTTTCATGTGTATTAACTTTTGGAAATATGTTCAATATGCCTTTAAGAATTTCACTGATTAAAGGGGCTGGAGAGATAGCTCAGTAGTTAGAATGGTGTTCTTTAAGAAGACCTGAGCTTACTTCCCAGCACCCAGGTTAGGTGACTCATAGCTACCTGTCACTTTAACTCTGGCCTTGGGGTACACATGGACATACACACAGACACACAGACACACACTCACAGACACACACACACATAAATAAAACAACCAAATCTTTTAAAATTTTGATTAAGTCTAAGTTTAGTTGACTATTCAAGTAAAATATCATTTCTTCAATTTCAAAGTTAATCAAACAAATACTAAGAAATAAATCCAAGTGGTCAGACTTATTTTTATATGAAAATCACTAAGCTTATTTGTTAAAACAAATGTATTATTGTAACAGCTCAAGGAAAGGGGAAATTTTTGACTGAACATTGACTTAAACAAATTATCATGCTAAAAATATCCCCTTCTCTGAGGCAAAAATCTTATTTTTTAAAAAACTCTTAATTACTGTATGTCTACTCCCAATAGACTTAGAAAGGTGTCATATTTTGCTTTGACATACAACTAAGGGTTTTTTGTGGGAGTTTTATTAGTTATTTGATGGGAGAAAAATGGGTCCAGCATTTCATCTGACTTTAAAGCCTCACCTGCCTGCACATGACCTTTTCCAGCGTGCACCAAACTTAAACCCATGTAACAAACACCATCAATAACAATATACAAATGACAGCTTTCCAGTTAACTTTTCCAAAAGCATGTCTGTCCTCCTGCCTCATCGGTGCGTTTACATGGTTACAGGAGTATTCTCACTCCAGCCTTGCTTCCTGTCAGCTTGGAGTCTAACGCCATATGCACTCTACCAACATCACTGTGAAGTGTTCCTGGACTTGACAGCTAAGATGACTCCACTTCTAGGAGGTGTTTTCCTTGAGGGTGGACAGAAAAGCAACTCCCCCAAAGCCAAAAGCTGTTTAACAAGGAGAGCCAGGCACTGCGCCAGGCAGTCATCAGCACAAGTGGACTCCCCCAGTCTCAGTCCTGAATGTGAAGCTTTAGTTGCCTTCTTCCTTCAAGAGGAAAAATAAAACAGTCCAGGCGCGAGTATAAAGTCCTTTAGAGGATTTGGAGCTGAGCATTCATTTAGGCCAGCAATTCTCAACCTGTGGGTCACAATACCTTTAGCAAACCTCTGTCTCCAAAACATTTACATTATGATTCCTAACAGTAGCAAAATTACAGTAATGAAGTAGCAATGAAAATAATTTTATGGCTGGGGGGGGTCACCACATCATGATTAAAGGCTTAATTAATACATCACAACTGTACTAAAGAGTTGCAGCCTTAGGAAGGTTGAGAACCACTGATTTCGGTATAACCTCCCTCCATGGTGCCACTTGGTACCTGGAGGGCCATTTCAGGCAAAGAAGAAAACAGTTTATACAGCATGGGCTCAGGCCCTCTGTCTAGAAGACCCCTACCCTTGGTCTTCTTCATGCTTTTGATCCATCATTCACAAACTCAGCCCATATCTCAGGGGTCCCTAAATTTTCCTTTAAGCTGCTAACCCTGGTCCCTGTATGAGGGAACCTTCAGAAAGAGTTTGTGAACTTGTGTTTTAAACATAAGATAAATATAAATATCACAGTTTTAGAGGAAGAGAGCCTCCCTTAGCTTCTGACTTCCTCCCTAAGGGCCCAAGAGTCATAAAATAATTACAAGCAACCATTCCAGATATTTCTCCGCCCCTTCTGTGAACAAACTCAACAATGTGTGCCTGTTTCTGAGAACCCTGTGGGCTGAATCTAAAGGCATGTGTGTGGATTAACCCCATGGAAGAGGACAGGGACTGACAGGGACCTTAAGGTGATTCTCAAGGAGCAAAGTTGAACTTCATCCAACAGAGGAGTTAGTGGTGCGGTTTTCCAGGCATCCCGATAAAGATGTTAATGGTGTTTGAGACAGCAGGTTAGGAGTTTAAACATGGAAAAACAATTATACTTCAGCAAGATCATGCAGAGAATATCTCTGAAATCCCTCCACTATAAACAAAACTGTTTCTTGAACCCACTGCTCACTCCCATCATTGGGCTTCATGCACCAGCCCCAGCCATATAAGGTACCTGTAGCTTCATATAAAGGATCTGTAGTCTCAGACATTGATATTGAGAGGACTCTTCAAGCATTAAGATTTACTCATGTAGCCTCTCCTGAGCAGGATGTCTCAAGATCTACAACTCAGAATGCAAAACCCTAGGAAACCTTTCTGTTCTCAAAAGTTGAGTGATGGACTGAGCTTAATGAAAAGCCTCCAGACATCCCTCTTCTGGGAAGTATTTAGAGCTCAATTCTAAGCTAAGCCAAACAAAGTAGTAGCCCAGAATTCCTGTAAAGATGTGACTTCTCAAATCACATAAGAAAGCTTTGTTCATAGAATTGCTTTTTTCTTCAAAGACCAAGCAATCCTCCTACCAGGAAACCACAGCACTGGTCATTTGCTATAATGGCAGATGTGGCCATTTGGTAAGAGGCCATTTTGACTCA
The DNA here is from genome assembly GCF_903995425.1 of Onychomys torridus. Taxonomy (NCBI): domain Eukaryota; kingdom Metazoa; phylum Chordata; class Mammalia; order Rodentia; family Cricetidae; genus Onychomys; species Onychomys torridus. The sequence continues at coordinate 70,073,491 of NC_050457.1, read as the reverse complement.
AACAGCAATTGGCTTCAAATGGGTGAAGTGAAAGGTTATCGCCTGCCTCGAACTGTCATATTTCCATCCACATGTTTCTCATAAGAATGCCTTACTGTCCCAAAGACAGATCCCTTCACACAATTGTCCTATCTCGGATGGCAGACACAGTGTGCTGGAGCTAGTGTTCCTAATGCTGTAGGATGACATTGATCCACCTTCAGGAGGCCTCTTTTAGCACACTCCTGCTGCCTAGAGTGTCTTGACTTGCTCACCAATCCTCAACTTCACTAAGTGAATAACATGGGAGGGCAAGGTGTTACCTGTCCTAAACCAGCTCAACCTGGAAACTACATTCCTTCCACTAAGACATTTAGCAGTGTTAAGAGGCACTGTAGGTTGTCACAGCTGAAATTTCTGCTGTGGCATCTAGTGAGTAGCGGCCTGGGGGTACTGTTAACACACCCTACAATATACAAAACAACATCCGTGGCAAAGAATCTAATGTCAGCTGGTCCTAGATCATGTAGAGTCATTTGAAAACAAGGCATCCTAAAACTTGCACAATTATCACGTTCTCTGTCACACAGTTTCTAGAAATGATGAAAACATCCTTTGGGGTTGGTGGAGAAATAAGAGAATTTTAACACTGAAAAGTTCTGGTCAATAGACGGGCATTCTTGCTTACCCATCCTAGACATCGGGGACAATTAGAGCACAATATAGGCTGCTGTCACGATGTCAGTGGTTCACTGATGTCGTGCACACAACACAGCTTACTGTCTAATTGTGTAGGGTAATGGTGTTTAGATTTACATTGAACTCTCTTGGGGTCACTTTGCAAATTGCCATCTCCTTTGAGCTTCCACACTCCAATAAGAAGAGCAGACAGCTACATTGACTCATAGATCCAGACCATTCCTCATACGGTTGCATCATGCCTGGCTTAGAGGATATAGTGACTGCAACAATACAAATAAAGCCCAGAACCATATGAATAGCCAAAACAGTCCCTCTCCCAAGCTCCTCCTCCTCACAGTCCAGAGGGCTCTGCTGGCACTTAGCACCACACAGTGTCTCTGAGAGAGGACACTTGCCCTCATCTCATGCAGGGTCAAGGAAGGAGCAGATTATCTCTGTTGCTAGCTCCTCATACACACCCATATCTTTTAGGGTTCTTTCCCATATCACCTTTAGGACCCTGAAAACAATAAGTGTAAAATAGTACAATCTTGACTCTAACTCAAAATATGGTCATTTTTCATTCATGACTTCCCATCATGCATAGCGTAAACTAATTAAACGAATATAAACAAAATCGCACTTCCTTTTATCTCACATGAATGAATAGCTTCCAATGAGAATTCCCTTGGCAGGTAGAGGCAATTTCACCAGGTAATATAGAATGTATATACTAAGAAAGCTCAGAAGTAGGAAGCTATCAGAGGGGTTGAGGGCCGACACTTATTACAGGGGCTGTTGTTTCTATGACAGCAGTGGATGGAGCAATATGCAGCAATCCAGAAATATCTAATTGTTTCCTACTGAAATAATGCAGCTGTGTCTTACCACAGTACTGCTTCACTTGTGCCCTGAAATAATTCACACTGTCACTGCATTACTGAATTAGGAGTGTAATTCTCCCAATTGCACTTAAGTCAGAAGAGAAAGAAAGATATCCTGACATATTTTGTTAAAATGTTAAGGAACTGAAGATGTGATGGTAGCAAATGGTAAGTGCTGAATCCTGAGAGTCATTACTGTTTCCAGGGAGTGGGCAAATGTCTGTTCTTAAGCACATGTCTCTCCCAGTGGCTTTTTGAAGGGATTATAAGCTTCCTGACCATATTTATTTAATGTTCTAAAAAGTTGCCTGAGAGCATTTTTGGGATATATGTTGGCACATCTGGAGCAACAGACTCATTTTAGCATCATACAGTAGGGGAGAAACTACAAAGGGGAACCTGAGCATGACCCACAGGCCTACTGCTCTCCACTCTTGGACCACTTCCTCCTGTGTGTTGCTAATAGAGACCAGAGTGATAAACCAGGCGTGACTGTCCCCAAAAGGATACCAGACACTGAGTTAGGACTTTTTGACTATCATAGGAAGGATGTTGCTGATACCTAGTAGGCAGAGGCCAGGGATGTTGCTCAGAGTCCAACAATGTGCAAAGAAGCTCCCACATCCCAGATAAGTGCTTTTACTCAAAACGCCCATAGCACAGAAGTTGGAAAAACCATGTAGACAGAATATGTGTTTGCCTAGGCTTAGATGACAGTGAATAAGAGCTGCTTTCTGTCTGTACTGACCTTACCAATTAGCCAAAATATATGTATAAAAATACAAATTTTCAGAGTAAGGCAGAGTGCTCCCTATGCCTGGTACTCTGCACTAGGGATTCTATCTTGTGCTATGATTAGGATATGGTTTGAATGTGTTCTCCCAAAGGACCGTGTAATGGAAGTTTGGTCCCCAGTGGTGGTTGTGGGAGGTGATGACCTAGTTGAGAGTGGTTGTTATATCGATATGGGGAGCATACTTGGAAAAGATTAATGTAGGTATGGAGGGACCTTGCTTAGTTCCCATGTGTGCAAGTTGTTACAAAGCCTAGCTCTTGAGTCTCTCTGCCTTGATGTCTCACTACAGTACATTTTCTCCATATACTTCTTTCAATGTCGTTCATACAGCTGAAAGTCTCATACGAAGCCCAATGCATGGGGCCCCCTTATGATAAATTTACAGCATTCAAAGTTATCAGATAGACAAGCCTCCTTTTCCTTATAAAGAACCAAACCTTGGGTGTTTTGCAGTAGCCACAGAAAAGAAATTCATATGCTTGACAAGAATCAAAGCAGAAGTAGAATAAGAGCTAATGAGGTAGGCCAGCAAGAAAAGACAAGTACAAACTGGTGTTGGCCAAAACAAGAAAGAAAGGTGATGTATTGCCAGTTTCATGTTACTATAACAAAATACCTGAGGCACCCAAGTCATAGAGAAAATCTATTTATTTAATCACACTTTGGGAAGTTAGAAAGCATGGTGAGGACAGTAGACAGTGGCAGAGCATGGTGGGAGTGTATGCAGAAACAAGGGTTCACAGATAGTATCAGAGAAGGGGATGAAAGGAAGGGACTAGAATCTTCTTTGCAGGCAAATTCTCAATGACATCCCATCAGGTCTACCTCTTTCCCACAGTGCCTTCAATATTCAGAAGACCAAGGTTTTGGAGAGTGCTCACTTCTCACTGAACCTCGACCAGGTAGGATGAATTAGTGGAAATGTGGTCACCAGTCAATGGTTCTGCCTCCTGGGGAAGTGAGGGCCGTGATGGCCAATCTTCTCCTGGGCCTTGGTGTCCACGATGGGCTGCATGTAGTTCACAATCAGGAAGGCTCCGAGACAGAGGCTGAAGAATAAGAATAAATTTCAGGGGAACTGGGTGTATAAAGAGGGTCTGGGTGAGGATGGGAAGACAGCTGAGAGAGGGGGAAGGTGGTAAAGGGGAGACTGATATCTAATGGGCCCCTGGCGTTGAGATGCTAGTACCCGAGAAATGGCCAAAAGAGGGAGATTCAGAAATCCCAGAAGTAAATGAGAACCTTCCAGCATTTCCTTCCTTCTTTCCTTTCTTATTTCCTTCCTCCTTCTTCCCTTTTTCTCTTCAGAACTTAAGCATTATTTTTGAGATTGTATTTTAATTACACCATCTCTCCCTACCCTTTCTTCCACCCACATCCTCCTATATAACTTTCCCTGTATGCCTGAAATACCCAGTCTTTTTCTCAGAGTGAGCTTCCCACTATTTTCACATGGACATCACCCCTTTGTCTATTGTCACTATACAAAGGGATCCTTTCTTTATACTAACACTTTATCCATTGACTGAACAGCAAGAAAGCCCCAGCCATCTTCCATGTCTATATTTAGGTCAAATATCATGACCCTATCTACATAGATTATCCCTATTTGTATCCCTACAAAATTCACATGTTGAAATCCTATGTGCAAGGTCATACAGCAAAACATGTGGCCTTAGAAGAGCTGATTAGACTGTAAGAGTGGAGTCCTCATAAGTAAGATTAGTACATTTGTAAAAGAGACCCCGAAGAGCCATTTCTACTATGGGAAAACACAGCAAGCAAGTGCCATGTAGACCATCTGAGAAGGACAGACCCTGAGTAGACACAAAGCCTGACAGTGCTGTGTTGTTGAACTTTCCAGACTCTGGCACTAGGAAAAAACAAATGCTTAGGGTAGTTTGACATAGATACATGCACAAGAGAAAGTGGAAAACTAGATTTACAGAATTGAAGATGATGATATATGAATCAAGGATGAAGGCTCCTAGGATAGACTCTTGGATATAAAGTTCCAATGTGAGATATTGGACTTCAGCCTCCAGAACCAAGACAATACACTTCTGTTGAGTGAACCACCAGTCTATGGAATATGTAATGGTGTATGTGTACATATGAGCTCATTTGTGCACACTGTGGCCAGAAGAGGAATATGGTGTCCTACTCTATTGTTCACCTATTTTCTCCCATGTGATAAGGACTCTCACTGAATCTACAGCAAGGCTAGCCAGTAAACTACACTGACCCCTCTCGTCTCCAACCTGCCTCCAACGCACACAATGCTGGAGTTACAAGTACATGTGCAGCCACACTCACATTTTATTGTGGATACTGTGGATTTAACATCATGGCCTCATGCTAATACTGAAGGCACTATTACTCAACAAGCCAAATCCCCAGCCCTGTGGTACTTTTTATAGCAACACTGACATACAAATACAGGATACTCTCTCTTGGAAATTATCTTCTTATTAGACTGTATATGACTAAATTGAAAGAAACCATCTTGGATTTAGAAGGTTCTGGATGTCAAGTTTAGCCAAGCTGTACCACTGGTGAATAACTTCACTCTCTAGACTAATATATAGAGAGTCTGTTTTTTAAAGTCACCTTGTTAGGGGGTCTCCATTATAGTAGCTTCACCTTTATCCTAATGATACATATTACATTCAGACCACAGCTAACTGTAAATAGACTTTCATGCGATTTTCAAAGAAAGCTTCAAAACGAATCCCATATGATCTCTTATTATGCTTATATACCCTTTACCATAATTATAAGATTTGAAGTATCACCTGTCATACCCATCTCTGCCTTTGAAACTAAGTCATCTCATCAATACTAACTCGGTTTTCACTCCCAGCCTAGCACTCAATGCCCTGCATATTTTCTCTCATTCATAGATATTAGCTTTGGATCTCAAAATATGTGTTCTCCATTTGGAACACCCACAGCAGGCAGGAAACTAGTAAAAAAGTCTTATGAGGGCTGCAGGCCATCAAGGCAGAGGGAACAGAATGTAGTGGTATAAGGGGGTTAAGGTGGATAATGAAACAGGAAGTGTTAAATGGGGTGGGAATGTGGAGACAGGGTTAAGGCTGGGATACAATGAAGGATAAAAAGTACTGAAGACCTTACAAAGCAGCTATATGGAAGCCTACCTCTGTAGAAACTTCCTGCTGTGTCTGCATGCATGATACATAGATACACAGATACATGCACACACATATGGTTTAAATGGAGCTACCCTAGAACAGGGTAACAATACCTGTTTGTTTGTGCAGGCTAACAAATGGCCCAGGGTCACACAGACCCCCATGCTTTGCAAGCTATTGTCTATGTACTCCTCCCCCTCCTCCCTCCCTCCCTCCCTCCCTCCCTCCCTCCCTCCCTCTCTCTCTCTCTCTCTCCCTCTCTCTCTCTCCCTCCCTCCCTCCCTCTCCCACTGTCTCCCCACCTCTCTTTCCCCTTTACCTGACTTCTCTTGATCAATTGAAGTCAAAGAAAAAGACCCCCAAAGTGCAGTACCCAGCAGTGACTAAATCCTCTCATGCTGAGGAATGTCTATGGCAGGACTTCTATCCAAGCTGGCATATCTGCATGAAATTATGGACACCAAACCAGGATGGCTTTGTGGTTTTCAGTGTGATCAGTCTTCATGTTTCCCAGGCAGATACCCCATGAAAGTCAGATGGGGGAGCAGTCTACATTCCAGATCAAAATTAAAACTCACTGAGGCATTGTTCTGCAGATGCAGACTAATCAGTCAGTTCTATCTTCCTTTTCTCTTTAGGATGAAGAGCAACATGGATGCATCTGAACCATTCAGCAATGACACAAATTATCTTCTCCATCACCTGCTTTCCCTTGCAGAAGTTGTCTCTCATTGAGCTAAGCAGAAGATAAAATGTGGAAGTATCATAATTCTTTTCCTGGCTCCATCAGAAAAAATGCATATGACCTTGGGGGGGAATATCCTTTCCCTATCTTTGCCTCATTTTCAAAGCAGAGAAAGCAAAATTCCATTCATTTAGTAATAAATTATCTCATTACTGAGCATAAACACTGTTATTGTTTAACATTTATTTCTGCAATCTGTCAGGACATTCGGAGATTTCTGTGTAAAATACACAACTTAATGCACTTTCTTTTTCTTTCTCTCTTATGGTGTGTCTGGAGGAGGCGAGGCAGAATGGTGAACACATGGACTGTGTAAATGAAATGCTATTTAATTTATTTTCAAATGGATAAAAGGAAATGTAATTAAGCTCCCTAAAAGCCTTCCAAATAAACTTCACTAAAGAAATGGAAAAGGAGATGGTAACTGATCAAAGCTGTAAATCAGAATCTATGACACTTGGAGACGAGGGACAGGTTGGGGCAGCCGGCAGAGGAGCATCTGCCATGGAAGCCAGACTTCCCAGAGCACAGAGAAAATGCCAGAATGGTGGATCAGATACCAGCCAGCACAGGAAACAAATGTATTTGTGTCTGAAGCCTGGAGCTCAGACTGGTGTGAGTGAGCACCCGCTCCTATTCTTCCATCTCCCCTCCCCTCTACCCTGCTACTCCCTCCCTCTCTCTTCTCTCTTCCCCTCCCTTTTCCTCTCCTCTCTTTTTTGACCTCCCTTCCCTTCTTCTCTCTCCCTCGGGTCTTCATGTACATACAACTAAATGTGTTTGTATATTTTCATTTAATGATGAAAGCCAAGACATCAGTACAAAACCACAGAAAGAGAGCCCTAGAGATGGCCCTGCAGTCCCTTAGAGAGACACTTCTGTTACATATGGCTGCTGCAAAGCATGGTAGAGGAGCTAGGACCAACAGTAGCCACTGAAGAGTCTGTACTGTTTTGTTTGTTTGTTTGTTGTTTGTTTGTTTCAGTTGAATTTACTTTCGATGTTCAGAAAGGGCCATATCAGAACCAGGACAACTACAAATGTGGATTCTTAACACCTTGTATGTGTTTCCAGTGTACTGATGGCTTCGCTTCTCAGTAATTAGAAAATGCCTCGAGATCAACAGTCTTTGTATTTTTTCCAAAATTTCAACTCTTCAGAAAATTCAAGCTAAAAATAACCCCCAAAACCTCTGTTTATGTTGCAGGGCTCTATAATTCCAACTGTTTGAAAATGGGAACTGGTCATTCTCTAGGGTCATTAATCTTGTTGAATTTTATGCACCATGGAAGTCGATGTTACTAGGATCCTTTCATACAAGCACTTGCCTAACAATCAACATTGCATACAGAAGGCAGGCCATTTTGAAGATTATTGTGGGCTGTCATGTATTAGTATGACTAAAGACATCAAAGCAAAAATTACCTCTCTCAAAGATTATGTCTTACTGTAAAATTTTTAAATAAAATAAGTTTATGTAAAATAAGTTCCATTAAGCAATGACTGGCTACCTTATAATCTACAGTTTATCACCTATTACCTACACAGTACTGTACACTTTCCTGCATTTCAACATAACCAAGTATATATGGGTCTTTCCTGGCCACAGTATTTGAAAAGATAGTATGGAATGCTAGTCTGACATAAAATATGACTGTATATGACAATGAATTATAATGGATTTTATTGGATCATTGTCTGAACCAATGGCAGTAAAGATCTAATCTAATATTATATCATCAAAATAAACATGCTGAAACTAAAAATAAGCACAAAATAGTAACCAGGAATAAAGCAAAATTAAATTGCAATATAAAATTCATCTAATGAAAATAGTCTCAAAGCACAGCTAAACAGAAATTGAAAATCACTTGCTTTTCTCTGTAAATATCCCTCAAGACAGCACGGCATTCCTGTTCATGTGAGATACCTATCAGAAAAAGTAGGAAATAGTGTCTCCCAGGAGAAATATTTCACTACATTATGTGATAAAAAGCAACATTACTAGAGACATTCCAGCCATCAGCTCTCCTGGCCTGTTTGGAAGTCTCTGGTAAATTTAGATTTACATTAAGGTGGTACAAAATACATATGCAAATAAACTATGCTAAGAGCAACAGTGATTAACTTGCAATTGTCTGATGATGAAGGATTCTTTTTACTTCATTCTTTCCCACTCTCAAACTGCCTATAATACAGTCAGTATTGGAAACCTCCTCCCTGCAGACAAGCTTTCATTGTACCAGGAGGTGCTACATCAGCTGCGGGCGAGGAAAAGTCATCAATACTCTTCCCCAGCTCTGGACCCTGATAGACAAAGTAAAGACCAGCACAGCAAGATGTGTCCTTGTACGCACTAGTGGCATGAAAGTTACAGTGGTAAGCAACCACCTTCTGATTAGACTCAAGGTTTATTCTGCAAGAGGAAACACGTGCCTAGGACTAGAAATTTGACCCAGAATTCACAGCTGGAAAATTCATAGGCACTAGGGATAAACCTGCTGTTACTATTTTTCTAAATGGACTTGGTATCAAACTGTCTTCTAAATATATATCTCTATACCCCATAGTCCATCTCAGTCCTCATCAGAGGTGCATCTATTGCAGTGGACAGATAGTAACCAAGGCTCACACTGGTGGAGGCGTAGAGAACCAGTGACTGTGACGTGCTCAGCCTCAAGTGGAATGCTCCAAGAGCATCACAGAAGACCGTGTGGAAGGACGGCAAGAGCCAGGTGTCTAGGAGTACTACTGTCTTCTGGGAATGGTAGGACTGTTGAACTCTGAACTCACAGCAGATGCAGTTGCCTGCAGGAGACCCACACAAGAGCAGACCAGGCCAGCATGGATAGGAGAGGGACACTTGTGTCCCCTACACATATCTGAGGAGCTACTGGAGAGTTGATGGCTTCTAGGGGAAGGGGAGTCAGCTTTCCTTGAAGATGTAGCCCTCGAGAGGAGACTGACTATGTTCTGGTGGGTAGCATTTCCATGCATATATAGGCAGCATTTCCATGCATATAGGTAGCATTTCCATGCATATATAGGCAGCAACTAAGTGGACTCAGAGGCTATAAAAAAGAAAAACAATCACAATAAAAGAGGATATGAAGTTGGGAGCAGGGTGAAGGGATCCAAAGAAGTTAGAGATGGGGAGTGGGGAATCGAATATGATATAAATGCATTGTATGCATGTGTGAAATTCTTGAAGAATAAACCAAAATATTTTTAAATAACAATTTTAATATAACATTTTCCCCCAAAATGTCTAGTATTTCCATTTGGTAAATATCACACTTCATTGGGTCGATGTGATTCAAAAACCTTCAAAGAGAGTCTCAGGTTTGTCTGGTAGGCTGAATATTATGGAAATGAGATGCAAACCCACACCCTGTTTAAGCTTTCTGGGAGTGTCCGTGTCAGTCACAGGGAGATGCCCTCAGTTGAGCGCAACAATGGGTGCCTCATGCTGGGATGAGACCGAACTTTATTTTTATTTTACACATCCCTGTGTCTTTTAGTTCTGTGTTGATGTTACACCTTGCTGCTTTCTTGGGGAATATTTGCCTTTTAATGAAAACTTGGTATGACTAATAAAGGCACACATTTTTGTTCTGGGACTTGCTTGAGAATTAGGTGGTGGTAGTAGCCATGTGTCCCTGCCACTCAGTAAAGTCACACGCTGACCTGTGGTACTTTAGGGTAGAAATTTGATTCTATGTGAATTCGTTTCTAAGCAAAGCTGGACAGCACTGCAGAAAGTGCCTCAGATGTGGGACTGAGCTTCCTGGACTGGTTGTCCCTCCTCTCCCATCATCACTGTGCCTCATTCTGGCCCACTAGCAGAGCGTGGTGCCAAATGCAGATAGGGAAAATTAGTGGAGGCTATGGTGTCCTCCGGGGCTTCTCTCCCACAGCTGAGCTTTTTGAGAATCAAGTATGAGTGAGCAAATAGACAGAAGCATCAGCCCACATTAAGGGAGACTCCTGGGAAAGAATGTTCTTGCCTCATTATGACAAAAAAATGTCCTCACTTATGCAGGATCAGAAATTTGGGGAGCCACACTTCAGGGCATGTGTTCTCAGTGTGGCCACCCCCAACTCTTTCCCCTCACCCTTAATAGCCCCTGTTGATGCCTGTACTATCTGCCTTTTGCTGCATAACTAACCATCACAGAATTTGGTACTCAAGATAACCAAGATGTATGTAGCTTATGATTCTGCAGCTATTGGACAAGGTCCTTGTAGCCCAATTGGCAGGTGACTAGGCTGGTGAGCTGGCTGTACTCTGGGGTTATAGGCAACTAGTCAGCATTCCCCTTCTTTGCCCAACAAATGATTCTGGACTGTCTGCACAGCAGAACAGCCTTCCAAGAGGACAGGTGATGCTTGTAATGCCAGAAGCCACACAGAGAGCATGTAATGGTCACCCACGGTCACAGGCCAGTTTGGATCCAGAGAGAGGGAAATCAGACCCTCACTTCTGGCTAGAAGGAGCAGAGTCACATTGTGAGACCTGCGATACAAGTTGGGGGGAAATGGGAACATGTGAGAATTCGTGGGCTCCCGGTTTGAAGAGCCCATCCTCCCAGGGGGACACAAGGAACATAATGAATTAATGACTCCAAAGCCATATAGTATAGAAAGTGTTTCTACTAGAGAAAGCATTCCCAAAGGAGCTGAAATGTGTCTGCACCTCCCCACTGTGTCCTGTTGCCTTCCCTGGAGAGCTGAATCCCACAAACGGTGGGTAGAAGAAAGCTACTTTGACACCTTTGCACAAGGGCTGCTCAGAGAAGCTAAAGAACAGGGCATGGATGGAGACTCAGCTCGCCAGTACTCCAAGCCCAGGGACCAAGCTAGGTTGTGCTTGCTAAAGTAATAGGCTACATATATGCCTCAGTTTCCCAGCCCTCAAAGACATAGTGAGCTGGTTACATCGTGTGTTTCTTTGTATAAATTTTATATGAGCTCAGTTTCACAGGGTGAATTCACAAAGCGACTGGACAACAAAGTAATTATCTCAAAATGCAGCAGAATTAGGGCAAAGGTCCCAAGCATGTCCTCACCCCAGAATCATTCAATAAACTGACTCTAAGTACTACTCAGTCTGCATCCCCAGGCACTGTGCGTCAGTAGGTCTGGGGTTGTTCAGAAGCCTGTCATTTTAGCCAGCCTCTCCATTTGTCTGGAGATTTTGCTTTCATTACATGAGGCATGAGGTCACTGTATCTACCCTGTCTGGCTTCAGCTGATGTTCTCATAGACAATGCAGTATGTTGAAGCAGATCCCAGCATCTCAGCTAATCACAGAGGGGAAAGCTATGAGGGAGCTAATTTTGTTAGTTAGGATCTCAGTTCTGTTCTCCAGCCATGTCCTGATCACTCTCGAACTTGAGGGCTTTTGTGTTTCTCACGATTGCATGAAGGTTACAGCAGCAAAGACCAAAAGATTGTTAACAGAATAGAAATTAATTTGCTCCGACCCAAGCAGCCCAGCTCTGGTATAATGACTCAGTTCCTGATAAACATACAGCAGTCCAGCCATTCCCTTATTACCAACCTACCATGGCTCAGCCTCACTGGATAAGGTGGGAATGCACCCCAGCTCTCAAATTCACATCCTAGACCCAAGGCTGGAGGGAGAGGAAAAGATAACATGGACAGCCATCCCCATTAAAGAAGTTTATGGCTCCTAGAGTTTATGCATATCCCTTCTCCTCACATGACATTGGTCAGAATTGGTCACACAGAAAGGAAGCCAATAGAGGGGAACCGGGGAAGAGTGGGTCTCTATTCTAGAATGAAGGCATGGCCTCTGAGTCTCCACAAAAGGAGGAAAACCAGAAAGTGTAAGAGGAAAAATGATCCCTACCATGTGACCAGGGTATGTCAAAACATGCGACTTACATGTACTTACAACTTATAAATAGTCTCACTTACGTGCATTCATTGTAGAACTCTTCATTAGAATTGTAAAAATATAAAATATTAAATGGCCAATAAGAAGGAAAGCATTGTCAGTCATGAGACAGCAACTTACTGAAATAATCTAAACCACTAGAAAGATTGGTCACCAGGATTATATTATCATTTACATCAAGAAATGGTTTCTAGAGTCTTCTACCTTCTCTCCTACATGCCTAAGAAAGACAAATGCAGACCAGAGAGCTTGGCCCTAAAGAGAAGTCAATTTCTCAGTATGAAAAGAGCCAACCTTAGGGAACACAAAGTGTTTAGGACAAATTCATTCAGGCTTTATTCCTCACAGATTTAGACTCTATGAAACAAATTCTTCTGGGAAACAGAACAAAAACAAGAGAGCATTTTCTGTCCTCTAGACATCTGCTGCAAAGCTGCTTCAGCCCACAAGCCCAGCACTCTCAGCACTGGGATGTAAGTTACTCCTCTGCCCACATTCCTAGGCACTCCAGTGTCTAATCCTCACAGAAACACAAAAATACGAGTCTCAGGGCAAACATGACAGGAAGTCAGGAAAAGAAGTGGTTCTGGGGTGTAAAGATTCACAGGAGGATAGTGACAGTGCAGGTCCTGCTGGTGACAGAGGAAAGAACTGCAGTTCTGAGCACTGGTCTTGGTTCCCAGCGTAGAAAGCAGCAAGTGGGCAGGACTGATGCTCCTTAGGCAGAAATGGACACAACTGTTCTGCATTTGGAACTCATCCCTTTCCAGCTGTCAATTCCAGAAGAGATTCATTCAACCCACTAGAGGGCAGAGAGACGCATAGGATCGCTACTCTGCTCTCCCTTTGCAAGCCATGGTTGGAATGGCCTCCAAGTCGGTGATAAGTACCAACCACAACTCTACTTTGAATCTGGAAGGAGAGTGGACAGATGGACATCCTATCATCACTTGCTTTCTCATAGGATGAATGTGTGTCTAAAGTCCATAGGTAGGAACAAAGAGACTTAGGAAACAAGACACAGTTGTAGATGTAAGATGGCGGGGTAGGGTCGTGACGGGATACGAAACTCTAGGGCAGGATCTAGGGAGGTGGTTCAGTTGGTAAAGTCTTTACCCTGAAGCCATGCGGAGCTGATTTCAATCCTCAGAACCACAGGAAAAAATTCAGGCATGGAACTTCATACTTGTAATCTCAGTATAAAAGAGGTTTAGACAGAAGGATCTCTAGGGCATGCTGGCCGGACAGCTTAACCTAATTGTATTCCCCCAGTCCCAGTGAGATATCTTCTCTTTTAAAATAAGGTGTATAGTACATGAGTAATGACATCAAAGATAGACCTCTGTCATAAACACATACACACACACACACACACACACACACACACACACACACACACAGCTGCACGCCACATGCATGGGCAACCTGTGCACTGGCTTGCTTGCTCTCTCTCTCTCTCAGATGCTATGGCAACAGAAATGTCTCTGGAAGAACTTAGAAGAAATTGATAACAGATGTTGCCTTTAGGGTAAAGAAGTTAGGGAATCAGTCATTTTGAGTATTGTTTAAGAACATACTTTGTACTTAATTACATCATATACACTTATTTTAAAACTTTCATAATAAAAGAGAGACACAAGATGGAGCATTTTTCTTCTATTTATGAATTCCCATGAATTGTCCACGAATTCCCAGCCTATGACATAAAGAATGACCTTGAAGTTACTTTGTATGTCAGGGTTTCATGCATAAGCCTCAAGGCCACCACATGTCCTGAGAAGGAACAGAAAATACATTTAAAATATCATCTCAGATGTGATGTGAAGGTCACCATCAAGAGGGCAGAGCTGACTGAGAAAGTGCCACCCTGCTGCTGTTGCCATCAATGCCTACAACCAGGTTCACCCAGGAGTGTGCCAGCCTCTTTCCCCTGGGGATCTGTGCACAGACCCACTCCACTTTACTGGGTCCTCCTACTCTCCACTAAGTCACCCCCTAGCTTTCTGATCGAGTATCTGACCCTCTCAAATGAGAATGGAGACCCCCTACCCCCTTGCACTAGAACCCCTATTCCTATAATCTCGGGGTGGGGGGGTCCTTATCTTGGTAATTCACATCTGTAGATTGCAATATTCATTTCTAGAAAATATATGCATGCCTGTCATTTAACTCACTTTTCCACACAAAAATCCATCTGGGAGTTTGTGTCAGTATATAACATATTCATTCAACATTACACGGAACTTCAGTGGAAGTACTCTGCACCCCAGGGTATTAGGGGAAATTTCCTATTCTTTTGCTGTTAAAATGTGTGCAACAAACACTGAGCTTTAAAAAAAAATGGAACAAGAACTATATAGGAGTCATGTAAAAAAAAAAGAAAAAACCTGCAGTTTTTCACTGAGAAAAGGAAATATATACTTGAATAACGGCATAAAGGCCTGCTTTTTTGGTTTGTTTGTTTGTGTTTTTAATTAGAATTTACCAGAAAAGTCACACAGCTCCCCCTGTTGGTTGGAGTGGAAAGTGTAACAAAGTGTCTGGTGAGGAGGCAATTAGTAGCTGATTGTTTCTCCATTTTTCTCTTCCATTACTGGCATGTTAAGAGCCTTCTTAAATATTGTAGATATTTTCTCTTAATCTTCACCAACGATGAAATTTGAATCATGCCCTGAATTTGGACAGCCACTTGGCAAATGATTATCTGTCCAAATGTAGTGTGTGTAGCTTTGCTCTAGAACCAGCAAGATATTCTTTACCTACCAACACAGGGAACAAATAAATACAACATTTTCTCTTACTTGGGTGATACTTTGTCCCGAGTGTTGAGTACATGCTCCATTAGAAATTCAAATGGAAGATGTGTCCATCTGGGTCCAACAGGAAGGCAAGTGACACCAGATGACTCAGTGAGGCACCTAGGGATTATGAGCATGACAGAGAGAACAGAGAAGAATATTTGGAAACTCAGAGACTCACTCTGCAGGAAGTTGTTACTGTTGAGTTTGTCTTGGAGTAGAAAGAGAAGGGTAAGCTGTGCCTGGAGCCTCAAAAAAGCAGAAGCTATGATGGAGGGACCATGTGCCTGAACAATCTGCAGTGGTACAGACATGGCCACTTCCCCAAACACAGACCATCTATAAAACTGACAGTCATCCTCAAATTCATGTAATACTCAGTGTATAGTGTCATCATGCAATAGTGCCCAGGCCCCTAAACACACACACACACACACACACACACGCACGCACGCACGCACGCAAACACACACGCACACGCATGCACGCACCAAAGAAAAAGAGAGACAGAGACAATTGAAGAATGCTCATGCCATGCCCAGCCATTCAGGCTCTTAGATCTCCCCCTTTCCAGAACATAACCCTCTTCAGAGCTCTGACTTAAAGAAGAGCAGCCAAGGGAAGCCTAGGAAACACTGCCTTCCGGACATAGCCAACCACTTTCCTTTGGTGCTAGAAGTTAGACCCAAAATCCCAGCTGAAGCTTTGCTGAGAGGATTACACTGTAGGAGTAGGTGACAGCCGGCCTTGTGTCCTGCATCACTAAACCCATGGCATATGCCCTCGCCACATCAATGAAAATACTGGTCACTCCTGTGTGGATCCTTGCACATAAACAGCCTTTCAGCCCAACAGGAGGTTTGCTAGGACAGTGCTGGTTAGCCCTACCTCAGACCCACCTACCTCTCACCTAATGATTTTTAACCAACCTGAGTATGTCTTGATGTGAGCAGAGAGTAAAGAACCAAGCCTCAGTGGCAAGCGGCCAGCATGCTTCTGTAGACTGCAGCTTTCTCTCGACGAACAAGATAATTTGGATTGTCATAATTACAATCCCTTCCTGAAGGACAAGGTTAAGCTCCATTTCCCTCCTTTCTGACTTCAAATAAGGAGTACATTGAATCGCTGCCTCAGGAGGCATCAGTGAGACTTTCTGCTTTTCTATTTTGTAAACACCATTAGAGACTCAAGGATTTTCCATATATTCAACATGTAGAAATCAACTAAGACTATTTGGATGGATAATTTGAGATTTTTGACAAGAAGAACTGCAAACACCCTGATCCTCTGTTGTGTTGATTCATCTGAGAAACAACCTTGTTTTCCAGCACAAGTGCTGTCAGATGCATCCCATCCTCTTCCACCCTGAAATGCACCATGGCAATCATCCCTGACAGGTGCTAGAGACAGAAAATATAACTGTCATCCTATGGGACTGGGGATTAAATCCAGGACCTTGCATTTACTAGGCTAGTGACCTACCACTGGGCTACATCTCAAGCCATGAGAGAGTGTAACGGTTAAATTAGAAATTCATGAGATAGTTTCAAGTTACACGTACGAAAATAGAATCTTAGCTTTGCCCTACTACATATAAAATAAACCTAATACTGGGTGTGAGTGGTCACACCTACAATCCCAACACTTGAATCTTAGTTATGGTGATTATTGCTGTGATGAAACACCATGACCAAAGCAAATTAGGGTGGAAATGGTTTATTTCACGCACAGTTCCATATAACAGTTCATCATCAAAAGCAGTGACAGCAGGAACTATCCAGGGCAGAAACCTGGAGGCAGGAGCTGATACAGAGGCCATGGATAGGGTGCTGTTTACCATCTTGCTTCCCATGGCTTGCTCAGACTTTCCTTTTATAGAATTCAGGACTACAAGCCCAGGGATGGCATCACCCATAATGGGCTGGGCCCTCCCACATCAATCACTAATTTAAAAAAAGAAATGCCTTACAGGCTTCCATACAGCCAGACCTTCTGGAGTCATTTTTCTCAGTTGAAGTTCCCTTCTCTCTGGTGACTCTAGCTTGTGTCAAGTTGACGTAAACTAGCCAGTATAACTTAGGAGGCTGAAACAGGAGGAATATTATCAATTTAGGGCTAGTCAGAGCTACACAGTGAGTTTCAGGGCGCCTGGTCATCAATGAAATCTTGTCTCAATAAAAATAGATAGATGATAGATAGATGATAGATAGATAGATAGATAGATAGATAGATAGATAGATAGATATAGATAAAAGAATTAAAGCTCTGTGCGGTGGCATGAACCTACACCAGTCTTTGGTATAGGCAGGTGGTTCTCTATGAGTTCAAGGTGAGTCTGGTCTACATCGAGTTCCAACCCAGCCAGAGTTACATCTGAGATGCTGTCAAAAAATTAAGATAAAATAATTTTAAAAGATAATGATTCTAATATTACAATAAACTCATAATCTTAAATTACTAATATTACAATAAACTCAAACTCAATAAACTTCAAGTATTGAAGATTCAGATCCATTTATTCTGTATATCAAAGTCACTTGAAATAAATCCTCTCTATCATATTACTAGTTTAATACATAATTGCATCTATTTCAACTTGTTTTGAAACATGTGATTCAATGCTAAAACATGAGAACATGCCCAGTAGAAGTTGACAAGAAATAAGAATATATCTTACTTTCATAAAAATTAGTGTTCCTGAACACACTAATCAATGAAATTTTCACTTTCTACATATGGGATATTTCCTAGCACAAGCCCCATTTTTATAGCCACATATTAAAACATTTTATTCCAATGTTCAATGTACTTTTAACCACAAATACATTTTTTAAAGATAAAACATTAAGGACATTTTTAGGCCTGTGACTGTCTTGTAGGAAACATTTGGCATTTGTTAATCATGCTTCCTTTCCAATTTTTTTTTTTTAATTTTTGTAGCACCACACCATCCTTGCTTTCCTGCCACATGGTTCTCAGGTTCCACTGATATCTGCTTTTTCTCATCGTCTCCTACCTACAGGAGTTCACTGTTCTCACTCACAAGTCATCTCAGGATTTGCTTCTTCCTGTATATGAAACCCTGCTCTATAACTACCCTGACTCCTGAGCACTGTCAAGTCTGTGATGGTGACCTGCTTCCTAAGCCCTGGAAACATGTACGACTGAGGCCAGGCACCCCCACTGTCTACCCCCACATCCGACATACTCAGCACGTTGACTTGGAGCTCATTGTGGGGAGCTCTGCACCTAACTTTGTGTGTTATCAATAGTACCTCATGGGCTCCCCTTAGCTCATCACCCTTCCTGCTCTAGGACCAACAGATCCAAACGCTCTCAGATCTGCCATCACCACATCATTCCAGGGCATCTGGTTGTCCTATTCAGCCCAGTTCCTGGGTAGGGCAAGCCTGGTGTCTCGTCTGGTTCGCCCTAATACCTCCTCTTTCATCCTCTCTCAGTCTCTGGGCTGTATCCAGAATAGTCATTTAAAAATAGAAATCAATTCTCAGTATTCCTCTGATTAAAATTCTTATCATTCTCACAGTGAAGTCCAGATCTGACCTACTGACTTCCAAGACTAATACCCTCTTGGAAGTTCCCTCAACCAAATTCAGTTTGGATAAAATTTCCTTTTCTTTTCTAGACTACCAAATAACTCCTAAGGCTTTTTGCTATGCGAAGCTGTTTTCTCTGTCAAATACCATGTTTGGCCTTTACCCCAAAGGCTTAGTTCATATGCATTCTGGTGTCTTAATTATTACAGCTAGGGGCCTGAGAATTACAACAGAGTCAGCAAAACATGGATGCTTCCAACACAACAAGGGTTGAGGTCTGATAGGAAACAGACTTGCAGTAAATATCCATCACCAATATCAAATAATAGTTCATATGGAGCAAGATTATCTGCACGAATTCATCCTTGAGATGGACTACTTTTATGACTGCATTCCTGCTGAGCTACTCCTGGCCTGGCTCCAGAGAGTAGCACCTAGCCCTAATCCATCCCTTGTTCAACCGGTACCTTTTGTTTTTCTTATTACCCTATGAGAATCTTGTCTGAGAGTCTCCCAAGGATCAAAGGCCTATGCAAAACTTGGTTCAGGAAACCCGAAAAACCAGAAAACCTGAAAAATCGAAGAATTTGCATTTGGCATTTTATCTCTGGGAGCTCCTTTCAGGTTGCTTTGAAGATACAGACATTAACTGGCTAGACTATAAATAGAGAGAAAATAAAATTGCCCTGGGAGAGGAAAAAGTCCTTCAGTCCTTCCAGGCTGGGTCCCCCTTGTAGCCATGAAAGACTAGATTCATTCTTAAGATGCTGCTGAGTCTTCTTTCCACGGATCCGCGTCAACCCACACACTTGGGCTGCAACAACTGGTGTGTGACACACACTTTATACTTGATTCAATTTGCATTCCAACTATTCTGTGAGTAGAGCTTAAAACATCTTCCTTCCTCCCTCCCTTCCTTCCTCCTCTCCTCCTTCCTTCCTCCCTTCTTCTTTCTTCATTCTTTCTGGTACAAGAGATTGAATCTGGAACATCACACAAGCTAGGCAGTGACTCTATCCCTCAAACTCTATGTGTGTGGTTTATAACTGATAGGGTAATAGAGATAAGTGAGAGAGTTCACTCTGAATTATGTAGTTGGACTCTCAGTCTAGGTCATTTCAAGCAGCTGTCTATTTTTATGAAATGTTATGAATTATACTCTTATCATATATTCATAATCCTAACCTACTTAAAACATAGAGATAACGTGTCAATCTTCAAGTGTGTTTAGTTGTGAAAAGTTCCAAAATAAGTTATGGAGTTGCTTTTTGTTTGTGGATTTCTGTGTTTTTCATTTTTTGTTATTTATTTTATTTTCTGATATTCATTTCACTTAAGATTAGCACAGAATTGATTGATTCTGTCTGCTTGGTGAACAGACCTTTGTATTTAGGAATCACCCTGAGAGGTGGAGATTGTTGCTCAAACAGCCATGGACACTGTGTTTCTTCACAGTATGCACAATGATCAGTCACTGACAAGATCCTCAGACGCATTCAGAATCTGAAATAAATAGATTGTGTTGGAAAGGGAGCCAGTGGATGCAAGGCTACACACTGCTGAGAAGGAAAACTACCACAGTGTAGTAATTGTTTAGCCAAAGGCCAAAATTGCTCCAAAAACTCTGGAGATAAAATGTTTGAATAATCAAAGGCATTAAAATTTTAACGCACTAGCTCTTGTTTTATTCATCCACAGATCTAATGATTCCTATAAAAACAAAAATCACTAAGCTTTCACCATTTGGTGCCAAGTGGGTAACATCAAACCGAGATGAAAATCACAGAGTAGGAAGAGTCCCAGAGACAACAGCCAGCCATTTCTCTGAGAATGTCTTAACATCACGACACTTTGTACTGTCTGTGGTAGACAAGGACAGTTCTCATGCCTAAATCATTTTGTATCCAAAACTCCTACTGATGATCAAACTAGTGATGATTCTTGGAAACAGAATCCAAACTTTTCTCATCCTCTACTTTGGATGAAAGTGGGTAGCAGGGACTACCCTGCTGGACAGACTGGAACCCAATCTGATAACTTCTGCTGAAGGTACAAAAGATGAACCCTGTAGTGGCAACTGGAAGTCATTATCGGGTCAAGCAACATAAACAATATTTTCTTTCAGAGAACCAGAGAGATGGATTTGAAGTACAAGTTAAAACTAGATTCAGTAACACCACAAGCAGGTATAAATATAGAATATTACTCAGGCAGTGAATATAAAGCCACAACTTCAGGGTTGAACATCTACAGCCTTCTCGATGGAGGGAAGGAACTTTAACAAGTATATCGGGGCTGCTCAAAAAGTGATTGGATCAAGATGGTAAAGACACTGATAGAGGCATTAACATGTGTAATAAGGGATAATTGATAGATAGATGATGACACATAGTAGAGGACAGGTGATAGACAAAAGATAGATAATGATGGATAGGCAACAGATATTAAAAGATAGATGACAAATAAAAATATGTAAATAGATTAGATAGAAAAAGAAGAGGATAGATAGGTAGATAGATAGATAGATAGATAGATAGATACATAGATAGATACATACATACATACATACATACATACATACATACATGCAGGCAGGGTTAGCCTACTAGCTTAGCTCATTGGAAGGGATCTTAAAGTGTTCACAAAAACTGAGGAACCATTTCTCTGAATCTGTAACCAAAAGAACACTAACACTGGGATTTTCTTCCATATTTGTTCCTCTTCTCCAAGGGCATATTTTCACATCATAAAGATCATCTGGCTTTTGATAGAGATGGACACAGACACAGAAAAGCAAATTGACTAAGTCAGGTGTGGCATTTTTCCTGAGCCTCCATCCATGTAGAGGCTTCAATCTTTCCTGCAAGTTTTATCACATGAGGATTTTATAAAAGTCATCTCTGCTTTTAAAGTCCCTGAGGGGGAAAAAGTCTAAGTTAATCTTGTCATTGGTCAAAAATCACTAAAATGCCAACAAGTCAGTGGGCAAAGCTGTGAAGAAACATTTACAAAAAGAATGACAAACTTCGTTATCAAGTACAATGCAATTTAATGTAACTGCTGGACATGGGAAACTCATTCTTTCTGGCCATCTGGCTAGATGGGGCCTTTTCTGAAAGGTTGACAACATTATCAACAACCTCAAGCATTTTGTTTCTACTAGCCAAGAAAGACCAGGAATAATATTCTAGTCATGATTAAATAGTGTCAATGTGGAGAAAAGGGTTATCCATGTTTTCCATGGGAGTATGCAAAGATGTAAAAAGTCTATACTTATTTCAACTGCAACATTATCTCCCCCAAAGAGTAAAATATGATCACACCTTAAGTTTCCATACAAGATAAATTTGAAGAGGATCTACAATTGTATAGACTTTGCAACTCAAGAAAAATGTCAAAATAGAGTTCAGTGAACTGATAGTGAATTAGGAACATGATTATGTTTTTGCTGCTTTGTGTGTGAACTTCTTGGTGATATTAATTTTCTGTAGTGAGCACATTTCATATTTTCTGAATCATAACAAATTACTTTAAAGGAAAAACGAGGCTTCTTATGCAATCCATTGTTTTGGGATTCTGTGTTCATCTACTTTATCACCCGGGCTTTGCCTTGCTTTAGCGCTTCTGTTACAAGTCTCACCCTCCGCCATCTTTGGTGTGCCCCTCTTCTCCAGCATGGCCTCCAGTTTCTACTTGAAGAACTGATTTTCCAGAGAAAATGCTGACACATTGGAGAATTCACATTTCTATTATTTTTCTAGAAGGTGCTGAGCGATACTGTGGTTCATGCCTGACATTTTTGAAATTATTAAAACGAAATAGAGACCAGAAGAAATGGTGCGCCCTCAGTTTCCAACAGCCCGTCAGCACTGTGTCTGGTGCTCCAATTAGCCCTCTTCTTGTCTGCATGACCTCCCCTGACCTATTCACCTCCCAGACTGTTGAGTTCTCACCCGTCTGTGAGCTGCGGCCCTCCATGGTTCCCATCTCACAGTCCACTTATCTGTGAAACAATGGTTAGGGAAAACACGCACATGGTGGCATCTTAGCATTTGTTTGACCAGTTCTCGGTGATCACAAGCGATCACATTCTCCTCTGTGTCTCTGCTAACCACTCACACCATCTGGGCCACATCCTGGTGAGGAGGAGGGATACGCTTTAACAGGATCCTGCCAAGAGCCCATCTATAAAACATTCATGCTTGTCCTGAGATAGAATCTCAGACTTGTGGTTGAGAATGTGCTGGTGTGGAATGAATTATGAACTGAATAAGAGGCAAGCCTCTTGAGAAAGCAGCCGGCTGCCCACTGCCTCTGAGCCACAGTTCTGCCTGGGATCTTTCCCTCTCCAGCAGCAGTAATGGGCAGCCAGCCCCTCCTCCCAGTGCAGTGTCCCTGACTCTGGAGAAGAAATCTGCTCTGGGATCCAATGGATGTGCTTCAGGGGTACATTGCCTACACATGAACACAGAGTACAGTGTACAAGGCTATTACCCATCAATACAGTGTGTCCTTCCACACAGGACAAGCTGCTTGACTTCGACATGGGAAGGATGTCAAGAAATGAACATTGCAGGTCTGTGGAGATGGAGAAGTTGGTAGAGTGCTTGCTGTGCAGATATCAAGATCTGTCCACTTCAAAGTCCAGTGCCCACGGGAAAAAGTCAAGTATTGTGATCCATTTATCATCTCAGTCCTCGGCAAATCTCTGGGCCTCACTGACCAATCAGAGAAACTACAGTCTTCCAGAGCACTAAGAGATCCTGTAGCAATAAGCAAGGTAGCCTGAGGAGCAATGCTACAGATTTCTCTCTAGCTACCACATGCACACAAGCACACGTCTGTGTATTTATGGGCATGAATGAGCACACACATGCAAATGCACACCAAACCAAACCAAACCAGTAATAACACAATGGAAGGATTCTTTAGTTATTTGTGGGTTTTCGGGGGCAGGGTGGTAGTGTGGTTTTTAGCTTTTTTGATATTATCGGCAAGTGATTTTTACTAGATAAGATTCTCTTTGTGGGTTATGAAAAGGCGATGCTTAGTTATTGGAGTTACAGGGCTAAAAACTAAAAAGGTGGCCTGCATTTCTTGGATACATACAAATAAGAAGAAAGCTGGATGACATTTATATCATATGAAAAGAGATGCCATGATGCTCCCAGAGAGAGAAAAGAGGATTAAGAATAAATATCTTTTAAAAGAAGGAGAATGCCTGGTGGTACAAAGAAAAAGCCAACCCACCAAATGGGCTCA
Source organism: Onychomys torridus (assembly GCF_903995425.1). Classification (NCBI taxonomy): domain Eukaryota; kingdom Metazoa; phylum Chordata; class Mammalia; order Rodentia; family Cricetidae; genus Onychomys; species Onychomys torridus. The sequence continues at coordinate 70,049,711 of NC_050457.1, read as the reverse complement.
CATGACAGGAAAATCACCTTTAACTATGAATACAGTCTAAACATAAGACTGTCCCAGCAGGAAATTTCTGCTTCAGTGGGCTGAGTAGTTTAATATTGGCAGTTTGAAATGGTTTATCTCAATATATTAATTTTTAAAATACTTATACTTCCTCTCTAAGTGAGGAACAGTTGGGTCACTCACCTTCAGATGATCCTTTATTAGAGCTCCACATCCTCTAATTAGTGAAAAAAAAAAAAAAAAAGACTTCAGACATTAGTGTGGACTCCATTGCTCCAGACTAAGACAGCTGGACAAGACCCTCTTGAATAAGCAGCTTCTCTCCAGGAAGCCAATTCTGTGACCTGTTGTTCATTCCTGGGGTCATTCCATATCTTAGCCAACTTCCCTAATCTCTACCACATCCCTGCTCCAGGCTCCCCAATTCAGGCCCACTAATGCCACCAGAGCAAAAGGTACCCTGAGTGGAAGGAGAGGAAAGCCAGCTGAGGCCAGTGCAGTGGGCAAGGGGTCCAAGAATCAGGCTCCTTGGCCTTCAACCCTAGCCATGCGCCTTCCTTGACATCCTGCCTAGTTGGAAATCAGCGTCAGTGTTCCAGTCTCAGAGCATGAATTAACACACGTGAGGCTCCTAGAACAAACAGTGCCCAGCACATCAGCTCAGTAAATATTACCAATTATTGTGATTTTAGTCTTTTATGTGCACGTACGCAATTCCAGGAAAGAAAAGCCGTTCGTACTGAAAACACAGAGAAAGGTGCCCATAGTACAGATGCTCAAGGTAATGCATTCACACCTACAGATAAGAGTTTGTAGAATGGGGGGAAATAAAGACCAGAGACCAGCAACTGCAGCAAACCTACGCATTCATCTGGTTTCATCTCGATTCATTCACGCAATATCTCCCTCCCCATGTGTTAGAAAGAAGCATGTCAAATTAATCTTCAGTATGAGAAGCATGCCAATGGTTTCATCTCTGTAGATGTTATTACTACACTGTTATTCTTTTTCTAAATCTGCAAACCTCTGCCCGTCTTTCTCAGTGCAAGCTCCCAGGAAGTTCTTAGGGCGAAAAGTACTTCTCATCAATAGAGATTCAATTTGCTGCACAAGTTAAGGCGCAGTAAACTTCTCTCCCCTTAGCTTAACAGCCACTTCCACGGTCATAAAACGAGCCCAACGTTTAAATGGGGAAAAGGATCTTAAAGTTTAATCATTGGAGATTAAGTCTTTCATAAGGCCTGAGCTACACAGCAACAGGTTAGAAATAGATTGGCAGCCTGCTCCCCAGGGCAGGGCCACAGCACAGAGAAACATCTGTCCCCAGGCTCCCAAGGCTCATAAATGTCGAAGGAAATTGAAAGTTCCCTCTTCCAGTGTAAGCTCAGAGAAGGCACCAGGGCCAGTGGCTTTGAAAGGGACAGGTGTGTCCATGCACGATGGGGGATGTTTGAAAGACCAGAAGCCTGATGATGGTTAATGAGCTGAGGCAGGGGGTGATGGAAACTTCTTTCCTCAACATCCAGAAAGAGCTCTCCAGCCCTCACATTCACACTATGAAACTAGCAGACATAGACTCACACATGAGAAATGCTGGAAATAGCCTGCTCTGCATTCACCAGGCATCACGTGGCTCCAGCCCATTCACAGCAATCCTCTGGCACTTTACACTGCAGAAATGTTTTCCTTTTGTGACTGTGAATAAGACCAGAGAACACAGGCAAAAGAAGGAAAGGCATAATTGCTTGCTGTCACCCATTCAACTGCCAACAGAGCCAATTTGGAAGAAAAGAACTCAGCTCTCCTTCCCAGCAGGATGTCAACACCATGGATGACATCATACTACCAGACATCCAGCTATAAATTAAGCTTTGCCAAAGAAGGGCAATGCCAACTGAGAGCCCTGGGTACCACCCTGACAACTACTTCCTACTGGAGTCTGCAATATGCACCATGAGGGGAGCAAGGCAGAGGGCATGGGATAAGGTCCCTGCTTGGACGCAGGCTGAGGCTGTAATATTAGATGAAAATCTACCTTCACTCACTTCCCTGATTCCAGAGAGATTTGTGATGTCTGGAATGATAATACAGGAAAAAACATTGACAGAACTTGGGAACAAGAGCCAGATATAGTCAGCTTTGGGGGGGGAGTGTTATTTAAAAAGAAAACTCTGTGTATGCATGTGGGGAGGAGGTGGGTATAGTTAAGAGAGCTTGCTCTACAAGCAAGAGGACCTGCATGTGAATCTCTAGCACCCACAGAAGAGACAGAGCATGGCTGTGCATGTCTTGTTCCTGTAAAGCCAGCACTGGGGAGCAGATAGAGTCAGAGCCTGAGAGCTTCCCGGCTGAAAAGATGAGTTTTGTCTCAATGAGAGACCCCATCTCAAGACAATTGTAAGGCAGATAGTGATAGAGTACTGGAGATGCTGTGCTGGTTTCCACATGCACATGCCTATGTACACAAAACTGCACATTTATGAACATGGACCACACATATATACATATAATTAACATCACACACCACCACCACCACCACCACCACCACCACCACCACCACCACCACCCCCCCCATGCACAGAGAGCCCCCAGGCATTAGGAAAGGAGGAGGAACTCACATTCTGGAATGCCTATGGTGGCTGTGCTCTATGAGTGAAGGTCCTGTCCTCAATGGGCTCCCTGATTTCATTAGGGTAATGAATCACAGACTAGCATAGGCCATGGGTAGTACCTAACTAGAAGATGGTGCTGGTACATTTTCCCTATTGACAGTTAAGAATAAAGCAGTAATCAGAAGATGTCTAATTGATGACAGTCCCTTAGAAGGAAATAGATGCATAGTCTCCTAAATTGTTTTTTGCTCTAACAAGAGGAATGAATGGAGGCTTGTTAGTCAGAGTGGTCAGGTGACCCCACATCCAATTTCCAAGCTCAGGACCTCATTCTCTGCAACATGGTTACTTCTTCCTTGCAAACCTTGCTCCCTCTACCCTCTCCACCATGCACTCCTGTCTCCTTTCTTAAATCTACTTTCCTCATAGAACACGTCTCCTGAAATGCATTCTTCATCATTTGACAAGTACTTTCCATACATTAACCACCATTCGGGCTCCTGGAGGATCTCTCCCCTGTGGAACAACTTTGGGATTTGTTTGTTTATAACACATCTCTCCACAGGATTGCCATGTCCTGAGAGATGCTATGTGTCATTATAATGTCTCAGATGCTGTCTTTCTTGCCCATGGCTCTGCCCCTAGCACTTAGAAAAGCAGCCAGAATAGATTAGAAACCAGAAAAACATGAGTCGGATGAACCAATGCTTCCTGCTTGTCTCAGTTATTCTTCTATTGCCATGAGAAATCCCCATGTGTGGCAACTTATAAAAGAAAGCATTTCATTTGGGGCTCAGGGTTCCAGAGGACAGTAGAGTCCATAATCATCATGACAGGGAGCATAGCAGCAGGCAGGCAGGTATGGTGCCAAAGTAGTAGCAGAGAGCTTACATGTTGAAACAACCATGAGATAGAGAAAGCTAACAGGGAATGTCAAGGACTTTGGAAACCTCAAAGCCCAATCCCCAGTGACACACCTCCTCCAGCAAGGCCACACCTCCTAATCCTTCCCAAACAGTTCCACTAACTGGGGACCAAGCATTTAAACATATAAGCCTATGGTGGCTATTCTCATTCAAACAACCACACTGGTGAATAGGACTATCTGCCTTTCACAGACTCTATTTTCTCATGTACCTGAACCCTAGCCTTTGACTTTTCAGTCTGGGCACACAGGAGAATAAGCTTAGGCTATGGTGAATGTCTCTACCAGGCTCATGGTAAAGGGCAAGCATGCCTGTTCCAGACTAGGAGTTTCCAAGCCAAGGTTATGATCACAGTCATGTTGGGAAGTTCAGGGAAGGCACTGATCCTGGGATTTTGTGGATCTGAGGTGAGACCTAGAAATCTATAAAGGTGTCCTAGATTTTTAGGTGCTCCATTCTGCTCCCCACTGAACTATGCATCCATGTCTTATCTTCATCTCACTCCAGGGACATCAGTAGTAGCCCAATAAGAGGATTTCTGTGACAAATAAAAAGAAAGGGAAGGGACTATACTAGACTACATCTCTCATATGTAGCTGCCTAACCTGAAGAAGAGATCCGTGCCCTATATCATCTTCTGAGTCCATTTTTTCACACCCAATATGCAAAGAAAAACTTAAAAGCAGAGCTAAGGATGGCTTGATATATAAAAGCTCTTACATGAGGACCTGAGTATTGGTTCCTGACACCCAGACAAAATCCAGGCTAGAAGCACATCACTGGGTTTAAGTGTGTGGAAACAGGAAGATCACTGGGGCTTGTATGTTGGCCAAGCCTGGAAGAAGGTAGAAAGCTACAGGTTCAGTTATGGACCATGTCTGAAAGGAATAAAGTAGAAATGATAGAGCAGGATATCCAGAGTCCTCCTCTGCCATCTATAAACATGTGCCCTGGTGAATGCACCTGCACACATACACACATGCATAGAGAACACATATTACATACACACAGTGGTACTTGACAGTTAAGCCTTCATGATGTGCAATGACTCCTAAGATGTGGGATTCCTGTTCTTTGGTAGCACAGAGTTAGCACTGATTTTAATATCCACCATTTCAAAAACAGACTAGGTCAGAGGATCTAAAAGTGGTAAATGCTGCAGAACACATTTCCTCTCCTGGGCATCACATCATAGGCATCCAGTGAAAAGGACACTGTACCGAGATAAATTTTTTAAGAGGAAAGATGCAATGATCTCACTGAGGAGGCAGCTTGGTCTCCAAAGGTCATTTTCAGAGCTGGAAATGATTCACATTTGGAACACTGACTGACAGTGTTTTCTCTGTGGTGTCTTTAAACATCAGCAGGGCGTTTAACTAGAATCCTAAACACCCATTGCCGGGAGGTTGGAGGGTTGGGCTTTAGGCTTCAAGAGACTGTACAAGTCCAGGCTAGAGTAATTATTGCTGAAGCCTATAGAAGACACTGCTCTCAAAAATCAAATTCTTGACTCATGATCATTATGTAGTCATCATGAGATAGGTTTGTGTTGGCGCCGCTGAAATGCAGCCCAGGCTGAGTCACAGCTAGGAGAAAAGACTTCACTGTAGAAATCCAAGAAGCCATGATAGAGAGCTCACAGCTGATGCAGCATCAGTAGTGCAGAGCTGAGCACAGGGAAGGGAGACGAAGGAAAATTCTACCTGAACTCCAGGTTTTGACACCTGAATTGCCATATTAAAAAAAAAAAAAAGGCAACTGTGAGAATTCATACAAAAACCGAGCCATATGATACCATTCTGTTTTAGAAACCAATGGAATAGCCACAGACAGGACTCAGCTTCTATAAAGATGAGTGGATCCCCTAAGTGCATGAAAGCCTAGTCCGTCACTCTCCTCTTCCTGCAGAGAGAATACGGAGTGGGGAGCTTTTGGCAAGATGACAAAACGCCGCAAAATTGCTCTCATCACATCCCTGGTGATCTCAACATGAGGCAGGAATTTTTACACACTAAAACATGAGAAAATGAGCGTGAGGAATCCATAAGTGCAAAATGATTTCAAGTTCTATCCCAGCTGTCAATAAAGAAGGACGAAACAGAATTCTCCACTGACTTCACATTGGCAGTACTGAGTTCTGTGCAGCAGAAAGGAGGACGGGATATGCAAGGTGCTGTCAGAACTGTAGGGATAAGCACACCCCTGGAAAAAATACTATCTATCATGGTAATTACTTTCGTAGAGATAGTCAGCCTCCCTGCCTTCTGATAGGTAGCATTTCTTCAGATCCTGGCCAATTTCATGCAGAATATTGAATATGATGTGTGAGTTATTGGGACACACCTTAGTCTCCTTATCACACCATCATCAACTTCGGCTCACCACGTCTATTCTCCCGGAATAGTTACTTCAGATGGGCCATGATTACCAGCCAATGAGGTGACAGTGTGACTCCTATCACAGCTTGTGCTTGGCAGCTCCATGAGCGTCTTGCCTCAGTGTGAGAAGCACAGAGGGTGTGCAAGCTCAGGACTGACCTGTACAAGTGAGAAGTTTCTCATGCTTCACCTCTCTCATGAAAGAAGATGCTTCACAGCAGTCCATCTCCAACTCAGGCTGTCCTTAGATGTCCACAGTGGCACGTTACACGACATCCTGCATTTATCGACTATCTATAATTAACATTTAGAATGAAAAATAATGTGTCAAATCTGTTTTTAGGGGCCAATGTCATTAAACTTAGGGTCAATGCCTGCATGCACCTTTCCTTCTAGAAAAGGCCAAGTTCCTCAAAGTGTGGTCCATTGTCCTCTATCTTATCCTATCTCTCCACACAGTCTGCCACCAGAATGTCAGTTGATAAACTAAATCCACAAGGAAGATATAGTCCAGCCCTGCAGCTCTGTCTCTATAACATAATGGAAAATTCCATTTTCTTTTTTAACACATGGTAAGTGTAAGGATAGATTTAGAAAAATTCAAGATGCCTCACTGGTTATGACTTCAGCCTGTACTTGGTGGCATAATGGAGACACTCACACCAACACTGGAGGAACATGTGTTTGCATTTCTTCCCCATCACACAGGCAATAAAGCCCAGCAGACAGCCTAGAAACAGCCATGATTGGTATATTTGCACCAAGGCAATGGTCAAATGTTGTCAATATTGACAGGCAGCCCCACCACTCAGAAAGCCAATTGTCACAATATTTACCAGCACACCACTGTCTGCACTGAACTCCAGCTGTGTCCAGTGCTGCCAATGTGAATATGGTCAGCAAGTTAATTCTCCTTCATTTGCTAGGAAAAGCTCACTGTGAAGAAATCCCAGCAATTTCTTCCTGTCAGCTTTCCTTGTCATGGAATTTATAAATAGCATATAGTCCTAATACCAGGGAATATCTCTTGGATTGGACATATTGTGGTATAATTGTTTGACAGATGAATATGTATTAAACATTTGAAAGTCTACTGCGATTTATCGCTTCCACACAACCTAGACCTGAACTGGGCACACAGCAAACATTCCATGAATGGCAAGTGAAATTGGTTTCTGGGAAAGTTTCAAATCAGAGTGAAAAACAGTATCTCCAGAGACAGGGCAGCTGTCCTGTGTGTCTCATTTGTTGTGTTTTTAAAGGATGCACTGCACCAGTGCAATAGAGACTGGGCCCCCCAGACATGTGACTGAAAATGCAGGGACATCACATTCGGAAGGCAGAAGAATAAAGGAGGGACTATCGAGGCTGAAACCGAGTCAGATTATTTGTAAATGAAGCCTAAATTAAGAGCCAGCTGAGGGAGGACATGGTGACATGGGTAGCGCCCATCAGACACAATGGTTCACCTGTGCCATTTTGGTTAACCAGGATTACCGATGGGCAGCAGGATTGTTTCAAGGGAAATCATCCAAAACAGAAACAAAACCAAAACTAACCAAATAAAAGACCAGCACAATGTGAAAGAAGTGAAAAATATCCCTACAAGCTTGAAGACATGGCTTCACTCTGGGACCAATTACTTCCAGGAACGTGTAGGAAAATAAAAGCAATCAAATATTTTTTAAATAGCAGGAAAAAGTATAACACAAATATATTTAGATGAGATCTATATGAACCAGGAAGGTGATTTCTTCGGATGGGCTAGAGAGAACAAAGAAGGCCTTTGAATGTGGAAATGAAAACAAAGATAAATCGCAAATCATGCAGAGGAGATGACATCCTCATGCAGAGAGAACTGCTGGCTAGTTTCTGTAGGTCTGTTCTGCAAACCACACCCTGTCTCTAGGGGATAAGAAAGCAGATGCTTGGAAGACAGTGACGTTGTCTTACCTGGTCTCCTCTTCCTCAGAGTCTGGGATGGTCCCTGACAGTGTCCAGCCCTGGAATTGCGATGCCTGTGTCCATCTGATGCATCATGTCTAGGCAGTTGCCTTTTATCTTAGCTTGCTCTCTATTGCTGTGATAAAACACTGACCAAGGCCAAAGGGAAAAGGTTTTTTATCTTGCAGCATACAGTCCATCATAAAAGATAGCCAGAATGGGAAGGAACTTCAAGCAGGAACCTGGAGGCAGGAACTGAATCAGAGGCCATGGAGGAATGCTGCTTACTGGCTTGTTCAGTTTGCTTTCCTATACCACATAGGAACACCTTTCCTGGGGTAACATGGCCCACAGTGGGCTGAACCCTCCCACATCTCCCACATTGATCATTAATCAAGAAAATGCCCCGCAGACTTGCATGAGGCTCATCTATTGGGAGCATTTTCTCAGTTGAGGTTCCTTTTCCCAGGGGACTCCAGCTTGTGTCAAGTTGTCAAACAATTGCTAGGTGAACCTTTGCAGATCTCTCTCGGGAGAAGGAAGAGCAAAGAAAACCTGAATAAAGCCTTTATACTCACCTACCACCACATACACATCACCTTTCAAGTGTTCAGTGGCACCACAAATACATATTAGTCTGAGAAAGCATGTTTACTTGTGACTGTCCAACCACAGCTACATCCAGCACTGAACATGGATGTACACATAGAGACATACACAAATGAATACCACTTAGAAAGTAAAAATTTTTGAGGGCTATAGTGTTAGTTTTTCTGTTGCTGATAAAAAACACCATGACCAAGGCAACTTATAGAAAACAAGAGTTTATATGGGCTTATGGTTCCAGAGATGTAAGAGTCCATCAGGGCATGGAGGTGCATCAGTAAGCCATGGGCGTGGAGGCAAGGGCAGGAAGCTGAGAGACCACATCAGGAAGCACACATTGAGCACTCACATCTTCAACCATAAGCACCAATCAAAGACAGCAAGCTGCAAGTGGCACCAGGTTTTAATCTCCGAGCCCACCCACAGTGACATACTCTTCCAGTAAGGTTACAACACCTAACACTCCCTAAACAATGTCATCAAGGGTTCAAATGCTCTAGACCAGTGGCTCTCAATCTTCCTAATGCTGCAACCCCTTCATACAGTTCCTCATGTTGTAGTGACTCCCAACCATAAAAGTATTTTCATTGATACTTCATAACTGTAATTTTCCAGCTGTTGTAAATCGTAATATACATGTCTGTGTTTTCTGTGATCTTAGGAAACCCTTGTGAAAGGGTCATTTCACCCCCAAAAGGATTGAGACCCACAGGTTGAGAACTGCTGCCCTAGACTATGGGGGACATTTCTCACTCATACCATCACGGGCTAAAACATCAAAATACCAATATTTAATACAAGCCAAATCCAGTTGACCAATTCAAAACCAGGGTAGATGTTTACATTCCTGCCTGTTTGACACTTTTAAAGCTTCCATCATGCTATTCTTTCTCTTTTTTCTCTTTCAAGTCTGCTTTTCTCCCAGGTCTGAGTCAGGGAGGCCTCCAAGGTTCAGTCTTGGGTCGTGTGTAGTTTCTTCGTCTGTGTCATCAGAACCTCCTCAGCCTCCGTGATGTAACAGCACATTGAGAAAATAGTTCCCAGAGCTCTACTCACCTGCCAGTTCTGAGGAGCTACAGAGAAACTGTCACAGATGTCTGTACGCCACAGAACCTCACCAACAAGGCCCAAGTTGCTCTTTGTCTCCACAACCACCAGCCCCTCACTGTCCCCATGTTACCCTTGTGTTAGTAACACTTGTGTCTTATTTATGTTTAAACCACTAGGAATATTTCTACCTCTTCCCCCTTGTCCATACCTAACCATACATGAAATGTTATATGTAATAAAGCAATCTATTTTGGATACTTTTAAAAACGAAAAATTATTTGGATCTTACCCTTTGTCACTTCTATATAACTGTGCCCCTGTCCCCTCACCTTTAGACTTCTGGAACCATGAAGAAGTAGGGTCCTTGTCCTGGGTCCTCTGCATTCTTGACCATCTTGTCTTAAGCCAACTCCATCAGAAGCAAAGGCTGGGATGAGTTTCTGCTTATGTGCACATGAATTAATTATTTCACAATGTATATTCATTTCAAAAATTACATTGTGTGATGTAAACTTATATGCAATATCTACTTGCCCATTATATCTTAATAAAGCTGGGGGAATAAATGAGGAAAAAGACAACACTTATCACAACCTGTTCAGTTCTGCATTTTTCTATTTGTTTGTTTGGGCCTTTTTTTGTTATCTCAAATTAATATACCTAAAATAATTTTCCATCCTATTCCCATTGCCTCCTCCAAAAACCCTGTCCACATGTCTTCATTGGTGTTTCTATTGCTATGAAAAGACACCATGACCAAGGCAACTCTTATAAAGGAAAATCATTTAATTGGAGCTGGCTTACATTTTAAGAGGTTTAGTCCATTATCTTTGTGGTGCAACCTGGTGGCGGCCAGGCAGACAGGGTGCTGGAGAAGTAGCTGAGTATCCTATATCTTTGCTTGCAAGCAACAGGAAGTGATCTGAGACAGTGGGTAGTATCTTGAGCATATTTGAGACCTGAAAGCCCACCTCCACAGTGACACACTTCCTCCAACAAGACCACACCTACTCCAACACGGCCACACCTCCTAGTAGTGCCACTCCCTTTGGGGGCCATTTTCTTTCTAAGCACACATCATGACAGATACGGTAGACTGTGTTTCTCTATCACATATGTAATGCCCCCTCTTCACCTGCTCTCTAGGTGTTCTTCTGCCCATTAAAAATGAGAGGCATCTGACGTCTGTGCAGAGACATACTGCTCGGCTTGGACCCCAGCACTCTGTGATGATTGCAAGTCCAAGATGGGGAAGACTCTGGGATCCAGACTGAAGAGACTCCTGAATGGATCAGAAGTGAGCATAGTGTGAAGTGAGGAAAACCACAGCCCTAGATCCAGACGAGGGAAGCAGCCATTTGTTAAATCACTATTCTGGGTTAGTTGCAATGTAACACCAGGAAAAGAAAGGTCACATGTCCTGATCCAATTCTGGAAGTCAAGCATGTTCTCTGCAGTATGCACACAGCAGACCGCTTCTGTCCATGTTCAACTTTATCAATCAGGCACTGTTATTAGAAACATGTTATAAAGGAGGAAAAAATGCATGTCATGAAGTTCCCCCCCAGCCACATGGTAAGGATAAACTCAGCTCAGGATGTCCTCTGCTCTGCAGATAGCTTTCAGCAGCTCCTCAAAGTCCTCCTCTGAATGCCCAGGATGCCAGAGGAAACCAGTAACTTTTCTTTTTATTACAACTATTTCTTAAAAATCTTCCTTCCTGGGTACAGAGACCAAATATTACTCAGTCCACATAAAGGGGTTCAACAATGCTGCACAACTGATGAGTTGTTATGATAAGTTATGAGAATGTGGTTCTTGGCACTTCAGGCCAGGACAGTCACTGTGGTTCTCTGATCAAGCACTTAGCTCTGTCCTTATTTGACCAGATTTCTGAAGTCCCGTCTCACCCTGATACCCCAGTCCCTCACAGTCTGTCTTTGGTGTAACTTTTCCACACTGTTTTCTCTTCTCCCTCAGTTCACTGCAGGCTTCGTTGTCTCTCAGCTGAACATGCAGCTTCCTCCAACTATGAACACTTGCCTACTGTTGGCCTCCTTCCAGAATATTCCTTCCCTCCAAAAGCATGTTCCTGTGCCTTTGGTGTGTGTGTGTGTGTGTGTGTGTGTGTGTGTGTGTGTGTGTGTGTGTTTATAACAGTCCTTGTCTCCTGTGTATGCATATATCTGTTTCTGTTATCACCATAAATTCTTAAAACCAAGGCCCTGTAACTTGATATGTCATGTTTGGTTGATATCCCTGGGAGGCCTGCCCTTTTATGAAGAGAAAGGAGGAGTGGATCTAGGGGAGAGGGAAAGTGTGGGAAGGGAATAAGTGGAGTGGACAGAGGGGAAACTGCAGTTGGGATATAATATTGAGAGAGAGAGAGAGAGAGAGAGAGAGAGAGAGAGAGAGAGAGAGAGAGAGATTAGATAGATTATAGATAGATAGATAGATAGATAGATAGATAGATAGATAGATAGATTAAAAACAGGACCCATGTCCAATTCAACTACATTATTCTTAAGCATCAAGCACAGAGGCAATTAGTAGCCACTCCTCAATGGATGTTTTGAGGATGAACACCTATGATGGTTAATCTTCATGGACAACTTGACTAAATTTAGAGTCACCATGGAAACACACCTCTGGGTGTGTCTACAAGAGTATTTCCAAAAATGTTTAACTGGAGGGAAATTCACCCTGAATGTGGGTGGCACCATCTCATGGGCTGAGGTCCCACACTTAATAAAAAGAAAGAGCCAAGCGCAAGCATCCGCCTTTCCCTGCTTTGTGACTGTGGACACTGGGTGACCACCTATCTAACACTCTTGTCCTTGTGTCTTTCCACCACAATGGACTGTACTCTCAAACTTTGCTGAATAACCCGCTCTCTCTGTGAGCTGCTTTTGTATTTTGTTACAACAAGAAAAGTAGCTAGTGTGGTTGCCATGTTGAGACTGGATTGCTTTTGTGAGGTTTTTATTCACCAAACTTGTTCTAAAGAGCACTGGGTCCTGGTGTGCAGCAGAATTAATCAGAGAACAATGCTACCCACCAGCTTCAACCCACAGATGTTGCCCATTGCAGAGCAGCACACTGCCCTGTCCTGACGCAGTTGCCAAACAGAAGGTTCTCTTGGCAGGCATGTTGGCACATAGTGTGCTCAGCGGGCTGCACCCCTGAACCTGCTCTTCCATTGGCAAATGGGCCTCCTCAGAACTGGCTTGCATCTTTCTCCACAGGCCTCCTGCCACCCAAACAGATGGGCACAAGTGTAATTGTGCCAGCCACTAAGAATGCACATCAGTTTGGAGCACCTAATGAAAGACTTGCCTCTTATAGACGATGTCACCCGTGTCCAAACAGCAAACACATGTCATCATAGGGGTTGCACACGAATTACTTTTATATGCTAATTTCACAATCCATAATTAAAGAGTCTTGGTTTTAGAGATTAGAGGATAAGAATGAAAAAGTCTCCCTTTAAAGCTCTGGCTGGTGATGTCCATGGAGCTGGGGTGAGATGCTTTCTCTCCCCTGGTGGAGTTTAGATTTAAGGCTTCTTTAAACACCAGCTAAATCCATGCCTTGGGACTTGTGTGGCTGCCAGTGGATCTGGAGGCTGAAAGACAGTTCTCTCAGGGACCAGCACACCTCCACACACAGGGATGAATAAATTTAAACTCTTCCCACTGAAGCCAAGTCCATAAGCCATGTTCCACAGAACAGGTTCAAAGAAGAATACACCAAACATCCACTGTATTGATAGCCTACTTGAAGTAAAGTCAGAATCTAGGCTGGAAGCCTTTATGGACTCAGTTATCTCAGTTGTCTGGTGATATAGGATGCCTAGACAACAAAGTTAATGCCAGGAGTATCCCGCATGGCCTCTAGTGTACCTTACAAATTTAAAGGCTTAAAATTGACAAAGAAATAATACCACCTACAACTCTAAAACACTTCAGTTCTGGTCTCTTTTTTAGATGCTGAAGACAAATCAGAGATGCATTGATGTATGTGATCCATGTGTCTCACAGCCATCTGTCCTGCTGGGGTCTAATCTTACTCCCCAACTCTAAAATACTCAAGATGGTTTGGAATATGAAAGAGGAAATATTAGCATCCTAGCTTGTCATCTTTGGAATATTCCACAAAACCCAGTATCACAGGGAAGCCACATAGGAGAAAGCAGATTGTAGCGCAAAGTCAGTGCCCAATAGTCAGCAGGAGGCCCTGTGACTGGATGAGTACACTGCCTGATGTCAGATGGTACTCAGTCTCTGAGACAGGCTACAACCACCCATTCTGAGCTACAACACTTGGAAGCCAAGAGCCCCAAGGCCTAGTGCTTCTCTGGTCACACTAAGGGTGCCAGGTGCTTTTCCATAGATGAAATTCCTCCAGTCTGTCTACTTTCAGCCTTTCAAAAGTCACTCCTGTTGGCAGACAGCTCTAGACAGAGGCTGCACTAGGGATCACATATTATGAGGGATGTGGCGCAGAAGGAGATGGGAGCCAGGGAGGATAGCTTGACTGGCTGCTACAGAGGGGCTGCCTCATTGTCACAGCTCTGGACAGTGTCTTTGCTAAACATAAAAAATTAAAAATAAATTAAAAAAAAAAAAAAACTATGCACATGGTGTCTCAGTTATGCAAGGAAAAGTGACTTTATCTTAGATATTGAGTCAAGTCCTGTCCTGGGGGAGGTTTTAGATGAACTCAATAAACGGTTTTAAAGAAATTAGCCTCCAGTTTTGTTTACTTACAAGTGTGATTTCTATAACTTTCAAACACGTTCAGGATGTCATCTGTTTCCTGATGTGAAAAGTTAGAATAAATGTGAGAGTTTAATGTTAGCATCCCTCCTTCAGAGACTCAGGCTGCAGGTCACAGATGTGTCTAAACTCATTCTCACCACCTGGGATTTTTTTGCTTCTGGTCTCCCCTCTTCCAGGCACAAGTCCCTGCAGTGTTAATTTGTCTGGTGGCAGGATGAATGACTGACTCCCGGCATGGACAAGCTTAGGAAGCCGTAATCTGTTGCTGTCCCCCTTGAAGGTCACGAAATTTAATGCTGTGATGGAAGCTAAACACCTCCTATAAATCTCCAGAGAACTGTGATTCCTAAGAAGGCAGATAATTTGGAGGTGGGATGTGTTGACCTGTGCACACATGTTAAACAATTATAAATGGTTTCCTTTCATCTGTCCCAGAAGGAATAGACAGCAAGACACAGAAGCATAAATCCTATCTAAAATGAGACAACCAGGAAATAGCCCACGAGGATTGGTGGGTTCATCACAGCCCCAACACCCGTGTACCGTGTCAAATGGTGACAAATGATTTCCAGCCTTGGCTTCACTTGAACTAGTGGATTCTATCTCTGGCCTCCTTCTTGCAGTAAGAAAAAAATGTCTCATTTATCCTGTTGGCATCATTCCCAGTCAGTGAACGAGTGTGACACTTTTCCCAGGTAACCATCACAAAGGTCCCTAGCTGAGCTAGGTAGTTTAGGAAGTGTTTGGGCATTGGAAAATACATGGGAAAAATCATTCCTTGACTTCATGCCTGAGATTTGCAGGAGGGGTCTGAGATACTTGGCATACATGGGACGAGGGAGTTTTGACATTGCCTCTTGCCATTCATGTAATGTTTGATGTGCCAGAATGAAAATATGATTTGATATGCAGGCTTTGTCCCAGATACACACGAAACCCTTGAATGCATTATAGTCTCTTTCACTGAAGCAAGTTGGGCTGGAAGTTGATGAATAAAAGTTGGTTGGGAACCACATGCTGGATCCTGTGAAAGCCCATATAAAGTATTGGAAGCTAAAGAATTGAGGCACAGTGACTGGTGATGGAAGGCCACAGCATACACACACACACACACACACACACACACACACACACACACACACACAAACACACACACACACACAAAAAAAAAAAAAAAACACACACACATTAAGCCTATTTGGGGGCAGTAAGCTCAATGATACTGATAAGTACTGAGCTTCCAAGTTGATTCCCTATGATGTATTGGTCTAAATGGAGAAGGCCCTTACCTGTTTTAATTACTCAACATTTCCATATAACCCACACAATCTCTCTCTAACAGTTTGATGGAAAACTGGTACATTCTGATATGCTTTCTGTTGCTATGATACAACACCATGACCAAAGGTAACTAGGGGAGAAAGGGATTTATTTGGCCTACACTTCCAGGTCACAATCCATTACTGAAGGAAGTCAGAAAAAGAAGAAACCATGAAGGAATATTGGTCTCTCTGGCTCATGCCCTCTGCTAGCTTTCTTGTAGAATCCAGGCCCCTAGCCCTAGGGGTGGTACCACCCACAGTGGGCTTGGCCTGGCCATATCAATCATCAGTCAAAACAATTCCTTATAGGCCAATTTCATCAATTGCATCCTTATAAATGCCATTCTTTCTTTAAAGTTTCCTCTTCCTATGTGGCAAAATTGTGTCAAATTGACAATAAAATTATCCAGGATACCATACATTGTGGCTCAAACAGCAGAACTTATTTATGGACTCACAAGCAAAAGGAATGAGAGGAAGCACTTCCACAATGGCTGTTTCCTCAGGTTCTGGTGGTTTGCTATTTGAATCTTCAACAGTGCTTAATTTGTAGATCATCAATGTGTCATCCCAACTGTACTTTATGTCTCCATTTCATATTCCCTATTTGAGTTTCTTTATATAAATTCCCATTTTAATAGAGATGCCATAACTATTGATTAGGGATCCATTTTTCTACAATATAGCACCTGCAATAACCTAATTACCCAACAAAGCCATATTCTGAGTTGCTGAGGTTTAGAATTTCAAAAGACAAATTTGAGTTGGTGAGGCTCAATTCAACACATAAAGCTCTCTAGCATGAGGCCATTGTAATAATCTATTGTCCGTCCATTCCCCAGCTGAAAGCCCTAGGTCTATTCTGCCAGAGTCAGAGCAAAGGTCAAAGGTAAAGTGGAGGAAAGTAATAAGAAGGGAAATTAAGATCAAGAATGGAGTCAAGGGGAAAATCAAGGGCCAGACGATCAAAACTGGGGTATGACACTAAGAAGTTATACAAATTGGTGTGGTGTAACTATGTAAAAATCAGAGAAGAATAAAAACAGTGTGGTACAACTATCAAAACAGAAATTTTAGTTTTCTCTTATCCTGAAAAGTCTATGTCTACAATTCTGCCCCAAGAAGGCTGAGAGCCCTTCGTGAATGGGTTGCAGTGGTTCTTTCCTCAAGCAATGCCTGGAAACATGGTCTCTTGTGCCTACCCGGATAAAGCACTCTGGGTGCCCTGGACAGACAGCTGTTCCATTCAGTAGTTACCTTCCTACTTAGGGACTGATCCCTTCCCTAGAATTGTGAAGAGGATTGGGAGATTTTGATAGATCTACATTCCAAGTTTTATTAAGGACAACTTTCCTGTTTTGGAAAACATGTTTTTTGGGGTTTTTTTTCCTTTTTCTTTTTTTTTTTTTTTTTTAGTTTGTGTTTATTTCCGTGCACCTTAGGTATAAAAATGGAAAAAGAATATATTTTTAATAATACATGATATTGGAGTTATATTTTGATTTTAAAAAAGTCAGTCACTTCCATTTCCAATAATGGTTTATTAGAACCAGATAGAAACAAATAGAAATACTTGGTGCAATATTAAAAAATTTCTCCCTATAACAATTTAAAAACTGTCAAGATGTACAAAATAAAATAAAAATCTAAGCATGGCTAAGATTCAGAAAACCAGAAATAGGAAACTTCACCTCCATAGAGTTCCTTCTTGTCCTAAGAAGCTGCTGCCTTGAATTAGAAGCCTCCGTGGGCAGCATGAGGGATAGGAACCAATACAAGGGCTTTTGCTGGAGAAGCCAAATGGATGTTTTCCTCATGGTAAGCTTGGAAAAAACGAATAGGAACCCAGGAGAGTGGTACTACAAGGAAATGCTTCCTTCACCACATGAGAGAGTCCATGGAGGAAGCTGTTTTTCTAAGTATAACAGGGAAATGAGCACCTTCCTAACAGATACCCTGAGTCCATCTCTACATGCTGAGGAGTGATGGTTGATCCTGAGTGTCAGCTCGATGGGATTTAGCAGCACCTAGGAGAAAGGCTTCTGGGAATGTCTATGAAGGTGCTTCAACAGGCTTTCTGAGGAAGCAAGACTGGCCCTGAATGTATGTAGCACTAATCCCCCCCTCCCCTGTCTCCCCACTCCAGGGTGAGATCTTTCTGCTTCCCACGATGTGGGGCAATTTCTGCACCTCCTTGACCACGTGGTTTGCATGCCTTTGAAACTGCCTTGTTCGGGAATTTGGAAAAGTGTGGAACTGTAGACTAGATAAACCCCAGAGTGCTGTGAGAAGAGCCTGTGGTGGGGTCAAAGGCCATTCAAAGAGGCCCTGAAAAATCACTATAGAAAGCTGTGGTCGAGCTTTCTACACATTGCAATGGAGAATCTAGAATTCTGGAAAGGCCAGGATCACAGCACATCTACCAAGAGAAGCTGTTGGAGCCAGCTCTAGAGAGGAACCACATGGGTTTGCTATAAGTCACAGAAATTGAGGAATGGAGATACCAAAGACAGTTGGACCCTGTGTGACTCCATCCTGAGTCCTACATGCCATCATGGAGCTTCAGGGCTTTGTACGTGCCCTGTTGCATTTTGATATTTCCTTGCCACACCTCTATTTCCTCCTTCTGAGATAGGAGTGTTTATTTTGTACCATTGTGTAGTGGAAGTAAAAAACTGATTTTTTAATATTTTTAATAGGAGCTCACATTCAAGAGACTGCCTTGAGTCTCAGAAGAGCCTTTAGACTCTGGACTCCTTTTAAACAATGTTAGAACTGTTAAGATTTTGGAGACTACTAGAGATGAACTGAACACATTTTCATTATGAAATAAACACAAAACACTAAAAGTAGATGAACACACTGGATCTCTCCATGAATGGTCCATCAGCAGCCAGGGAAGAAAGGAAGAAGAGCTCAGAGGGTTGTAGCCCTCAGCGCTGAACTACTTCTTTCTTTCTTTTTATTCTCCCTCATACAGTACATGCTGACCACAGTTTCCTCTTCCTCCACTCCTCCCAGATGCCCACACTTCTCTTCCCCCTCAAATCCACTTGGCCTCCATTTCCCTTTTTAAAAAAAGCACTGGCCTCCCAGAGCTAGCAACAGAACATGGCATAACTATTTCTTACTAATAGATTCAGGGAAAAGGGTAGCCATTGCCTTCAGTTGTTTCCACTGGATTCTGTAGGAAGTACCCAATCAGTGGGCACACAGATGCCCCTGAGTGTAACTAAAGGGGTCACAAAACAAACCTTTTCAAACGTCATTAATCTGGGGACAGGAACAAGTGAGGAGGGGAGTGTGTAGGAAGAGCAGGATGCAGTGAGAAGAGCAAGTACCTAGAATGCAGTGTATACTTACATGAAATCATCAAAGACATAGCTTAATTTCTAAAAACAAAAACAACAAAAAACCAAAACCCAGCTGCTTTCTTCATAGCAATAATGAAAGCTGGCGTACAGAAGTCTCATGTTCAGGTAAGCTGAAAGGAAATAACTTTGGATCGTCAAATCACATTTGAAGAATCAGAGTAAAATACGCTCTCAGGAAACTTACAGCTGCATTCTTTACCGTGTGCAGAATTTCACTTTTAAAACTCTGAAACACATGCTTTAGGAAAAAGGAAAATAGCCACAAAAGAGAAGATGAAAATGGAATAAATTAAATAAAATTGTGTTATAAAACAGATAAACATTGGCCGTACGAAACAATATGAATGAAGTCTTGCATGACTAAATCAAACAGTAATACAAATGCAAGCAATTCAGGGGTGAGGAGAGACACCAATGAACTGTATTGTCTGGGTTAAAAAGCAAGATATTGATTACACTGTGATACACTGTGTGTACTGTTATTTCCATGATTATGTCTAAGAAGACAGAGACAGACCAGCGTGGAAGGTCTGCACCTGGATGCACAGACGTCTGCCTGACCAGTACTGGTCACCAGGCTGATGTTATGGTGAGCCTGTTATCTGGGGCTACATGGGACAAGTTAGTGCTAAGGGTGCTATGGAATTTGGGTCTGCTGGGATTAGCCTGATCCTGGAACAGACCTGCAGCCTGTGTCCGGGCTGGTCTGGCACTGGAACCACCCTGTAACCTCATATGGAAAGAGTCTGGGCTGCTGGAGTCATTCCTGCACAGAGCCTGTCTAGATCCCTAAGGCTGCTGGAATTGGCCTGGCATAGAGGTAATCCTGGAGACTAGGAAGTTGGGCCAGGTCAAGAGGCTTAGTTTAGAAGTTCCAATCTGGAGTCTTCAGCTACACTGGGCATGGGGCTGGATTTTGCTGGGGCAATCCTAGTGTTTGGATATAGGGGAACATGAAACATTCACCTCCCTCTCCTCTTCTATTCCCAGCTGGAGGGCATAGCTCTTTCTGCCCCACTGCCTACCTAGGGTTGGTACGTGGATAACAAATGCACCAACATAAAATTGCTCTTTGGACTCTCAGTGGCATACACAGAATATGGCTAAAGCTTGCAAATACGGCACTGAATAAAAACTGGCACAAAAGAGACGCTGATTTGAGAATGTTAAATTCAGTATAAGAATTTCAACTATACATATAGTAAAACATTCAATAATCTGGTAATATGGTTTATGAAATGAAAATATGTTTGAAAAGCAAGGAAAAGGTTATCCAAGCAGCACAACTAGAGTTAGTCCCTGAGGGTGCAGTAGAATGCAGAAGGAATTTGGGGGCCAGGAGGGGGCTGTTTCCAAGACTGTGGTTTAGCCAGACTCTTGAGTCACAGATTATCTGCAACAGCAGTGTGTGTGCATCTCACATACTTTTCTGTGTGGGTATTTCAAAGTAAAACAAAGACAATTACTTAAAAACATAATGTCTCTTCCAAGTCTTGGGTTTGGAAAATGAAAGCCAGAATTGGTAGGTAGCAGACAAGCTGTAAGCAATCTTGCACAATTGGGTGCCGGAAATGAAGCTGAGTGCTGCTTTTCACATCTCAGTCAGTGTGAGGTAGATGGTTTAATAGTTGTGTTTAAAATGTCAGATACTGGAATGGTAATAGTCCTTCCTCAAGCGATCGTTTACTAATTTCCTCCCAGTTCGAAACCTTTTCATGAAAACGGCCCTATCTCTCCTGACAAGCACAATTAAATCCTTACCTAATGGCCACCCTATTCTTCTGTCAGCCACTCCCTTTGGTTCCCAAATATGTCTACAATTCCATGTTACCCAAACTGGAATTACCACAAGGTCAAGGAAACAAAGAAAAAGTCACATACAAAAAAAAAAAAAAAAAAAAAAATCAAGCAAAGAGAAAGCACAGGCTGGCAGCATAGATGTTACTCTGCAGCATAGATGTTACTCTGCAGGAAGAGCCAGGTTGAGGAACTGATGGCCACTGCCAGAGCTTCTCTGAGCCTAAGGGACACTTCCATTTACAAACCACATTTTGATTTTCACAGAGCAGGCTGGCCATCACTTAGGACCTCAAGTGTCTTTTGTTTCAAGTGATTCGAGCATCCCAGGTGGTTTTGTTTATATTGTTCCATTGTTTTTTTTTGCATCTGCTCCTGCAAGACACAGATCTGTTGTCATCTGGCTGTCTGGAAGAGTATCCACTGTTCTGTTAGACAGTTGGAGCAAAGTGGCTCAGAGGAGCCAGATAAAAACTGCCCATTACAAACCTTGGCCACTGGTTGTCCCTTCCATATAACTGTATGAATTACTTCAGCAACTCTCCGAGCATGTGTACCAGCGTGTCTCCTTGCTGTCTAGAAGACACCCACTGAGCTCTGGAGCAAATGGCTCCAACTGTGCCTTCCAGAGTCATTTCTGCAAGGATGACCAGGACATCATTCACAGGATAGAACAAAAATATAAGCAAATAAAAATGATTGGAAACATTCATGTAAAGGTGCTAAATGCACCACATGAGTGGTCATGAGAGATCACCAATCTCATCACTTATTGACCCCATGAAGCTAACAGCCTATCTGCCAACCTGTGACTGTGCAGGAGCCTAAGCTTGAAGCATGCATATTTTAAGTGAAGAGAAAAGCAAAAAGGAAGAAAGGGAGGAGAAGTGGGATGGAAACTAGTCCAAAAGAGAAATGAAAAATACAACAGCAAAGAGGCCAGAGTCCTGTAAGTAAATAACTCAGTTGAGTCTCAGAAGAATCTAGTATGAAAACTGGTCATCATTAAAGAAGTCAAATATTTCCCTATATGTTTCCTCTACTATAAGCCTAACTTGGCCGCCACCATCTTTTAGCCTGAGCTATTTGTATCACAAGAGGCTTGTCACTGCCCTGATCTCCCATCTTCACACCCCTCAAACTGCATCTCAGTCTCTTTGATCCCCACCCCAGGGCCCCAGGCTCTAAGTATTTTTCAAACTGCCCAACACATCAAGTCAGGGGGGAAAATGCTAAGGGATTTCATGGTGAGTTCCTGAGAAATCAGGTCTGGGAAAGTAGATCTCATTCAGTGTGAGCCTTCGGGTAACTTCTGCTGCTTCAGGTCTGTTGAGGACTGGATGTTCAAAAGATTAATGGGGAGGGTGAACAGAGTTAGGAAGACCCTTCAAGTCAAAGCAGGTTTCACGTTGTGAAAGGGAAGTGATAAGACATTGGGAAACAGAGTCTATAGTTGGGGTTGAGGGGTAGCTATGGGCAAGAGTCCTTGTGCACAGACATGGACCAGAATTCATCCCCAGCATCCAATACGGAATCCAGGCCACAGCACCCATGTCTGTAGGTACGGTGTTGTCAGGGGTGGAGACAGAAGGTCACTGGGTCTTACAGATTGCAAGACTAGTACAGGCCCAGTGGAGATACCCTGTCTCAAGCACAGAGGGAGAGAGCAGGACACCTAAGTCCTCCTCTGACCTCCTCATGTGTGTGCATATCCACACACGTGTGTGCGTACACAAAATCTTTTATTACAGGAAAGATGGCTTGGAAGAGCTTGTGGGTAGTCCGTAAGCCAACCGAAGCTGTAGTGTGCCTCAGCACCCAGCCAGCTGAGCAACGTGCTGGTAATAGCCTGTGTAGGGGGTGATCTTGGTGTGAATAAAGGTGTGCAGAAGATGGTAAGAAAGTGTGCAGATGGTAAGAAAGTGTGCAGAGGACAGTGAGAAGGTGCAGAAGATAGTGAGAAGGTACAAAAGATGGGGTTATGGGCTGAGTAGGCTTTCAGAATAAGCTGGCAGCAGCTGTACTCAGGAAATGCCCTGCCCTCCATTGGTCACATGATAAGAACCCTGGTAGTTAAACCAAGTTCCAAGAGCTGAGTGCAGTGGGGAGGGTCTGGGAAAGGCAGTTTGGTTCCTGCTCTGGCTTTTGTTATTCCTCTTTCTGGACTGGAGACTGAACGAGGGTTTTAAAACTTTTGATCCAGTGACTATCATTGACGCACAGTAGAGTTGATATTCATGGGAGACCTGCCCTTTCCTAAGCAGAAACAAGAAATGGGTGGAGTGGACTGCGGGTGAGAACAGAGGGGTGGGGGAAGGGACTGGGAGGAGGGGAGGGTGGGAAAATTGTGCCTAGGATGTAAAATAAATAAATAGATAGATAGATAGATAGATAGATAGATAGATAGATAGGTTTTGAAAACACGGAAGAGTTAGCAGTGTAAGAGTTCACGTTTTCAGCTTTCCCTGAAATGATATGCAAGGGGCCAGCATCCAGCATTCCTTCATGGTGGAGAAGCTGTGCCTCCCTCAGGTGACATCTAGTCAGATACAGGCCCCTTGCAGCTAGAACAGTCCCTGTCACTGACTGCTTTACTGGTAGTCACCTCCAGTCATTTGAGGTCTGGATTCATTTGTGCGCGCGCACGCGCACACACACACACACACACACACACACACACACACACACACACACACACACACATACACACACACACACACACACACACACACACACACACACACACACACACACATACACACACTTGCCTGTGTCACAATGAGAATTTCATATCCCCCAAGGACAATAATATCATCTGTTTGGGCCACTGATATAAATTAATTGCCTTTGAAGACCACAGGAATATAACAGTTGATCAATAAGTAAGTATTTGTTCAATAAAACACAAAGCTATTATGATATAGTTTTGGAAGAAGTAGTTTTGGGTGGATGGAAGTGAAGAGTCATGTTTCTTTCAGAGTTCTGCCTGGGGCTAGCCTCACACCACAGGAGAAGGCAAGATCTAAACACTTGAGCTCACCCTGCTTGTTCCGAGGAGTGCCGCTGCAGATTGGGTGAATGAGTATGGAAACACAGAGAGAACTCCACCATTGCCTGCCCTGCACCCTCTGTGGGGTTTCCCCTTCCTCTCCTAATCAAAATGGAGGTGTGGGTTTGCTCTGAGCTTATCTCTGCTCCTTCCCTGGCTCCAGCTCAGTCTGAGGTACAAAACATTCTCTGGGCCAGGATCCCAGGAAGCCAGGCATGCGGAGTCCTCAGCCCAGAGCTCACATACACTTAGGCATAATGGGGAGAATTGTACTTGGTGATGATGTGATACGTAATCCTAAAATGGCATAAAAATGCACATGGACAAATGTCTCAAATCAAACTGTGAACTCCTGCCAGAGGCTTGTCCCCTGTGGTGCCTCACGAGCTCTGAAAATGACTACCAGATGATAAAGCAGAGGGGACCCCATGCAATCTGATTAGAGGAGGGCCTGGCAAAGCCACTAGGAGAAAATGGGCCTCCTTCAAGTCCATTTTACTTGCTAAAAACAGGGAACATAAGGTTTAAAATATGAGCCAATTTTTCATCTCATTTCTCACTGTCTTGTATCCACTACATCCATCCCAGTGTTTTGAGACTAAGTCTTGCCTCTATTAAAGTCAAAGTTGCATGGCTGGGGGATGGCTCAGTAATTAAGAGCATGGACTGCTCTTGCAGAGGACCTGATTTCAGTTCTCAGCACGCATGGCTCACAATTGCCTGTAAATCCAAGGGAATCTGATGTCTCTGGGCTCCATGAGCACTTGCACTTGCATGTACTTACCCATGTATGTGTGTACACACACACAACACACACACACACACACACACACACACACACTTAAAATAATAAAAGTAAATCTTTTTAAAAATCAAAGTTTGGAGATGGATGTGGTGGCTCATACCTGTCATCTTAGCACACAAGAGGCTGAGGCAGGAGGACCGCCATGAGTTTGAGGGCAGTCTGGGCTAGGTAGTGAGAGCTTCAAGTCAAACTGGACTGTGACGTGACACTGTTAAAGGTGAGCCTAGGCTGGGCACAGAGCAGTGCTGATGCCTTTGGCTTCTAGGCAGCTTGCTCTGCTGGCCTTGTCTAGAGGAGCAGTTGGAGAGAAATAGAAGCCGGTAAGTCAGGATCTACCATCACTCAGGATCCTCTGCATGTGTCTGTCACACGGCCCCTGTTCCCTGGGATAACAAGGTAAACAGTGACTTACCATGTTGGTCCAGGAAGGAAGAGAAGCAGCTGTGTATTCAGCTTTCACCTTGACTGACTTTAAAATATTTTCACCTTTTAGTTTACATAAGAAATGTGTCTTCACTCCAAAGACTCCACACCACAGCTCCCAGCTCAGACACACTTCCACCCTGAAAAAGTCTTTCACTGAACATACCCAGCAGCTAAAGGGCTTAAGTGCTTCAAATTCTCTAAAACATATAACAGAAACAATGGAAGGTTGTCCCTGGAATATAAAATTAACCCAGTGTTAGATGTGCTTTTCAAACAAAACCCTGTCTTCTGCACAGCCACCCCCTGCTAACATTCTCACAGGACATCACTGGTCTGGTCCAGCCCTCTCCTTTTATACAGAACACAGCCAAAGTCTAGAAAGCATCACTGAGTTGGGTGCATAGAGTTTTATAGTGATATTTTATTTGTATTGAAATGTGATTTTATTTGTATGTTAATAAAGTTGCCTTGAGGTCAGAGCAAGCCAGAGCAGAAGCTGGGTGGTAGTAGTGCATGCCTTTAATCCCAGCACTTAGGAGGCAGAGCTAGGTAGATCTCTGTGTGTTCAAGGACACAGCCACCAAGGCAGACACACACCTTTAATCTCAATACCAACAATAGAAGACCTGGAGGTCTGTACAAACAGGCAGTGACAAGGGGGTCATGTGGCTGGGTTTACAACCAATGAGAAAACAGAACAGAAAGTCTTTAAATAGACAGGACGCACAGAAGTAGGTCTCTTGCGGAGAGGAAGAACAGCAGAAGAAGTGAAGGGTAAGGTTTTCCGCTCTTGCTCTGACCTCGTGGTTTTTAATTCTGCAATTGGTCCTGTGTTTCTTATTTAACAAGATGGTTACATCTACAGAGTTTCTTTTCTTCCTAGTTCTAGAACTCAACCCCATATTCCCTGCCTCACACACATTAGGTCATGTCCTCAGTACTCAGTACTCTGCACTTCAAACAGGAGTCAGGTTTCACACTACAGTCTGGTTCTTAGAGCAAGAGACAACTGCAATGTTTCCTTCTGGATGGATGGTCCTACCCACAGGAGTCATTTGTACTAATGTTGTTTTTGATGGTGATGATGATGGTCCTGAACCAATTTGAACACACAGCCCCCTCAAAAGCCCTGGCCTATAAAGAGTTCACTCAATGGTGATTTAGGGAATGGAGTCTAGGGTCTATGCTAAGTGACTAGGTGAGCAAGTTTTTAATAACCCTTCTGGCAAAATCTTGATTAGAAAATAATTGCTGAGCTGAATCCAAAAAGGATTTTCCTTAATAACGTCTTCTGGGAGTGGGAAGAGGGGGTTTGTCCCACTGTGACTTCCTTGGGGGCCAAGAAAGTATAGATGAATACATCCTCAAAGGAGAGGTCCAGAAGCTGGACTGAGCCAGAGAGAATGAAGCCACCAAGAATGTGGGGGTGGGGGGAGAGAAGGAGGTTCATGCCAGCCTTCTCACCCCACAGGAAGAGGGTAGCCTCAGAAGAAACCCCATTTCTTACTGGAAGGTGAAGTCCCTGTGATATAGCCTTGTGTTTCTATACAATGTGATCTGGCAAAATACATGTAGAAGGGCATCTACTCTATTACACATGGAGGGACCCTATGCAGAGTTTAAAAGGCATAACTTCCTCATAACTAAGCAAGGTCCTCAGGTGACAAGCTGTGGGGGCTCAGGAAGTTGGTGGATGACCTCATCCCTTCACCTTTCAGCCAAGCAGGGACCTTCTAGGAATAACTACCTCCATAGGAGGAGGGGTGAGGAAGAAAGAAATCATATTGGATACTGTGAGAGGGTCACTGGGGCTGCTAGGCATGGAGCAGCCTATGTGGATTGCAGGGGGAGGCAGAGAAGTCAAAGCCAAACTGTAGTCTTCTGAAGAGAGAGGAAATGAGGCCTGGAATAGACTGGGCTGGGGAAAGGAGAAAGGGATACAGAATCAAGAGACGATATAAAATCCACAGAGCAGAGTCAAGGCTTGAGTTCAGTCCTTGCGGATTTACAATGCAGTGACTTCATGCTCTTGACTCTCTCTCTGAACACGCTAGTCTTCTTGTACCTGACGTTTTCGTGCATATTGAATATCTCAACATGCTGTATTTTACAGTTTTATAGTCACCCATCTCCTGCTCTCCCTGTGTTCTTCTGCCATCTGGGATCACATTCCTCTTCCCAGCAGGTTCCTCTGCTGCCTCCCGGAGTGCAGATGGTCTACGGGACAGTTTCGCCAGCTACTGCTTCTCGGAAAGTGGTTTTTGCTTTGTTTTGTTTCACCTTCAGATTTGATTATTTTGTTCAGAGTCATTGATTCCCTGGACCAGGCTTTTTCTTTTAGGCTACCAACCAGTTCCCAAATCATACACAAAGACTTCTTACTAGTTATAAATGATTGGCCCAGCTTAGACTCATTTCTGGCTAGCTCTCTTCACTTAAATTAACCTGTTTCTCTTCGTCCATCTTTTGCCTCAGGGCTTATCATCTTTCTTCTGTATGTCTTACTTTCACTGCTTCTGTGTCTGTCTGTCTGGCAGCTGCCTGGCTTCTGTCCCCAGGTGTGTCCCTTGCTTCCTCCTCTCTTCTTCCCTCATCTTGTCTCTCAAGCCTTTCTCCTCCTATTCATTTTCTCTGCTTGGCAGCCCCAGCCATCCCTCTCCTGCCTACCTATTGACTGTTCATCTTTTCATTAGACCAATCAGGTACCTTAGGCAGGCAAGGTGAAATAGATGCAACATAGCTTTACAAAAATGAAACAAATGCAGCATGAACAAATGTAACACCTCTCTCCACAATTAGAGTAATATTCCACAGCATACAGAACTGGAACATGTGGTGATATTGTGTTTCCCAAAATATTGTATACCCTAATAAACTTATCTGGGGTCAGAGAACAGGACAGCCACTAGATATAGAGGCCAGCAAATGGCACACACATCTTTAATCCTATCACTTGGGAGGCAGAGATACATAAGGATCTCTGTGAGTTTAAAGCCACACTGGAAATAGCCAGGTATGGTGACTCATGCCTTTAATCCCAGGAAGTGATGGCAGAAAGCAGAAAGGTATTTGAGGCATGAGGACTAGGAACTAGAGCTGGTTAAGCTTTTAGGCTTTTGAGCAGCATAGTTCAGCTAAGAGGCATCCAGTCTGAGGAAAGAGGATCAGCTGAGGAATTAGCAAGGTGAGGTGGCTGTGGCTTGTTCTGCTTCTCTGATCTTCCAGCATTCACCCCAATAACTGGCCTTGGGTTTGCTTTTACTAATAAGACTCTTTAAGATTCATGCTACAGGAACACATCTTTGCCCAGTTAAAATAATATTCCACAACAGTTCCCAGGCACTTGCTTTCACTGCTTTAAGAAAAGTTCAGTTGAAAGACTGTCCCCATTGTCATCAGATGTCAATCATTGGTCTTCATGCTCCCTGACAAAGTAATGTGCTTTACAACTCCCGGCTGCCTTGGATGCTCCCTTTTGTCTTTGGATTCTGAAAGGACAAGGAGAGAAGCAGGCCATGGTATCTTTGTAGCTGTTGTGTTCAAGGCTCAGCGGCCTTGGTAGGAGGTTGAAAGTTTTCCGATATTTTTTAAACAGTTGGCCATTATTTCATCAAGCATTGTTTCCATCTACTGTGTTTCTCTTTTCTTTCTCTACGCCTCATGTATTTCTCATTGTCCTATATATTTTGTGTTTTCATTCTCTAAGCTTTCTGTTTCTGACCCGCCCCCATTCTCTCTGCAGTCCATTGCCATGATGTTATGCTCAGTTATTTAGAGTTAAATTTCATTTATTTTCATCTTTCCATTTTAAGGGTGTCATTAGAAGCTGTTTCCATGCTTTTCAGTTCTTTATAAGGACTTTTTTATCTTACAATTTTATTTCTTTCATATGTTAATTTTGGGTATTCGATGTTAAAGCAAAGAACTACTTTTGTGTTTCTGTGTCTCTGTGATGTCTTTCTTTTAGTCTTGTTTACATTTTATAATTTTCTATACCTTTTTTATTATATGCCACATATTGTATATGAGAAAAAAAGTGATACAATCAGAGGCTTTGGATAACGTTATCATTCTCCAGGAATAGTCTGTTTCTGTGCTGGAAAATGACTTTGCTCCTGTGTGGGATTGAGCCAGCTGGAAGTTGGGTTATGGTCTTTGGTGGGAAATTAGATGTTTCTTGTCCCTCCTCACTCAGAGGTTGTGGGTCATCATCATTGCAGCCAGAAACCTGGTATTGTAACTATAGGACTTCCCCTTACCTGGTCCCTCCATATAATTTTTGCTGCTTCGGTCTTAGGAAACTATGAATAGCTGTGCTCATATGTTTGCTTTAAGATTCTGCTTCTGCTTCATATAAAAAAGGAGCCCCTAATGCTTCACATCTGGCATTATCTGCCCTTTTATATATTGGACCCAGAAATGCCCATTCCTGGTTAGTCCCTGAAGCCTTCAGCTGTGCGTCTACATATGTGTGCACATATGTGCTCTAGTTTTTTTTTTTTTTTTCATTTCTCTCTCAGGATCCAAATACAATATAGTCAACCAAAAGAAGGAAGTGGGAAAAAGTGATATATGAGTTTTCAACATCCTTAAAAAACTGGTAATAATGTCAGAGAATTTTAGAAAATTATCACATGCAGAAAAGCCTTTTCCACAGCAAAACTTGACTGTAGCACTAGTCCTTTCTGGCATCTGGAAGCTGAAGGTTCAGGGGGGTTCCTAAACTGGTAAGCATTGATTCTTGAGTCTAAAGTATTTAAACAATCGGTTTATGCTGTATGTTCTTTCCTTCTGGGAATCTGGAGTCTATGTAAATACCAAACAGGAAGAAAGTGCTTATGTGATCCGCCTCCAACAAGCGCCCCAGCTGGCAGCATCTCATATGTATTTGTCACAACTCTCTACTGTGGGGAGTTAAACATGTCCTCTGGGACCGTGTGGAGAGGGACTGGTGAATATTTGCACCTGGTTTCCCACAGACTCAACTCCACCTGCCTTTTAAACTGTTACAAACTGTATTGGTGTCCTTTTTCCTAAATAAATCATGCCATGCACGTTACTGTAAGCTGAGTCTGGCAAGCCCTTCCAGAGAAGCATCACACTTGGGGATGACTGTGGGGATGCTCCATCACAGAGCAAATGAGTGACTAAGAATCTGTGGTTTGGACACACAGTGCTAAAGCACTCATTGTTCTCCTTGACCTGCTGTGCGTCCACTGGTTGACTAGGTACCTCTGCTCCCACTCATCTGCCCTTCTTTCTGTGAACATGGCTGTGCCAACCTTAGTCTCTGAGCTGTCACCAGCCTTCCTTTTCCCTCTCTTCTTCTGCCTTCCCCACAAATGCAGAGCATTATGTTTCTGGACCCTCTTGCCATGTGCTCTCCACATACACACTCTCATCCGCACCCACAGCTTTGAGTACCTCCTCTGTACAGGGTACTCACATGCTTACAGCTCTGGTCCCGCTCTCATTTTCAGGCCCCACAACTGGATCTCAACATCCTGCCCATTTCTAAGATAGCACAAAGCAGCCCCAAATCCTAGACTTTATGACTATTCTTGTAAAATACCAAACCAGGCTCTTTGCCTCAGGACCTCCTCTTTCTTCACATTCTCTCTGGCTTCACGTGGACAGGCTAGCCTCTCTTGGTCTCTTGTTTTCACTGCATTGCCTTTGGATGGTCTGCTTATCACACCAGTCACAAGAACAAGGTGCCTCTCTGTTTGTCTACAACTCTTTCACTTAATGGATTGATATAATAAGATTTTGTGTAGCATCTTCTGAATAATTTCTACCAGACACTAGGGATGCAAAGATGGTTAACACACAGCATAGTCTTCCAGGACTTTATTGGCTGATGAGTAACAGCAGACACAGAAACTTCAAGATGCAAGCATGATTCATGCAATAGCAGAGTACAATCAGGACACAACATGAATTTAAAAACTGGGGAAGAGGTCTGGTTTCCCAGAAGGTGAAGATAGGACGCTGGTGGTACATGCTGAAAGCTCTGTGATCAGTGATCCAGATCCTAGGGGCAAGAGGATAAAATGCACATGGCAGGGAGAGATATACCATATCATACCTATGAAAAGTCACAACACAAAGTGTCACAGAGAAAATTAAGTTCACTTAAAATACAAAGGCACTGATTTCTTGAAGCAGCATTCATTTTACAATGTAAGTACCAGAAGAATTAAGAGAATAAAATGGGCATAGTTTGGAACACCCAGCTAGTTGCTACAAAATCTCATGAGCACAGCTGGTGAGCATTCTCCTTCCAATGAAAGCAGAAGCCAAGAGCCAAATGAAATCTCGAGGTCATTATCAGCACAAACAAACTAAATTGTCAGGAAATCTTTGAAAGAGAAGAATTGTGGCAAAGGCGGCCTTCAGAGGCCTTTATTGAAGGGGGAGGGATCCCTTCTGGATAGTTCTTGTTGTGGTATGGATTAGTGTTTGACCCTGTTCATGCCAACATTAGCCAACACTTCAGAGCCTGGCTGTCCTCACTGGGACATCATGTTTTCCTCTGTTGATGCCGCCACCACTAATGGAAGGAAGATTTGGACAAAAAATGATCACAGCATCCATTTTTCCTGACCCATAGCTAAAACCCCAAGCCTGGCTCACCGGAACAACCAGGCTTCCTCCTTGTCCACCCTCCCCCTGCTGCTCACAATCAGATGAGCAAGATTGCTCCAGGACAAAGGGGACAAAGAACATCCACAGTAAGGATTTTACTCCAGAATTTTCCTCTTTTCACATTTGAAAAGATGTCAGCTAGAACCCTGTCATCTGCCCCCAAACAGTGCTCAAACAAAGAGAGGACAGTTGATTGACAACTGTCATTCAGGTCCATAGTAGCCAGGCACTCTCCATGACCAATTGGATGTTGCTAAACCTTTTCATATAAAAACAAACAAACAAACAAACAAAAAACATGATTCCTGCACACACAATGCATTCTGGGAATTAAATTGCCTAGCTAAAGTTTTAAAAATTTGTCTATTACTACCAAACACAATGATCAAAAATTACATCTTCTATATGGACATATGTTCAGGGCAAAAAACAAAAATCAATAGTAATAAAATGCCAGTAAGTAACCTTGACTCATTGCTAACATCGAAAGTGTAGATTCCATCATATAACAAAGTTATACCTGTATATAAATAGCCCACTGTAATACACAGCTCTTTCTCTAGATTAATAAAAGTAAATTTATTTATGTATACATATTTTTGTTCCCAGACTTATAAACACTTTTTATAGTATTATGACCTTAAAAAAAAAGTCAGCAGACACTTCCTGCTCTATTTTTGAAAATGCTCCATTGAACTCAGAAAGCTGAGCTGCAGTTCAACAATAGATTTATAACATAAATAGGATAATTCACACTCAGATGTTTAAGTTTTTGTTTTCCAAGCTCTACTGACTGGTGAGTCTGGAGGATGAATTCCAACCCTAGTTGACACTAACAGAAGGGAGAATCATATTTGTGTATTTAGGGACACTAGTCCTTATTTTTTATACTCATTTTAACTTTTAGAAAATGCTTTTTCAAGCTATAGCAAAATAATGATAATAATTAATAATAACAACTCAAAAATCGAGCACCCTGTTATAGTCTTTGTCCAAACATCACTCTGAACAGAAGGAATGCACCAGATTAAGACACACAATTTAGATATTTCCAGGGGGGTGGTCACGCCTTTTCATTTCCTCTGCCTTTGTTACTTGGGGATTTTCTATCTAAAATGAATGTAATACATGAATGCAAATAAATGCCGAAATGTTCACCTGTAAATTTCACCTGTAAACTCAGCCCACCCTTAGGTTACCACTAGGCAGGCTAATTAAATAGTTTAATTCCAGCACATGAAGAAGTTACTTGTTAATTAAGTACAAAAATGATAGATGCAAAAGATTCTGCTGGGCACAACATTGACCTGAAGAGAGAACCTGCCTGCTAACCCTGAGAACTCTAGCACCATGGTATTATCAGCCCTCCATTAATACCATTAACCACTAATCAACCAGACAAAGTGACATATCGTAATAACGATTGCCACCACTCTTTCAGAATTTACAGCTCCGGGAACAGATCTGAAAGTGATGTATACCACCTTTCAGGCAACCCCCACCACAGCCTGGAGAAGTGAAGCTATTTTCATTTCAGAAAAGCTGGCTCACATATCCTGAGTTGAAAGCTGACAGGTTGGTGTAGTCTAGTCACATACCCAGGAGCCAGCTGTTCCTTGCTGCATCTAGTCTGTGTGGTCCCATTGGCATGCACCCCTGGACCTGGTGTCTCTCTGTAGTCTAGTCTTCTACCACCAACCCTGATGGTCATTTAGTGTTGATTTCAGAAGGCCTCCCTTGGGGTTCATGCAGCCAAAAGCGTATGGCTGCCTTTGTCTGCCACACACACAGAGAAGAGAAGGCACTGTGAGACCAGCACTACTGTCCACTTATCTGCACTCATAGGGAGGGGACATTACAAACACTTGGAACAGTATCAAAACTCTCCTCTCAGCCTGCCAGGGACTGGGAAGAAGATCCTTATACCCTGGGTGGGAGATAAAGGGTGAAAATGGAGAAAACCAAAGGAAAGAACAAGACCTTACATAGGAAGGATCGGGCAGCAAAAGTTTAACATTGTCTACAGCACCAAATACATGTTCCTCAACCAACAGAATTGTAAAAAAAAAAAAAAAAAAATCAAAACAATCACAAAAAATTTATATTAGAAATTTGCCAACTTGATTTTTGTTGTTATTGTTGTTTTTTAATAAGAACTGTTTTCCTTCGGAGATCATTTCTGTTTGACTTTGGTTTGCAAAAGTCTTTGGTTAACTCAAAAATATAAAAGCTGTATGTTCTTTCCAATACCTAGATCCTAGCCTTTAATATACATATGTGATGTTTATAAATGGGAGTGGATGTGGGTTAAGGCACACCAAACCGGAAATGGTTTTGTACACACACATACACACACACACACACACACACACAAACACACACGCATTAATAATCAAAAAGAGGTTATTAACTTGAGAGGGAGGACGTGGAAAGGGTTTAAGGGAAGGCACCTGGGGAGGTATGAAGGGAGGGGGAAAGTGATATAACTCTATTTCAACTAAAAATGTATTTGTAAAATCAATAAATGAGGGTGAACAGAGATGCTGAGGGAGAGGAAGAAGCAGAGCTGTATATGGGCGATGGGAACAGGGAAGAAGAGGAAAAATGAGAATCAAATAGAACAAAAGTCATTTTTAAATGCCATAATGATACCTAGGACTTCGTGTGCCACTAAAGATAAATTATTTCTAAAGCTATTTGATTGATGAGGATGGCCAGTGGCACTGGTTTTATTCTATTCTGCTTTCAAAGTCCCTCGTGACAATGCTGTATTTATCAGGGAAAAAAAGCTGCTACCTCCTTAAATAAATTGGAAAAATCCAAAGATAACTACATTAGCTACTGTTTGCTGCTACCCCACAATGGATAGCCTCGGCCAAGCTCTGGTATCTGCCATCATGCCCCAGATTAGACCATGAAACCCATATCAGAACATCAAAATCTCATTAAGGGTCCACTTCTGCTTCACACTACAGGACACTTCAACCACAGAATTTTCCTTTTCTCCTTTTGAAATTATTTCTATCCATGTGAGCAGTTTTAGGGGCTTTATGTCCCTAAACTGGAAGACCTTGACACAGAGGTGAAAGCCCTGGGCATGAGCAAAAAGATCTGCCTACAAATGCAGTCTCTGCTGGGCCTGAACAATAAGCCCATGTCTCTCAACCAATTTTCCTACTTCTCAGGAAAGCAAGCTGGAGGATCTTTAAAGGCCATATATTGATCTTACCTTTTATTTGATCCCATCAACTTTTGTTCTTCCAACCAAACCAATTAATTTCAACTTCTCCCAAAGGATGGCATGAGAGAACATTAGTCATTGGAGCCAGGTCTCCTTGCAAGCTTACAATGATGGCCCTTCCAAACATTTCCTCTGCGTGTAGGGTACCACCACAGAGGAAGCTGTGGCTTGCGTTTCATTATGTGACATCTACACAAGGAAAAAAACATACAGTGTCCACCAGTGCACACAGTGTGCAAGAAAGAGTCTTAAACATTGGGAGACAGGCAAATCCATTTGATTGCAAAGATGACTGTAAGAACCAGGCAGATCTTATCAATAGGGGAGCACACAGGAGCCAAGAGGAAGTGGTGAACTGGGAAGATGATGTCTCACCTACAGGCATTTGGATTTAAGTATTTACACAACTCAATACCAGTCACATCAAAAAAGAATGTCTGTGGGACCAGCTTCCCTCTTCTATTTTTCCCATCAGGCCCCTTCTCCTGGACTTCATTGGCTCTCAATAGTGCTATCAAACTATTAATTCTGTCAGAGGTTAATCTATTGACAGAGTCAGAGCCCTCGGGGTGCAATCCCTTCTCAATGATTGGATCAACTGGCTTGGTGTCAATCAAGCCTTCCACACTTGAGCCTTTGGGAGCATATTTCATATACAAATCTAGCAGCAGGCTGCATGAGAGCACCAGCAGGAAGGCTTCACAGAGGGCAGCATCATAAGAAGCCCTGCTCCCTCTGAGACCATCATACAACGCAAAATCCCACAGCCAGCCCCACAACACTACCATGTGTTCGAGGGGAGTCAGAAGTGAGACATTATGAGGAAGCATTAAGCAATGTGCTGAACTCTGAACAGCCAATAACCAGTCACCAGCTCAGCTGTGAGACTAGCTCAAAGGAGATAGGGTGCAGGGGAAAGGTGGTTAGGAGATGCCACAAGGTGAACACCAATTCCTTTGTGGAGGGTTGAAAGGAAAAGGCTTTGGTACTTAGTATTCAGTGACAGGTGAGTCCTGGAGACAGGGTCTACAGTACAAAGGGCTTAACCCTTTAGGAGCCTTCACCAGAAGCTCTGCTATACTATGTAATGCACAAGTTAACCTCCCCGTTTCTATGATGACACTCCAACTTAAGTGACCACAACTTTTCAAAGAGGACATCAATATGACAAGGTACAGTGATGAAGGGAGACTTGGCCAGGCTTTCATCTGTGTCCAGCTCTCTCCTGCGCCCTGTAGAGTGACATCCTGTCTCAGCATCTGGAGCCACAGATGCAAAGCCAAAGCCCAATGGGCACCAAAGAGCAAACGCAGGTGGACAAGGGTTCTTTTATGCTTAGAGAGCTTCAAAAGAACAAAGGCCTGGGAACTCAGGCCAGCTACCTGCTGGAGGAAGCTGGCCTCTGGGAAGTTGTGGAAGAAAGGGACAACAAGTCACAAGATGGTGAGAGGGCTCACTGTGCAGCAACGTCCTGAGAGAATGACTGACAGGTGGTTGCCTCAGAGGACATGTGAGGTGAGCAGTTAGATCATCCTACGCTGGCTTCTTTATAGCAGCAAAGTGGGCAATTCCAGGTCTGTCTGTTTCCTGCCCTTTAATTATAGCTGTTGAAATCCTTCACTGTTCTCTTAGGAATTTGGCTACCTATCCCTCCTTCAGAAGCCTTAGGGAACATTTCATCTAGCCACACACAAAAGCTGCAACGCCAGGCAGCATAGGCTCTCTCCTGTTCTGTTAGTAGTGGGCGTTGCTTTTGATGGTGGGTAGGGTTTTTAATGTTATTATTAAATAAACCCTTGCCAAATATGCTCTGCTGAAGAATCTTCTGTGGCAAACAGATGGAGGGAACTAAACTGAAATGCAAATCATAACATTATAATGACTTCTTAATTTCAAAAATTATGGATTCGACATCCCAGGAGGGACCAGGATAGACTGCACCAACAGCTGTGGAAGGGACGTCAGAAGCTGAGGTGATGCCAGCCAGGGGAGGCCAAGGAGCTCCAGAAAGCACAAAGGACTTCTCTCATCTTTGAACATGGCATAGTAAGTTCCTGCGCATGTCCAAGTCCAAAGTCTTTATACAGGTAAGGGGAAGAAGCAGCGAGACTGGCAGGACCCCAGATGTGTCCACATAGGCCACACGGAGTATGAACTTCTAGAAACGTCTATTTAATACACTTTCTTCCCATTTTCTTTACTGCTCTACAGACAGGAATATGAGTCCACAGTTTGCACATGCCCCTGTTCAAATACAATTGCTCAGAGGTCAAACTCCCACAAGGCGTACTTAACACAGAGGTTTCCATATGTTTTCAAGTCTGGCCTTTCTTAAAACACACTACTCTAACAGACTGAACATTTAAGCATTTCTTATAGAAAATGATTACATTTTTCTCCCCAGCCTGTCTTTCCTACTGTTCATTTACCATTTTCTTTCCCTTGTCTTTTCCCAAATACAGAAGATACTTGGGGATTATTTCTGTCTTACCAATAAATTTCAATATTGCCCCTGTGAATAAAATTCAACATGCAAAATACACCTCACTCTCCCTATATCATTTGAACTTTTTAAATACAAAATCTCCTTAGGTATGACAATACCCATGTGCAGGCTTCCAATTAATAACACATTTAGAAATAAATCCAAGAAGTAATGTTGTCATCAGCATGGCCGTGTGTGCTGCTGCAGGGTCTCTGGCCTATGTCTTCTCAGAGAATTAACAGCTGTCCCCTTGGCAGACTGCACATGCTTTGAGCAGTGCTGGTCTTGGTAAGGCTGACTCAAATGAAACAGTTGGAAGTATTTGCAAATTTCTGCCAAGGGACCCCTTACTGCATGGGAACTCAGCAGGGGTTGCCCACTGAGATAGAATTGTGAAGTTGTTCTTCCTTTCTCCCTTTTAAGCCACTTCCTTCCTCTGCCTAACAGAACATCAGCAGAATTCCAATAGCAACGTGATAGGTTAGAACAAAGAAGTTCTTGGTCGGCTGTTGCTCACCTCCTCTTGGAGAAATTGATGGAACTCACTGGGGAGGAAACCAGCACAGAAGCACGTTATTAGCTTCTCTCCATGAGAAGAAGGTATAAACGGCCAAAACCGAGGCCAGTAATAGTAAGGACAATTGTGCTGACTGCCACACATGGAGAACAGGAGTCACTCAAGAGCTTTTGGTGTATTGCAGTTTGAAAAATAAGCAGTTCCCTCAACATCACACTATTCTGCAGGAAACAGAATGCAGTGCAAAGCGGTGCATCTCACAAACAATCCCAGACATTTTGCTGCAGAAACACCAACAGACCTCTCAACAGTTCTCCACCCACACCCTTATCCCCACCTAGGAGCACATGACACAGAAGGGTTCCAGGAGGAGTCAGGAAGGCCCTCAGAATACACTTGTTCACTCAAGACCTACCCTGGTTAACAGATTCAACACTCAAGAGCGTAGAGACAAACCAGAAAGTAACAGAACCTGGGAGCATTTGGACACAAACCAAGAACCCCAATATCTAAGCAGCAGCCATCTGCTTTCTTAGGCAATATGGTCCCTTAAAAGCCATCCATGTCTTTTTTTTCCAGAGCTGAGGACTGAACCCAGGGACTTGTGCTTGCTAGGCAAGCGCTCTACCACTGTTGGGGATTTAGCTCAGTGGTAGAGCGCTTGCCTAGCAAGCACAAGGCCCTGGGATCAGTCCTCAGGTCTGAATTTAAAAAAAAAAAAAAAAAAGCCATCCATGTCTTTACCCTGCTGTTCATTGTAGTCAGGTTGTGTGGTTCCCTCCTCCAAAGTCCACAGATCTAATGGGTTAGGAACATAGGAATATTGTAAGGGATGAGGGAACCAACTGGGCAGCCTGATGGTACAGTGTAGAAGAGGTTGGACAATCTAGAGGCTCCCAACAAGACCTTCCACTGAAAAAGATAAAATCATGTACAAATGTGGGAACATTGTCATATCATTCAATTGTGTCAGCTAAGCTGAAAGGACATTCCCTGGTGTTCCCTTTCCTGAGTAGTCATTTTGTTCCAGATTTGAGTGGACATCAAGAAGCTCTGCCTTCCACTTTGGAGTTCTGTTCAAGAGGCCAGAGCTGAGGGTTCCCACACGGTTGGCAGCCTGCCAACCCCAGGAAGTTTCCCAACGGCATGTGAACCCTCATCTCCTTAGTTTCCACAAACAGAGATAGGCAAGAATGAGGTGAACAACATTTAAGGGGCCACCAAACAATTTAAAACACAAAAACCTTTAACTGACAGGGACAGTGTGGGGTGAACTATACTGCAGCCTGAACCCAAAGAAGCATCAGTAGTCCTCACTCATGCGCTGAGAGAACCCTACCTCCCTTCAGCTTCTCTGAATCCTGAACACACAGGGATCTGCATCAAGGGCACCTGTTTGTCACCCTCAGCAGTGAATGGAGCAGGCGACAGACAGCCAAGGGTTGCAGCTTCTTTAGTAGGTACCAGTTCACCTGTGGGGCCAAGTGTGTCTAGATGCCCATCCATATCCAGCTATCCACCAGGCCCAGCCTTTGATTCAGTAAGAAGGTGCTGGCAGTACCGATGTCTTGAGTCCTAAAAATCACTTTGGTCTCCATAGTCTACACCATTTTTCTTCTCTGGCCTGCAGCAAAGCCACATAAGTTCTTTGTATTCATGATCACTTTTCACTAAAGAAATTTCTCACAAGCTTGAGCTATATAAAATAGGTATTCAAGGCAAACACTTACTGAGAATAAATAATAAAGGGATTTATTTTAAAATCATTCTTTAATATGCATATAATTTTATAATCTTTGAAAGATGGAAGCAAATTTTCACCCTAATGAGCTGTACATGCTTTACTTTTTCATAGAGAATTACATCTTGGCTGAGAATTTGATACTGGCCATAGTGCATCTTCAACATTTTTCAGAGCTGATTGATATTTTGATGTCATAATCATCTATGCTGAGACTGCTGCCTTATATTAATATGTAGTGCAAAATGACAGAAGTATGCTTAGGGCCACTTCAGAAACTGTTGAAAAGACTAATTCTCCCTCTCTGTCAGCAGGTGTTAATTATTTGCTATTCTTCACCTAGGGCTGGACACCCATGAGATATTCCCTCATCTATTCTGGGATTTCGACCAGTACTGGAATTGTCCCAGGTCTTGTTTAGGCAGCTATATTGCTGGGACTTCATGGATGCAACTTCCCTCTCACAGCTAAAAGGTACCATCTCAGAGCAACTTCCTGGTCTTCAGGCTCTCAAGATCCTTCTGCTTCCAATTTCTCAGCATACCCTGAACCTTGGGTACAAAAGTTATGTTGTAAATATATCAAGTGGGGCTGGGCACCCCATGGTTAGTTGTTCTCTGCATTTTGACTGATTGATGCTTTTGCAGTGGTCTCCATCTGCTGCTAGAAGAAGCTTCTCTGGTGACTGTTGAGAGCTACACTCACCTGTGGGCATAGTATAAATATGTACTCATTTTCTATTTACACGGTGAAAATTGATGGTAAACTTTGGAGACTTTAATTCTGTGATTAAACTACTACATTCCTGCAAGTGTGGACCGTCACATATGTGCAGTGAAAATACAATGATTAGTAATGAACAGCCATCTTGAATCTGAACTGAGGTTTTCCCACCATTTGCTTGTGTTTCACAGTGTGATAGCATATGAGGAGCAAAGTGTGTATGTTGTGTGTTCAGAAGCAAGGCTGCAGTGAATTCACACGATGCAACATAGTCAAGAACTGCCAGAAACACATCAGACCCTTTAGGAATCTGAAGCTGAATTAATTTTTAGCGCTATGCATTCAGAAACCATTTTACTCTTGCTAAATCTTCCTGATTGTTGCATTCAGCTATGCAACCCTAAGTAAGTTTTTTTTTTACATATTTGATAAGTGATAATTGTATAAATCTGTTGAGTGAATACAGAGTAGAGTATTTCAGGGGCCAAAAATGCAAGCTTCAGGACATGTTTCTGGTATTGTGCTCCCAAAAATATTGTGCAGGCTAATAAACTTATCTGGGGCCAGAGAACAAGACAGCCACAATATTAAACATGAGGATAGGCAGTGGTAGCACATGCCTTTAATCTTAGCATTCCAGAGACAGAAATACCTCTGGATCTCTGAGTTCAAGGCCACATTAGAAACATCCAGGCATGGTGACACTCACCTTTAATCCCAGGGAGTAACGGCAGAAAGTAGAAAGATATATAAGGCGTGAAGACCAGAAACTAGCAGCATTTGGCTGGTTAAATATTCAGGCTTTGGAGCAGCACAGTTCAGCTGAGATTCATTTGGATGAGGACTCAGAAGTTTGCAGTCTGAGGAAACAAGACCAGCTAAGGAACTGGCGAGGTGAGGAAGCTGTGGCTTGTTCTGCTTCGCTGATCTTCCAGCATTCACCCCAATAGCTGGCCTCAGGTTTGTTTTTATTAATAAGTACCTTTAAGATTCATGCTACACATGTTTACAGCTTTTTCTGCCTGTGAGCACCATCACATTCATGGGATCAAGATGTGCATTGGCAAATTCTTTCATTGAATACCAGAAGCTGTGCATGACATGGTCATGGAGCCAATGTCTACAACTGACAGAGAATATATCATGAAGATACTCTTGTCTACTGGTTCTCCTCCTGATCAGGTTTTATTTGTATTTTATCAACAATAAAGGCAAGGTGAGCATCCTCTGAAGAAACCATAGAATCTGTTACATATACTTGAGCTCCACAGACCTAAATCCCATTGGAGAAGCTGTTACCGTGTTTGAGAGCATTGGTTGCCAAGGACACATAAAATATACTTCAAGAGAAAAGAAATGATCATCTTTCTGGATCCTTGTAAACATCCTAGGTTGTGAAATTATGGGCCAGACTCTGATGCCTTTTAGTCTTACTACAAGTGGCTCTGGACCAGCTAACTTAGAAACTTGGGCATACGTCTGCTTCTTGAGGACCTTGGATTCTATTTGAATAAACCATGCCTTATAAAAGAAAAGGTCTTTGCTGCTGAGACCTGCAGAGACAATCTGGTATCCATTATGATGAAAATGGAGGTTATCATCTGTGATTTTGTAGCTGTCCACTGTATCACTCTGTAGCTGTTCTAGAGGGGAAGTTTCCAATGACAGTACTGATATTTTGTGCATTAACACTTTGCAGTTGAGGCTGTCTTATTCACTAGAGAATGTGGACCAGCATCCCCAACCTCCATCTAATAGGGACCCATAACAACACCCCCAGCTGTGATAACCAAAAATACCTACAGACATTACCACATGATCATAGTAGCAGATCTACTCCTGCCAAGAGCAACTCAGGGGCTGTGGTAGATATTAGGGTACAAAGTCAAAGTAAAGACAGATACATTGTCAGGTACTCAGAGTTCATAAGCAAAGAAAGAGGGACTGGACAGACAATGTCAGGTCAGAACTGCAAACAAGTAAATGCTCTATACCAAGCTTATCTTCAGATATACCACACGCCAGATAGAGTCAAAACAGACCAAGGGGACCAAGTCAGATTCAAATGAGGACAAACTGGAATACCAACTGGAAGCACACTTGG
The DNA here is from genome assembly GCF_903995425.1 of Onychomys torridus. Taxonomy (NCBI): domain Eukaryota; kingdom Metazoa; phylum Chordata; class Mammalia; order Rodentia; family Cricetidae; genus Onychomys; species Onychomys torridus. The sequence goes on along the minus strand of NC_050457.1, from coordinate 70,007,182 downwards.
GGTTGATTAGCTAGATATTAAGAATTTGGAGGCTAGGCAATGGTGGCACGCGCCTTTAATCCCAGCACTTGGGAGGCAGAGCCAGGTGGATTTCTGTGAGTTCGAGGCCAGCCTGGTTTATAGAGCGAGATCCAGGACAGGCACCAAAACTACACAGAGAAACCTTGTCTCAAAAAAACAAAACAAAACAAAACAAAACAAAATTTGGTAACATTGATTGAAGAATTTGAAGACTTTAGAAACATCAGTAATAATTAAAGGTAATAGAATTATTCTCAATCCCTGAAGTCAAAATTGATTACATTAGTTAGATATGGCTGTATCAAACCCCCAGAATCTTAGATAATAGGTCTTGTGACTTCTCTTGGGTCTATGGTTCCATGGCAATTCCGGTCCTGAATGGACTCACACATGCATCTGCAGTCAGCCAGCTACAGATCCAACGATTGCTCCAGGTATGGGACAAAATTTCCCGTGTGCTTAGGTAAATGGAATATGAGCTTCTGGTGTCTGTTGATCTGAACTGTTCCATTAAGAAGCAAAAACTATTTTGATTTACCACCACAGTATTATTCTAGGTAGACTGTCTACTCTAAGGCTCCCCCTATTACTACACTGTCAGAATGATCAGCAGCGCAGTCTTACTCAGCAACACAGATCTAGTCCTTTCAGTTGATAACCCTTGTTTAAGCATTGGCTTCAGAATGACTCTAACCCTTTCTAGGAGCCTGTCATAGGCCAAGAAGAATTATTTCTTTTATATTCTCTGTCACTTGCATTGTCCCTTTTTTGTTATTATATGAACCCCCTGCAATGCAAAAGACATGGAGTCACTTCCAAACTGGCATTCACTTTGACTCAGCCAATGTAATAGTGACAATAAAACAACTACCACTTATTGAGTGCCTGCTGTATAGTAGGTTTTATATCAGGATCTGCAAGTAGACAAATGCTTTAAAGCTTTGAAGTGGCTAGTTTTAGAGATAAACTGAAAAACTCAGTTTACCTAGCGACTATGCAAATAGTTACAGTATGAGGTATCTTCCAATCCATCAATGAATGAATGGTGTTGACAAAGATTATCACTAATAGCTGACTGTGATAGTTGTTTGGCTATGATGAATATATCACAAGGATAAAATCTAAGCAATACCCAAGCAAATATAGCAATTCATTCCAGCTAATATATGTGCTGGATTTGAACCCCCTAATCTGACCCAGAGCCCATACTGGTAATAAAAACACAATTGCCTCTGTAATGTTGAGTAATTTATGCTCAATGAAACTTTTATTTTTTGTTGTGGAATATTACTTTAACTATGTAAAGATGTGTTACATTTGTTTATGTTGCGGAATATTACTTTAGCCATGTAAAGGGGTATTGCATTTATTTATGCTACATTTGTCTAACTATGAAAAGATGTGTTACATTTATTTATGCTGCATTTGTTTAATTATGTAAAAGATGTGTTACTGTTTCACCTTGCCTGCCTAAGGCACCTGATTGGTCCAATAAAAAGTTGAATGGCCAATAGCTAGGCAGGAGAGGGATAGGCAGGGCTGGTGGGCAGAGAGAATAAATAGGAGGGGAAATCTAGGCTCAAGGAAGGGAGAAGAGAACAAGGGAGAAAGAGAGAGAGAGACACCTGGTGCCAGACAGACAGACAAGGAGTCAGGAGGGAAGTAGGACATACAAAATGAAAGAAAGGTTAAAAAAAAAAAAAAAAAAAAAAAAACCTAAGGCAAAATGTAGATGAAGAGAAACAGGTTAGATTGAGTTATAAGAGCTAGTGGGACAAGCCTAAGCTAAGGGCAAGCATTTATAACTAACAAGAAGTCTCCTTGTTATGATTTGGGAACTGACAGGCAGGACAGAGAAAGCTTGCTCCATTTTTCCACAATAATTATGACGTTAAGATTTTTTTTTAAGGAAGTTAAATACAAGTACAGCCATCTGGTTAAAAATAATACAAAATTTGTGATCACTTAGAAATTCAGAGACTGCCGACTTCGCTAACCCCAGAGACTGTTAATTTCCTTCACTCACTTTATGGAGCTACTACTGTAGGGAAAATAGAAATTATTTAATGTCATGGACTCGAGTCTCTGGCTATGATACACTGTGACCCTGAACATCGTTCTGGCTCTGGTCAAATAGCTTTCAGTGGCATGTGCTGTTGGGTTTGTGTGTTTAAGAGACTGAACTAGAATAGCATGTGTCAGAAGGAGACACATGCTAAAGCACAAGACACTGCTGTCTCCTGTATAGTGTGTTCAACTATCCCACCAAAAATGCAAATGCCTTGCTCATGGTAACAGGAACGGGTTGATAATTTCTAATTGACAAGGTGAACAAGTTGCACTGAACAGAAAAGCTGGAAGCAAGGAGAAAAATGCACTCTTGAAAATCAACCTTAGAGGTAAGTAGATAAAGGCTCATGAAAATAAAAAAGATATAGAGTTAATTTTCCAAATAAAATTAGCAAAGTACTCAATTTAATAATCTTTTATTCTTTAAAAATGTCATAGATTTATACAATATATTTTTTAATTCTATCCATCCATCATTATTCCTTCCATTTCCCTCTAGGATGCCTTGTCCCATCTCCCTTCCACCTCGATTCTTTTTAGTGCTTAGGAGAAGAAATGTCAATACAACTGCTAGCACCATAAAAAGTAGGTTTCTCATTGAGAAAGGGTGTTGAGAAAATTGAGAACAATGTCTACCATACTACAAACTTTAAAATGTGATTTCTAGGTTTTGGGCTGTTTCCTTCCATTAACACATGCATGGCAACACTAAAGGTGCTATTTGTACATGTCAATAAAAGTCAGAGTGTGTCCCAAACAGATCAAGCTATTCAATTGTCTCACTTATCCAGAGGGAGTCTGTGGGACCAGGATCTGTCCTTAGTGCATGGGCTGGCTGTTTGGAACCTTGGGCTTACACAGGGACACTTTGCTCAGTCTGGAAGGAGGTGACAGGACCTGCCTGTACTGAATCCACCAGGTTTAAATGAATCCCCAGGGGTGCCTTGATCCTGGAGGACATGGAAATGGAGGAGAGGGCCTGGGGGGAAGGTGGGGGTGGGGGCAGGAGGGGAGAGGACAGGGGAACCCATGGCTGATGTATAAAATTTAAAACACATAATAATAAAGAAAAAACGAAAAAAAAAGTCAGAGTGTGAAACAGACATGCACCTGTCACCAATGTCAAGAAGTACAATATTTCCACCCCCAAAAACCCACTAAAACTCCTCCCAACTACTTCCCCTAAGATTCTTCCCAAAGGGAACCTCACCACCTTCTCCTAACAGCTCAGAATAGTTTCTTATGTTTTAGTCTCATACATGTAGAAAATCTCACAGTATAGTATTCTTTGGGGACTGGCTTCTTTATTTTTTCATTGAACTCTACCTGTGATGTGTGCCACAGAAATTCACAGGTTTACAATACAGTCTACAATAAAATGATCTTTCCTACAACTGAGGGGCATTTGAGAAGCATTCATATTAGGATCGTATATATTTCTCATTGCAACATGGAGCCATCTCCATTAGAAGCAGCATCACTAAAGCATCAAATGTGATGTAGTTCCCTAGTGTGGAGACTGTCAAGAAGTTTCCCAAGTAAACAAACCAATTTCTGCTCCTCTATAGAGTGTAAAAGTCAGGGTTTCCTTTACTGCATACTGATTTTATTTTAACTGTGTAACATGTTTATCACACCATTAGCAAGTGACCACAGGCAGCTATGAGATACATTCTTTGACAGAACCCATTCAATGACTGCTAGGCGAATACTTCAGACTATTACAGCCATACAACCATACAAGTGCTACCGCTGAATGCACCTTACCTTTCAAAGAACATTGAATCTTTCTTCCTGCTGTCCCTGCAGCCTTCCAACCATAGCCTTTGACTATCTACAGTAGGTACAAGTCAGACTGGTCCAACACTGGTCACATGAGACTTCTCCATCTGCCACCTACATAGTAAACATGAATCCCATCCCTCCCTTGATAACCTTCCCTTGACAACCTGTCACTTATCTATGCATTGGTTATAACAGCAGCCATTTGTTTATCTACTCTGTGCTTGTCACCCAGCTAGCACTAGGGATGAACACTGTCCCCAAGGAGATGACAGCACATCGGGGGGAAAAAAGGTATGCCAATAAGCAGGGCTGTGAGCTCAGTAAGTATAGCAAGAAAGATTGAAGAAATAAGCATGTATCCACAGTCATAAAAATGGAGAGGTCAGTTTGTTTGTGAAGAGAAAGCAATGGACAGAACTTTGAGCTGACCCATGAAAGATGGCTGGCGGCATTCCAGGAAAGGAGTAAAGAACTGGGAGTTTCACAAGGCTACACTGGTGGGGGCTGAAAGATGGCCCTGCTGCCCTGGGCCAACCACAAACAGACAGAGCAAAGTTGGATAATCCAAAGAGATCACAGGCCTGACGCCAAAGCACTGAGCCTTCCACTCCCCACCTGCCCCATAACCTCCATAATCTACAAAACCTCCCTCCCAGGCAAGGGGTGTATCCACACATGCACTTTCTCCCTCCTGCCTTTGTGTGGAAACACCCTTGTCCATGTTTCCCTCTGCCATTCAACCTCAGGGAACGCCCACAAGAACTGCCTGGCTGCGGATGTCCCTAAACTGTCCTTTCTTCTTCTTCCCCAAGTTCAACAGAGAAAGCCTTTGCTATCACAAAGTGTGAATTCAAAAAACATTATTTAATCTGGCCTACATTTCCTCTGTCAGGTCACTTCCCCAAAGCCCAAAGGCTCGAAGTTCTCTGTTAATTTTAAAACTTCCATGAAATTGGAAAAGACTTCTATTATTCTGAACTTCCCACAGTCGGCCAAACCATGTTAAAAATTAATCAGTCCATAAGCACGCATTGAGATGCTCATGCCTGAAGCATACAGATTGAAGGCAGAGCATTTCACTAGCTAGAAGTAGAGCTTAAGTAATGATGAGAAAGTGACACATGTAGACACCTGGAGGCATCCCAACTTGGGAACACAATGGCTGTGATAGCTAAGTGGCTCATAAAGAACAACCTTCCTCCAAACTATATGTAAAACAAAAACCTTTAAAATGTAAAGTCCTATAAACTTGGTATCAGGTACCATAAGCAACATGCTGAAATCATCAATAATGATAAAAAGTCAGATAATTTGAGTTTTGAGAAAGAATAGGCTGGATGTGCTCTCCAGTTGTTTTTGAGGGCAGATGAAAATCTAAAGTCACCAGTGAAGTCTTTTTCATCTACAACCACTGATTTACTAAACCAAGTGAACAACAATCTATAAACATGTATATTGATACCCAGAGATGAGTGTAGTCTTCACCCCTCAACAAGGAAACTTCTCTGCAACAAAAGGAGACCACTACAAAAACCAAAACCAATCAACAGGCAGAGCTGTAGAGCTCAGTCCCAATGGGCACATTCTACAAAACACTCCTCAACTAAGGCTCAGGGAACACTGTGGAAGAGGGGATGGGAAGACAGTAAAACCCAGAGGACCGCAGACTTCGCTGTGAGAGTGTGTTTCCTACTGACAGCAGAAACTACATCCATGAAGTCTCACCAACATGACTGCCCAAACATGAGCTGAACAAGGCTGACACCAATGGACATGCCAAAGCAGATGGGGAAAAGCCTGTGAGGCCTCAGCCCAACACAAAGAACTGTAGGTAACTGAGGAAAGCTGGAAACAGGAGAGGTGGTTTTCCAGGGAGAGTATATCAATTGGCTATCCAGTGCTTAAATAGTCAGCTCTGAAAAAATACATACATGTAACATTACAGGGATCAAATAGGGTATGTGTGTGTGTGTGTGTGTGTGTGTGTGTGTGTGTGTGTGTGTGTGTGTGTTTATTTTATATATATATATATGCATGCAATAACAATTAATGAAAAAAGAAGCCATGAATTTGAAGGAGAGCAGGGGGTATATGGGAGGGTTTGGAAAGAGGAAAGGGAAATGTTGCAATTAAATTATAATCTCAAAAAAACAACTGAAGTTTTTACTAGATTATAAGGGACAGGGATATCCCAAAACCTAATGCCCACATCTCACTGACCTGCTCTTACACGTTCATGAGAGGGATTCCAGGAAGCTCAACTTTGGCCAAGAGAATCAAATTCAGGACTGAGCACTGTACCCCACAAGGAAAACAAGGCTTCCATTTTGAGTTAAGCCATAGAGTTTACAGCTTGAATTAGGGCATCACATTGAGGCTTCTTGCTCAATGGTTTTCACTAGAGTGTGGGGAACTGCATAAATAAATTTACACTTTTACATTATCAAATATGGATTCTGACTTTGCAGTATGCAGCAGATTTTCCTGAGTAAACACATGTAAAGGAGCATTAGGAGATTAATAAGAGATGAAGATCCCTCCAGTGGGACTGGAGGAAGTAGAAGTAGACATGGTGTGATAATATTTTATTTGTGCTGAAATGTGGTGATATTGTATTTGTGCTTTAATAAATAAAGTTTGCCTGGAGATCAGAGGAAATGCAAGCCATCTTATGTAAACAAAGAAGTCAGGCTGTGGGAGCAAAGGCCCTTAATCCTATCACTTAGCAGACAGGATCTCTGTGTGTTCAAGGCCACACTAGGGAACAGAGCCAAGAGTGGTGATATATGCCTTTAATCCCAGTACCAACCATAGAGTTCTGGAGGCCTGTACAGATAGGAAATGACAGAGCTGGCCAGGAAGAGGAAGTGATGTAGCTAGACAGAGAGCAAATCAGACGGCAGAACAGCAAGGCGTATAAGCCTGGGTAGACAGGAAGTCATGCTCTTTGGAAGCTGCAGAGTTGGTGAGGTGAGGATATCTCATGGTTTGTCCTATTCCTCTGATCATCCTCTTGGACTTTAACCCAAATTTCTGGCTCTGTGTTTTTTTTATTTATTAAGACCATTTAGAAATTTGTCTACAACATGGGATCATCAAAATTTGGAAAGGGATTAACCAGGCTGATGGAGGACTGTTGTTATTTCCTGTTTCTGTAATAAAACACTCCAACCAAAAACAAGGGAAGAAAAGACATCATTTGGATTATATTTCGAGGTTACAGTCCATCATTTAAAGAAATCAGGGCAGGAACTTAAGCAGAGACTTAAAGCAAAATTATAGAGGAATGCTACTTGCTAGTTTGCTCACAGGCTCATACTAGCTGGAACCTCCTATACCAATTAACAGTCAAGACAATCCCCCACAGAATATCCACAGGTCAAACTTCTCAAGGCACGCTCTTCCTTCTCTGGTTACCCTAGATTATATCAAGTTGACAGTCAGAGCTCACTAGGACAAAACAGTACAACTCTACAGTCTCTATTAGAAACATAAATAGCAGTTGTTTATATTCCTGACAAAGTACAATGGGGGAGGACTGGTCTTGTGGGGAGAGAAGGGATCAGCTTCCAAGCAAAAAGAAGGTGTAGTTGAAAAAGCCAAACAGCAATGTCAAGTTGCCCGCATGAGGTTGAGAGAAGTCAAAGGTTCAAATTTGCCAGGTCACTGGGAGTAAAAGATAACAAAGTGTGGGTATGCATAGGATAGAGATAGGCAGTATAGGTAACCTAGACTCAGAAATCCTACAGGTTCACAACCATGCTGAGTTGAACACACCTTCAGAGGAACTAGGGAATGCAGAGTACAAAGACATTGGAGTCTTTGTGTCTTTCCCAAATCAAGTGGTATGCACTCAATTTAAGAGTACAAAGCTCTAACTATTCTACAATCTCCAACTCAAACGTTTCATCATGGTACCTCCTGGTTCAAAGATTTAATCTCCAGGATTCCCCCAAACCAGAGCCTGTAGGGATCCCATAACCCACATAACATCAAAGAGTCCAATAACTCCAGAAGATCCCCTCTCTGGTATGGTTTTCTGGTCCCTTATCATCTTTCCACACTCAACACAACAGCTTCCTCCCTGCCTTTCAAACTCCATTACACATCCCATTAGAGTGTTCATGTTGCTGTCCCACAGTGATAAAGAATACAGCACAGTATCCTCGAAGGCATCATTTTAGAGTCTCTCTTAGTGACAAAGAAGAACACAACCCCACAAAGAGTGGTGTTTGAAGCATGAGAGAGCCATGGGAAAGAATCATTTTCAGTCGGCTTTTCCTTCACTCCTCTTATTCTTTGAGTATTTAAGCGGATAGCTTGGTGAGATTTATTGGTCATCATTTTGTGGGTTGCCGTGCCCTATTTGATCATAAGTCAGCCTTAACAGAGACTACAAGGCTCAGGTTCAGGGTAGTAGCTGAACTGCAGCCAAACTTCATGAGACATTTATGTGGAATTCTGCTCTTCCACGTGGACTCCTCTCTGAGAGGCAACAACCTAAGGCCTCCTTCTAGCATGCTTCTCAGAGCTTACTTTGGGGATGTCAAGATGCATGTGGATGCCAGTGAACAATATCAGATGTCATTCTTCAGATAATATTCACTTTAAAAATGTTGAAACAAGGTCTCTTACTGGCCTGGAAATCACTGACCTGATTAGGCTGGCTAACTGGTAGGCCCTAGGGTTCTTCCTATCTCTGCCTCCCATGTTATAACAAGTATACATCACCATGCTCTGCTGAGCACATGTACAGAAGTGAAAATATATTCACAAACATTCACACAAGTGTGTGTGTGTGTGTGTGTGTGTGTGTGTGTACATTAAAATAATGCACACTATGGTATATTTTGCCACCACTAAAACTTATATTGAAACATAACCCCAAACTCACCATCACAGGGAGGTGGGACTTAATGAGAGATACTTAGTTCCCAAGGACTTTGCCCTCACAAATGAATCAGTGTCACTCTTAAAAAGGGCACAGAGAAGTACATTGCAGTGGGTAGCTGTTCCAGCTTTGACCTGGAAGTACTACTCCCAGTGAGGCTTCTGGTAATTGTCATGCCTACCTATGGACTGCCCCTGAGGTGGGGCCAAGATGGGAGCCCTTAAGATTCAAGATCTAGATGTGCTGTCTCTTTTGGTTCCTGGTGATCCTGGATGTTGGATGGTAGACCAAGCAGAGTTCTCCAGAGAACACCACTGGACTGCACTTCACCTCTCCCAGATCTTATAACCTATCCCTTTACTTGTTGTAAGTAAAACCCTCAAATAAACCTCCTTTTAACTATGTGGAGTTGTCTTAATACTTCCACCAATAGTGTATTATTCTGTTTTACTCTTTATTCGTTTGAGGCCAGTATTGACGCTGTTTGTCCATTTCCCTGTAACCGTGTGAGGACACAGCAACAAGCCAGTTCCATGACTTCAGACTCTCCAGCATCCAGAACTATGGAAGAATAGAATTTTGTTCTTTATCAGTCTGTGATACATTGTTATAGAAGATGAGAACAATGGAATATTAAGCATGTAGTTTTGAATATGTGGGTCTTCACTGAGCTATTTCAAGTTCCCTGAGATGCCAAAGTATAACCAAGCCTGAGAACCTGCAATCTAGGCCAGATGCTTAGCACACATCCCAGAATCTCTTCACTTGGCACCCCTCCACTGTTCCACATCTAGAATTGTCTGAAGAAAATACTTTTCTCTGCTGACTCTTTCTGTTTAAACTTCCCCCAACTGACTGGACTGACAAAAGTGAGAAGGTACAAGACTTACCATGAAAAAAAGCAATCCTACTCAAGAAGACTAGAGCACACTGCTGATCCTTCAATTCTCAGTTGATAATGGACAAAATTATCACATTTCTAGGAGCAAATGAGATATACCTGACTATTGGTTATACTCCAGCAAAGACCACGTGACCCACAAAGGAACCACCTGGACATGTCTAAGAAACAAGTGATCTCCATGATCTAACCTGACCAATTCAATCACCTTTGGGAATGAGTTCTTGGACAGTCATTATACACAACCAGAGTTAAAAGCCACTGACTCCAAACCTGGGGAAGACCATACATGCACAGCCATCTTGCTTGGTGTCTGGATGATGCTTTGGTTGTCCCAGCTTTCCATTTTGTGTCTCCCTCTATCCGTCAATAGGTCCCTGTATTTTGTCTAAATCTTTCAGTCTTTCTGATCACCTCAAGTCCCAACTCAGGTCCTTATCTTTAAACTCCACAGCCTAGATGACTGTTGGCTCTGATACAGTAACTTCTTAGAGGTTCAAGTTCAGGATCCTACAATGTCTTACAGACATTAGCAAGATGGCCAGACAGAGTTAACTTATTATTTCCCTCTATTCTCTCCACAAATAAAAAAGTACTACAATAATTATTATATTCCAACTGTAGTAACTGAGTAAGCTGGAGAGTATCAAGGAAATGGTGAACTTACCATAGCACATAAATATCCAAAATATCACCACAGAGAAGAAAGCAAGCCATCTGCTATTCCTACACTGTCTCAGCTGTCTACATCATCTTGGAGTGAAGCAGCTGAAACCCTGAATGGTCCCCATCCTAGTAAGGGGTTCTATTACTGTGATGAAATATGATCAAAAGCTACTTGGGGAAGAAAGGGATTATTTGGTTTATGCTTCCAAATCACTGTTCATCATTGAAGGAAATCAGAACAGGAATTCAATCAGGGCTGGAACCTGGAGATAGGAGCTGATGCAGAGGCCATAGAGGAGTATATGCTCCTCACTGGCTTGCTCCTCATGGCTTGTTCAGACAGCTTTGTTACAAAATCCAGGACCACCACCCCTGGGATGGCATCATCCACAAGGGGCTGAGTCCTCCCCATCAATCACTAATTAAGAAAATGCCCTATAGCTAGATCTTATGAAAGCATTTTTCTCAGTTGAAATTCTCTCTTTTCAGATGACTCAAGCTTGCATCAAGTTGACATAAGACTATTCAGTACAGTTGCTACTGCCACTGCAGATAATAATATATAGATTTTCATATCCTTCACATGCCTTAAAGTTTGGAGAATTGTCCTGTGTTCATGTTTCTATCTTCCTATATTATACAGTCATGTTACACATTCCCCTCTACAATGGTCCAAACTAGCATGACTCAGTGGCAGCTAAAACCAAAATCCCTCTGGCATGTGTCCATCCTTGAGAGCTAGTAGCCATGTTCTTGAGCTTCTGTCTTTACTTCACCATGTTTACCCATGTAACCAAAGCACAGTGACCCTGGCTACATTGATGCAACAGAAATAATCTTCCAAATATATGGCTGTGATTAATCTTTTGGGGAATCAGATATCACAGAGCAGAGGCCAACACATAACTGACAGCCAAGCTCATCCATGTGTCTCTTACATGTAAGCCAACAAGTATCAGTTCCGTCCCATCAGGAAGTATAATACACCACTGGCTAGGCACCTTCACATTCCTAAGCCCAGGTTAACTGTCAGTTAGCTAGTATCCTCAACACACACACACACATACATACACACACACACACACCATGTCGCTGCAATCATGTATGCCTGCCACCTAGACCAATGACCCAACTGACAATACCACTGATGATCATATTTGAAGAGTGTCAACAAATACCACACTAACTGAGTCCATAGAGAATCAAAGTAGACACACAACAGCCAGCCTAGATGCTAGTATCCATTAACAAGAACGTGCTTCCTTCTGAAGAACTGAAATTGGAAAGGACAACTTTAAATAGACGGGTCATGATGTAGACACATGACACTGCCGTGGAAACACAATAATTCTTCAGTGACAGGTGTTAAAGAAAAAGACATTTGGGAAGTGTCTGAAAATGATTTAATAGACAAAAAGTCAATAATGGACAAGAGAATATAAAATTATAATGAAAATAATTTATGCTGACAAAATTTATCAAAGAGATAATCTTAAAAGAACAAAACAGAAATATTTCTTCTTGGAAATCCAGTGAATAAAATAAAAAACAGAACCTGATCCTCACATCACATCAAGCAGAAGAAATAATTTCTAAACTTGAAGACATAGCTCACAAATTAAGTCAGTGAGAGAAAATAAGATAGAAAAAAATGACAAAAATAAACAATTCTGGTGGGATTCCTGAAAATAACTAAGCAAACAAATATTCACATTATTTGAGTTCTAGAAAGAGAAGTAACCACAAATGGCACAGAATTCATATTAAATTAAAAATACCTGGAAATTTCCTAAGTCTTCAGAAAGTGAGAGAGACAGGGAGATGGACAAAACTTTAAAACAAACAAGACAAGAACAAGTTATCTGTGTTTGCAGATTGTGTGATATCATAAAAGGGAGCCCAAACGTTATGCCGGAAAACTAGGAGCTAGCCAACAACATGATCAAGTGGCAGAAACATAATCAACTTACAAAATCATTAGTTTTTTTTTTTTTCATTTACATTGTTTTATTTGGAAATGTTTACTACAGTACCGTGAAACTAAACTCCAGAGACAGTGGCTGTCATTAGCTTAGCATCATCAGTTTATTATAAAAGGAGGCATGGAAATTGTTTACATGAAGTAGAATTCAGACCTTCAGCGGAATGGGCAGCTTCATGTGACACCATTTCAACAGTGAATTCCGTCCACATACTAACCAAGAATGTCACCATCTCTAAGTAAGAAACAATCCTTGTCGTCTAGAACTATTTTGGTGCCTCCATACTCTGGGAGAAGAACTTTGTCTCCGACTATCACGCTGACTGGCTGAATCTCTCCACCCTTTCCTTTGGCGCCTGATCCCACAGCCACTACTGTCCCATGCAATACTTTTCCTTGAGGCTTTTCCAGCATAATGTCACCTTTGGTCACGGTTTCAAGCAGTACTCTGTCAAAGAGCGGGAGAAACTTTCTGACAGCTTGTCCAGCCGTGACTCCTGCCAACCAGCTCCGACTCTGCGCTCGCAGCCGCCGCTGCAAGGACAGTCATCATTAGATTTTTATATTCCATCAACAAACACTCGGAGAAAGAGATCGTGGACACACTCCCATTCACAAAATCTTCAAAGAAAATAAAATATCTGGGAGGAAACTTAGACAAGGAGGTAAAGGACCTTTATAATGAAAATTTTAAATCTCTGAAGAAAGAGACAGGGACAGACACTAGAAAGTGGGAGGAAACCCCATGCTCACAGATTGGTAGGATTAATTCTGGGAAAAGTACCAGTTTGCTAAAAGCCATTTACAGATTCAGTGCAATCCTAACCAAAGTTCCCATCTTATTCTTCACAGAAATAGAAAAAATATCCTAAAATTTATATGGAGCCACAAAAGACCCCAGATAGCCAAAACAACACTAAACAAGAATGATGTTCATGGGGTTACCATTCTACATCCTAAGATCTATTACAGAGCCATGGTGATATAAAAATATATATATAAAAAATATTGGCTCAAAATAGACATGTAGACCAAAAGCATAGACTCAAACATGAGTACATATAACTCCAGCTATCTAATATTTGACAAAGATGTCTGAAACACATCCTAGAGAAAAGACGCCATAGTCAACACCTGATGCTAGGAAAACTAGATGTCCACACACAGAAGAATAAAATTAGACTCATATCGATTTTTGCACAAAAATACCTTGAACAACTATAAGTTAACTGAAAACCTCAATGTGAAATCTGAAAAAAGCTTCAACAAAAAAACCTGAAATTGCTAGAAGAAAACACAGGCAGTACCATACATGGTAGAGGTGTAGGAAGGACTTCCTGAATAAGATTCCACTGGCCCAAGAATTCAGATCAAGAATTGATAAGGGAAACCTCATAAAACTGAAAAGCTTCTGCACAGTTAAGGGAACAATCACCTGGATAAAGAGGAAGCCAACAGAATGGAAGTACCCAGCCGTACATCAGCCAGAGGACTAACGTCCAGAATAGATTTTCAAAAAAGGAAAAAAATCCCATTCTATAAATAGGTCATGGACCTGAACATGGAGTTCTCAAAGAAGAAATGAAAGTAGCTAAGAAAAATCATAGAAAATATTAATTATCCTTAGCAATTGTGGTAACAATAATAAAAACATCTGTGAGATATCATCTTCTTCCAGCTATCATGGCCAAGATCAACAAAACAACCAACAAGAAATACTAGCAAGAATATGAGGAAAGGAGAGTCACTGCTGGGTTCAAAAAAACAGCTACAGCCACTCTGGGTGTAAGTGTGAAGGATTCTCACAAAGCTAAAAATAAATCTATCATATGACTCAGCTATACCACTATTTCTCATATGCCCAAAGGACTCAACAATCTAGTCCACAGCTACTTGTTCATAATAGCTAATAAATGGGAAAAACAAAAACTAAATGCCCTTCAATTGATTAATGGGTAATGAAATTACTAGAGGAAAACACAGAAAGAAATAACTGAGGATACTGGTCTTAGTAAAACATGTTTTCATATAGTCCTATAGTCACAGATTACAAAAACAAAAGTTGTTGGTATTATACAAAATCACAAAAAAATTGCACAACAGAGTAAATAATATAATTAATAGAAAATTTAGAGAGTAGCAAAAACTACATATTTATCAACACATGGGAATTAATATCTAGACCACACAACTGAATAGTAAATAAATTAATAAAAACAAAAAATTATTTGAATAGATATTTCTGAAAAGAAGATGAGCAGATAACCATTGAGCACATGAAAATGCCAACCATCACTAAATGACCAGAGAAATTTGAATCAGAACACAATGAGATTGCATCTCACCCCAATTAGAATGACTTTTATTTAAAAAAATATAAATATTGGTAATAATCAGAGAAAAGAACTTCCCTACACTGTTGATATGTGTAAGTCAGTCCCACCACTGTAAAAATCAGTGTGGCCATTCCGCTAAACCTGGAAATGGATGGATCTAGAAAAAAATCGTCGTGAGTGAGGTAACCCAGACTCAGAAGGACAAACATGGTATGTCCTCAATCATAGGAGGATACTAGATGTAAAACAAAGATGACTAGACTGCTACACAACTTCAGGGAGGCTACCTAGAAAACGGGACCCTAGGAAAGACACAGGAATCACCCAATGACAGAGAAATGGATGAGATCTACATAAACAACCTGGACGACAGTGGGAGTAATGAAGGGCAAGATTTGAGGGAAAGAAAGCTTAGGGGAGCAGTAGATCCCAGCTGGATCAAAAACAGAAAGGGAGAACAAGGAATAACAGACCCTGATAAATGAAGACCACATGAAAACAGGAATAGGCAGAGTGCTGGAGAGGTCCCCAGAAATCCACAATGATACATCCTCTGTAGACTGCTGGCATTGGTCGAGAGAAAGCCTGATCTGACCTAGTCTGGTGATCAGATGGCCAAACACCCTAACAGTCGTGCTGGAACTCTCATCCAATAACTGATGGAAGTGGATGCAGAGATCCTCAGCCAGGCCCCAGGTGGAGCTCCAGGTGTCCAATTGTCGACAAAGAGGAGGGACTGTAAGAGGGTGAATTGTTGAGCCCAAGATTGGAAAAAGGACAAGGACAAATAGCCAAATGAATGTAAGCACATGAATTATGAACCAAAGGCTGTGGAGCCCCCAGCTTGCTGGATCAGGCCCTCTGGATAAGTGAGACAATTGAATAGCTTGAACTGTTTGGGAGGCATCCAGGCTGTGGGACCAGGACCTGTCCTTAGTGCATGAGCTGGCTGTTTGGAACCTTGGGCTAACACAGGGACACTTTGCTCAGCCTGGAAGGAGGGGACTGGACCTGCCTGTACTGAATCCACCAGGTTTAAATGAATCCCCAGGGGAGTCTTGGCCCTGGAGGAAATGGGAATGGAGGTGAGGGGATGGGGGAAGGTGGAGGGTGGGAGGGGGGAGGATAGGGGAACCCATGTCTGATGTGTAAAATTAAAACACAAATATAATTAATAATAATAATCAGTGTGGCCATTCCTCTAAACCTGGAAGTAAAAATAGATCACAGAGCCACATAATCCAGCAATTCCACTACTGGGATACACATCCAAGGGGAAAGAAATTGGTATGCTGGAGATATGGGCACTACCCTGCTCCTGCAGCACTGTTCACAACAGCCAAGATATGGTGTCAAGTGTCCACGAACAAAGAGAGAGAAGAGAACAAATATTATTCATTCATAAAAAGAATAAAATTCTATAATTTATTGCAACGTGATGCAACCAGAGAACATTAGGTTGAATGAAATAAGCAAGGCATGGAGAGGCAAGCTAGATGTCTCACCAACATGCGGCAGTTAAAAAGATTTACCCCATAGTAGAGTATAGCAGAGGTTATGAAAGAAACAGAGGAGACGGTCAGTTCCTACAGGAGACCTGTAGCTGCAATTGACAGAAATTAAGTCTGTATTTTAAAACAGCTAGTAGGAAGAATTTTTTAATGTCCCTAGCACAAAAAAAAAAAGTGGTAGACATTTGAAGTAATGGATAACCTCGCTACCCTGATTCTGTCTCCTACTGTATCCAATAAATAGGTATATTATTATGTGTGTTTTTTTTTTAAGAAAAAAATCCAAGTGTTCATTAAAAATAATAATAAGTTTCTAGAGACCCATGTTTGTACCACTATAATTTTTACAATTGACTAGTCAGGTCATTCACCTGAAAATTTCCTTTTAAATTAATAACTGTTCGTTTTGAAAGTAACATACACATGTAGGGCTGAGAAGCTCCTCCGTCAGTACAATGCTTGGCATGCAAGCATGAAGAACTGGTGTGGATCACCAGCATTCATGTAACAAAGCCAGGTACAGGGCAGTGGGTCTCTAATCCCCAACCAGGGAGGCAGTGTCAGGAGGAATCCTGAGGGAGGGGTGGGCATGGCTTGCCAGCCAGTCAGGCTAGCTGAGCTCCAGATTCATCGAGAAATCCTATCTCAAAACATAGATAAAGACTCAAGAAAGATTCTCAGTGTTGACCACTAGCTCCATGAACGTACACAGACATGCCCGTGCATCCACATACATATGCACACCTCCACATAAGCATACAAGTACACACAAAAGAAATATGTACATATAACAAAGGCTCCTTCATATCCCCAACCTTCTCTCTGAAACAATAGGAAAACCAAAGAATATTTTAATTTGGACAGCTAGACTAAGGGCTGCTGTATTCTATGTAGTCAACACAGGTTCCTAAGATGTATCCACTGAATAAAACTTTGGATGTTCTCCTGAGTCTTTTAAAAGCTGCTCACAAGTCTGAGGTCAGCTGGGTATGAGAAAGACTGCTGATAGCCTGTTCTGAATGTGGCCTTGAGGCGCCGAGGAAGCACTGGAGGATGGTGAACCTTTGGCTCTCTGTGGGGTATGCGAGCATCCTTATGTTGAGGTCCTGACTCCAGTGTCTCTGAAGTTAGCCTTATATAGAGATAAAATCTTTTTTAATTAATTAAATTAAAATGGACTCTTGATTATGCTCCATACTCCAAGTAATTGTGTCTTTATCAGAAGGGGTGTGAACCCACAAACAGAACACATCGGGAAGGGGCAGATGAGAAGTCCATGTGAGAACACACAGAGGAACTAAGGAGAGAGGTCTGAGGAAAAAAATCACTTCTGCCAACACTTTGTTCTTCCAACCTTCAGGACTAAGGAAATAAATTACTGTTGTCTCAGTGCCCAGTGTGTGGTAATTTGTTATGGTAGTTATGGCAAAGTAAAGCAATGTGCTCAATTCCCATCTAGTTGTGTAGAGATGCTAAGGCAATCGAGGCCCCATCACCGAACACTACAAACGCCTCTCACTACACCATCAGTCTTCAGGCACCAGGCAAAACCAGCCTGTCTCTTTATGCTATTCTACTAGTACCTTTCTAGACAAGATACAAAGTTGAAGTGAGTTCTATGAGATTATATTCAAGCGTCCTAAAGAGGTTCAGTACATTTCTGAAATTTAAACCTGAATGCCAAAAGGTGGCCCACACATACTTCTCATACATAGAAAGCAGACAATGACGAGCATGTTTCCTGGTGAAGAGCCATGGCTCACACCGTATCAGACTTCTAAGACTCGTGGTCTTCTGATTTCCAGAGAGCCTGGTCAGCTCCACTTCACTGGGGTCTACCATCCACAGCCCATACAGCTTGTCTCATAGGCTCAGACCTACTCTACTTCATGGCTGCTGCTGTCCTTGGTAGTTATACCATGGTACTGACGTATCAAACTCTTTGGGCCTCTACTGCAACTGGGATGTGCTTTCACCAACAGCCTCTCCTAGACTCTTCAGGGACTCTGCCCCTGCTGTGTGGTACCAGACTTCAGCCTCTCTCCATGGCCCCTCTAATCCTGGGACTTCTACTGCACCAGTGTCCTTTCCTGGTCTCTTGTGATGCCAAATATCAGCTGCTCTCCACAATCCCTTCATGCCTTCAAAGCCAGTCCCTCCTGGGCAACTCGTACACTACCAAGTTTGGCTGCCGGCATGAGATAGAGCTTTGGTACCATCTGGAACACAGGTTCTGTGTGCTGACTCTGAGGAAATACTCCCAGATATACAGTGCTGAGTGATGCTACTCTTTTCTTAATCACCACTAGTTTCTCAGCTCCAGCTAACCAACATCAATTGTTCCAGTAGAGAAAGGGTTTTGCTGAATCTTCTTAATCACAGCCAATTCTTCAGTCCCAGATGACAAGAATTACAGATCCTTAATTCAAACTACCAACAGCCCCAAAGGAGTCTTTAAGGGACTCTCAAACTTCCCTCTGAAATTTTACAACCTAAGTTTCCATTGTCTGCACTGCTATCCAATGTATCTTTTTAGTTTCCATAACAGCTCACAGAGGTCTGAATACTCAATGGCTTTCACAGCCCAAAGTTCTAAATTCATTCCCCAATCATCTCCAAAATAGTATGGTCACATCTGTCACGGACTTACCCTACTCCTGGTACCAATTTTGCTAGGGTTTCTATTTCTATTAGGTAAAGCGCCATGACCCAAAGCAATGTGTGGAGGAAAAGGGTTATTTTAGTTTACAGTTCCACATCACAAACAATCACTGAGGGAAGTTAGGGCAGGAACCCAAAGAGAGCAGGAGCTTGGAGGCAGGGATTAAAGCAGAGGCCATGGGAGAATGCTGCTTGCTGGCTGACTCCCACGTTTGCTCAGCCTGCTTTCTTACACCATGTAGGTCCACCTGTCCAGGGGTGGCACCACTCACCATGGGCTGGGCTCTCCCATGTCAATAAAAAAAAAAAAAGAAAGAAAGAAAGAAAGAAAATGCACCACAGACTTGCCTGTAGGCCAATCTGTTAGGGACATTTTCTCAACTGAGTTTCCTGTTTCCAAATGACTCCAGCTGGTATCAAGCTGAGATAAAACTACCCGGCACTATGTCACAGGAAGAAAAGTGAGGGACGCAAAACCAGTACCTCTGATGCAAAGCCAACTCATGAGGAAGAGGCACCTGGCTTCTTCCTGCTTTGAACGTGGACCTGGCTTTGATCAATAAGCTATTATAAATAGGATGCACAGCTGTAAGAGAAAATAACTTCTTCTCAGAGGAAATGCGCAGATGAAGGCACCGCCATCATCTTTGAAAGTCAATACTCCCTGCCATGAGGCAGTGGCTGCCACCCAACTAAATCACTGTGGCTTTGCTGGGCAGCAGGCAGTCTCAAAAAGCCTGCAAAAGCAAAACCCTGAGGGTTTATTTTATTTGTTTGTTTGTTTATCTGGCCTACACTTTTGGAGGTGGACAATAACTATTACAGATCTGTTGTCTTGCAAATCCAATATATGCAGTCTGACCTTCCAGGTACTTTATCAACAGGTCTGCCCCTGCCCAACCACCTTTTATTACACTGTCTGGAATGCTCTTAAAAATATTTTATCACAGACAGTAGGATATTGTATGTGTGCCAGTTCATTTGAATTACAATTTTAGAAGTGTCAGTTGCCCTAATGAAAAAAACTGGAGGGTTGGGGAGATGACTCAGCTGTCAAAGCATTTGTTCTCAAGCAAGAATACCAGAGGTCGGATCCCGAGAAAGCACGAAAGTGCCAGGTAGGTGTGGTGGCTCACCTGTGATTCCAGCCTCAGAAGGCAGAAGCAGGAGACTCCTGGAGCAATCTGGATGGTGAAACTAGCCATCAAGTGAGCTCTGGGTTTGATTAAAGGACCCTGCCTCAAAGGAATAAGGCAGAAGAGTGGCCAGGGGAGATTCATGGCATCAAACTCAGGCTTCCATAAATGTATCCCACGTGTGAATCCATATACACGTGAGCATGCACACACACAATACGTATATACATTCACACCACACACACAAATGCACAAAAAGACATTTTTTAATTAATAAGTGAAGAACCCAGTGGTGATCTGTTTCAGTCCTAGATAATAGCCAGCATGCCATAAGACAAGTGCATCTGTTACTTGAATATCGACCTCCATAGTGCATCTGTTACCTGAGTATCAACCTCCACACTGTCCCATTCCCATTCACACACTCAGTATCAGGGATGCATGTCCACTGGTTAGAATGGAGGCCTCTAAAACTCCCATGGGGAATGTTAGAAATAGCTTCTAATTTATATTAAAATTAAAGGTATCCAAGAAGTCCCTGTATATGGGCAAATATGTTTAGGACACCCCACCCTCACACAAGAACACGCATCCTCAGAGACTTGTTGCATTCTTCCTCAGAATGAGGTGAGGCTGTGTCCTCCTGTATCTCAGATTTAACCACCAGCACCTGAGTTTTCTGCTTGTAGGGGGTGACCATAAAGTCAGAGCCTGCCTCTCACAGAAGACAAGAAACTATACCAAACTAAATGTCATCCACTTTATAGACCCAAGTGGATTCTCTGTTTTGTTTCTTAATAAACATTTGTATAGTAACCATCTAGATAGGCATCAAATTTTCACTGAGACTTGCTTTCATGAGAATGTAGCATTTAGGATACAGGAGAACAGCAAATCTTCAGCCACTTTAGTTGGTTTAGGTCAGGTTACAAACTAGCCGCCCCCTCCAAACCCTCCCATGACAACTACCCTTGTTTCCCTAATAATTAACACCCTTCTACCACCCCCTTCTAGTTGGTGGCTTCCTCTCCTAAAGTCTTTACTTTGTCCTCTGAAAACAAGGACTGGAGAATCATGCTAGATTCCTGTCATCTCCCCAAGGATGTTCTCTGTGGCAATGTTTTCTGGATCTAACTATCTATAATTGTATCCAAAGCTTATTAACACAAGATCCTCTTTTCCTCACACTTAATCATGATGTTGAACTTTAGATCTCCAATTGATGGGATTGAGGAATATCCAGGGGGCTGGTACAGCCTTTTCTGGCTGTTTCCAGAAGAGATAGGCGTATGAATTGGTCAAAGACACTTAATTGGGGAAAAGACATCATCCAATCAGCTGAGAGCCCAGAGAAGGCAGAAAGAATAAAAAAAGACAGAGAAAGGAGTTGTTTTTAAATCCCCTCTCTCATTCTTCTCCTGGCCTGTACATCAGAACTCCAGCTTTCTAGCCTCCAGACTATAGAAGGCTCACCATACACTGCCCACCCCCCATCCAGCTCTTTGACCTTTGGCTGAGAATGACATCATCCGCTTACTACATATTTGGGAAGTTTATGGACGCGGATTGAGTCACACCACAGGCCTCCCAGACTATCCTTTCAATAAGCGCCATCTACCCATTGGCCCAGCCTCTGTCTAGCTCCTTGTCTATTTTCTTTTGGTTCAGCTATTTGGGAATTCTAACTGATCTACGCTCACACAAGTAGTCCTGGTTAAACTCAGTGGATCGAAAAACAAACCCGAAGGATACAAATGCAGGAAAGAGATTTGTAGGAGCCTGGAGGATGTGGTAGTTCTGAGGGTAAGACTATTTAAAAGTCATTTTATACATGTATGAAAGTATAAAAGAATAAATTTAATATATAAATTAATTTTAAAAATGCATTCATTATTTTGTAGCTCCCTAAGGAATGACCATAATTTCTGAACACAGAAATGCTTGACAACTGTACATACTACTTTTGCCTCATCTGAGAGCATGAACATTAGGGATAAAAAGGGAACCCAGAGCATAGCTCCAGTGAATGAGAAATGATCCAGGAGAAAAATCTGCATGCTTATGATTTAGTGAGCATCCGTGTATATGCGTGTATGCATTTGTACAGTGGAAAGGTATTAGTATTAGACTTCAGGAACACCAGGAAATGTGGCTACTTCCCCCAGAAGACTCAGGATGGTCTTCATAGTCCCTCTAGCTAGTTATTTAAAGAGGGGCACCGTTAATGATCTAAAGAAAGCTCAACATGCAATCAAGGAGTTACCGTTAATGATCTACCAGCATGTATGTAATGCTCAGCAAAGTATTTAATTTCCTTGAGTCTCCAGATACTCATATATAGAATGATTTACCCAAATAACCTGAAAGAAATATCTATGTAAGAAGAAAGGACTTTTTTTTTACATCCTTCTAGAGTTAAAAATGCTACACTTCAGAAGGATTCACTTTGGTTCCTAAAATTGGATGATGAATATGGGTTTTTCACAGACCTGCTGTCTCACACCTGGCACTTTCTCATTTCTTCTCAAGGTGAAAATGGGGGTTATAGCTGAAGCACAGCCTCTTCTGTGGGCAGTCTGAGTGACTCTGAACGTGTGGTGTGAACTCTGAAGGCAGAGTGCAGGCAGATCTGCCTGAGCCCCCTGAGTCCAGGATACAAACGGCACATCATACCCAGAACATGGAGAGGCACTGGCCATTTTCAACCTCAGTTATGTTCTGTGAATGACAAACTAGGCAGGTGTTCTTTTTCTGCCTAAAGACAGGTTTTATGAGATCATAATTACCATTCTTAGGATGGTTCATTTTTTCCTGAATTATCAGTAGGAAGAAGGCATTTGGCTTTATTAAGCAGGCTCCCTCTGCTTTAGTCGGCCAAGCAGTTGAAAACATGCTAGGAAAGCCACTGAACAATTTATCTGAAGGGAACAAAAGATAAAGTCACCAGAAGCCTGCAGTCTACAGAACCCATTCTTCTCTGCTTTTCATTGATCTATAAACATAGCACTTAAAGACAAAACACGGATGAGAACGCATCTTCAATGCAGTCTCTCCAATTTTAACTTTAATTAATCCTCTGAATTTCATACAATGTGTTTTCTAATTACACAGGAACTTGCTCCAGAATCCTAAGTAGCATGCTTATGGTTCTGCCACCTTTCTCCTCCTAATGACTAAGCTCTAAACCACTAATACATATCTTTAGGTTAATTAAATGGATGTATTTTCATTGCCTATCAATTGTTCATAATGAGCTGATACCATTTCAGGTCTAAAATAACCATCCAAGATAAATATCTACTCTCAGCCTAATGTGTTTCCTATTATTATTAATGGAGAAAATGTGTGAGTAAACTACTCTCCGAAAAGAGCACAGTTCCCAGGCATGAGAAGGGCTTGACTTTTAAGTACCCCCATTTTGTGGCAGGCTGATATAATCTTAGCTTGGCAAGGTATCCTGGGATCTTGGGTGCAGGATAAGAGGGATTTCTTTAAGCCAGAGGAATAAGGTAGGAGCTACATGCAAATGCACTTTTCAGCTTCCTCCTAAGCAAATCCTGTTCTTGTTGGGAGCTGCTGCAGGCCTCTAGTGACAAAAAGGAATGGCAAAGCCTACCCTATCCTGCTCTGTCACCTCCAGATGGCACATCGGGCAAACAGGTTTCACATAAAATTCTGCCACACATGCCAACATTCCTGGCAAGTAGGTATCAATCTGTTCCTAGAAACTGCAGACCCAGCTCTTAAGCCCTCAGCAATTCCTTGAGGATTTGGCAGAGTTGAGAGCGAATCAGCAGTCAAGACAAAGGAAGAAAGAAGGTATTTGGTGTGAAGCCAAGGACAGATGTGCCCAGGAGCACACAGGTCCTCCAGCGCCTGCACTCTGGCCCACAGAAGAACAGAGAAACCAACAACAGTGCAACTATCATGAACACCGCTCACTCCACTCAAGGTCACCGCCATCCACCTTTGTGCTGATGTACTAGCCCTAACACTGAGATGTTCTGACTGACGTGGTTGAAGATTTGGAGAGTAAACTCTGTGAATTCTTGTTGAACATCTTTAAAATGGTAACTGGTAACTGTGCCTGCTATTAGAAGGTATATTCCTCTGGGGGACACTATAAATACTAATAAACAACCCCTCAAATATAAAGCAAAACTAACTAGCTCACCCATGTAAATAGTTTAGCACATCTCTAATAAAATATTTCAAAGCAAGATGAGATAGATACCCTTATGTGTTTGAGACTGAATCTGCACACAAGACACAAAAGCAGCAGGAGAGTTCAGAGGGCCATTCCCCATTCCATTCCAATTTTGCACAGCCCAGCTTTTCTGAATTCAGGTACCAAAGGGTTAGTTTCATTCCCAGTTTAAAAATGAGCCAGCAAGACCATTGACAACAAAACTTTGAGTGAGCATAGACTACAGACAGACATATGAAGAGTATCTATTTTAAATGCTTTCTTATCGATGTCTAGAAATGACTCCCATAGTAGCTTTATAATTTGTAGAGCATCTGTTGGAGCAACGGTTACAAGTGGAGATGGCTCAGTGGTTAAGAGTGCTGGCTGTTCTTCCAGAGGTCCTGAGTTCAACTCCCAGCAACCACATGGTGGCTCCCAACCATCTGTAGTGAGATCTGGCACCCTCTTCTGGCCTGCAGTGATATGTGCAGACACCTTGGGTTCTATTCCAAAATGGAGCTATTGATTTTGTCCCATTCCATGATGAAATGTGGCACTACATACAAGGAAGCTGAAATGCCTCACATTATATAAGCAACACATTTCATTGGAAATAGGAGGTTTCTCTGTTTTTTTGTAATGTTCATGCTCTAGGGGATATAATTTGTGTTGGGAAAAGCATGACTGGCTGCATTTGGTCCTGGATAGCTGTTTATCAGGGACAACCTATTTCTGAAAACTGTTTGAAACTTCATCTTCTCTCTTGGATCCCATGCTACCATGGGATCCCATCAATACCATGATTCAGATGCACAACAGTTTCACTCTGTGCCTCTTTCTCATTCATCGAGCTCCCGTCAAGTCCTTCCACACAGAACACTAGGGAAAGCCCTGAGACGTCTGCAGAGAAAAGCAGTACATAGTTTCAGCTTTCAAGTACTTTTAATACTGAATTTGATATTCAAACCAGAACAATTTGCTGTAAAGGGTGATGAATGGGTCAAGTCAAATGAATGTCTTAATACAAAAATGACATAGAGACTGAAAAAGATGAAGCATTGGAAAGTTGGTTGGTTAAAATTGTACATTAAAACATGATTCTTACAGAAGGACAATCTGGTGAGGTACAAAGCTATGTCATACCCTGTGTGGGCAGAGACAACACCATCACTCTAGTGAAGACAAGGTTCAGGTATAGCTTAGATGTGGAAAAGCACATTTGCCCATCTGGAAAACCCTGTAGCCAGATGTAAAGGGTGGTGCCAAGACACACTGAGAAAAAAAATAACGTGACCATGTGGGAAGGCTAAAGATGTGTGTAAACGTCTATAAAGGGGCACTGAAAGCTTTTAAAAGATGAATGTGCATTATAAACGCAATATTTTTGGAGAGTAACCCTCATTCAGAGGGAGCACATGGGGAAAGACAAAGGCAGAAAGCAGGACAACCCATGGGAAATGATCTCCATTGTGTAAGCAAGAAGGGATGTGGGTCTGGAGCCTAAACCAAAGTGACCTGAAAAGACTGGAAATACAGTTGTTCTATTCACTTTGTGGAGAAGGGAGAAAAATACAACTACAGTAGAAAAATAGCTTTGGCAGGTGCCTGATATAATAGATGGTCCTTCATTCCCCCCACCCATGGATTTTTGCTTTGACTGACCACCGAATAATTGCTTTGGCACTAAGCAATTTGTCATCTTCCTAAATTCAGCCCAGCAGACATGAACTGGAAGGATTTTAAAAATACTGGGTTTAGTGGACTGCAAGATATCATTTCTGCTAGCCTTCTAGTAGCATATGATATTACCTCTGCCTCATGTATTTCACCAGCAGAGAATGCCAACATATCACATTTGATACCAGGGATCAACTTTAAACTCTTAAACACAATGCACTGTTGAATAGTATGCTATACTACTTAACGTTACTTCTAATGGAGCTATAAAGTAGTTATTATACATTTCTTATCCATAAATAAGGTTATCATTTAATCATGTACTAATTGAACATATTTGAATTCAGTTCAGCACCATCCATAGTAGTGACATATGCTAGAATATTCATTTTGAGTTTTTCCCCCAGGGTTGTCCTATCTTCATATCTCAGAATCACAAGCCCTGTGCAGCATTCAACATTCACAAGGTTATAGCACCAGTGACTAGCTAGTAACTAATGACATAATTTATTTAAAACATTGCCTTCTAGTTTCTGGTCCAGTATATAATGAGCCTGAATGTCACCACTCCATCTTAACAGCAATTAGACGTCAAAACATATATTGCAATAATGACCAGAGTGGCAAAATATGCCTATGGGTGCAACAGTAGCACCAATGTTTATGGGGGTAACCACTCTCCTCTCAGATTGGAGGAGGAAACAAATGCCTGCTATTTCAAATCTGACTAGAACCCACTATTATTGTTTTGGTAAACAGACATAGCATCAAAGAACCTTCTAACTCCACATATCTCCACTCATATATGATATATATGCATCAGATAGAGTTCTTTTTACAGTAAATGATTAATTCAAAAACACACAACAAGTCAAGGCATGGGGAATAAATGACTGTGGAGTGCAGTGTGGAGATGTTAATGGGACACACCCCTCCCCTACAGGGGCTAGGGGACCATAATAGAAAAGGGGCAGAAAGCCTGAAAGAATCAGAGGTCAAGAAGATCCAGAAGAAAACAGTGTCTACTACTCATGATAGGGCCACTGCATTCATGAACTATCAGCAGTTGTTATTTCCTGCACAAGATCCAGACAGTCAACATTTTACCATGTAGTGGGAAGGGTTCATCCGCTCCACCCCTAACTGAAGAGCTAAGGACAGTTGATGGTGTCTTGAGAGGGAGAATCAGTTTTCTTTAAGTTGTCCTGGTAGGTTAAGCATACTCCAGTGGATGGAGCCACATCCAGAAATATATGGACAACACAAATCCAAGTTGATGGTTCATTTAAAAAAAAAAAAAAAGGTGTGAAGTTGGAGGAGTAGGGAGATGGGGCAGATCTGGAAATAGCTAAGAGGAGGAATTGGGTGAATATAATCAAAATGCATTGCATGGCATTGCCAACGAATTCACAAGAATGTTTATTTTAAATCCAACCAAAAAGTGGTTGGTTATTTTCCTAATGTCCATGCTACTATTGCACCAATGGAGATATCTTGCAGGCAAGTCGCTATTAAAGCTCACAGAGCCCATAGCTGAGTGAGATTGATGATTGCTTTTCTCCTCCAGTAAGCATGTTCTATAGGACTGTGAATACTAGCCAGTAGGGGAGAAGCTTCCAGTTGAGTACCAGCTAGATTTGTCCATGTTCTATGCTGTAAGTATGTGGTGTCTTCAGCAGTAAGGTTCTAACCACCAGATTGTGGAGGAGAACCAATACCATTGGCAATGTCTTGTAGTGTTTGTGTGGTCTACGTGACTAATGACTCAAAAATATATAAGCCATCCCTGGTACTATGGGTTTTATTTAGTAGCATAAATGTATTTGGTAGCATGATGTCTAGTTGAAGCATTATTTCCCCCAATGACATGGTAATGGCATTTAAATTCCTTTTATACATATATATTTTAGAAAGCTTGTATAGTAGTAGGTTTCCACATGGCATTTTTAGACTTCATAGTGTAATATATATTTCCCTATATTCTTTCTTCTATCCTGCCCTCCCTTCCCCAACCCTTTGATATTCCTGTTCCACTTTACCCTATATCTCTTTTTTGTTTTGGTTTTAGTTTTGGGTTTGGTTTGGTTTGGTTTGGTTTAAGAGACAGGGTTTCTCTTTGTAACTCTGGCTGTCCTGGAACTCTCTCCATATATCAGGCTGATTTTGAACTCAGAGATCCACTTGCCCCAATTTCCCAAGTGCTGGGATTAAATTTATGTGCCACCATGCCACCCCTTTATCTCTTTATAACTATATTCTATGTCCCCTTTCTTGGAAGATTCCCTCTTCACCCCTGGCCCATGATTAGCCACCTAACCTCTGTAGTTATTCAGATTGAAGCATAAATATCTAAACCATAAAATATGGCATCCACTTGTAGGGGAAAAGATGCAATGTTTGTACTTCTGGGTCTGTGTTACCCCTCAGGATAATTGTTTCTATCTCCATCTGCTTACTGTAAATTTT
The DNA here is from genome assembly GCF_903995425.1 of Onychomys torridus. Classification (NCBI taxonomy): domain Eukaryota; kingdom Metazoa; phylum Chordata; class Mammalia; order Rodentia; family Cricetidae; genus Onychomys; species Onychomys torridus. Next base: position 69,978,891 of record NC_050457.1, on the reverse strand, counting down.
ATAATTTTATTTTTCTTATCAGCTGAATAATATTCCACTGTATAAATATACCACATTTTCACTATCCATTCACCAAATGATAGACATTGTGCTGCTCAGTTTTTGTCTATTTGACACAACCTAGACATTTATGGGGAGAAGGAATCTTAACTGAGAAAATGTCTTGATGAGATTGCCTTTTGGCAAATCTGTGTAGTATTTACTCAATTGGCGATTGATTTGGGAAGGCCTAGCCCATTGTGGGTGGTGCTACCCCTGGATGGGTAATCGTAGAATATGTAAGAAAGCATGCTAAGCAAACTGTAAGGATCAAGCAAGTAAGCAGTACTCTGCCATGACCTCTCCATCAGTTCCTGGCTCCTGGTTCTTTCTTGAGTTCTTGCACTGACTTCCCTGGATAATGGACTACCAGCTGTGAGATGAATAAACTCTTTACTCTTCACGTTACTTTTGGTCTTGGTGTTTTATCACAGCAAAAGAAACACTAATTAAAATAGACATCTCAATTGTTTCCAACTTCTGGCTATTATGAATAGAACAATAATGAACATGAATGGGCAAGTGTCTCTGTGGTAGAGTCCTTTGGTATACACCGAAGAGTGACATAGCTTGATTTTGTAGTAGATTAATTTTCAGCTTTGAGGAACCATCATGAATATGCTGAGAAAGAAATCAGGAGAAATTCCATTCACAATAGCCTAAAAAAAGTTATAAGAATAAATTTAACTAAGAAGATAGAAGACATGTGCAATAATAATTTTTTAAAACTGAAGAGATTAGGAAATGTAAGATGTCTATGATCATAAACCAGAAAAGTTAATATTGGGAAAATAGCCATGTTACCTAAAGGAATTCATAGATATGGTCCATTTCTCATCAAAGTTTCAATGACATTTCTTACAATAACATTTTTAAAATCCTAAAATTCACATGAAATCAAAAGACTCTAAATATCCTGAATAGTCCCAAGAAAAATAAGCAAACGAGAGTTATTAACATAACTGATTTACAATTATAGCAAAGATTTATTGTCACCAAAATAACATGACATAGGCACAAAAACATACACCAACTGAACAGAATGCAGGACACGGAAATGAAGCCATGCCGCTGTGACTACTTTTTTTTTTTTTTTTTTAATTTTTTACCAAAACACATTGTAAAAGAAAACACCTTCATCAACAAGTGGATTTCCACATACGGAAGAATAAAACTTTCTCTCACCCCATGTCTCACCCCATGTCTCACCCCATGCCAACAACAGCACTCAAAATGACCAAAGACCTAAACATGAGACCAGAAACCACTCTGGGAGAAATACTTCAAGACCAAAGCACAGGCGCAGATGTTTAAAGGAAGACTCCAGCAGCTCAAAAAATCATAGCAAGAATTAACAAACATGATTTCATAAAACTAAAAATGCACAGCAAACAGTTAACCTAGCAAAGAATGGGAGAAATATTTGCCAGCTATTCATCTAATGGGGGATTGATGTCCAAAATATATAAGGAACTCAAAGAATTAAACATCACAGAAATACAATCAGTAAATGGATGAGGAGCTGAATAAATAGTTCTCAAAAATAGTAAAAATGTCCAGTCAGTCACATGTGATGGTAATTTACATATACTTAGCCATTAGTTACATGCAAACTGTACTTTGTATGAACATCAACTTGAAATATATTAAATGCCTTAATCAAAGAACTACAACTCTGACAATGTTAGAAGAAAATATAGAAACCAATTAAAGATATATAGACAAGGACTTTCTAAAAAGAAGATCCCAGGAGCCTAAGACATTAACTAAGGAATAGCAGATGGCATCCCATGGAACTTGAAGTTTTAACATAGAAAAGGAACAACCAAAGGACAGCAATGTCATGGAAGAAAATCTGCGCTAGCTATGTATATGACTGAGATCCAGATCAGAATACATAAAGAACTGAAAAATGAAACACCCCAAACCCCCCCCCAAAAAAAAACCAATCAAGAAATGGGCTATCCAATCAGTAAAAGGAATAATGAGAAGAAAGTTCTCAAGATATAAAGAACAAATGGCCTGTAAGCATACAGAAAATAGTCAACATCTTTAGTCATCAAGGAAATTCAAACTACGTTGAAAGTCCATCTTACCCTAGACAAAATGACGATCGTAAAGAAAACAACAAATGTTGGTGAGGTGTGGGGAAAGGTGAATTCTTTTATTTTTATTTTTTATTTTTGGAGCTGAGGATCGAACCCAGGGCCTTGTGTTTGATAGGCAAGCGCTCTACCACTGAGCTGAATCCCCAACCCCAGTGAATTCTTATACACTGCTAGAAGAAACATAAATTAGTCAGGCCACTATAATATCAGTAGGAAGGCTCTTCAAAAACTACCTTATGACCCATCTACCCCATTCTTAGTCTGTATCTAAACAAGTTTAAGTCAACATACCCCAAAAATATGTGAACATACACAGTCACTGCAGCACTATTTACAATAGCCAAAATATGAAATAACAGATAGATGGTTAAGAAAGTGTGGTTTACAAACACAATGGAATTTTTTCAGTCACATAGAAGTGTGAAATAGTATCATTTACTAAAAAATGTATACAACTAGAGATTATGCTGTGTCAAATAAGCCATACTCAGAAGGACAGATACTATATTTTCTCTAATTAGTAGATAATATATTTTTATACATCAGATAAGGTAGAAGAAAAAATGGGGAGAGTATGGGGGAGATAAACATGCTGAGAATACATGATATACTTTAAAGAAATAGTTTTCATGAAATCCAATAATATAAACAGTGAATGTGCACCAATTTAAAATTTAAAAAAATACAACTCAAAATGTATAGGATGCAATGAAAGTCTTGCTCAAAGGCAAGTTTACAGCCATGAACTCATCTGTGAGAAGAGAGAGATATAAAAATCAATTATCTAAGCATCTGTCTTGGGAAACTAGAAGGAAAAAAGCCAAGAAAATCCAAAGCAATCGGAGGAAAAGCAAAGGAAGAAATTGTTGATACTGAAGCTGGAGACCAAGAAACAAACTTGACAAAAAATTGGCCAAGTCGATAAGCTTCTAGTCAGGATGAGAAGTAAGACAAGATACAAATGGCTAATACCACAACCTAAAGGAGAGGCACCTACAGCACTTACAAACTTAGGAAGAACTTAGGAGTAAACTCTTTGATAACCCCAATAGAATGATCTTACTTGAAATATACAATCTGTCAAAATGCATAAGAAATACACAAGCTAAATAGAAATATGTACATATAAAAATGGAATTAATAATTAATAACCTTCGAAATAGAAATCACTAGGTCTGGATAGGTTCACAGATAAATTCTACCAGACAATAAAACATAAGTTTTCTATAATTGTTTGCAGAATATAGTCACACATCAAATACGTCCGAACTCATGTTATAAGGCCAACATTATTCTAATACTAAAACAAGACTAAGACATTAGATAGATAGATAGATAGATAGATAGATAGATAGATAGATAGATAGATAGATAAGGAAAAATAAAATTATCTTTGCAGATGTCAGGACAGTTTGTGTAAAACATTTTCAGAAGAATCTGCAATAAGTAAACTTATAATTGATTAAAGCAACATTTAAGGACACAAGATTAACATTCAGGCATTAATCACATCCCAGTACACCAGTAATAAATAAGTGAAAGTAATTTTTTTAAAAAACACAATATCATTAGGTTAAAAAAAAATCTTGCAAAATTTTCAGAAGAGCCATACAAGGAAATCTGCAAAAACTTTGCATGGGAAGATAGTCCATATCCATGAACAAGAAGGTGCAGTAGACTACTCCTTCCCAACTTGAGGGAGAGACTTACTACAATGTCAGTAAAAAATGCCAGCACATTAACAATCTGATTCTCAAGTTTATATTGAGAAGCAAGTGGCTGAGATTGTCTAAGATCATATGTGTGGCAAAGAACAAAGTCAGAGGATAAGCCCTGCTCACCTACAAGATCAACTACAAAGCTACACTAATTGAAACAGTGGTGTTGGTGAGACGAGGGCAGAGAGAGCAGTAAAACAGAATAGCAAGCCTAAATCCAAACACCTACACTTATACAACAGCCATGATGGAGAAAGGATGGTCTTTTGAATATTTTAATTTATTTTTAAAATGTCCTTTGAGAATTCTATAATGCATAAAATGAAGTATGACCATATCTACTCCCCATTTGCATCCTCTAATTCATTTCATGTGCCTTCAATATACCCCCTGTCCTGAGTGGTTTTTGTTAACTTGACACAAACCTAGACATCTAAAAAGGGCGAATTTTAATTGAGAAACTGCCTTCATAATACTGAACTGTAGGCAAGTCTGTAGGACATTCCATTGACCAATTTTTGATATGGAAGAGCCTTGCCCATTATGAGTGGTACCATCCCTAGGCTGGTGGTCCTGGGTGGTGTAAGAAAACAGCCCAAGCCAGCCATGAGAAGCAAGCTAATAAGCAGCAATCCTCCATGGCCTCTGCATCAATCCTTGCCTCCAGGTTCCTGCCCTGACAACACTGAATGATGAACCATCTCCCATTTCTTCCTAAGTTGCTTTTGGTCTTAGTGCTTCAATACAGCAACAGAAACCCTAACTAATACAAACCTGCCCTCTCAACTTCAAGTTTTACTGTTTGTTTGTTTGTTTGTTTGTTTGTTTGTTTGTTTGTAACCCCCTAATTCTAGTGCTGCCCATGTGATGGAAATGGGGCCATCCACTGATGAGTGGGAAACCTCTCAGTGACCACCCCCTCAAAAAAGAATGACTCTTCTCCCCAGCAACTATGCACAGATAATGGCTCCTCAGTAAGGAGTGGGGCCTGGAGAGCACATCCTCATCTATGGCAGGATTTTAGCTAGCTTGATATTATGTGGATCTTATGCAGTAACCACAGTTGCTTGGACTCCATGATAGCCAAGTCAAGTCTACAAGATAGTATTTCAGAGCACTCCTCCTCCTTCCGATCTCATATTCTTTTTGGCTCCTTTTCTGAAATGTTCTCTGACCATTGGTGGAAAGTTAATGCAAATGTCCCATTTAGGGATGAGCATGCAGGCTTTGAGTCTCAGAACTTTACCCAGTTATGCATCTCTGTATTGACTACTGCCCACTGGGGGGAAGGGGATGTTTCTATGGCCAAGATTAAGAGTGGTCCAGATTTACGCTTATAAACACACTTATTTAGAAGACAGCTTGACTGCATGATCATTTAACAAAATAACAATAGCAGACCCTACTCTGGAGCCTATGATCTCCCCAGCCATGGACTATTAAACAGAATTACAGTAGGAGACATGAACTCCCTCCTGTAAACCAGGCCTCAAATCTAATCAAAAAGTCATAAGTTGCCACTTCCCAGTCATTCCAGCACTGCACCAGTGGGCACATCTTGCTTGGCAGATTGGTATTGTAATATATAGGATCCAGCACTGGGAAAGACCACTGGTATCTTTTCCCCCAGAAGCCTAAATAGTACCTTCCAAAAATAGCCATTTTAGTGAAGACAGTAGAGCAAATGACCTTGTACACATACCACAAATCAAGATATGATTCTTATTGTTGACTTGATTTGCCCAAAATGAATCATAGAACTAATATATATGAAATGCCTAAAAGATAACAGAAAATCTAACATATCTTAGGCATATGGTGGTAATGTTTTAAATACAACACTACAGTCACAAGCCATGGGAGACAGAATTATTAAAATTAAAAACACCTTCTTTGCAAACAATACTGCCAAGTATTTCTTGGATACCTAGCAGCAGTATTGAATGAGTAGACAAGTCACAGCTCATAAGAAAGTAGCTTCAAGATATATATCTGTAAAAAGACTGTTCTCCAAAGTGTAAAAACTCCAGGACAGAAAATGACCAGCTAAATCTACAACTGTATAAAAGATCTGAATAAACAGATCATCAAAGAAAAGACAGAGGTCACAAACAAGTGTTACAAAGATGTACCATGATGTGTCACTAAAAAATTACAGAATCAAATAAGACACAGCTACATCACTATCATAACAGCCAGACCGAGGAATACTGAATTTGCTAATGAGTGTGTGGAGTAACAGGATCCCTAATCACTGGAGATAGGATACAAAATACCAAGCCCTAGAAATGGCTTGGCAGCTTCATATAAAATGAAGCATATCACATGCTATGTTATCCACCAATTTCACTCCTTGGTATTTATCTAAAGGAGTTTTAAAATGTTTCCACACAGATATCGATAGCAGCTTTATCTATAAATGCCCAATTTTGGAGTCAATCAAGACACCTTCACTAAGTGAATGGATAAGTAAGCTGTTACATACAGACAATAAAATACAATTTGGCACTAAAGACAGCAAGCTATCAAGCCATAAAATAAATGGAAGAACCTTACATGTTTACTGTGAAATGAAAGAAAACATTCTGAAATGGCTTCACATTGCACAGTGACATTGACATTGCATTTAGAAAAGGAAACTCTGCCAGTGGAAAGAGGAGGATTGAGAGGTAGATATAGAAGATTTTCAGGGCAATGAAACTATTGGGTATGCTGCTAAAGCAGTGTGCCCCTGCCATTGTACATTTCTCAAAACTAGTGGAAAGTACAGCCCTAGGATATGACTGTTGGATGGTGGATGGCAATGGGGTATCAATGTTGGTTCATGAGATTTAATAAATGGACTGCTCTGAAGTGAGATATTTCAGGCTGTGTTCCTGGGTACATTATAGAACGTATGGGAGCTCCTTTTACTTTCTGCTTAACATTGCCTTGAAAACAAAAAACAAAAAACAAACAAACAAACAAAAAACTCCTCTGAAAAATCATTAGCCCTAGGGGTGAACCTACTACTATTATTTTGCTAAACTGACTTAGTGTCAAACTTCTTTCTCAATAAACATCTCCATACCCATAGATTTATCAACTCTTGACCCACATCAAAGAAACGTCTCTGTGCAGTGGATGGTGGATAATGCTAAGACTTGCAACTGATCAAAGTGCAGAGATTAAGTGTCTGTGGAGTACTCAGCCATAAATGGAATATCAGGATCATACTCCCATCCCCAATAAGGCTTGAGAAAGAAGATGGGGAGAGATTATAAAAGCCAAAGGATGCAAAGTATTCATGCAACAGTGTCTCCTGGCCATGACAGGACCATTGCATTCAAACCTGCTGTGGTCACCTGAACAGGAGCTATAAAAGGTCAGGACAATCAGCATTCCTGCATGGATAGAGAGGGGCACATAAGTCACACCCCAGCTGAGGAGCTATTGACAGTTGAGAACTACTAAGGGAGAAAGAATCAGTTGTCTTTAAGTTCACTGTGCTCCCGTGGATGCTCATACCCAGGCATATATATTGTTGTTGTTGCTGTTGTTTTTAAAGAGAGATAACATAAAATTGGGAAGGGGGCAAGAATCTGGTAGGAATTGTGAGGAGTAAGAAAATAAATATGATCAAAATATAATATAAGCAAGTATGACATTCTCAGAGAATAAACACAAAATAAAAGTTGATATAATAATCTTTTAAAAACAGGGGTAACTGATGTTACAGGGTCACAGAAGTCAGATTCAGCAATAAGTATCTAAGAAGCCATATAGGGTCAAGTACAAGACAAAAAAATTAAAAAGTGAATTCAGTGTGATGAAGAACCACAAATTTAGTAGTGTGCTAAAAAACAACTTGCATTTGTTACCCCATAACATCTGTGGATTTAAACTCCAGGCTCTGTATAGGACCTTCTCTGAGCCCAAGTCCTCTCATGGACTAAAATCAAGCTTATGGCCAGAGCTGAGGTCTCAACGGAAAGTTTTGCTGGGAAAGGATCCACTCATGGGCTTGTTGGAGCTGTGGGTGACCTTCTGTTTTATCTGGGGTCTCTCTATTGACTGTAAGGTTGCCCACAGTTTCTGGACTCACGAACCGTTCTAACATGGCTGTTCATTTAAGCATGCAAACTGGGAGACAAAAGAGAGAATAGAAGCAATATGGAAGATGTTTCCAACTTAGAAATGATATCCAGCACCTTCGTTGGAGTTCGTGGGTTACAAGCAAGTCACAAATGCCATCCACATTCAAAGAGAGACTGAACTGCACAAGGACACAAACACACACAGTCCAAGAGAGATTACAGTCAGCAGAGAGACCATGGAAGATAGTGAGAGGACAGAGGACTGTCACATCTCTCTCTATACAGGGAACAGATGTGCTCCATTTCTGAAAGGATGTTCATGAGATCTCAAATCTACACAGGGAAGGGGTGAGCACCATTTTTAAAGGATTTTCATGAGATCTTTCACTGAGATTCTCAGGAAAGGAAAAAAGAAACATTCAACAGCACCCTTTGAGGTGACCATTGTGGTTTCTTAGAGTCCCCAAAGCTGCAACAAAGGTCAAAAAATGGCTGACCACTTAACACTGGATAACCAACTGGGAGCTCTTCCTTGAGAAATAGTTTCTCCTGCTCTCAGCATTCCTTAAAAAGAGGCCATGAATTTGAGAGAGAATAGAGACTGGGGTATGTGGAAAGGGTTAGAGAGAGGGAATGGGTGAGGGGAAATGATGCAATTGTATTTTAATTGAAATAGAACCAACAATGGCCTTATTATAAGTACAACTTTCCTGGGTTCTTTCAAAGTTAGCTAGAACATATGCATTATATCCTGGACATGGCAAATGGTTTAGTAGACTTAGCTTTAGACCTTTCATCCATAACTTGATGCAATGCTGAGTAGTTCCTGAACAGCCTATGTTTCAGACTTTTCTTTCGTAAAATGCAATTTAAATACCTGTTTCATGGGAATTTTTCAAATGACATGAGCTTGGGACCTAAATTTACAATAAATGTTTACTTTCTCATTTCATTTTTTTTTCTTGCTTCTTTCCCTTCTGTCCTCATCCTCCTATAATTTCTGTTTGCTTCCTAGAACTACCACAAACAAGCAACACACACTATCAACAACAGAAGTTTACCATCTTACAGTTCCAGAGGCTGGAAGTCCAAGTTCAAGGTGTTGGATGGGTTGGATGGCTTATCAACATGTTCACACAAGCATTCCAATGATTGTTTATGTTTATTTCACATTGGTTGTTTTTCCATGTCCAAACTTCCTTTCTTTATAAGAACAGCAGACATTGACTTAGAGCAAACCTTATGCTTCTTCTAACTAGTTACATCTGTGATGGCTGTATTTCAAATGAGGTAATGTATTGAGGTACAGAGAGTTAGAAATTCAACAAATGAAATCTTTAATAATTGACAATCATGATACAATCCAATTCATAAGAAATACATAAGGAATGAAAATATTCTCCTTATTTATTCAGTTCTTTAAAAAAATCACTGTCTATCTTACTCTTCTAAATGTAAACACAGCTATCATAAAATGACATCATAGCTGATTACAGCTGTCAGCTAACAGTCATTGCTACTTCCATATCCAGCAGTATAAAATGAGTTACATGTTTAAGCCTCAAAACAACTCTGTGTGACAGAAGAGATGGCTCAGTGGGTAAAGCATGCAAATACAAGGATGTGGTCCAGAATTCAGGACTACATAGTCCATGTAAATGACCAGTAGGCGAGGCAGCCAGCCTGCAATTCCATCACTCAGGAGGAGGGGACAGGGTCTCCAAACAAGCTGGCTAGTTAGACTATCTTAACTGGTGAGCTTTGGGCTCAAATGTGAGATCCTGCCTCCATATATAAAGTAGACAGAAATAGAGGAAGACATCCCTTGCCGAGCTTTGGCCTCCACACACATGCACACACATCTGCATACACATGCATGCATTTATACACATAAATAAAAACCTGTTGAGCATTTACTCTTGGCTTCCTCACTCTTCAGATAGAGAAACTAAGAACAGAGAGTTTACAAATAGATTTCCATATGGAAGGTAGGCAAAGATGTTTCTTGGAAGCACTGGAAAGATGCTCCAGTGTCTATGATTTTCCCTAAATCTTGTGACTTTTGCAGAAGATGTGAAGAGTATCTCTGAAAGAACATATTAAGACTCTTTCAATTGCACATGGGCTAAAATACTTTTAAAAGGCATATTCTCTCAAGCTATTGTGCCCCCTAGAAGAGGAGATTGGGGAAGATGAATGGAAAAATGAGGGAGGAAATCTACTATCATCCCTGCAGAATGAGCAATTGCTGTAGTTGGCTGTGTAGCAGCCTAATTTTCTATGTAATACCAAAATTTTCCTCAATTCGGCTTTGGGTTAATGGACATGTCAGGGGCTTTCCAAAAGTGCTGCACTTGCAAATCAACCTCCTGCAGAAAGATCAGGAACACACAGGAGAGATCCCAGGCACACCTAGAGACTGGAGGAAGATCACAGATGAGTATAATCACCAGATGAACGGGAAGGGTAGGGGCTCCCTGGAAATAAGCCATAGGAAGCACTGGCCATGCAAGAGAGAGGGCATGGCCTCTGAACATACTGCTTCTTCCTGACTTCGGTTTTTAGAAATCTATCCTTTAGTTTTGGTGACTTTTTCCAGCTGAGACTGCATTGTGATTTCCATTCTCCAACATAATTCTGTTTCCTTATCTCAGCTGGAGAATCAAATAGCATATTAATATAATACATTGCATTAGATTTCACCTAGAGCATGCAATAAAAGCTACTTTCCAACCTTTCCAGCTGGGGCTGAAATAAAGTTAATCTAATTCAATATGTCATTAGTAAAAGTTGTTCCATGGACCAATTGCTATTTGGTGTTGGAGGATGGGGGAGAGTTTGAAGGATAATTTAAAGGTCAGTTTGATTGAAAGCAAATTCAAGTTTAGCAACCAATTTCACTGTATTGGCTATACATCTCCATGATGTATGCAAGGCAGGAAACCCAACCTTTACATTTTCTATGTATAATTGATGAGTGGCTTCTAGTGGGATTGGAAAAAGGAGATAAGAGTCATGATTATAGAAGACCAGCTCACTTGAGCAGCATGAAACCTTCTAGAAGGCAATTTTTTTTTCCCCAGGTGTTGACAGCCCACTTGTGCATTCTGGAGTTTAGCAGTTTTCTAAGGCGTGAGATAAAGCTCGATTAGAAAGGAGGCAGAAGAGACTAGCGATATGATGATGCCATTAAAGCCAATAGCACAAAATACACAACACTGCTCATAGCATTATGAGGCTGCTAAGGAGGAAGTGGAGATGCCCTCCCCTGCTCCTCTCTTGACTTTCCAGATGAGGAGCTTCCCACAAAGTCCACCCCAAATGTGGCAGCCACAATGAGGAATTCCAATATTAGAAGTAGCCTTGCCCAACACTTGGCATCTAGAATTTCCTCCTGTCCCTCAGCAGGTGAAGCCTGGGATTAGGGGGCTGTTGTCTCCCAGTCCCCTGCCCCTAATTCTTAAGAACAATGGCCTCAGGAGGACTGAGATGGACTGAGTATGTCCCATCCCTGCAAAGATGCCTTTTTTGGATCCAACTCTCCAGGAAAATACCACACTCAGTCTACACCTCCTTCCCTTGACAAGTGCAGCACTTGAGATGAGCAAGTTACCTAGTAGCTTTCCACATCCAAGAGACCTCTGTGCCAGAGGGACCTCACAGCACCCTTCAGTCTGAGAGGTTCTCTTTCTCCTGAAAGATGGAATCTTGGATAAATAGTTTATCTACCTACTCCTCAAAGGAAAGCAATATGGCCATAGAGATGAAAACATACAAAAAAGGGAGAGTCATCCCTATTAAATATCCAAGGAGGTGACCGAAGCTATCAGAATGCCAATTTGAATGTAACTGGTCTTGCCTTCAGCCAGGAAAACTTCGGTAAGAAATTCATGGAGCCTGACACCACTCACTCCTATGAGATCCTTTTGGCCAGAATTGTTCCCTCTAACTCTGCCAACTTCCAGAGGAGCTGCCACAAAAATCTATCCATTGAATGGCTCTAGAGCATAACAAAGTTGCTACCTGGAAATTTGCCAACCTAAGTCCCCCTGGCAGAGGGTGCCAGTGTCCTGATGAGAGATGGAGAATAGCTCTAAATTCCTGAAACCTTCTAGCAAACAACAACACAATTCTGGTTAGAGGAAATGCTATCCTGCTTTAATATCTTTATTAATAAAATGCTGTCTTGTTAAGATTTTCATCTGGCTATAAGATGAAATTTCAAGGCTTTTTGTTATAAAATAGCACGAGCTAATTTATTAGCTGCTATTGAAAGCAGCAGTTGGGGGAAACTTGAGGAAAAAAAATCAAAGTAATGACTCTAATCTCCCAAACACTGATGTCTTAGCAGTTCACCAACGATTTACACACAGGGGCTAGAGATACAGTTCAGTTGGTATAGCCTGTGTGGCAAGTGTGAGGACCTCCATTCAACCCTAGTACGTCTGGGGACAGGGGGTTTACTCACAGGATGAGAGAAGAAAATGATGAGGAGAGGCAGCATGGGACAGATGCCTCATGATCCACATAACAGTAAATACCCACTGAGACCAAAGCATCGCATGCTTCTTGCTCAGAGTAGGCATGGACACAGAAGAGAGACATGAACTTTAGAGATTGATTTGGCCTTGATTAAGATGAAAAAAACCTAGGGCCTATGCTGGGACTCTTTGCTCAGCCTAGGTGAAGGGAGGAGGGGACTAGACCTGCCTCAACTACCAGGTTGGGCTGACTCCCCAGGAAAGACCTTGCCTTGGAGAAGGTGGGAATGGGTGGTGGACTGAAGGAAGGGGGGGGGGAGGACAGGGGAATCTGTGGCTGATATATAAAATTAAATTAATTATAAAATTTTGAAAAAGAAAAAAAAAGATGAAAAATTAAAAAACACACCAATGTCCATTTGCTGCTTTTGATGATATACTAGAAACACACATGGAATATCACCATGAAGAGAACTGGCTAGAAAGTACACAGGAACTCTTGTATATACATTTTTAATTTTGCATATAGATATATATCTATATACACTTATTATGAATCTACAGTCATTCCAAAGTGAAAAGTTGAAAATAACATACTTAAGAAACAGAATCGCTACTTACAGGACCTAGTAAGGCTCCTGGAAACCAGGAAAGACGGTGCCACCCTTTTAAAGCAACAGTGGCAGTTGTGGTGACAGACAGCAATAGTAGTGGGCAGGGAAAAGTCACCTTCTTCTTCTTCTGGGCACACTGAAGGAGAGGAAGTGTTAAGGTGAAAGGGAATGTCTTGTATTCAACCCTGTGAAAGGCCTATCTCCTGCCATATTTGCCAAAGACGTCTTCACAAATAAATAGTTCCTGAACCACATGTTTCAAACTTAAAAGTTCAATGCACCAAAAAAAAAAAAAAAATGCATTGTTCATTAAATGCACAGATGTGTATTATAAGATGGTATTTTGCTTATTTAACTCATAAGTTACTCCCATCACTTTGCCTTAACTGTCCCATAATACAGTAGGAGTCACGTGGTTCTTCCACGGAGTCTCTACTAAGGAAGACTCTCGACATTTGCTTTGTCCCCATTGGCTGTCTGCAAAGAAACGATTCCTCCAGCTGATATGAACCAGATGCTATTCGAAGTGTGCTGCTTTGTGAAGTACCTCCAGCTGTCAGTCAAGAGAGAAGAGATGACGGGGCTGAAGGTGAGACTCTCACAAATACTGCAGATATTCTCGGGCTGCAAAGCAATGGCCTCCAGCAGACACTGCTGTGGCTTGGGGGCCTCAGCAATGAACCCAGACATCCTGACTTTACCAACTCTCCGGAAAAGACAATTAAAAAGCACAAATCCAGCAGATGGAACCATTTAGAGTAGGGTCAAAAACTACAAGGAAATAAAACAAGAGAAAGTGACACGGAATGATGTCCTGCGGGGACAGGAACGGGAAGGTCTCTTTAGAGTTGGGACATTAAAAGCAACCAGGAGTCAGCTTCGACAGCAGCTTCCCACGAAGCTGACAGGAACGGCTCTAAGATACAGACCCGTTTGGTTCTGGTGGGAGATGGGCCAATAGCAGATGGACTCAGAGACGAAGGAAGGGCTAGACTGCCACGGCTGCCCATGTGGTGAGATAGGCACATGGGAAGGGTGAAGCTCCAGGCACCACACAGGGAATACCACTACTGAGCCAGAGAAGAAGACCCCGTGTCCAGGTCAGACTTGTTAAATTGTAGGTACCATGGGAAACAGTTCTGTCCCTGCATCTCAGGCTTTGGGGCCGAGGTGCAGATTCCTCAGATTCCTCTAGTCCAGCTCTGCCTTTCCCTTCTCTCATGAATGTGGGAAAACTACTTCCCTGTGAGCGGATCTTCAATTCCCCGTATATTCCTGTATAATTCCCACAGCAGCTGCAACAAATTGCCACGATGACAAAGGCTTAAAACAACACCAATTTGTTTTCCTATCATTCTGAGTGTCAGAAGTCAGAAAACAATGCACCCCACTGGGCTGAAATCAATCTGACAGCAGAGCCAGCCTCCTTCCTCCCAGGGGCTCTAGGAAGGATCTGTTTCTTGCCCTTTTCAGCTTCCAAAAGCAGCCCGCATTCCTTGGCCCACAGTTCCTCTCTCTCCTCGGAGCCAGGGATCACATCACATCCCACATCCGCTGGGTCTGTCATCACAAGACCTCCTCCAGCTCCAAATGTCCTTTGTCTCTCATAAAAGAATGCCTGGGAGTGTGTCATATTCCCCTTCACAATTCAGGGTGATATCTGCCCACAGTTGTTTTATTTTGTTTTTCATGTTTTGCATGCATATATGCTTGTGTATATGGTATGCATGCATGTATATGTATGTTCATATGTCCTGGTGCACCTGTATAAGCCAGAGCTTGACAGTGTCTTCCTTGATCATGTTCCACATTCTATGTCAAGGCAGGGTCTGTCACTTGAGTGGAGAACTCACAGATTCAGCTAGTCTGGCTAGCTAGCTTGCCTGGAGGAATCCCATCCCTGCTACCCAAGTACTGGGATTTCAGGCCTGTGGATGTTCAGAGCCAGGTGCAGGGAGACGGGGTCTCTGGGAAATAATGGATAGACAATAGCCTGTATACATGCTAATTAGCCCTGCCCACAAGCACCATTTCTGCTCCTCTGTATTCTCCTTCACTCTCCTACCCACAACCTCCCGTCTTCCAACTCTCTCTGGCAACTCGAACCTCTGTCCTACAAAGGCCAGAGGCAACATTTCCAATCATAACACATTTCAGTCATAGAGAAATAGCTGTAGGGAGTGTGAATGGGTGAGGGGAAAGCAGACCCCACAACATAGATTGATCTATCTTTTAACAACAAAGTTGTCGAAAGAAAGTGATTCCCTTTGAGCCATCAAAACGTTAGTATTTGTGCACCTCTGAAAGGAGACAGGTTTCTAATCTTTCTCCTTTATAACTGTAAAAGATTTTTCATATTTGAAGGTTGCATTTCGAGACTGTGGCCCCACCCAAAGGGATGCAGGAATGTTTATTTGGTCCTATTGACAGTAACTGACTTGGAGACTTTAAGTGCCTAAAGCCATATGTGATGGCGGTGTTCTATCAATGAAAAACTGTCACATACATGTCATTGAGCCTTCCTTTCCTGTGAAGCATGTGGAAATCACCTAGGAGACAAAGCTGAGGCTTTACTAGGCTTAGAGTATGTGTTCTTGTGAATTGGTCCAGCCTACTTTCTGTAAATGGTAAATTTGGCTTAAATATGTCTACAAACAGCCAGTTTGGGTTCATAGCTGGCCCTTGACTACCTCGGATGACCTGACCATTGTCCGGTGAGGACGAATCAAAGGCTAGTGGGATTCGGCAAGCTCTGGGCAGTAGAATTTAGTGAGTGCTACATGCTGGGCATGGTGAGTATCAAGGCACCAATCAAAGGCTCATGCTTCCCAATGGGCTCTTTTGCCTGTCATTCAGTGCTCTGTGTGACCTTGCTTAGCTGGACAGAGGAGGCACAGATTCCCACATTCCAAAATGTCAACCTGAGAACTGTATGGATACCACATACTGTAGAGGGTCCAAGGAATGTCCCCTGGTAAAACTGATAGTCAATCCCTGACCTCCAGACTCTAGGATATTTTAACTAGATGAAAACCCTGATGAAAATCGCTGCTGAAGTAAGGCAAGGCACACCCTTTAATGCCCTGGAAGCCTTGGTCTTCCAACAGTGTATTAGTACAGTCCTCTAAGACAAGCTTCAGAAAGTGCATTAGCATTCCAAAGAGAATGGGCAACATCCTAAGAGGAGAGTGTATGTGCTCTAGAGACTAAACATGGGTTTACAAGAGAATGCACATGAGCTTGCTCAGAAACACAGAGGTTCACAGAGATCTAAGTAGACTCATACTGAGAGAGGCACACAGGTTCAGAGACAGAGGGGGCACATGGGCTCAAATAGGAAGACATCCGGAGGATTCACATGGAAAGACATGTGATGTTTCAAACAGAGCTACATGTATGTACTCACATAGATCCATACAGGTACCTGTGAAAAGACTCACACGTACTCAAATGGAGAGATGCATGTGAATGCACATGAATATATTAGCAGGGACTCACTCACATAGGAAATTGTACAAGGCTTTTTCATATTCACACGGAGAGACACACATGGATTCACATAAGAAGATGGTCTTGGGCTCACATGGAAAAGTACACACTGCTGTTGAGGCCAAACCCCCAAACTTCCCAGTTTACAAAGGAAAATAAGCCAGTAAAGTTTCTGTCTTCTGGGTCAGCAGCCACTTCAATACACAATGGAGCCTGGAGACCCACATCTCTGTGACAGGATACAGTATGCCTTGATCTTCTTTTATATATTTAAAAAAAAAAAAAACTATTTCAAAGTTTCATTCAGGGATACTGCCAGCTTTTACACAAGCAGGACAAAGTACATGGGACTCAAATGGGAAACTGAGGCCAGTTCTCCACAGTTGCTTGTTAGCTGGCAAAGAAGCACCAGCTATAACTTCAGAAGTACTGCTTACCCAAAAGCCACACCATCCCTCTCCAGGCCTGGACCTCTCCCTGCTCACCCTCTGGCCTTGGTGAGATCCTGCCCTAGACCCTGTCCACAGCATATGTATTCTCTTTTGAGCTTATCTAGAGGCCTTCTATTAGAAGGTGAAGACTTTCAGGACATTGAAAGGCCCTCAAGCCCAGCTCAGAAGCCTCCATTGGCCTTCTTCTCAGTGCCTGCACTGTATGTCACATCTCAAACCCTGCCCACACCTTTGTATCTTTCCTGAGTCCTCTCAGGTTAACTATCTGAAAGAAAGTAGAACCTGACTTTGTTTACTGCTCTACTCTGAGTGCCTAAAACAGCATGGCACATAGTAGGTGCTTAATCCACAGTGTTCAGATAAAATATTGAGCTAACAAATGACCAGCCTACACCTGCCTATTCTTTTGTTTTGCTTAAAATGGCTGCACTAGAGGATGTGTAACATCACACCCTGTTGTTTGTAGGTTCTCAGAAAACAATGACCTTGACTCATCATGGAGCAAATGGACGGATGGATGAACGGAACAAATGACTCCTGAGTGGTGACGAAAGGGGCAGCACACATTTCTCTGTGCCCTTGCCACTAATGTGGGCACTGGACTTTCAAGTCCATCTGCCCTGTCTTGAGGCCGCAGACAGACCCTCTCCATAAACACCAACCCAGGAACAGCTGCAGAGGGCCAGCAGGTGGTGAGGGAAAGTGTACAGGTGTCGTTTTTTTTTTTTTTTTTTTTTTTTTTTTCCATGCAGTTCCCAAGACTCCTTGCAAGGGCATATTTGTAAATGATTCAAAGGTGACAGAAAATGACACCACACTAGAGTTTTTCATTTTCCTGACAAACTGTCATAAAAATAAATGTAATCAGTGGCAAAGCTCTCTGAAATCACTTCATGCACGGTTGGCTGTATCTGTGCCAGTAACCCAGGATTCATAAATAATGGAGATAATTCCAAGGCCCCTGTTTTTATTATAGAGGACAGTAATTTCTGATGGTAGATCTCCCTATTCACTGGACTTTGGCTTTTGTCCCTACAGTACCCGCATAGGCAATAAACACCGGGAGCAGGAATCACTCCACTTCACCCCTGTGAGGTCTCACTAAGCATATGAGAAGGACCCAAGAAGATCATTGTCTCATTGTCACTGAATAGAGAAGAAACTGGCTGTCTGAGCAAGTCCAAAGAGCCATGGACAAAATATATGTTGAACATGAAACATACCGTCAAAGTGACCATATAACCACGTGGAAACTGCTACCTCTGAGCCATCACAAGGCAGTGTGGTTATTCCCGTGAGTTGTAAGCCATGTTGAAGGCTAAATTCTAATTATTATTGGAACTAGATATCTGGCCAAAGTCTTATGCCTAACTCAGAGCAACTTCATGAAGCAGCCAGTCTTTGTGTCTGAGCCCACTCTACCCTTTGTGTCTTCTCTTCACCCAGCCCTCCATCCACATCCATCCCCCCTCTCCTTCTCTTTGTGTGTGTGTGTGTGTGTGTGTGTGTGTGTTTCTCTGACATCTTGTCTCTCTGTGTCTGTTTCTCTCTGTGGTCTCCGTTCTTCTCTGTGTCTGTGTCTCTATCTGTCTCTCTCTGTGTGACACACACACACACACACACACACACACACACACACACACACACTGTCTGCACTCTAAAAAGCCTCTTCTAATGACAGCCTCTTTAATAATGCAGGTGGAGGAAAGGACCAGAAAATTGTTATCTTGTTATTCTGCCAGAACCCAAGTGACAGGAGAAAATATTTTCCAGCACCCACATCCTTGAGATACTCAGACTTGATTTGCAATTAACCTGGTGCTGAATACAAGTGTGCAACGAAGCACTGTTGCAGCAAGACCGGTGGGGCCCCTGTGCAAGCATAAATGACACACTTCTTTGCGGCGATTTGAATGCAGGACAAAGGGCACGTTGGAGATAGCTGTCCCGCTAACAAAACTGCATTCCTGAGTGGCAAGGCCTCCATTTAATGAGATGATGTGAAGCATGTGCTGGCCCAATCTAAAAGAGCTGGAATGTATGCTCCTCTTCTTTAGAATACTACTGCGGATTGTTATTGCTTATTCACACAAGTTCCCAGCAAAAAGAGGTAGGTAGGGGGATGGGGTGAATTTACATGTGTAAGCAAATACCAAAACCAAAACAGCATTCTCCAGGAAGAAATGCCACTCCATGCAGCATTCTGGGACTTGAACTTAAATGTGTATTAAGAGGCTGCTTGGGGGTTAGGGTAGTCCCTCCTAGCTGTATCAGACTGTGCATATGCAGTTACCTTGCAGAGTTCCACTGAGAATAATCTGGAAACTAGGAGGCCACAGAGACCTTCAGATCACAGACACTAAGCCATAAAAACAAACTTGGCGAATGTGAAAAAGAAAAATTAAATTGCCTTTAAGAGTGCTATGAGAGCACCTGGGGATTCTAAAGAAATCGATACAAACCCAGGCTTGTAGAATCTTAATTCTGAGTGAGGCTGTTGGGCACTTTCTCCCATTCTTGAGCTCACACAGGGATGAGCCTCAGTGATGAATCAATGTGCAGACTCCACGGGCAGTGAAAGAAACCTTCAGGGAAGACAAGGGTTATGGAGACCTTGTAAATTGTTTGCACAGATGTGACATTATTTACATGATAATTTTATGCTCCTCAGCACACGGAGGAAATAAAACGTGTTGGATGCCATAACAGGATCGTTAATTCTATTAATGGATCAAGGGTTGTGTCTAGAAGATCCCTGTTCCTTCCTCATAGATCTGAAGATACCCTGAAGCTGCTTTCTATCAC
Organism: Onychomys torridus; assembly: GCF_903995425.1. NCBI lineage: Eukaryota > Metazoa > Chordata > Mammalia > Rodentia > Cricetidae > Onychomys > Onychomys torridus. The sequence goes on along the minus strand of NC_050457.1, from coordinate 69,959,109 downwards.
CTTCAGAGAAAGGAGGAGTGTCCTGATTTCCTAGAGGAAGGATGTTTGCTGGTGTCAGAAATGTCCAGAGCACCCAGGTTTGTTTATGCAGAATGGCACCTCAGCCGAAGTATCAGAAATGGTTTAGCAGATTCCACTCCCTGAAAGAGCAGACTCCAGAGCTTTGTCCATACAACACACTTCAGAAAGCGAAGGAAAGAGAAGCGTGTGTTTGCGGAAAGGATGGAGGAGCCTCCCCCAGATCCTGCTGCTGTTCCAGCTTCCTCTCCGAGTCAGCTCCCTGCAAGAGGAGATGCTGGAAGCAGAGCAGGATGGATTACAGTGTAGTATGCTGTGCTCCACTCCAGAATGGCAGGAGGCCTCCCCTCCCCTTTCCACTCACATTTCATCACTCACTTACAATTTCTGCAGAGTACTCTCCAAACTGGGAGAGATGGGGACGCTGTGGGAAAGGCTGGCATTCAAGAGACTAAAGACTCACACTTCATCCTGAAAAATACTCCGTGCTGTCAGAGTATAAATAGAAGGATAGTCCCAACAGCAAGAAGCTCTCGTACAAAAGTGCCGGGGCGAGGTAAAATTAAATGCCTATGAAAAATGCCTCTCTGTGCACCCACGCTGTCTGCTCAACCCTTCTGTGGCATTCCCATTCTTCTTTATTTCCATTTGGAGCCTGCAGTGTGCTGTCTTTTACTCAAGGCTCACTCCCTCACAATCACGAGTGGGGTATGCGCCATCCTCACCCATGGAGCTACATGCAAGAAAGAAATTACTTATTGATTTTCCTTTCCGTAGGATGGTGTCTTTGGGTGCTTTCTCAAAACAGATCTGTAATGCATACAATGCCAGCAGGGAAGACCTGATGCCATGCTGGGTACCCTGGCCCCATCAGCCCTTCCTGGCAGTTACCACTGGCAGGAATGTCTCTTTTGATGAGCAAAGCGCATACACTTTAGAAGTTGGAGGAATGAGGAAGAAGTCATGTTTTCAAGTCTGAGCAGGTGAAGTAATGTGGTTTGAACTTCCCTTTACTCTTTCATTCTGAAAGGGGGTGCAGATGGCTCAGAGGGTGAGGTTAATTCTTTACAAGCCTAAGGATCTGCGTGTGAATCCCAGAACCCGTGTAAAAAGCTGTTAATGACCGTGCATGTCTGTAACATCAGAGATGGGGACTGAGATCACAGAAGGCAGAGACAGGTGGGACCCAGAGGACTGTTGGCCATTCTAGCCAAAATGAAGAGCTCTAGGTTCACTGTAGACCCTGTCATAGGAAAGAGGGTGAAGAGTGAGAGAGGAAGATACCTGACATAAACCTCTACCTCCACATGTACACACATGGGCACATGCAACAGCACACACACACACACATACACCATGCACACATACAAACCTTGGTAGGGATGGTGTCTTCGTTTTATGCTATAACAGGTTACATGAAACTGGATGAATTATAATGCATACAAATTTAGTTCTGGTGGTCCTGGAAGATGGTATATCCCACAGTGAGAGGCCAACTGGCAATGGCCTGTCATCTTGCCCTGTCATCTTACGACAAAAGAGAGAGCAAATTCACTTTCTAACCAACCCCTTCCACAGTAAGTGACTATACTGCTAACCTAAGTCCACTCACAAAGACAGACCATGGTACTTAGCTATCTTTTGATAGCCTGTCACCATTGTGTCTGTCCACCATATCTCTCTCTTCTGCTCAACTAGTCTGGCCACAGTTAATGGTCTTCAGTTGTGGACCATTATGATGGGGAGTTAGGGCAGGAACCTGATGTAAGAACTAAAAATGTCATGGAAGAATGCTGCTTATTGACTTGTTCCTCATGGCTTGCTCAGCCTGCTTTCTTACATAACCCAGGACCTTGTCCAGGAGCAGCATTGCCCACAGTGATTGAGCTGGGCCCTTCCTTATCAATCATAAATCAAGAAAACGCCCCCACAAACATGCCAATCTAACGGAGACATTTTCCCAATCGAAGTTTCCTCTCCCTAGCAGACCCTTGCTTGTGTAAAGTTGACGATCTAACCAGAACATCTGGGAAAGCAGCGTGTTAGCTAACTAGAAGCAAGGGATCCTGTATGATGTGTCAGAGCGGTGAGCATTTTTGGCTTTCTCGGACTGGTCCTAAACCAGAAGTGGAAAAAACTAGTGAACCTGGCCATTCAGGGTGGATTGTCATAGCGGTTATTGTTTGAATTCATGAACTGTTACTAGAAACGACGTTCTGGTTTCCTATAGGTATGAGTAGCATGCAGGCCAGCTGCCCAGGGTGGCTGCTGCAGAGTGAATCAGCTGTATTCACACATGCTCTGCCTGTCACAGTTATGTCTATCCACTGCATCTCTCTCTCCTGATCAGCCAGTTTGACCACAGTTTCTGCAACTGGAAGGTGACGAACACAGTATACCTTCCCAGCACCACTACAAACTAGAACACCAACTTCAGCATCCAGCCATTTGGGGCATCACAATTTGGAGAGCCACACACCCGCCTAAGGGTGAGGTTGCTTTCCCCAGTTGCTGCAGATACCCAACCTATGAAAAGTACAGTGTAGACGGATTGTTCTTCCCCCTCACCAGAGTAATTCTGTATCCAGAGACCACAGATCTGGTCTAAGAACCCTGCAAGTCTCCATGTTCTCCATGTATGTAAAGTCCCGCAGAGTCACCTCCCTAGCCCCTCCCTTCCAGGATACCACAGCAAAAGCCAGAGTCTGACAAGGTCCCTCTGACATACCAGCAGCCACTCAGGACCATCACTACTACACTTTTGAAAGCCGTAAAGTGCCCAACTTTGCTTCAGGAACTCCTGTGAGCTGTGTTCACTCATGAAATAGGCTATACAGCTGGGCTGCTATCCTGAAGCATGTCTGTCCTCTGATTCCTATCTAAAATCTTTCCAGAGAAACAGATCCAGAGAGTTCATACTCTCCCCCAAATTACAACCAGCTGAGAACCAGGTATCTAAACACATGAGATACCTTCAAACACTCAAAGTCCCCAAAGAACTCAGATGGGTTTTCTGATACCCAGAAGCCAAGTCGGAGTACACAACCTTCCCATTCATCACAAACTAGGAGGTTTCAGGAAGAAATCCAAGGGTAGTGGGTGTCCTAAGAGGATGGTCCTATGGTTTCACCAAACTTACACACACTCTACCGGAGACCCCAGTGATCCAAGCAGACTTACACTGGAGAGAATTGAAGCTGTATATCTTGGAGATACACAGAATCCAACAAAAGCTTTCAAGCAACCACTGTAGGCTTAGCTTGGGCATTCTCATTGTGTCCTCTACCTCCGCTGTGGGTCCCATAGGGATCCTTCATCCCTTCAGCTGAATCCCAACATTCCTCTTATGTAACAAACCTTGTTATTCCTGTGTACCCCTGAGGCTCTTGTCATGATTCAGCCACAGTAGAAGGGAGAGAGGGGCAGCCAGTAGTACTGACTTTTACCAAATGACTATAATGAAAAACCAGTTCAGGCCTCCTTGGAAAACCTATACCTTGCCTTGCTCAAAACCTCCTGGTCAGTGCAAGGAACAGAATAAACTTAAAAGACAAAGGTCTCTGAAGGTAATCTTCCTGACAACGCTGTGATCCACATGAATCTTGCTGGAGGAGTGGAGAGGGCTCTGATTAAGTCAGATCCTGTTCAGTGGGAAAAGTTGTAAGAGAGACAATGAAGGGCCACCAACCACACCCTCTTCTAAGAGCAATCAGGTTAAGGCAGAAAAGATACAGCTAAGGAAGTCTCTAAAGACATTTACACACATGCTGAAAATGTTCTACTGAAGTCTTTCAGGTTTCCTTTGGGTTCAACAACACAGAGAAATTCAACCTACTGATTTGGGTAAATAGGACTGCTTTGAGCAACCATGTGAAATCCAACGCTGACTCACTGGAGGGCCCCTGTGTATGGACATAGGTCTGGTGTGTGTGCTCGACAGGTTTCTGTGATAAGGTACTGTAAGTAAGCACTTTCATCACAGTGTCTAGAAACACAGCAGCCAAAAGGAAGTCCCAAACTTACATCTCAGATTTTTTTAATTTACTTTTTATTGAAAATAGATTCGTGGGCTGGGCAGTGGTAGTACACATCTTTAATGTGCCCAGGAGGCAGAACCAGGCAGATCTCTGTGAGTTCAAGCTAGCCTGGTCTACAGAGCGAGATCCAGGACAGGCACCAAAGCTATACAAAGAAACCCTGTCTCAAAAAAACAAAAAGAGGCAGGAGGAGGAGGAGGAGGAGGAGGAGGAGGAGGAGGAGGAGGAGGAAAGAAAAGAAAAGAAAAGAAAAAAGAAAAAAGAAAAAGGAAAAAGGAAAAAGGAAAGAAAAGAAAAGAAAAGAAAAGAAAAGAAAAGAAAAGAAAAGAAAAGTAGATAGATTCTTCTTTCACAGAATATATCCTGACTAGTTTCCCCGCTCCTCTCCTCCCAGGTTCTCTTCACCTCTCCTCTCCCCCAGATTCACCTCCCCCCCCCATTTCTCTTCACAAAGGAGCAGGCCTCCAAGAGATGACAGCCAAACAGGACAAAACAAGATACAATAAGCCCAGAGACCTAGAGCAGAAGGCACGCACAAAAGAAAAAAATAAAATGATTCCAAATGATATTCTCTGTATACTCACAGATCAGTGCCTTGTATAGTCGTCATCAGAGAGGCTTCCTCCAGCAGCAGCTGGGAGCAGGTGCCAAGATCCACAGCTAGACACAAAGCCAGCCTTCTCATAGGTTTTTAACAAGCCACTCTCTAATAAATTATGGGTTATAGAAGTTAATGTTAGGCTCAAATTTTAAAGCATAAACCTGTATGGTGAAATGACCTGCTGATGCTAAAGATGCAGCACAGTGGTAAAGCACTTGTCTAGCATATATAAGGTTCTGAGTTCAACTTCCAAAATCAACATCACACACTTTTAAAATAAAGAGATAAAATAACCTGTCCATTTTTTATCCTGCTCATCATGTGATGCTGTAATAATCAGTAGACAAATTCTAGTACTGCCCCCTGGTGGTCATATTCTCAATTGCAGGAATAGTTTGACTTAAAACGTTTCAAAAATGAAATATGAGATGGTAATTTTTTCCCTTTTTTATTTATGTAAAAGGTGGTTTTTTCCATTTTACATACCAACCACAGTTCCCCCTACCTCCCCTCCTCCTACCTCCCCCACCTACCCTCTGTCCCATGCCCCCATCCACTTTTCAGAGAGGGTAAGGCCTCTCCCATGGGAAGTCAACAAAGTCTGGCGTATCAAATTGAGACAGAACCAAGCCCCTCCCCTTATCCAGGCTAAGCAAGGTGTCCCTCCATAGAGAATGGGCTCCAAAAAGCCAATGCATGCACTAGGGATAAACCCTGGTCCCACTGGCCAGGAGCCCCACAAACTGCCCAAGCCACACAACTGTCACCCACATTCAGAGGGCCTAGTTCGGTCCTATGCAGGTTCCCCAGCTGTCAGTCCAGAGTCCATGAGCTCCCACCAGCTCAGATCTGCTGTCTCTGTGGGTTTCCCCATCAAGATCTTGACCCCCTTGCTCATATAATCACTCCTCCCTCTCTTTGACTAGACTCCAGGAGCTCCATCCAGTGGTTGGCTGTGAATCTGCTTCCATCAGTTACTGACTGAGGGTTCTATGATGACAGTTGGGAATAGTCTTTAATCTGATTACAGGGGAAGGCCAGTTCAGGCACCAAGATGGTAAATATTTTGACATTAAGAAACATAGACCCTGCCAGGCTGTGGTAGCATATGCCTTCAATCCCAGCACTCAGGAGACAGGGACAGGTAGATCTCTATGAGTTTGAGGCCAGCGTGATCCACAAAGCGGGGTGCAGGACAGCCAGAGCTGTTACACAAAGAAACCCTGCCTCAAAAGAAGAGGGAGGAGGAGGAGGAGGAGGAGGAGGAGGAGGAGGAGGAGGAGGTGGTAGTGGTGGCACAAACCTTAAAAGGTCATATTAATAAAAACAAACCCAGAGCCAGGTATTGGGGTGAATGCTGAAAGATCAGAGAGACAGAACAGGCCACAGTTAACCTCATCTCACCAACTTCTCAGCCCATCCTGTTTCCTCAAACTGGAAGCCTCTGAGTCCTCATCTGGAATAGATCTCAGCTGAACTGCTGCTAAAAGTCTAAAAAGCCTAAAAGCTTAACCAGACCAAAAAAGCCTCTAGTTCCTTGTCCTCGTGCCATATATACCTTTCTGCTTCCTGCCATCACTTCCTGGGATTAAAGGTGTGTGTCACCATGCCTGGCTGTTTCCAGTGTGGCTTTGAATTCACAGAAATCTGGATGTATCTCAGCCTCCAGAATGCTAGGATTAAAGATGTGTGTACCACCATTTTCTGACCTCTATGTCTAAACCAGTGGCTGTTCTGTTCTCTGACTCAGATAAGTTTATTAGGGTGCACAATATGTTGGGGAACACAATAGCACCACATTTACCCTTTTTTGTCTAAAATAAAAAAGCTTACATAAGAAAAACTATATCCAATAAGTATATACAATACATACAGTCAAGAATTACATTAGCAATGTCTAGTCCATTAACATTTGACAGATTTAAACAAAAATCTCCATTATATAAATTAACAATGTCCATCCATTAACATTTGACAAGTTCAGACAAAAACATTTTCATTACTTATCCTATTTAAAACAAGTAGTTCCTTTTTAAAAGTAGATTTAATAATCTCCCTTTTTATCCTACCAGAAGAAAGAAAGAAAAATATAGAGCCAACATATATCATGAAAAAGATATGGACCACCATCCACCATGGGTTTTTTTTTTTTTGAGAGATGATAAGCTCATTGCTGAATGAGTAAATAATATTACACCTAGAAAATTAATTGATTAGTATGTGAATTATGATTGTTCAAAATTGGAAAAACCATATGGTATAATCAGGAGCTGTTAACACACATACCCAGGAATGCACAAATGTCCATCTTGGGCAGGTTGGCAGTCAGTATGGACTGGAAACCACCTCAGCTTTAAGTTCTCTGGTATTTATTTAAGTAACTGGTTAACCAAACCTTGCTTTCCCACTTTCATATTTTGGTCATTCAAAATCTCCCAAAAGCATCATGCTAAGTATCTGACCCAATTCTATTCAGTTTACTTCAAAATGCAAACTAAAATTTAACCTTCATAATGTCTTCCTCTGCCATCCAGGACTTAAGTGATTTCCCCCTTGGTTAGATTTCAAAGCTGACTCTGTCTGCCTCTTACACTTATACAGAACTGCATACATCAATGACCTCCACAGTCACTTACCACACACTGGGGTTAGCCAGTGGAACTGTGTGTTTGTACAGTCGCTGGATTTCTCTACCATAGATTGGAACCTTCTCTAGGAAGTAAATCTTGCCTGCTCTGTGTGCTATGGATACACATGTGTGCCTGGATACATATGACAGGTGGTCATTAAGCATTTTCTGAATGAATTAACAGTCAATACTAGTGAAGGTATTAGAATCAGACTCCTAAACTTTTTAGTAATAATGAGCAAATTGTTTAAAAGGACAATTTAGTGTTATGAATCAAGCCTCATCCACAAATGAAACAGCACAATATAAGAAGTGGGCTGTGTATTTATAAAGAGAATAGAAATAACATGTCTAATACATAACCCTACACAGTCATCAAAAATGATGATATTATTATATATTTATAGATACAAAATCCCATGACATTAAAAATCAGAAAAATGGGTTCATAACATCAAGGATGGATGTTAATTGTACATGTCAACCTACAAGAATCATGAGATACAGATATTATTTCAAGAATTTGCTGGAGGCTGTTTTCTGGGTTTGTTGGTCATTTAAATTTGCATGCTAAGTGAAGCTGATCAATTTCCCTCCCTAAAGAACAAATTCCTTATTACAAATTTCCTCTCATGAATATAAACATATCCTGTTGGTTCTGCTTCCCTGGAGGTCTGTGACCAACAGCGCAGATAGTAGGACCTCATGCTGCTAAGTATGACAACTTTCTAGATTTGATTGGTGGTGGCCTGTCCATAGTAAGGTCCTGATCTCCTCATTCCTTGATATATCCACACCCTCTGACAGTCCCTTCACATTGGCTTTAGGCTGAGCTGTGCATCATCACAAGGGAATGGGTATCAAAGGATGCAATACAAGCAATAGCCTGAAAAGCGCTTGAAGACTGGCTTCATCTTTCTCCTGCTCTCGAAACCTAAGGCCACCTGGACTGAGACAATGGTCTACTGGAAGAAAAGAGGTCACTGAAGAAAAGTCAAGATTTCCCCACTTCTGCCAGTCAAGGCCAGTCCACCAAACAACACCCTACATAGGAGCTAGCCCAGCTAGATTCACCTAACAACTGCCCAGATGAACCCAATATTTATGGTCTACCTGAAGAATCACAAATGAAAAAGAAAATGGTTAGGATTTCATGCTACAGATAGTTTTCTGTGAAGCAAAAGCCAAATGATAGACACCATAAGACAAACAAAAGACAAAAGTCTGGCTATCGCCTGGGGGTTTATTCCTTCCAAAACTCACACGGAAGTTTCACCCCGGTGGAATGTTAATGATGTTTGTAGACGGGCCCTTTGGAAGGTAATCGAGAGGAGATTTCAAGGGCCCCGCATGCAACAGTGATTTACGAGAAGTTCCAGTGAGCTTCATCCGGCTTGTACTCCTTACTCATGTGAGACCCAGTAAGAAGTCATCATGAAGCAGGAAACCCTCCCCATCATGCTTGCTGGCTTCCAGAATCACAGAGTAAACCTCTTTTCTGTATGAACTACCCTGTGGTACGCAGTCTGTGGTATGCAGTCGTAGCCACTGCAAAGAATGTGACAAATGTGCAATAAACTGTCTAAAGCAGTTATTTCCACATCTCTCCCCCTGTCATTTTAAACTACTGTTTATATAAGCGTGTGTTATTTCCATAAGCATAAAATGTTACTTAAAATCTTCTTTCATTTTGAGAAGGGGATTTTTAAAGTTGTTTCTCCATTGTCAGATTTTCTGCAGAAATTACCATATGGGCAATTAACAGACCAATTAATCATGAGATGTTTGATGTTCGGAACTGATATTTTAGGATCTTGTTCTTCGACCACAGGAATTGTGTGTGTGTGTGTGTGTGTGTGTGTGTGTGTGTGTGTGTGTGTGTGTGAGAGAGAGAGAGAGAGAGAGAGAGAGAGAGAGAGAGAGAGAGATCGATCTAGTCATTAAGCCTCTTAACTGTATCTAGAATGGAACTTCAAGCAATTTTATATATGTAGTAGGAAGTAAGAGTTTAGATTAACAAATAGGGAGAGTGAGGAATGGAAAACACGAAGCAAACCACCTTCTAACCACCGCAGGACAGGTGAACTCACGTGACTGTGGCAGCATGCACAGGGCCTGCACAGGCCTAGACCAGATGGGGTCCCAGCACTGGGAGAGGAAGAGGACACAAGCCCCCATCTCTAACTCAGAAGCTAGCTCCAACTGATAAGCACTCACAAATGAAAAATTAGTTTTCTCCAAGGGAGTCTCACTGGGTACACCACCCACTCGTAACGGAGGCCCCCTGTCCAGCAGTGGATGGACAACATAAAACAAACTCAGCGGTATTTTTGGAGGATTTTTTTGTCTCATAATGTTTTCTCTGGTTTTTTTTTTAAATTGTTTTTGTTGGTTTTGTTTATTTTGCTGTTTTGTCCCTACCCCCGACCTTCTGCTTATTTATAAATAAATAAATAAAAAGGATCTACATGAAGAAGATGGACCAAGGCTGTGAGGAGATCTGAAATGTCAGCCCCTTGGACACCCAGTATCAAAGCATTCTGTGCATGTTGGCATCTGCCTGAGTGCTGTACCCCTGCAGGAATCCTTTGCTCACTCCACTATTCTCTTCCTGGATGTCCAATTTCAAGCTCAACTGAGACCAGTGTGCACAGTACATGTACACATATGAGAAAACTGGACAAAATAACAACAATTCAGGATGCAAAATAAATTTCTGCTAGCTAACTAATCTGGAAAGAAAACTGTTTATAAAAACAAATAAAGCAAATAATATGGAAAAATCCTAGAGTAAAAAGGACTCCAGATATGAAAAGGTCATTCCTGACTAACTTCCTTAAGTTTAATTTTTTTAGACAGTATTCCCGAAAAAGCAAAAGTTCTTCATCTAGAATTGAGTAAAGAAATAGAAGTAGGTGTTGAAGAGATAGCTGGGCAAGTAAAGTGCTTATCAGGCAACTGTGAGGACCTAAGTTCAAATCCCTAGAACCCACATGAAGCTGGACACAGTGGCAGACATCTGTAATCTCAGGGCTCTTAGAACAAGACAGGAGGCAGACAGATTTCCCTGAAGCCCACAGACCAGCCAGCCAGCCATAAGTTCTGGAGCAGTTCTTGTATGTACACGCAGACCTCACACGCAGACCTCACACGCATACACACACACACACACCCCACACCGGGCGGGATAAATGAAACAGGCATCATGCAGCTTTATATGAATGTTTAAAAGAGGCTCCAAGTAGCTTTTTAAGACCCAGGTGATGCAGAATGAAATAGTAGTTAACAAAAACAAGCCCAGTACTATTGTAAAACCCAAACAAAATTGCCTCTGTCTTCAAGTTCAAATTTACCAAGAGGCCACTGGACTCCTTCAGAGAATGAGGCTGTGCATCACACAGCTGAGTGGCTCTGAGAAGGACCTGAGATCAGGGCTCTGGAACCCACTGCCCATTAGAATGAGAGTTGGGAAGAAGAATGAGGAGCTGTGTGGCCAGGTTGAAAGGAATTTGAATCATTTAGGTAATTGGGCCACCAGATGGTAAGTGCAGTTCATTCTGGAAGACGAAATAATTAGTCTGGAAGGGAGGGGCTGAGCATCCAATGCTGATGGACTGTTATGCAGCAACTGTGTTTGCATGAAGCCCTCAATGTGATGAGTATGTGCGGTACATTGAGGTGCCACCTGCAATGCAGAAGCTCCCTCAGGGGAGCCACGCAATCGTTAGCCCTGGTGAGGAGAGGGGCCCCAAAGGAAGAGGAAACTCCTAGGCATACTCCAAATAGAAATGGCTTTTTTAAAATATAGTTCAAGACTTTTTTTTTTATTTTTGAGATTAAAATATAATTACATCATTTCTCCCTTCACATTCCTCCCTCCAAATCCTCCTATATGTCCTTCTTTTCTTTCAAAATCATGACCTCTTCTTTCATTCATTGTTACATATATATGGATATACATATATACATATACCATTCGAACTGAACAATGTTACTTGTGTGTATGTTTTCCGAAGCAACCACTTTATACCGGATAACTAATTGGTCTGCTCTTCCCTGGAGAAGACAAATTTCTCCCACTCTCAGCATTCCTGAATTGTCTGTAATTCCTTGTGTAGCGGGAGGCCTCAGGGTCTTTTAGGGTGGCACTCAGGTGAAAGACTACAGTGGTAGCTGTTTATTAGAATTTGACGGACTACTCAGGAAGGCTTAGCCCGTCATTTGCTATGGTAAAACTAAAGATGTATATCAGCCACCCGCTGGAGCATGGACCTGTACCCATCACATGCTGGAAGTGCAAAGTGGACTCCTAGGTGTCTACAAAACCAAAGGAGTGGAGAGTGGGCAGTTAGGAGAAGTAACGGGGCAAGGTGTATTTGTGAGAAGAAGAGTTGGAAGGGAGAAGCCAGGAGTGGATTTTATCAAGACAGATTACATACAATATGAAATTCAAACAATGACTGAAAAGTATTTTTTAAGATAAACGTGTGTAGCAGTTTAGAAGTTTACCTCTAAATAAAGACTTAAGGGATTCAGTTTTATATTGCAAAAATGATGACAGCAGAAAAATTATTTTTTTAAAAAAAGTAAACCTCAAATAGTCTAAGGAAACTTTTTGTAAATAACTTGAAGTTTGCAAATAATTTCCAATGTCGGACAACAATGCAGTGAGCAGTGATCCAAGGGAAAGTGAAAAAGGACATGTCCCCGTGTCCCCGTAACATGCTACCTTTGTCTGTGACCTTCAGCCACCTCTGTTCTCCATGCCTGTACCTGAGGGAAAGCTAAGGGTGCAGCGTGCAGCTGGCCTGGGACATGAGATAGTCGTGCACTGAGAGACCAGCTCTGCTGTCCCACACTTACCCCACCCTCCCCCTCCCCAAGGAAACAGCCAGCCAGCCTCGAAACATTGAGAACTTGAATTTCTCATCTTCCCCCAGCACACTGACATCTCCTACAGAACAAGCCTGTTTTCCCCTGAGTCAGCAATAGACAGATTGCTTATGTGGGATGGCTGAGTGATCAGAAGCCCAGAGCATAGAATAGATGGAAATCACCTTACACAGCTTGGGGGCACTTGAATGCCAAAGTCCCAAAGTTTAGCTCTTACAGATGCAAACTCCTGGTTTTACAGTCAAGGAATTTCTCCCTAGGAGAGCAGGTGGACGAGGACACAATAATATCTAGGAGTCAGGACACTGCCCAGATGCAGAAATGACTAGGACACCAGAGCAATGTAGGGAGGTATGCGGAAGAGGGTGTGAGAGGGAGGAATCATGCTTCTTGCTTCTAGCCACTCAGGGCTCTTACTGCTAGAATGTGCTACCCAAGCTGTCCACCTGCTCACAAGCAAAAGAGGCTTGACTCAGAACCATTCACAGTGACAGGTAAGACTCCTGGAGATCAGTTCCCAGGCCCATGCCTACCACACTCCCCCTGAGTCCTGTCTTCTGTCTCTAGGGTATTCCCCAGCAATGCCACGAACCCACATCAAGAGAGACTCCAGGAACGTGCATGTTTGATTCTTGCCGTTATCTGCTCTGTGATTCCTTGACTACAACGTGTCGAAGACTGCTTGGCCGTCTCTACTTCTTCCTCATATTACACACACACACTCCACGCTGGAAGGCAAACTGTACCTCCTTTTATCACTGAATACCCACGAAGATCCACTGAAGTACAGCGGGATGGTACTGCAAATCATCAGCTGGAGCAAACCAGGCCAAACGGAGGCAGTCTCACAGTTCCATGTTCCACATCAATGCCTTGTTGGTGGTGGAGGAGGAGGTGGAGGAAGAGGTGGCGGCAGTGCCAGCGGAAGCTGCCGTGGTGGTGAGGGTGGTGGTGTCACTATTCTAATAAGCACAGCTACATACACTAATGTGAAAACTGTACCCTCCAAGACTTTCTGTGTCCAATTCTAGTCACTTAAGTTTTTGTTGTTTTTGTTTTGTTTTGTTTTGTTGAGACATGGTTGCTCTGCCTATCCTGGAACTTACTTTGTAGACCAGGCTGGCCTCGAACTGACAGAGATCTGCCTGCTTCTGCCTCCTGAGTGCTGGGATTAAAAGTGTGCGCCACCACTTAAGGCAAATATTGCCAAGAAGCCGAAATTGTACTCCCCATGCCCCACCAAGAGAAACCAGAGCTACTGAGATAGTCCCCCAGGTGTCTAGTAAAACTCAATGGCCCTGGTGCCACGTGTAACTTAAAGGCAGTTGCATGTGTCTATCTGACTTACACCCCTCCCACACACACACACCCCATAGATCCTTTCAACTGGCAATCCTATCAAGCATTATTTCATAAGAAACCAATGGGGGGAGGCTCTCAACCTCCTCCTGCTCACCCAGCATCAGCGAAGCAGCCAGTGGCATACACCAGGGGGATTTGCCCACTGATCTTGGTGCCAGGTGATGCCAGCAAGCAAATGTTGCTAAGTGTTGCTTTTAGAAGAAAATAAGACATGCACCATAGGTCTCAGCATGACTTAATCAAGAGCCGAGTTCAGTCCTTTTTAAACAGTCTTGCCACGGAAATGAGGTGAGGTATGTGTGAGAATAATCTGAAAGCCAAGCGCTTCCTAATGGGGATACTGCCTGGAGTTCCCATCTGCTAGTTTGCCTAAACCACCAAATGCTAAAATGAAATGCGCATGCTCTCTGGTGTGGGCTCCTCTGCCTGCCGTCTCTGTGGGAACTTGGGCAAAGGGGCCGGCTGAGTGCTGATGCTTTTTAAGACGTTATTTAAGGTTATCCTCAACTGTCCTCACCACACATTGATTTCCTGTCACAGCTCAATGTCTGGAGGGCTGGCGCTCTCCATTGATCCACAGAGAGCATTTTAGTGCATCAAACGGGGAGAGAAGGTGGAACTCTGAGGGAGACAGGAGCCGTGCTTTGAGGGCTGCCTGGAACGCAGCTGTGTAAAAGTTGTATAAAACAGTAAGCTGAACTTGAGATTTTTTTTTTCATGTTCTAAAGTCTGTTGACATATGAGACTCAATAGGACACACACCAAAAAGGGTAGGAATTAATACCTCTTCTAATAGAGCAAAAGATTGGTAGCAAGCCCTAAGACCTGGCCAATGGGTCCGAAATTTGTCTTTCTGTGGAGAGTAGAGCTTGTAAATCACAAGGGACTAGGCGGAAAAGTCCAGTCAGTTAAGATGTAATGGGAATGGGTCAAGGTCATGAGTCAATGCAAGGACACACTAATTCACTTTACTCCAAGGTCAAAGGCCGTGTCACCAACCCTGGTGATAAAATGCATGCTGTTCGCAGGAACTGGCTTAGGGGAGTCTGGTACGGAAAAAGACAAGACTGCTCACTGTCCCTGGCCCCAGCACCAACTGGCCCTAGAAACCCCACCTGAACCAAAGATTAGATTCAGCCTCACTCGCCAAACAGCTCTGGATCCCATGACAAAATGGCTGAGTGGCTTAGGCGGCACCCGTGTATTTTCTTACAGTTTTGGGGTTCAAGATCCTGGGTGAGAATGTGAACTCAGCCAGGATCTGGTGAAGGTCTCAAATCCTAGCAGCTTAGGTCACACACCTTATTTACCCTTCATCACCTCTAGAAATCCTATGTCCAACATGATGTGGGGCACCACAGCTCCTAACATCTCCTGAACACAGCCCTCTGCCCCACCAATCAGATAATCATCACTAAGAAAAAGGGGGAAGAAAAATGAAAATCTCTTCCATGAGTGAGGCAGTTTACATACATACTCTTTACCCAAATGTTTTTCTAGGTAACTGCAGAGTTGAGCATGTAAATATTAACAAAAAGAAAACCAGAGCACCCAAGTGAGCAACTCACGTACACAAACCCCATGGCTACAGATTTGAGCTTCCAATTAAGGACTCTTACACAATGCCTCATACTAAAGGGCTTTTAGTGTAGAATGAAGAGAGAATGCAAGAATGAATTAATGAATGAGTGAGGAATACTTTCCAAAATGGAAAGATAATAATATGAATTGAACTCAAAGCTAGAAATGTCCTCAATACTTATTTGAGGCTGAAGGTAACCTAAAATGACTTCTCTTTTAAAATGGTAATTTGAAAATATTATATAAAACTATAGCATTTCAAACACAGATAATTACATTTCTTATCAAATACATGGGCTCTTGTATAATTCCGCTTAATATATATGCAGTTTAATTAAAATTTATAAATGGTTGTAGACCAAACCAAGTGTATCTTAATTAAATCAGAACATGGATCACAGCTGTTAAGGTTGACCCCAATATTAATAAAGGAGATACAAACACAATCATTAGGAACTTAGTGGAGTAATTCTGGTCAAGAGGGAAGCAAGATGAATGGAAGGCTAGCGAGTCCCCTTGTACTTAAGCTGGAAAGAAGAATAGCCCACAGAGCAGAAAATGTAGGAAGACAGAATGGCCTGCCCAGCAAGCCACTGACCTAGAAAAAGCCTGGTCTTACTTAGGGTTACCGTTGCCCTGATGAAACCCCATGACCAAAAGTCATTTGGGGGAGAAGTCACTCATGGTCCCAGATCACTGTTCATCATCGAAAGCAGTGAGGGCAGGAACTCAAGCAGGGCAGGAACCTGGAGGCAGGAGCAGATGCACCAGCCATGAAGGGGTTCTGCTTTCCAGCTTGCTCACGCTCCTTTCTTAAAGAACCCAGGACCACCAGCCCAGGAATGGCGCCACCCGAAATGAGCTGAACCCTCCCCCATCAATCACTAATTAAGAAAATGCCCTATAGATGGATCACACGGAGACATGGTTCTCAGTTGAGATTCTTTCTCTTCTCTCGGCTAAGTCTAGCTTGTCTGGAGCTGACATAAAATAGCCAGCATAGCTGACCTCTTGTCAGCTCGACACACAAACGCATCACTCTTAATTCATCACCTTTCTTTTCCTGTTCTTCCCGAAGAGCACACATTAATATCAGCATTACAATATAAACATTCCAAAATTTAAAAGTCTCACAGTCTTCACAACTTCAAACACTTAAAAATTCACTTTCTAAAATAGCCCATCTCTTTTCAAATACAAGGGCTTTTAAAATTTAAAGTCACTCTATTGTGGGTTTCTGTAAAATCAAAAGTAAATTAAATACTTTCTAACTTCAAGAGGGAAGAACTAGGGCACAGTCACAATCTGAACAAAGCAAAACCGAACTCCAGCAGTGTAAATAACTCAATGTCTAACGTGTGGGATTCACTCATGCTCTTCTGGGTGCTTCCAAAGGGCTCGGGTCAGGTCACTTCTCTGGCTCTGCTCTCTGCAGCACACACACAGTTTGTCTTCAGGATCTGGCTGGTCCACTCCACCTCCTGCTGGTCATCACATGGTACTGGTATCTGTAAAATTGCTGGGGTCCCTTGTTGCCACTAGAATGCACTTTCACCAAGAGCCTCCTGGGCTCTTTTCAGGGACTCCACAAAGTGCCAAGCTTCAGATGCTCTATGACCCCTTCATGTCTTCAAAATCAGTATCAACAGGATGACTCTTACATTACCCGTTCAGCTGCCAGCATAAGGTATAACCTTGACGGCCTCTGGAACATAGTTTCTGTGTGCTGACTCTGAGGAGACACTTCCTAGAAGATTTCACCTCACTGATGCTAGTCTCTTCTTACCACAGCTAATTCTTCAGTCCCAGCTGCCCAGCATCCATTGTTCCAGCAAAGCAAAGATTTCACTTCAGCGGTTCTGATCTCTTGTTAATCACAGCTGATTCTTTAGCTCCAGCGGATTCCACACCACAAAGTCTTCGAACAAACAGCCCAGTAGAGTCTTGCTTCCCTCTGAAACTTCACAAGCTAGGACTCCATAGCCTGAACTGTTTCCAACCTTCTTATCTTCCAGGCCCTATAGAACAGTCCACTGAGTTTTCAACACAACTTTTCTCGCCCAAAGTTCCAGAGTTCTTTCACAATCCTCTTCAGAATAATGTGGTCAGGTCTGCCACAGTAATATGCCACTATACTGGTACCAACTTGTCTTAGCTTTGATGAAACAGCATGACCAAAATAACTGGGGGTGGAAAGGATTTATTTCACTCACAGTTCCATATAACAGTTCATCATCAAAAGCAGTGAGGGCAGGAACTCAAGCAGGGCAAGAATCTGGAGGTGGGAGCCATGGTAGGGTACTGTTCAGCCTGCTTTTTTGTTTGTTTGTTCGTTGTTTGTTTGTTTGTTTTTTGAGACAGGGTTTCTCTGTGTAGCTTTGTGCCTTTCCTGGAACTCACTCTGTAGCCCAGGCTGGCCTTGAACTCACAGAGATCCACCTGCCTCTGCCTCCCAAGTGCTGGGATTAAAGACGTGTGCCACCACTGCCTGGCTCAGCCTGCTTTCTTACAGAACCCAGGGCCACCAGCTGAGAGGTGGCACCATCCACAATGGGCTAGGGTCCTTCCTCATCAACGGAGGCATTTTCTCAATTGAGGTTCCCTCCTTTCAGATAAGTCTAGATCGTGAGCCGTGTTGACATAAAATTTGCCAGCACAAGTTTCATGCATGAACATCCAAGTCATTCATTGGGTGGTGAACATCCACAAGAGGATGAGGAGGAGCCATATCAGCAAAGTGCTGGAGATGAAAATCTGTGTTGGTATTGTGTTTCCCAAAATACTGTGCACCCTAATAAACTTATCTGGGGTCAGATAACAGAACAGCCACTAGATACAGAGGCTAAAAAATGGTGGCACTCACACCTTTAATCCTAGCATTTCAGAGACAGAAATCCCTCTGGATCTCTGTGAGTTCATGGCCACATTGGAAACATCCAGGCACGCCTTTAATCCCAAGAAGTGAGCCTTTAATTCCATGGAGTGATGGCAAAAACAGAAAGTTATATAAGGCATGAAGACCAGAAACTAGAAGCTTTTGGCTGGTTAAGCTTTTAGGCTTTGGAACAGCACAGTTCAGCTGAGAGGCATCCAGTCTGAGGAAACAGGATCAGCTGAGGAACTGGCAAGGCGAGGAAGTTGTGGCTTGTTCTGTCTCGCTGATCTTCCAGCGGTCACCCCAATAACTGGCCTCGGGTTTGAATTTATTAATAAGACCTGTTAAGATTCCTGCTACACAAATCATTCAGTAAAGTTGGCAGGTGAGACACAGGTGCCCAGCGAAATTAGGATTTTAGACACACTGTAAGATAAACTTTGATACAGCTGTGCTTCATGGTGTCTTAGTTACAGGTCCTATTGCTTGATAAAATACACTGACAAAGTAACTTGAGTGAGCAGCTCTAGTGTGGCTCACATTTCAAGAGGACAGTCCAACATGGAAGGGAAGCCATGCTGGCTGGAGTTTAGGCGGCTGCTCACATCGCATCTGCAGTAAAATGGCAGAGATAAACCAAAATTCATGCTCAGCCCCGTTTCTCCTTTTTATTTGCCCAGCAGGTAGAGTGGGTCTTCCTACCTCAGTAAACCTAATCCAGTTAATCCATCATATACATGCTCAAGGCTAACCTAATCCAGTTAATCCTTCATATACATGCTCAAGGCCAATCTACTCCAGATGATCACTCACAGGCATACTCAAGGCTAACCTACTCCAGATGATCACTCACAGGCATACTCAAGGCTAACCTACTCCAGATGATCCCTCACAGGCATACTCAAGGCTAACCTACTCCAGATGATCCCTCATAGGCATACTCAAGGCTAACCAATCACAGTTGATCCTTCACAGGCATGTTCAAGGCTAACCTAATACATGCCTAGTTCTTGTCTCCTCGGACACTGTAGGTCCTGACAAGGTGACAATCAATATTAACCATGACATATAGAATACATACCCTGTAATTTTTTTTAGTATTTGGCACCTATTCTTAATTTTTAATATTTGGCACCTATGTTGAGTTTAAAACCATAATAAAGGCTTGCCAAGGAACTTCCTATTATTCTAATATAAACTGCAACTTTTTTAAAAGAATGATTGTTAAGGCTGACTGACATCTTAAATGGTAAAGCACAGTTGGATTACCCTAAAGATTGAGGGCCAGTCTGGGGAGTCAGGGGAGTCAGATAGAGCCTCCATTTCAAAAGGTGGCTTGTTCCCATCCACTTGTCTTCAAATCCTTTTTTATGTGTCTACCTCAGAGCGGCATACTTTGAGGAATGTGTCAGCCACAGTGAACTATGCTGGTCAGAAAAAAAAATCAATCTAGAAACATCTATTTTAGGTCAATTTTGTAAGCAGAACTGTGTGGCTGATCCCACAGGAATCAAAGCCTAGCAGCTTCTCTGCTCTCCAGGAGAATCTGTGGGCAGATGAATCGAGTGAGGCCCTGGGGGATGAGGGGATTCTTCTGAGTCTTGGGTTGGCTCTCAGAAGACCTAAGCCCACCCCTCTACACTATCACAAGTACCTTTCCATGAGCTTGTTACCAGGTCTAGGGTGGAGTCTGCATTATACACCCTTCAAAAGGAGTCTTACTCCCTGGCTGACCAGAGCATCATTTGATGGAGACTACCCAGAATGAAACTATTCCACTGGTCATAAAGTCCCTCAATGAAGAGATACACAAGGCATGATAAGGTCTAGACCATAACTGCCAGTATAAAGAAATCAGCACTGTCTCAGAGACAGGAGAGGCCAGTCATTTACTTACTTAATAGTCTTTATGTTTTACAGCAGTTGTATATTCACAGAATAAGTGATCAGAAAGTACAGAGATTTACCATATACCCACTAACCTTGCCCCTGCCTCCCCAATATCAACATGGAATATCAGAAGTAATTCTGTTATAATTACCAGCATCCAAACACCAGTATTATACAAGGTACATAGTTTACACCATGGCTCACTCTTGACCCTGAACATCTTGGTGGAGACTTGGATGGAAGCATGATGGTAGATATCCACTGTGACTGGATCACATGGCGGTTTCACTGTCTAAAACTCCCCTATGGCATTCACCAGTCCAAACACGTTGCTGTGTTCATCTTCTAGGACTGCTGCAACAAAGCTGGTGGCTTTGTCAGGAAATGGGGGCTGGAGAGATCAGTCAGGGGCTAAGAGCATATACTGTGCTTGCAGAAGACCCCAGTTAAGTTCCCACATTGTTTGAGCAACCACCTGTAACTCTAGATCCAAGGGGTCTGACATTCTTCTGCAGCCTCTCTATGTGCCCTTACTCATATGCACATGCCCCTACAACAGCACACACTATAAATAAATAAATAATAAAATATTTGTTTTTTATTAGAGACTTATTCTTTTAAAACTCTGAAGACTAGCTGGGCAGTGGTGACACCTTTAATACCAACCAACACTTAGGAGGCAAAAGGCAGGCAGATCTCTGTGAGTTTGAGGCCAGCCTAATCTACAGAGCTAGTTCTAGGACAGCCAGGGCTATACAGAGAAACACTGTCTCAAATAAAAAATAAAATAACAGCTCTGAACAGTAGAAGTCCCCAGATAGAGAGTTGGTAAGTCCATGCTGATTCCCAAAGCTCTCAGAGACAAGGTGATGCTTGACTTGTCCAGGGTCTGGTCATCACTGATGTTCTATGAATTAAAGATATCATCTCTGCCTCATCTCTTTGTCACCATCCCCTTCATGTCTTCCTCTCCTCTGCATGTCTTTCATGGGGACATTTGTTTTGGACCCTCTTGGGTATCTAAGATAGATCATCTCAAGACCTATAGCTAAGTAACAGCTGCAAAAATACTTTACCCAAATCAAGTCCAGTTAACCAGGTTCCAAGGATTGGGCTGGGTACAGGCTGCCTTCAGCTCACCAGGAACTTTGAGGACAAAACAATGGAGAAATTGATCACTCTACCAAGCTGTGAGACATAAGGATATAGGATGCAGGGCACTGACAAGAACAGAAGCTACCCTGGACTCCATTAGCAGTAACAGGCTAGTGGGAAGAGCAGACGCAGCACAAACAACTGAGATTTGTAGTCATCCCCTGAGGCCCCTTCTCAACCACTGGTGCTGTGTCAGAACACAGGCCAAAAATGGAGTCGAATGAGAGTTCTGAGTGCTGTTGAGAACACTCCAAGAATACTGGTGTTATTCAATTAAATGTTTATATTCCTCTATGGAAAAACACATTTTTTTGGCCACATGTGGTTTGTCCTTGTAATTGTATACAGCTTGAACTCATGAGAAATTTATTCACATGACCTTTCATAACCTCAGAGTATAAATTGTCTGATGCTCTAAATAAAGTTGCATTGCATGAGACTTTAGTCCACCTCATTTATCACCTCCATTCTCTCAGGTCCCATCAGTTTTACAGCAGTGATGGTGCTCAGCCCAATACACCTAAACTACTAAACAACCATGAAACTCCAGGTAACCCAGTGGTTTCAGTAACTGTTCCAAGCGGTGCTCATCACCTGCTCAGGTGCAGGGACAATAACAGCAAGAGGGACTTCCTGTTCACCATGGCATGTAAACTCTCAACAATACTTCTGCCCTGTCATGAAGTGTCTGGATATTTTTAACATGTGTGCTGAAAGCAACTCCCACTCATGGTTACATTTTTAAAATTTTAGTTAAATAGTGAGTGGGCTGACATTCTCATGAAAATTCTACTGTAAAGATGGGAGAGCTTGGATCTGAAATTCCCTCCAAAAACAATCGCATATTAAAGGCTGGGGCACTACTGGAAGATGTGGAAACTGTTAGTAGAAGGGGATTTGGAAGAAACAGGCCACTGAGTCATGTTTTTGAAGTACACATTGGGATTTCTCTTCCCATCTCCTCCTCCCTTTTGTCTCCTCTGTGTGGTAAGGAGCGTCCTCTGCTGTTTGTTTCTACCAGGAAGCACTCTGCTGCCTCAGGCCTGTGGCAGCAAAACCAAGCAACAGTGGTCTGAATCTCCAAAGCATCTGCCAACATACATCCACCATCCTTTAGAGTTGTTGTCTCAGGTGTCCCGTCACAGTGATCCAAAGCTAACTAACCCAAATGACCATTGCCTGGGATGCAGGAATCCCCAAGGACGACCCCAGCTTAGACTACTAGCAATAGTGGGGAGGGTGCCTGAACTGACCTACGCCAGTAATCAGATTGGTGAATACTCTGTCATCATAGAGTCTTCATCCAGTAACTGATAGAAGCAAATGTAGAGATCCACAGCCAAACACCAGGCCAACCTCCAGTTGAAGAGAGACAAGAGGGATTCTATAAGCAAGGAGCATCAAGATCATGATGGGGAAACCTACAGAGACAACCAAACCAAGCTAGTGGGAACTCATAAATTTTATATCAACAGCTGTTGAGCAATTATGGGACTGGACTAGGCCCTCTGCATATCGAGACAGTTGTGTAGCTTGATCTGCTTAAGGGTCCCCCTGGCAGTAGGATCAGAATCCAATCCCTGGTGCATGAGCAGGCTTTTTGGAGCCTACCACCTATGGTGGGACACCTTGCATAACCTTGAGGCAGGGGGAGGGACTTGGATCTGCCTCTACTAAAAGAGGCCATACCTTCTTGTGGGAGGGAATGGGGGATAGGTTGAGGGGGGTTGGAAGGGTGGGAGGAGGGAAGACGTGGGTCTTTGGTATATAAAATTAATAATTAATTAATTAATTAATTATTAATTAAAACCAGGATGACAGGTGGCCACTACCACCCCTCAGCTCTCACTCAGCAGCTCTGGAGTCTGCTGTTTGGACACAGAGTGCCTTCTCCCAAACAGCAATATTGTGAAAGCCATCATCTTACAATCTACTGGAAAATGTTCTGAGGTAAGAGAACTCTGCAGTGAAAGCAAAAGTAAACAATGAGTGTGATTTCAGCAATGACTACTGGAACCCCCTAGAAACAGCCTAGAAAAAGAACATGATACTCGGTTTCTGCATCGAGATGAAGGAAGACTAATTGGCAGAGCCAGGGGGAGGGGTTGTTCACAGAGATTCTGCAGGGCACGGCACTGCCAAGGTGCCGGAAGTACCTGGTGCTGTTCGCAATGTCTCTAGTGGGCTTCCAGAAAGCTCATCCCTAATTCTGAGCTGTAATGAGCATCTCCCAGCACCCTGCTCAGCCAGGTGCAAACGAGCCTGCTTGTCTTGTCCTTGTTTGGTTTGTGACTTGGGCTCATGCAGAGAATTGGGAGAGGGAGGGTGGGGAGGATAAAGAAAATAATCCTGAGCAACAACATAGGAGAGTGGAGGGTAAGACCAATAGCAGTAGAGCGAGGGTCTGTGACCGGTAGAAGTCGGTGAACTACTGGCAGAGGGAAGGGGATGATACTAGAGCTGAGAAGTGCAAGAGGGGGTTCTGCAGACCACCAAGCCCTGCATCACACTCACATCCCCACTCCAAACCTTCCCATCTTGTGGCCTTACACTAGTGTCCACACCTGAGAGCCACTGGGCAGGGCAGGGGTCTGGAGAGGCAGCTGTCATTGTTGGAAAAGGCCCTGTCAAAGGCTGAGGTGGAGTGCTGGGCGTAAGTGACTGGAGGGAGGCTGGTCCTATTCGACAATGGAGCGACATTCTGCCTTCCATGGAGGCACGATTCTCTGGGATTCACCTTTTATTTGGAGACTGGGGACCTGAGATCATCTAGACCACTGAGAAGGAAGACTGAGAGAGTGGTTCAGATGGAACAAGGGATCTCAGGGCTTGATCTGGCCTGGCCCTATGGCAGAATTAGGTGAACATCAAAGGACAGTCAAGAGATAAGTGGTCCTGTTATACTTGTAGCCTGGGGCCTAGCACAATCATCATCCGAGAGGCTGCGGCCAGCAACCGATGGGAGCAGATGCAGACACACACAGACAAACATTAGCCAGAGCTCGGGGAACCGAGAAGAGAATGAGGAAGGGTTGTAGGAGCCAGAGGGGTCAAGATACCACAACAAAACAGCCCTCAGCACCAACTAACCTGGGCTCATAGAGGCTCACAGAGACTCAAATGACCATCAGAGAGCCTACATGGGTCTGACCTACACCCTCTGAATATATGTTATGGTTGTGTAGCTTGGTGTTCCCGTGGGACTCCTAACAGTAGAAGTGGGGGTTGTCTCTGACTCTTTTACCTGGGACCCTTTTCCTCCTACTGGGTTGCCTTGTCCAGCCTTAATATGAGGGGATGTGCCTGGTTTTCTTATAACTTGACATGCCATGTTTGGGTGATATCCCTGGGAAGCCTGCCCTTTTCTGAAGGGAAAGGGAGAAGAGGGGATGGGAGGGGTGTTGGAGAGAGGGACTGGGTGGAGAGGAGGAGGGGAAACTGCATTCAGGATGCAATGCATGAGAGAATAAATTTATAAAATAAGTCAAAAGGAGCGATGAGCGGCCACCATGGTTCCTGCCGCCCACAGTGAGGGACCTCACAGACTGCTTTAGTCTACATCGGTGTGTTCTTGGTGCTCTGCCCAGAACTAGCTAGGACAGGCTGACTCCTACCTTTCCCGTTTGTGGAGCATCCGGGAGGAACGTGCTTGGTGAGGAGATCTGCATTTCTATAATCTTTGGACTAAAACGGGTTGTTTGAAACTACTGTCAGTGGTAACTTGCTGCAGCATGCAGGAGAGCCCTTTTCTTTTCATGCCCTCACCCAGTGGAATAATGCCCTTGTCTTCAGTGAACTCTGGCCAGTTAAAATGCAATGGCCACAGTGACCCTAAATGAGGCCCAGTCATTGAAGCAAAGTCCATATTCGGACCTACAGTGAAGGAGTCCAGAGAAGGGTGAGCTTAGAATAGATACCCTGTCTGTGTTTGACTTCAGCTGCCCCCGGGGGTAGACTTTCAGTAGTGAAATCCTGGCATCATTAGAAGGGAGTCCAGTGTGTATGAACTGCTGGCCACAAGAGGCAGCAATTACAGCCCTCCTCCTGCCTTCTCAGTCAGAAGCAGCAGACGACAGTTCAAAAGCCAGCTCAGAAGTTCAGAAGTCACAGTGGTAGTCTGGGGACTTCTAATGATTGTCCTAATGACCCACTCTCAACCATGCTGAGCATCTTTTAAATACTTTGCATGCCCAGCTTTTCGTCTGTAGAGCAGAGTTAATTGTGCCTTTTCTCCAGGGCTACCGCAAAACCAGTGGCCTCAAGTCTGAGCTAATTTTCACATTGTTTATCAGTAGCTGGTGGCTTGAACAGAGCCCTGTAGGAGGATCCAGACACCCACAAAGTGGGCAATGGAACAATACCACTGTTACATATTTCCTGAAGCATGTGTTCAACACACAGCCACAGAGCTGAAGGCAAGAAAGCAAGAGTGTTCTAGAAAAGGCAGAACCCAAGTTACAGCAGCTCCATGATGTGCCTCCCACTGTATGTTCCTTCCATGTTTACAAAATATTTAGTTGAGTGAAAATGTCTTCAGAGGGAAGTGTAGACAGAAGCCTGTCATGCAGCACTAATAAAAATGAAGTCATTTGGAACAACAGAGGACTGGATCTCAGTGTCTGGCTAGACATCCTGCTGCTGCCTCAAGTGACTCTGGAAAGCCTGTGCACAGCCCTGAAGCCCCGGGAGCTCTGTTGGAAATTTACCGCTCACCCCTTTCTCAGAGCAGTGAGAGCCCATTGGCCATCACTCTAGAATGTTGTTTACAATGACAACCGGAGCCTTTCACATGACTCAACAGACACCAGGATGATTGTCTCCTTGGGCAAATGTCCTACTAGGACGAGAGCCTGAGTTATGGGGCAGAAGGGAGCAGCAAAAACCGCTATAAATTGGCCCTAATGTGACATCACCAAATTCCTGGTTCCAAGACACATGTCATTTATGCTCAGCCACATGCCGCTCCTACCTCCTCGTGCAGTTTCTTGCTTTCTTCTCTCACACCCACGACCTGTACTTTTCGAGCTTCACCCCCACACCAGCCTCCCCTCTATTCTTTCAGAGCTACTTTCATACGGTCATGCACCCCAAAAAGATCAATCAATCCATCACACTCCAGGGGTGCTAATGTGCCTCTTCTGAGTATTCTATAGCTATATGGTAAGAGGAGATCCATGCTGGCATATCCCAAAGGAAATGGCATTCTGCCACTAAGGAAAGACCAGGAAAAGAAAAAAAAAAAAGTTCTGTAAAATAACACCACTTATAATGGGTCTGGTTTGCACACATGAGCTGCTTTTATTGTGCATAGATTCGAGCATGGGGCTTAATGGCTTGTGTGGTGTGTTCTGACATCTGTCACAGACCCTGTTACTGGCTTCAGAGCCATTTGTTCTTTGTGTCCCTAGACTTGCTCAGCACTGCCATCCAATTCGATCACATGACAGGGCCCTTGCTTGGCAGCAGAGAAACGGAACAAGGTATAGGAAGGGACATTACAGAAAAACATTCCCCCTAGCCAGGAATGCTCGCTTCACATGAGGAAATAGCACAGGCATCCTGGAAAGAGGGACTTCCCAGAGGGAAGCAACATAACAACATGCTCCGAGCTTGCTGTGGAGTCTGCCCTGTCTGCTGGCCTTCAGCAGGACCCTGAGGGCAGGCAGAGGGGGGGAAGAAGCTCACACTGGCCAGGAAACAGATCCCAGCATGCACTGATTTGAGGCCGCTGCCATTATGGAAAGCTGTTAATGGGAAGGTAGAAGCAGGACACCTTGTGGGATTGATTGGATGGCTTTTTCTGGCCGGTCCTAATCTAGAAGTGAAGTGGGTGGGGCAGGTTATAGAACCTGTCAGTTATTAATCAAGTCCTGGCTACTTGGGGATGACTATCACAAACATTGTATGATTTCTTAATTGGCTGCTAGAGTGCTGAGATTTAGATAGGGCTTAAGAATGTCCTCCAAGGGCTCATGTGTTGAACTGGGTCTTCTACGGATCAAAGTTGAGAGGTGGGGACTTTGATTGGTAGAGTCTGGTGAGGACAGTAGGTAAACGGGTGAAGGGTAGACCTTTAGCAATAATCCCACAACTCTAGTCTCTGGCGTCTTCTCTGGGGAGGGGTCTGTCATTTCCACGTGCTTTCCCATCATCTGCTGAGGCATTTGCCAGAGCTTCAGATGTGTTGTTTATGTTGTAACCCTCAATTTGTGATCTAGATAAACCTTTCTCCTTATATATAGCACCCTGCCTCTGTCATTTCTTACATCATACAAAAATGAACTGCTACCTAGAGATGACAGTCATAAATCCTCCAAACCTTATCTATAGAGAATAGACTTTTGGCTCCCGAGGTTGGTGACTTGAGACAGTAGGTTAGCTTCTTGAGAAGAGATCCATGAGTTATGAATTAGATATTTTTTTAAAAATCTATGGTTAGACCATTTGAATATTGAGTATCTCTGGAAAGTTAATCAAGCTGATTCTGGCTACTCCCCACATCACCCAGTAAGAAAAAGCTGTGTTGCTAGGGGTTAGAGAGGTGGCTCAGAGGTTAAGAGCACTAGCTGCTCTTCCAGAGATCCTGAGTTCAATTCCCAGCAACCACATGGTGGCTCACAACCATTTATACTGGGATTTGGTGCCCTCTTCTAATGTGCAGTCACACATGCAGGCAGAATACTGTATACATAATAAACAAATAAATCTTTTAAAAAAATAAAGAGGTGGAGGCTAGAGAGATGGCTTAGGGGTTAGAAAAAAAATGTGCTGTTGTCAGGAGGGGAGTGAATGCTGCTCCCACAATGCATACCTGTACCCTAATATCCAGAATTGTGATGCACTCTTATATGGAAACGGAATGTTTGTAGACACAATAATTCAAGGTTCCCAGTGTAGCATCACCACTGTTTGCCCTGGAGATCTTTTTACCCCACAGCACAGTCATCCAATGAGACAGAAGAGAAGGCCCAAGGAGAAGGAAGCATGGCCTGGAGTGAAGCTCCAGAGCGCCAAGACAACCAGGATCAGCAGGAAACTGGAAAGACTCTATGCTAGAGCCTTCCAGGGACCTGGCTCTGATAGCATTTCCCTTTTGGACTTCTGGGTCATAGAACTGTGACAGAATAACCGTGAGTCTCTGAAGCATGTGCCAGCTTGGCACAGTAACCCTAGGAAACCAACACAGGGCTTCCCCTACACATATCATAAATTTCTTATTATAATCTTATGTAGCCTAACAAGGGAATCATAGGGAAGGGGGATGTTCTCAAGATTTTTTAAGTGACAAATATAACATTCAGGAAAAAAATACTTGGTTAATTCACAGTAGCTTTATAGTTCAAACATAATGACAATAAACGTGAGCTTTATTGCTTTCTAGTTCTACATGTTTGAACTCTCCCAGACATAGACTTCTTTGCTGAATGGTCAACAGAACCCTAATAGTATATGTAGGTATTTGACATGCAGCTAGCATTGTTTCTGTATTGGTGCTGATGATAAATATGGCAGAGCTTTATAGTCCCAGAGTAATGTTCTATCATTCTGGATAGCTAATCCTTAGAATTTTCAATCAGTGTGTGTGTGTGTGTGTGTGTGTGTGTGTGTGTGTGTGTGTGTGTGTGTACACACGCATGCGTGCGCGCACACGCGCGCGTGTGCACACATGCACACACACACTTATGTATGTGACTACAGGCCTAGAAGTGACATGGTGCACCTGTGGAGCTCAGAAGACAACCTCAGGTGTTGGTTCTCACCTTCAACCTTGCTTGAGCCAGGGTCTCTTCGTTGGTCTCTGGTGAGGACACCAGATGAGCTAGACTGCAAGCTCCCCAGGTATTCTCCTGCCTCTGCACCATGCCCCTTGTAGAAGCACCTGACTTCACGTGTCTGAGGACTCAATCCCCCACTTTCATAGCAAGCACTTTACCTACCGGGTTATCTGCTCAGCTCTAGCCTTCCTATTTTAGAAAGAAATAAAGGTTACTGTAACAAGGCAAACATGGAAGAGCTTTCCAGATTAAAACCCCAAATTATTAAATTTCTGGGTTTATTAGAACTTTCCCCCAAGGCAGCACCCTTGTCACATTAATCCTTTGTCCCAAATAGACTACCAAATCCTTATATTCAAATCATAAAATTTGAAGATATGGTTAATATACCTAAAATGCTATCCAAAAAAAGCCACAGCAGAGCAGTCTCAACTATAGCATTCAGTTGTCTCTGCATGTGACCTCAGACTGCTCCTGGTCACAGGTGGGCAGACACACATCCACACAGAACAGGCAATTAGATTTACATCACTCTGCATTTATAAAAGCAACTCAAAATTGATCAAATACTTTTATATGTGATCTGAAACTTTAGAGAAAATCATACAGAATACAGTTCCTTCAAGTCATAGTAAAGTCTTAACAGCCATCTGGAAGGGGCAAAGCTTGGAATGGAATGAAAACTAAGGAATGCTCAGAATGAGATAAATGATCTTCCCCAGGGACAAGAGCACCAATTGATTATCTGATACCAAACGGCCAGCCTGAAAACATGCATACAAGTAACATAATACAGACTATACAGATTGTGTTTATATATTTAGGAATATATAGAGAGAAACTGTGTGTGTGTATCAGATATCACATATGTGTGTATAACAATTAAAGGAAAAAGAGGCCTGGGGGATACATGAGAGGGGTTGGAGGGAAGAATAGAAAAGGGATAAATGCTGTTAACTGAATTTTAATTTAAAAAAAAAAATGTTTTAAAAGAACATCATCAGCACAGAAGATACTCTCCAGAATTGACAAATGGGATTGTATGGGATGGAAGACCTCTATACAGCCAATGAAACAGCAAAGCGACTGTCTCCAGAGTGGAAGAAGGTCTTTGAAAACTGCATCTGACAGGGCATTAGTATCTACAATCTATATTTTTTAAAACTTCAAAAATAAAATACAAAACAATTCATCCAGTCAACTGATGAGCTAATGAACTGAATCGACATGTGGATAACAAGTATTTGAAAAGGTGTTCGACTTCCTTAGCAACCATAGAAATGCAAATCTGCTTTGAAATCCCAATCAGAACAGCTACCATTTAGAAAAGCAGGTATGGGCTTGGCAAGAATGGGATAAGAAGAACCCAGATACAGGTCTATCTTTGTTTAAAATGCTTTAATTTTCTTACAATATTTTTTGGTCATATTCATTCCCCTCCCCCCAGCTCCTCCCAGATCCCATCTGTCTCCTCTTCTGCAGAGACCCCTGAGCCTACAGAGAGAGGTCATTGATGCTCCCATTTGGAGCAGTCTCTCACTCTCTGTACCTTGTCCAGCTGTGGGCCTCTCTGCATTAATCATCATCACCTGCAAGAAGCTTGTCCGATGATGATTCAGTGATGAACTGATCTATGAGCGCAGCAATGTGTTTTTAGGAATCCTTTCATTTCTGTGTTCATTTAGAAGAATAATTGTAGTAGTTTTCCCCTCAGACCCATGACCTACATAATCTCAGGTCCTTTGACGCCTTAACAGCATCAGGTTTCATCTCACGGCAATCAAGAGGTGGCAGGTTACTCCCATAAGATTTCTCACTCTGCACAAAACTCAACTCCAAATAGATCAAAGACCTCAACAAAAGACTTGATACACTCATTCTAATAGAATAGAAAGTGGGGAAAAGGCCTGAAATCATTGGCACAGGAGAGGATTTTCTGAACCGTTAGCATGGGATTTTAGAACAATAATTAATAAGTGGGACCTCACAAAGCTAAAATAGCAAAGAAAACCATCATTCAAGGAAAGAGGCAGCCTACAGAATGGGGGAAAATTACTAATTATACATCTGATAGATTGTTAGTATCTAGGATATACAAAAAACTAAAAAGAATTGAACATCAAGAAAACAAATAAACCAAACAGTGGAATACAGAACTAAACAGAGAGTTACCAAAAGATGAAACAAATGGCTAATAAACACCTAATGAAGTTCAATATCCTTAGCTACCAGGGAAATAACTAAAACTGCTTTGAAATTCCATCTTAACCCAGTCAGAATGGCCAAGATCAACAAAATAAATGACAGCACATTCCGGAAGGACATGGGGAAAGGGTAGCACTCATCCATTACTGGTGGGAGGGTAAATTGGTACAGCCACTATGGAAATCAGTGTGAAGTTTCCTCAAAAGGCTGAAAATAGGTCTACCACAAGATTCAGATACACCACTCTTGGGCACATGCCCAAAGGACTCCACATCTTACTACAGAGACACCTGCTGGTCCATGTTAATTGCTGCTCTATTCATAACAGTCAGAAATTAGAAACAGCCTAGATGTCTCCATCAATTGATGAATGAATAATGAAAATGTGGTACATTTACACTATGGAATATTATTCAGCTTTAAAGAAAAAATGAAATTTGCAGATAAATGGATGAAGGTAGAAGAAGCAATCACCCTCACTTTTAGTAGGGATATAAAATGTGACGCTACTGTGAAATCAATCAGTGTGGAAGTTTTTCATGAAACTAAAAATAGAGCTACCACAGGACCCAACTATATCATTCCTGAGCATGATCCAAAGGACTCGGATACTTGCAGAGCCATGACTCTTGCTGAACTTCTCACAATAGCCACCTAGCTCTCCATGAACAGATGGGTGGGCAAAGAAAAGGCTGTGTGTGTGTGTGTGTGTGTGTGTGTGTGTGTGTGTGTGTGTCTAAATATATATATATGTGTGTGTGTGTATAAATATATATATATATGTGTGTGTGCGCATGTGTGTACATATAGTGTGTATGTATGTATATGTATATATATGAATATCCTTAGCACTAATAAAAAATGAAAAATTACAACATTTTGAGGAGAAAAAGGATGGAACTGGAGATAATCATGCTAAATAAAATAAGCTAGACTCAGAAAGACAAGTATCATATTTTATCTTTCTTGTATATGTGGGATATAAATTTAAATTCCTGTGTGCTTGTGTGTGTGTGCATGTGTGTGTGCATGTGTGTGTGTGCATGCGTGTGTGTGCATGTGTGTGTGCATGCATGTGTGTGTGAATGTGTGTGTGTGTGCATGTGTATGTGTGTGCATGCGTGTGTGTGCATGTGTGTGTGTGTGCGTGTGCGTGTGCGTGTGCGTGTGTTATGGATGAAGAAAGGAGACTGAGAGAGGAGAGGGATGTCTAGAGGGAGAAAGGAGAAAGACGGTAAAGGGATATATATTTCATGAGAGCAAAAGAGGGCAGGAAAAAGGGTGTAGAGAGAATACTTTTTTCAAAATAAACATAGATGTCTCTGACATCCTGATTTTCTTTGCCGAGTCTATGCCCTGTAGTAGTGCTAGTGTTGTTTCTCTCCTTTGAAAAACCCCCACCTGCTCTTACAGTCACACCCTTTTGCTCCTGAGATCTGTTAGGTTCCCACTGTCAGCTCACACTGCACCTGGGCTTTTCCCTTTCCCACTGTCAGCTCACACTGCACCTGGTCTTTTCCCTTTCCCACTGTCAGCTCACACTGCACCTGGTCTTTTCCCTTTCCCACTGTCAGCTCACACTGCACCTGGGCTTTTCCCTTTCCCACTGTCAGCTCACACTGCACCTGGTCTTTTCCCTTTCCCACTGTCAGCTCACACTACACCTGGGCTTTTCCCCTTTCCCACTGTCAGTTCACACTGCACCTGGTCTTTTCCCTTTCCCACTGTCAGCTCACACTGCACCTGGGCTTTTCCCTTTCCTACTGTCAGCTCACACTGCACCTGGGCTTTTCCCCTTGCCCACTGTCAGCTCACACTGCACCTGGGCTTTTCCCCTTTCCCACTGTCAGCTCACACTGCACCTGGGCTTTTCCCCTTGCCCACTGTCAGCTCACACTGCACCTCAGCTTTTCCCCATGCTAACCTTACTGCAGCGGGATAAGTAACTAAGTACTACTTCAGCATCTCCCTCAGCTCTCACACACCAAGTTCCTGAGGTAGGCATTGTGTCTACTTGGCTTCATAGTCTTAAATCATGCCTGGTACCCCATGTGTAGAGACAGAAATATAAATGAAAATCTGAGAGACGAGTTCAGTGCACCATAGGGAGCTCTCATGAACCTGGAAGGTTAGTAACCGATAACAAACATGTGGCTTGTTCTTGGGTGGGAGAATAGTTTGAGCAAATATGAGCCAAATGTATTTTTCTCTTCTATTATCTTCTCTTTTTCTGTAGTCATGCTATAGGATCAACCTGGATGCCTATCAACGGGTGGATGGGTAAAGAAAGTGTGGCACAAATTCATACACAACCCAGAGGTGAGAAAGGGAAATGAGAGCAGAAGATAGAGAAGGGTTGGTTAAGAGGCCAAAATCAGTGAGAAGGCTGGCAGCCAGCCTAGTGGGTTGAGGTGCTGTGTGCAGGCCTGAGGACCTGAGTTTGATTCCTGGATCCCACAAAATAGTCTCAAGACTTATCCTCTAGCCTCCATACACACACACACACACACACACACACACACACACACACACACACACACACACACAATTTAATAAGTGACGCATATAGATAGAATCCCATCCCAGTGTTCTGTGTATTATAATATAATATTTCCAAATGATTAGTAGAGAGAGTTTGGGATGCTCATAAAAGAAGCAATAAATGAGATGCTGAATATATCAACTGCCCTGATATATGTAACCAAACATCATGCCGGGTCTGTAAGTATAAGGTTCAGATATTTGAAAGAATAGGACAAGCCTGAGAAGCACATTCCCTGTGAGTGCTGAAGCACATGTGGGTGTCAGCCAGTAACATGTGAGGAGGGGCTGAAGGAGGATGATCCAGTCACTGGAAATACACACATGAGTCCTGCCTTTGGACCCTCTGTTTGGGGGAACCAGAGTAGCATGATGGGAGTGTAGGTGATGAAGCTGTAATGGTGCCCCAGGGCATATGACAGGGATGCTATAGATCACAGCAAAGACTAGGCCTTATCTGAAAGACGAGGGGGAACAACCAATGAGTGTGAACATGGGATCAATATAACGGATTCATGTTAAGAGTAGCCTGAAGAGAGCTGGAGAGTGAATTTGGAGGGAATATTGGATTGCTATTTCTATCCAAGTAAGATCTAACCATGACCTTGACCCAGGTGATGTGGCAGTGGAGAGAACCTGCAGGGGTCAAAAATGATGCTCCAGTTGCCAGAATGAACAACCTGGTGATGCTTTGAGCCATTAGGGAATAATGACAGATCCAACTAGATGACAGAATACAGGAAACACAGGGAACATAATAAGTAAAGTTTCACTATACAGTCCCATTCTCAACATTCTACTCTGACATCTTTATATACTCTCAAAAATCTCCAAATGGATCCATTGTTTTGATCACTAAACCCTATTTCCAGATTTCCTTCACTTCAAGAGTTATCACTAACTTCCATCTTAATCAGATCAAGAGTTTTTATTCCCAGAAATAAGACCGCCAAGTCTGCAAGGCTCTCTCTTCAGCTTGAAAGCTGATATAAATTAATTTTCTGAATCTTACATCCACTATCAACGTTAGCATGAGGATCAGAATAAACAAAGAAACCCTTCAGAAATCTTACCCTGGAAACTGAATTCCAACCTGGTAAAGACCACTTGCTTCTGATATGAACATGGCCGCCACCACTCCACTCAGCATTCTAAGTTCAACCTTGATTAAATAATGGGAAACACTTGGATATAATGATCCCATACAGATGTCAACAACCAAAGAACTTTTGCCCTTGGTCCCTCCTGCTATATGGCAAGCTTCCCTCCTATACAGCGATTAGTTCAATGTGGCTCCAACCTATAGCCACGTTCCAACAGAAACACTTTAATCCTGCTCATTGTAGCCAGAAAACGACAGAGCATGCTAAAATGGTTACTAACCAATTTACATAATCAAAAGGAATTGTACTATATTGGCCAAAATATTAGTCATGGGATTAGAATCTATCCTCCCCTGAACAGGCTAATCCTCTTACAGATAGCTCAAAGTAATCAGGTTAGCTCCACAGTAAATTTTAGTAAACCCATCACTCTTGTAAAGGAATTTCAGAAAAGGAAAGATCAAACAGTTCTTCAAACCCTTCATGCAGATGAAACACTGGGCAGAATAAATGTCTTACAAAGCACTTATATAATTGATTTAAGCTACAATGCCCTAATAGAGATACATTTGCCATCACAAATGGATTTGTACTATAAAGCCTTCCACCATGGAAACAAATCTCGGTGCCGGTTTTTGAAGAACATGACAGCGGCAATAAAGGGCACAGGAAAACATCTCTTCAAGCAGTTTGCCTTCTAGCAGTTTCTATGTGAAAGCCCCTTCGGACGGTGCTACTGAACCCCACGATGACCAGACAGCATGACTGCTTGTTCTGTGACCCTCTGCTGAGTGCAGCTCCCTTCAGGGCAGCCACTGTGACAAGCAGAATCAGCTGGCACTTTAATAGGAACCTGTATTGCTTTGGTGTACTCTCATCCAGTCCACCTTGGAACATCCAACTTTTTCTTACACGCGTTATGTTAAGCCACAGTCTAATGACTTCCTTTAGCTTGCAACAGTGCTGGGAAACCCAGGGATGTTCTGTTGGTTCTCACCAGATTCAAGCTCTCATTTGAATCCCTCCACACTGTCTTGTATGTTGATCACTGATTTGATGCCAAATCCAGACAGCATAAAAAGATGTTGGTAATTATGCCTATCTATCCAAGTTACTGATTTAAAAAAAAAAATACAGAAGGCTACATACCTCAGATAGAATATGTGACAGCATCACCACCAACCGATTGTACCCAACAAGTGTCCTAGCATCTATCCCATGGACTCCCAAAGGCCTACCTGAAGGGGAGCACACACACCCAAACTCAAGCGGGCTTCAGAATTTGGAGCATTGCAGTGACTGACAAGAAGAGAACAATACTCCTTTAGTCACGCCACCCCAACATATGTCCCCATGATGCTGCCTTTCTGACACTTACCCAGTACAGGTCACCCCCTCTGTCCAAAGTGGCAATAAAATGTTTTGTGCTTTTGGAGAATATTGGTGGTTCATTGTATGTATCAACTTATGTGCTCCTGTAAGTGGTCAGGCTGCAGAGCAGTAGTTCTGGATGGAGCATGTATCTTAATTGGTGGACTTCAAGTAAAATGGATTGTCTTCCATAATGTCCGTGGGCTTCATTCAATCAGTTAAAGACCTGAATAGAAGAAAAAGCTGGCACCATTGTCAAGGAAGGGGTTACCCTGGCAGAAGAAGGCCTCATACATGAACCGCACACTCTGACCCCACCAACCTCCATCATCACAAGAGCAAATTCCTTAAAATCTATCTTTCTCCACCTCTTCTTTATCTTATTATATGTGTAGTTATAAGTCATTTAACAATAGCAATAGCAAAAAATCAAATCAAGCCACATATGGTAGAATAAG
Source organism: Onychomys torridus (assembly GCF_903995425.1). Lineage (NCBI taxonomy): Eukaryota > Metazoa > Chordata > Mammalia > Rodentia > Cricetidae > Onychomys > Onychomys torridus. The sequence goes on along the minus strand of NC_050457.1, from coordinate 69,922,615 downwards.
TATTAAATATTAGCATCTGGGTGGGCAGAGACAGGAGAATTTCTGTGAGTTCAAGATCAGCCAGGGCCTCATAGTGAGACCTTGTTTACAAGAAGAAAAAAAATTAAAATAAAAAACCCTACAAATTAACAGTAATAATAAAAATAGTAACAAGGTGTTGTCATTTGCAAGTATCAAAATATAGTTGCCCAATCCAGGTCAGGGCATCACTAGGTGGTACCATCTTGGGGGACCACTACTATCTACACAGACCACTGTTGACCCAGATGTTATGATATGATGATGTATGACCCCTGCCTCCCATTTGGTTCTGTTTCTCTTGATAACCCCAATTAAAAATTGTTTAATATCTCACACAATATCCCTCAGCTCCCTTTAAATGAGTTGGATCCACATCTCTTTGGATATCTCCTTTTATAACATTTCCACTTAATGTTTGTCCTTGAAATCTGGAATAGATGAAACACAAGTATTTGACCTCTAGAATTCCAGCTGTCCACTGCTCAGAAGATATCTTTTGAGTCACGTGGGATATGTACAGATACTCCTCCATGCAGACATCCTGAGAACATGAATGACACCTAGGAGAACTGTGAGCCAGAACCATTGACAAAACCAGTATACCCTGGACCCAAGTGCAAATGGGGAAGGAGAGAAGGAGGGGGAGAGAGAGAGAGAGAGAGAGAGAGAGAGAGAGAGAGCGCGCAAGTTTGCAATGAACAAAATGGCCTTGTGCTCAAAGCACTTGTGTGGAGGAGAATACATGAGCCATGCTATATGTAGGCAACTCCCAGTAACAGCTGCTCTTGTGGCCATAACAGTAAGTTTTTCTTCTTTCCTTCCTTCCTTCCTTCCTTTCTTCCTTCTTTTCTTCATTCCTTCCTTCCTTTAATGACAAATGATTTTAGGAGAAGTCTTGGTCTAACAAGATGCCACCCTAAAGTACAAACCACAAAACTGTAAAAACACAGAATGAAAGGTAATGCTTTGGAGCTCTGCCAAGTAAACTTCATGTTTCGGTTACTATAGCATTAGGAGACAGACAAATAGAGGCAATAAAAAACCAGCAATAATCTAAAAAGATATTTTTAGCTAACGGTTCAAAATCTCCCCACAGATCCTCTACTAAGACAATCAACAAGTGTTTCATATGCAGAAGAGAATCACAGAGTCTGCCTGAGGGAGCAGGCAATCTGAAGAGAACCAGGTGAAATCAACACCCAGAGAAATAAAAAAGATGGGCTCCACTCATCCTTGAGGGCTATAAGAACAAATGAGAATTCTAGACTCTAAATTCACAACAAAAGAGAATTCTTTATTCACAATGATATGCCCCTCTTCTGGCCAACACTCTCCCCTTTGTGAAAACTCCCACACAAACCCAATGGGTTATATAAACTATTGTTTGAGGGCATAGTAAGCCTGTCAATCAAGTTGGCAGATAGTGATGTCAAGACATGAAGATACTGACAAGCCTTTCAAGAGAATGAGCCTATGTTGACACCTCAGTGAAGATATCCCCTGGATGACTCTCCCTCTGCACGCCCTGTAGATGACTGACCATCTGTTATGAAGCCCTGCTTCAGAGCCGAGGGTTTAGAGTGAACATGCTCGTGTAATTGCCATCTCCCAAGAGTAAACATGGATACCCTAAAGTCCCCCAATTACCCTCCACACTGGATGATTGCATGTTATAGAACTAATTGTACCCCCAATCCATATGTTAAGGTCCAAATCCCTGGCTATAAGAATTTGACAGTACATAGAAACAGCATCATTAAAAATCAACTAAATTAAAATGAAGTCACTTTAAAATGAGGCCCCCATCCAATATGATTGTTACTCTGTTTTTTAAAGGGACAGAATTTGAATACACAGGGATGATGGCATGCGTCAGAACAAAGTCCAAGAATGGAGTCACAGGAGAACTCTGATTGCTTAAGAAAACAAGAGTCTTATGACCTCCATTTCTTCAAAATACAGACTTTTTCTAGGAATGTGTTTTTCTGTTCTTCCCTGGTGAAACAGATAGAAGTGAGTTTACTTCAGCTGTTCTTATTTATATGTGTGGTGGTTTGAAAGAAAATGGCCCCCAAATGAATGGCACTATTAGGAGGTGTGGCCTTTTCGGAGTAAGTGTGGTCATATTGGAGGATGTGTGCCACCATGGAGGCAGGTTTTGACATCTTATGTATGCTCAACCCAAGCCCAGTGAGACAAACCACTTCCTGTTGCCTGCAAATCAAGATGTAGGACTCTCTGCTCCTTCTCCAGCACCATGTCTGCCTGCATACCACCATTTCCTGCCACGATGATTGCCCCGGCCAGCAGGGTTTCAACAGGGGCAACCCACCTGTGGGAGCGAATGAAAGAGACAGAGGACACAGGGACGACAGCAAGACAAGATTCTGATCAAGCTTCAGATTTTATTTTCCTCCACAAGGCTTATATAGCATAGGAGGAGAAGGGGCAGGAAGGAGGGAAGGGGGAGGGACATGGAAGGGATGCAAGACGTGGGAGACATGCAGGTTGTGCAACTGTAAGATGTGGACTAAGGTCACTGGTCAGGGGCCATTCATTCTGTTGCTAGGCTACCTGACCATGGAATGCTCTTTATATTTGGTTGTCATGGCACCTGACTGTGGAACGTCTTATCTTTGGGAGCCTCCAGTTAGTAAACAGGTGTTACTGCTCTGGGGAAGAGCAGTGGGCTTATGACTTGTTCTCTGGCCTAGCTAGTACTTTCCATGGTTCATGTTTGGTTCCTGACATCTTGGTCCTTGACAGATGATAATGGACTAAACCTCTGAAAATGTAAGCCACCCCAATTAAATATCTTCTCCTTTATAAGAGTTGCTGTGGTCATGGTGTCTCTTCATAACAATAGAAACTCTAAGACAGAAGTTGCTACCAGGGACTAGGGTATTGTGATAGGCCTTCAAAAGAGCTATTGACATTTCTGAGGTTAAAATTGAAACTTAGGAGAAGTTCTATGACATAAAGTTTCCACTACAGCTGTGTTTATACAGTATCATGAGCCACACTATATATGCTTCCCTGCCATTCTACAAGCCACTGTGGACAGCACCTGTGCTCAGTCACTGGTGGAGTCTCTTGATCCTGTGCCACCACTGTGGGGACAAACTGAGGCTCCCTAGAGGAACTAAACTTTTATGAAGACAGTACTCACAGCCCACAGCCCACAGAGGACAAGGACAGGAAAATGGCTCTGCTAAAGAACACAAGCTGATAGTCACAGATGTCACCAGTGTGCTACTCCCTCTTCAAGGTCAATGACAGAGGGATGATGAAGAATGGCGTCACTCTAGGCTACTTGACCTTCCTGAACACAGCCCAGCCAGCGGCAATTCCAGATGATCCTTTCTTCTATTTAGTGACATGGAAGTAACAACTGACTTTTCACTTGCCTGAAAAGTTTCTGTCAAGATCAATAGTTTGTGAAATTTGGCCCTTGACATTTGGGCAAGTGGAGGGCCCTTGACAAAACTAGGCCCTAAGATTTCTGTACCCCTGGGACATCAAAAGGAGGAGACCTCAGATGGCTTATTTATTTGAGGGAAGGTTTCTGAGCATGTCCATTTGGTTCTACAGATCAAATCTATTGCCTATCCATCATTGCCATGGAATATCAAGGTGAGGAAATAAAAATGAAATGACACTTCAGTCAACAATGAGACAAGTGTGTGACAAGATTATAAAGGAACTAAAAGGTTCTTGTCATCTAAAATTTTATCCTATCTTTTATGTTTGCATGGTTTTTTGCTACATAAACACCATTGTGTTATAATTGCCTACAACACTAAATATAGTAACTGGTGAACTTGCTTATAGCCTGGGTGCACGACCCAGGTTTGTGTGAATTTGTACAGTGATAAAATTGTCTGGCAGTATATAACTCACAAAGTATTCACATCATTCAAAGCATGTGCGCCTAGACATCATGGAGTCTGAACAGCACCTTTGTCGGCTTTTTGTTGGGTAGGAACAGGAAGAAAAGAGAAAAGAAATGGCTTTTGGTTTGGTGTAAATTGTATAAGGAGTATTGCTGAGGATATATACCAGTGCTTCATACAAACTCATGAGATCTGGACCTTCAGGGGAAGACACAAAACTATGGGGATTAAAAACCAACTAGAACAAAAGCAAGCTGTCCTGCATAGTTAGCATGTTCATGGATATAATCTTCATGAATGGTCCTAAACTTTGAAGAATTCCCTGATGATGAAAACTATTCCATTCTGACTTGATTGTTCTTAAAGCCCCTAGGATGAACAGTGAGTAGTATACATTTCCAGAATCCATCCCTCCCAGAAGAACCATCCCTGGAAGCGAAAAGGCAGACCCTAGAGGTGGACCTTGAACTAGTAAATGAATAGGGCCTGCCTCGAGGTTCTTTCGTCTTGTAGTACTGGGACTTGGGATGGTTTCCATGCAATAGGCAAGAGGAGTGGTCCTCTTCTGAGACCACACCCCCTAATAGCAAACACTACTCAGGATGATTGAAATCCCCAGAAGCTTGGCAATACTGATGCCTGATGTCAGCCCACCAGGAACACTGTAGTTTCTTTCAGGTGGGACTGGAGAAACAATATGGGCCAGTAATGCCCCTCCTCATGGCCAGAGTGGTAACACTTTGGCCTCCATCAAGAGATGGATGTTATGTCCACCCAGAGGACCTCATGAGGTCAACAGGAGCCATAGGGCAGTGATGAGAAAATAAGAGAAGAGACAAATGACACAAAGAACTCAAATACCAGGAAATCATCAAAACACCCCAGGGTCTATTTGAAGATCCAAGCACCTACAGGGAAAAACTTGAAGTCCTGTTGCTTTTCAGATAAAGAAAATATTGTTTCAATTTACACCTGCACACTGAAGAGAGCTGGACACTACAGTTCCCACTTGGAAGCATTTTTTTCTAGGAAGATGCTTGATCACAGTTTTCATTCAAGGTAACTACTAAATTGCAGAAGATTGTAACCATCACTGTCCACTTGCAAGTTCTCAGGTGCAGAACACATGGTTCACTCTCAGGACGAGAACTTGGAGAGTGGGACACATGATGACTAGGTGCCAACAGCAGAGACAGCCTTTCGGTCAGCTTTCACTAATTTTACTCACTTATGACTGTGGTGTAAGGTGTGTGTGTGTGTGTGTGTGTGTGTGTGTGTGTGTGTGTGTGTGTTCATGTATGGACAGGAGTACAATTTATATTGAAAAGAGCCTAGGATAAGATATACTATGTCAGAAAACTGTAACCTTTTGGCAGTTATATATAAAACTAATGAAAAATTTCTTCTGTCAAGATGTTTAAAGCCTTAATTTAATTTACAAAAAAAAAATTAATGAACAAGTAAAAGAACAGCATAAACACTTGGAATTATTACCAAGGACACACTATACTTATCACTTTGTGCAGAAGGACCAGTTCCCTTGAAACAACTCATTAAAGTTGAGAACTGGACTTTCAATCCATCGCTATTTCTGGGAGACCAATCCTAGGAGTCACTGACTAATTGCGCTAATTGTAAGAGAAAAATGTGCATCAAATCTTCCCCCTACATATACATTAATTTCCTTTTATTTTCAGCCAAGATTTTTTCTTTTTTTTTTTTTAAGAAACTAATTGCATTGATTTGTAGTTCCAAACAAATGAAAATCCTAAAGGGGAAGCATTTACAAAGGGCAATTCACAAAGAAAACAAAGATACAGAAGGTCAAAGGTGCCATCAAACCCACGCTACTGCTTTTCTGGCAAGCTATTTCATGATGCTACAACCACTTACAAGTCGCTAGAAATGCCGCCTTGTATCCTCTGAAGAAGGAAGAACTACACATCTTAAAGGACTGTCAGCATGACACAGAGCTTTTGGTGTAATGTAAGACAGTCCCCCAGCTGACAAGTGGGCTGTGCTTAAAAACTTCTTTTGAAGTTAAGTAATTAGAACTTGGGCCAGTTCACAAAAATTAACCCTAAATGCTTCAAGTATTCATTTACCAAGACCCACAAACTGGGAGTCTCAAACAGCAGAGGTGTAGTGCCCCATGGTGCTGGGAGTGGTTGTCCACAATAAAGGTATCTATGTGTCTATGTAGTCAGCTACTACCCAGGGCTGTGACGGACAGCCCCTCTATGCACCTTGGGATGGTGTTGACTATTAACCATGGAAACAAATCTCTGGGCATGTCTATGAGAGAACACGCACTCTCAATGTGAGTAGTGCCATTCCATGGGCTGAGGTCCCCGACTGAATAAAAAGGGAAATGCAAGCTGAGCCATAGTGTCCATCCCTGTCTGCTTCCTGATGGACACAAGATAGCTAGCTGCCTCATGTTTCTGCCCCACCATGATGCACCGTACCCTCAAACCCTGAGATAAACCCTCCTTCCCAAGTTCTTTTCATCAGATACTTTGTCTCAGCAACAAAATAAGCATCACACTCCTCTACCAGTGCCTGTGGTTTGTTAGCAGTTGGAGGCCGTTGATGTCTATCTACCTTCACCACCACCTAGTGTTCTCAAGTGTGGATCTGATTGGTATTTAAATGTCCCTGTTTCACAAGGGCACAAGTCACATGGAATCAGGATCCCTACCCCCACTCCAGTGTGATGTAATATTAAACTTAACTAATCATATCTGCAAGGGTCTTACTGTCAACCATTTATGTCTGAGATTGGGTAATGATTTCCACATGGGAACTTCAAGGGACATTATCCAGCACACACACTCCTAGGCGTTTGACCAATATACCCTTCAGCAGCATCACCAAAGACTGGTTTTCTCAGAGAAACCAATCTAAGCCTGTGGTTGTTGGATTTTGTGCATTGTGGTGGGTGGGGGGATGGACAAAGAAAGGGTTGGACCCTCGGCCTCATCAAAGTGTGAACCCTCCTTCTGTATAAGCTAAGGCAAAGGGCTGGGACGTGGTGCTGGAGACCAAGGCACTGCAGCACAGGTTCTCAGGCCTGGGCCAAGTCAGGCTCTCTTGGAAAGTGGAGTTTGTTAGAGATAGCTGGGCCGCAGCCTTGAGTTTTCAAATGTACTTAACATTTCTTTTCTTTTTAGAGGGGCTAAGGAATAGTAAAAAGAGTGCCTTTATTCACTGAGCCATCTCCCTGGTGTCCATTACATATTTCATACATGGTAAATTAAAGTATAATTATATCTTCCTTCCCTCTCCAGGTCCTTTCCATCTCACTTCTTCCATGATCCACCTCACCATCGAACTGATAGCCTCCTGTGGCAGTTTGAATGTAATTGTCCCCTGTATGCTCATAGGGAGTGGCACTATTGGGAGGTGTGGCCTCTCCAGCAGCATGTGTGCCTACACGCTGCCATGTCCCACCATGATAATGGACTAAACCTCTGAATTGTAAGCAAGCCACCCCAATTAAGTAATTTTCCCTTGTAGGAGTTGCCTTGGTCATGGTATCTCTTCACAGCAATAGAAACCTTAACTAAGACAGAAATTGGTACCAGGGAGTGGGCTAAAGCTATGAAAGGCCGGACCATGTTTTTGTCTGGAGGAACTTGGACTTTGGTACTAAGGGTTAGGAAAGCAGTGGAATGCTTTAAGCACTGCTTAATGGGCCATACTGGTAAGAGCATAGAAGATAATGATGCTGAGAATTGAACTTTGTGGGGTCAGGGTGGGGAGGTGCTTGTTCAAGAGGTTTCAGAAGAAAAGGCGATTAATATATGGCCTAGAGATCATTCTTGTGATATTTTGCTGAAGAATGTGGCTGCCTTTTGCCCTTGTCCAAAGAGTCTACCTGAGGCTACAGTGAAGAGTTTTTGATTAATTCCCTTGGCAGAGGAAATCTCAAAACAGCATAGTATAGACGCTGTTGTTTGGTTATATACCATGTGCATGCCTGGTGTTCCAGCAGTCAGAAGAGGATATCAGATCCCTTGGGACTGGAGTTACAGGTATCTGAGAACTACTCTGAACCTAGATCCTCTGCAAGAATAACAAGTGCTCTTAACTGCTGAGCCCACTCTCCAGCCTCCTTGACTAGATATTAAATAAGCCTAACATAATCCAAAGGCAAGAGGTGAATGAAGCACAAACTGATATTAATCAGCTTTCTACATTCTTCATCAATAAATACAGACTTCAAATGAAATGTTGCACCGTGTAGGAAATTTGTGAATTTTTTAAGAATAAAAATGTGCTATACAGAGAGTGACTATACCCACTAAAATATTACGTTCTTAAAATTACGTGTGTAAGCAAAACACTAAGGCCACAGGTCAACACAAGCAAGTGATGCTACAGTCAGCTGGTAACTCCACTGCTCATACTGGACACACAGCCTGGCACATGCCTTCCTCTCCTGGAAAGGTAAGCATCTAGAAAGATGCTGAAGAGATGTGTAAATTCAGCCTGCAACTAACCTTGACCACCAAGACCCAGAGCCTGGCAGCAGCAGCAGCAAACAGGAAGTGGGCTTCAGAGCTCTCAGCTCCAGCCCAGCATGGCTGTACTAGAATTCCATCTGCTTCCTCTTAGCAGTAGGCATGGCCAGGAACCACAGACAAGAGAATCAGGCATGGACAAGACTTCAATCCTGGACCACAGCTGTACCTGTATTAAATTGAGCCATTATGCAGCAATCCATGCCCAAAGCCTTTGGAGCTGCCCACTCTTTTGAAAGTCAAAGATATATAGATCACAAAATGAGACACACAGAGATACAAGACACATAAGTTCTAGAAATGTGAACTTGTCTCCAGAGAATATTTGAGGGTAGTCCTGAATCCAACACAATAAAATGATTCAGGAATGAGTTTAAATCAACACAGACAAATGTAATAATCAGCAGCTCTGGGTGCAGATCCTAGCATCCTTGAGAACTGATCTGTCTCTTGAAGAAACTCCATGGCAGTGTGGAGGCAGCTAGGGAAATCCACTATGAAAAATGGTTCCTAAGTCTAAGTCTCATTAGCAGATACTGCTATGCTCTACAGTCAGTCATGGAGACTTAGGGACCAGTTCTCAGCCCAAAGGCAGTGGAACTCAAAGGAGGACACACAGAATCTGGGGAATTAGAATCCAGATGGACCAAAGTAGGAGTTTTCCCAGCTCCATAAGGCCAGGAGTCCCCTGAAGAACTGAAAAAGAATACAAAACCCACAGGATCATTTATGTGTTTCATTAAGTAGATGTGTGTTCAATCATATGCATCCTATATAACATGCTCCATATGAATGTAAGATGGAAACATAATGTCTTACTTAGGGTTTCTGTTGCTGTGAAGAGACACCATGACCCTGGCAACTGTTATAGAGGAAAACACTTAATTGGGGTGGCAGCTCACAGTTTCAAAGGTTTAGTCCATTATCATCCTGGTGGGGAGTGTGGTGGCCTGCAGGCAGACACGGTGCTGGAGAAGGAACTGCTACATGTTGATATTCAGGCAACAGGAAGTAGCCCATCACACTGAGCAAAGATTGAGCAAAGGAGACCTCAAAGCCCACCCCCACAGTGACACACTTCCTCCAACAAGGCCACACCTACTCCAACAAAGCCACACCTCCTAATAGTGCCACTCCCTTTGGGGGCCATTTTCTTTCCAACCACCACACATATTATATTAGATTGTGCTATTTCAACCATTATTTAGATGTTTCTATTTAGACCTCGGACTGTCCCTCTGAATGCAGACCTAGTTATCTTCAGCATATTCTTTTGTATAATCTTTTAAAGTGATAGAAGACTCTGTCCCACTATTGCATATCGAGGACATGAGGATGCCCTGTATCAACCATGTGTGAAGCCTTCTTTAGCCTGGGTGTATAAATGAACTGTTTTGTACTAGTAAACAGCGATAAGGCCCTCAGCACTTCACTGGCCACTGGAGTTTAAGATCCTGATCTCTTCCTTGAATGCCCAAAGCTATCATCTGGCAGTTTGTAGAGTCCTGCCTAGTCTGTGCTCTGCAGGTTTACTTCTCCAGCCCTCCACTGCACCTGGCTTTTCTCACATGCTTCATATCAGCCCAGCCCCAGGAGTTAGATGAACTCATGATGCCTCCCACTGTCCTGAGAGAACCGCTCCCTCCAGGCACAGTGGGACCCAGGATAGGAAAAAGCTATAGCAAAGAAACTACAGCTTTCTTCACACCCCACCACAGGAACATCCAACTTCCCTCTGCCAGAACTAGCTAGATTTTGCAACCCCCCACCCTGAAATTGCTATCTCCAACTGCTCTAAAGCCCAGCCAGTGTGTGGGGAGAGCAGAGCAGATGCGCTCAGCCAATGCAGACTGCTTCAGGGCTGGGTCAAAACTCTAAGTGAAGAATTAAAAATACTCCAATTTTATGAGAGGTTTTTTTTTTCCTTAGAGCCCTATTAACTGAATCTGGTTGGTTGTTCTTCTTGTGCATAATTTCTCCAAGTAATTAAAAATGATGGCAGAGCACACAGTTTAAAATCTCAGTGATGGAGAGAGTATGTGTGCTTTGTGTTTAGGAAATGCTATCAGATTTTCCTGGCACTGAAGAAACTCAATTTACAAAACCCAGCAGAAAGTGCTTATATGATAAACTTGTTAAGACATTTTCCCTTGGAAACATTTGTAATCTACTGTACCAGGGATGAAGAGTCCCTATTAAAAATATATCAACACCCTCATAAACACCATTTTCTCTGTGCAATTTATCCTGAGGAATAACATCCAAGCTGCAGGTTTGTTGACAATCAATTTTCCTTCTTTATGTAATACATTGGAAGAGTATCTGTTTCTAAATAAAAGAAAAGTTCAAGCTCAAAATAATGTTCATTGTCAGGCGTGCGACACTGCAAAGCCTCCTGAAGTTTCCTTCTTTGTGGGAACATATCTACATATTTACCATAGACCTAAATGCTGGTCCTCCACAGGACATTTGCATTCCTGAGCAGGATTCATTGACTTCAAACCTGAACACTGAAAATTAAGCCTACATCATGAAATATGTCTCCTGTGTATACTTGTGCAAAAGAGTCACTTAGATGCCCTCATCATATCTCTTTCATTAGAGAAAATATAGGAAAGCACAAAGTGCATGCTCTTAGCAGTTCCCATTAATAAAAAACAATTCAGATGGCTGAGGGTGTCTTATTTTGACTTCTGTAAAGTTGATGGTAGGCTGTAACTGTAGAGATTTTAATTTTCATCCTACTATCTCTTCTCTATAACAGAAATTTTATAAAGATACCTTCAGATACATGTGTCGGATGCTTAGCCCTTCCCCATGCCCATGGCTAGAGCAATTACCTCAGGTGTAGACAATCACCTGGAGAGGAAGCTTTCTCCACCCATAAGGACTTGGTTTAAATCACTGGGAAGCAGACACCCATCCCAAGCATTTAGAGCCTGCTGAGAAGCTCATCACCAGGGAACTGAGCATACAGCTGTGCTGGGGGCCATCCTTGCCACCACCCATAGAATCTGCCTGAAGAGAAGATGGCTCAGAGGATTCAAAAGGTGGGGAGACAAGACAACATGTGCTGGTTTCATGCCATGCACCCCTCAAATCTAGATTGTGATGGTAGTGTGTTCCCCAAAATATTGTGCACCCTAATAAACGTATCTAGGGTCAGGGCACACACACACAAAAACAAAAAAAACAAAACAGCCACTAGATACAGAGGCAAGAAAAAACGGTGGCACCCATGCCTTTAATCCTAGCATTCCAGAGGCAGAAATCCCTCTGGAGCTCTGTGAGTCCAAGGCCACATTGAAAACAGCCAGGCTTGGTGACACACACCTTTAATCCCAATAAGTGAGACTTTAATTCCAGGGAGTGATGGCAGAAAGGTGTGAAGACCAGAAACTAGAAGCATTTGGCTGGTTAAGCTTTTAGGCTTTTTAGCAGCAGTTCAGCTGAGACCCATTCGGATGAGGACTCAGAGGCTTTCAGTCTGAGGAAACAGGACCAGCTGAGGATCTGGTGAGGCGAGGAAACTGTGGCTTGTTCTGCTTCTCTGATCTTCCAGCGGTCACCCCAGTACCTGGCTCTGGGTTTGTTTTTATTAATAAGACCTGTTAAGATTCCTGCTACACTAGATTCTCTTCAAACAGTGCTGGGTTTCTGTGATACAAGAAAGACAAGTCAAATGAATTTGAGTTCTGTGAGTAGTACTAAAAACACCTGACAGGAACGAAGGAGGGTGAAAAGCAAATGTATCGTGTTTGTTTCTAAGGATGAGGGTTTCCACTCTTCAACAAACAACACCAGGAAAACTGAATATCCACTTGCAGGAGAAACCAGATCCCTCACTCACTCTGCAAAAATCAGTGCCACCTGGATGGAAGATGTTAATGGAAGACTAAAACTCCGAAATGGTAGAGGAGAAAAAAGTAGGGAAGCACTTCAAGACACATAGACAAGGATGCTCTCAATAGGACCACGGTATCCAGGGAAATAAGGCCAACAATCGTCCTTGGAACCTCATGACTTTAAAGGGTTTCTACACAGCAAAAGAAACAGTTAATCCATTTTTAAAAAAACAGTTTGAACAATGGAAGAGAGTATTTGTTAGCAATACATCTGACATGGTATTCATATCTAGAATATACAGAAAACAAAACTATAAGACGTCAATGCAATCAATCAATGAGCTAAGGATACAACCTGACAGCTCTCAAAAGATGAAGGACAAGTGTGTGTGTGTGTGTGTGTGTGTGTGTGTGTGTGTGTGTGTGTGTACCTCACTAGCCATCAGAGAAACACAGATAAAAACTTCATTGAGGTTGCATCTTACCCAGATGAGAATGGGAGTCATCAAAAAAGCAATACATGGGAGAGAATATGTAAACCACAAGCCCTGCACTGAGAGAGCACAGCCAGGCAGGTTCCTTGAGCTCACTGGCCAATCTGCATGGCCAGACTGGCAAGATCTGGGTTCTGTAGGAGTTCTTGTCTCAAAAAAAAAAAAAAAAAGAAAGGAAAGAAATAAAGATGATGGAGTGATTGAGGAAGACATACCCAACATTGGTTGACCTCCACGTACACATGTAATACATGCATAGGCACATGAACACACACAATATAATAGTTAGGTTTTCCTAGTCTAGGTGCTAAATTTGAGCTGAGGTAACTAATAAGAAAATAAATGTTTACTGTGGGCATGCATAGGGTTTGGTATCTAACCAGGTCTGTGCAACACTCAATATTAAGAACACATGACACAAAACAGGTTATTGTGAGACTGATAACTTCCAACAAATGAAGGATAAAGTACTGGACCTGATGCTCCTCCCAGCGTGAAACAGCCGGTACCTTTTTCCCGATGCTTCTTCAGTCTGTCCTCAGGTCAAATGCTCTCTATGTGGGCAGCTTTAGAATACACTTCAAGTGTATTCTCCTCTTAAATTACTAAACATCACCAGGACCTAGTAGCACGGATCTGTAATCCCAGCTACTCAGAAGGCTAACCCATGATCATCACAAGATCCCAAGGTCTACCTACTTGGACTACAGAGTGAGCTCCGGGCCAACCTCAGAATCTTAGCCAAGACCCTATCTCAAAAGTCAGGTATGCAGGTGAATGACTTTAATCCCAGCACTCAGGAGGCAGAAATAGGGGGCTCTCAGGCCAGCCTGGTCCACAAAATGCTTTCCAGGCCAGAGCTACAAAGTAAGATAGTCTCAAAAAAACAAAACAAAACAAAAACAAAAAACAACTGACTCAAAAACTAAAAGTGATCATGGCCAGAAAGATATCCCAGTAAGTGAAAGTGCCAGCTACCAAGACTGGCAACCTGAGCTTGATTCCTAGACCTGGTAAGATGGAAAAAGAGAACTGACTTCTACAAGTTACCTCTCACCTCTGTAAGTACACACACAATTTTTTAATTTCAAGTAAATTTAATTTAAAAAATAAGGAGGCTAACTTAGTGGTAGAGTGTTTGCCTAGTATGGACAAGGTTCTGTATTCAATCTCCACACCACACAGAAAGAAAGAAAGGAAGGAAGGAAGGGAGGGAGGGGAAGGGGGAGGGGGAGAGGGACAGAGAGAGAGAGAAGAAAAGAAAAAGAAAAGAAAAGAAAAAAGAAAAGAAAACTAAATCACTCCTAGATCTCTTGGAATACATAAAGAATGACTAAAGCCTGGTCCATCAGCTATACCGATAACCAGGACTAGAGCCAAAATTCAAACGCAGAGGCTGCCAGAAAGCCTGAGTATACCAAGATAAGAAGTCAAATACTTTAATCAACACCAACGTGGCACAGGACTAAGAGATTCAAAAATGTGCTTGATTCACTTCGTGCAGTTCCATTTTAATTGCCCTCAGAACCACCTGAGGGGGGTGGGGGGCCTAATTTAAAAATCATCTTTTCATGCCACTTGTGCTGGAATTACTTGTAGAATAATGAAGTTTCTTGGCTATAATTCAAACTATGTTTTAGTCTATTGGTTTAACTGCAGCATAGCTAAAATTCAGAAGTTTTTATAGTTTTCTATTCCACATAATGATGGTTTAAAACATTGGAGAAATTCAATTAGAATAGAGGAGGGTTTGATTTTTTTATGATTCTTATTCTTTTTTTTAAAGGGACTTCATCAGGAGATCTACTAAATAAATATACCCTCCCAAAGAACCAACACGGTGTCTATAAAAATGAAATAGTTTGTTAATCCAGAAACATTAGAAGTATGTGGATTATTAAAAATAGTATAGAAAGATTAAAAATAAGTTAACTGTGTTTGAGAATAATTCTTGCTCAGGAGACTACATCCAAATATTGGTATATTTTAAAGTATCTCATAGTGAAATAAGTGTGTGGGTTCCCATAACACAGGGAGCAGCGGAAAGAATGCGAACATTATGAGGACAAACATTTAGAACACAGTTAGTAACCACATTGATTTAGGAAACTGACAGCAGCTGATGACCTCTCCAACCTCAGGTCACTGTAAATTCCACCTACTGGGCAGGCATTAAGTCTGCTTAGGTGACTGTTGGTGACCCCCAATACCTAAGTGCCACTATTGCACCTCTGGGGAAGGAGGAAATGGAGGAGTAGAAATGATGTAAATATGGTACTTGTTTATAAAAAATTTTATTTTAATTAATTTTTAAAAGAGATGCGAAGGGGTAGGGTAATGTTAAGGTTACAGGTCTGATCTCTATGATGAGGAAATTAAAAAATGAACTGAAAAGGGTGCATTTCTGGAAAGCTGAGCCATCCTAGCTATGGAGGACGGTCCTCCCCTACCCCACCCCACTTCACCCACCCTATTCCCAACAGCTGTTTTATGGCCCTATTCTTCTACCAGAAGAGATAAGGTGACCAGAGCAGTCACCATTCACCTCTTCCTCTCACTTAATGATGGTTATTCTTTCAGGCCACTTGGACAAGATCAGAGGAGAAGGTAGGATAAGGAGGAGGGGTCATTTAGCTCTTTTTATTCTGAGACAATGAAATATGAAGACACCAAGTGATTCATCCCAAATCAAACATCTAATCACACACAGCCACTTAGTGCTCAGTTTCTGTATTCCCATATCCAGCATCCCCCATTACACCTGGGACATCATGACAAAGGGCAGCATATTCTCCCCCAGGCTAGACATCCCTGACCTGGACCTTCCTTGCTCAGGAGGCCTTCAGCTATCTCATATGACAGGCATTACAAAGGAACTGGCCACTGGATCTGAAGGGTGAGCAAGGGCTCTCAGGCCAGTATTGCCTTAATTGATTAAGGCAATCTTTGCTTATAGCTTTTGGGAAACAAGTTCAAGTGGGTCACATTTATTAATGTCTGTCCTGGAGCCTCTACATGCAGTGCCTTGTCAATATTTATGCATTATGCATCACAACTTCCTTGAAAGCTTGGGTGTAGAGAAGAATCAGGGCTGCAGAAGCTGGGCAGATCCTCTCCATCCCCACTACCTCCCCTACATCCCCACAGCAAACACCTGCAGCTTTCCACTGGAGTCTTTATCACTTCTACAGTGAGATAGAACTAGATGGATTATCCCAAAGCCAAAGACTGGAGAAAGGGTACCATAGGTGTGACATACAGAATAGATTTGTTTAGCTAGTTAACAAATTAAACTTTCCTTCTTGGAGTTAGGGATTGAGTGGGGAAACAAGCATGGTGCCGAGGACTCTAGTTTATTTCAAAACTAGGAAGATCCCATTACTCTTGACAAGTTTCAGGAGTCTTCTCGAAGGAAATCAGTTGACTGTGACTACACTGCATGATGTGTGTGTGTGTGTGTGTGTGTGTGTGTGTGTGTGTGTGTGTGTGTGTGTGTTTTACTTTAGTCTTAAGCGGTTCTTATCACTTTTGTTTCAACTGGTTATTTCCCTGCGCCTTTGAAAAGGTTGCAAAGTCAATCTAAAGCATTGTTTCTTTCTCTTTTGTGTGTATGTCTATGGTGTGTATGTATGTGTTTCCACATGGATGGGCACACATGCATGTGTACACAAGTGCATGGTAGATCTGAGGTTGAAGGTGGGAAACTTGTTTCGTCCCTCTTCTCCCTTATTCTTTGATGCAAGGTCTCTCAATCAAACCCAGCGCTCATAAATAGAACTAGTTGCAATAACCAGGTCTGGGAACACCCTGTTTCCACCCAGAGCTAGAATTACAGGTAAGCCACCATACCTTCTGTATATTTACATGGGTTCTGGGGATCCTCTTACTTACAGTTAAACTGCACAGAAAGCAGTTTAACCACTGAGCCATCTCCCTAGCCCCTCAAAGTTTTTAAGGCTTTGATTCTTTTTTCATGACTAAATAATGAATTTTAATAAATTTTTAAAACATTTTCATATGTCTTAGTAGATACTGTGTTAACAATCTAAAAGCAAGAGAAACTAGAACAGAAGTATATATGGGTTCCATTAAACTGTGTGTGTGAAACGTGCTATATCCCACGGGCTGTCCCCAGCAAAATGCTGTGGGACAGAGCAGTACAGGAGGGCCACCTGGGGTCCGCTGAGGTTGCTATTGGCCTCTGCATAATTCATGAACAGTTTTCTTCTCTCTGCAAAGTCTGCGAGCTGCCGGGTACACCAGGCATGCTCACAGCCATACCTTAGTAGATCCAGGCCCCAGCCAGTTGCCGCTGCTTATAGACACAGAATGGGAGTCACTGTGCCTTTAACTCTGGGCAACATTCTTTCTCCTTGGTCAGGAATTCTGTCTGTGTTAGGTCAATATCTCAGCTACATGACTCTAATAAGGGTAGATGAACTTTTGAGTTCCTTGGCTCTGTGCGTGAACCTTTCCTGTATTTATGCCGTCTGTCCTCTAGTTACTAGGAGCAGAAAGCTTAACTTGCTTGAATTCCCTGCCAATATAGTTTGAGTAGCTGCTGATGGCCAGAACCCAGTGACAGCCATCTCAGTAGTCATCAGAGTGAAGCGTCGGTAAGATAGTCTTAGGTACCCAGAGGTGTCCTGTTTCTCACTCCTAACCAAAGAAACCTAGAAGTTGGCTGCTGACACGGCACACCGTGAACTGGGTTAATAACTCAAACTGGGCCTCATTATTAAAATCTGCTGAGTGTCTTGCCTTTTCTGAAAACCTGACCTAAAATGGTAAAGAATAGAACACACTGCTGTGGAAATAGCACTGATGTCCACTAAAGATTTGTTTAAAGTATTCCAAAAATATGCTGGGTAAAATCTGTACCCTTGATAATTAAGGCTCACCTGTGCCCTTGAAGCAATTTGGAAAAGGAAATCTATTTCTCTCCCTAAAGTAACTGCAGCATCAGCACCCCTTCCCCAACCCAGTTTCTCCAGGCCAAGGTTTTAGGAAGAGAACATTTGTGTATCTCTGAAAAAAGCAGGTCTGCGAAATGGTTGACTGAGACAGACAGTAATTTCCTTTGCTAAGGAACCGCTAAGCAAATATCACCAAGCAAACAGAAAGGACAGAAGCTTTCATCTCACTTCCAACAAAGGAAAATAAAACACTTCTCGGGTATGAGAGACAGAGGATGGAAAATCTATCGTGTTTGTTTTTGAAATAGCATCCCAACCTCACCTGGCTCTATTATTATTAACATATCACACCATATGATTTTGTTTAGATTGTAGGTTAGGTCAGGAAACACAGGTCTGACATCCTGAGTTAAATAAGACATAAAGAAAACTTAATAAAATGTTACATGATCTCACTTACATATGAAATCTTTTTTATGTGAAATATAGAGGTATAGAATAAGCAAATAGGAGACCAGCTTCTCAGAGGTCTGGCTGGGAAGGAGGAAATGCTGATACACATGTCAAAGACATAATGTGCCAAACACAGCAAAACCACAATGCACAACACTGAACTGGGGGATTCACATATGCTATTGGGCACTCTATCATTGAGCTCTTCGCTAGCCCTGAATTTTGATGAAGAATATGAATGCAACCATGTTCCTCAATTTTTTTTCACTACCTTGCCTTCCCTACCTTGAGTCCTTTTAAATATTGCATAATCCCCTCCTTTCCATGAAATTTCAATAGCACAGGTATTCTGGGTATGTTAATGCAGACCAGCCCTTCAGAGGTTAATACGTCATTATACCTAAGGTTTTCCTTGCAGTTTTTGTTGTTTTGCTACCATCCTCCAAATAAAATTTTGGCTCCTTAGTGCAAACATCTTCTCTGTTGATAATGCATGCCATCTGTGTTTCTCTCCTATTAGCCATCTTTCTGATGTCTTACACCACTGATGACAGACAAATTTCCCCTTTAAAGTGGTTTTCCCCAATTACTTAAAGGAATGTTTGGATTCTCTTAGGAGAAAGAAGCTGAACCCCTTCAATTTGAGAGTCCAGTTGGCAAAAGAGAAGGGGGATTTTTTTCTTGGGACTTTTTCTTGGCTCCAAACTTCAGGACATCCTTATGTTTGTGAGTGGTGAAGGGGCAGCCCCTAAGACCCATGGCCTTGAAAATGCTGACTTTCCAGGAACAGAGAGGACTAAGGACCTTAACATCCTGTGTGCTAAGCTAGAGACTAGGTTGTGTCGTTCTCTGTTTCTGAGTCTGAAAGAGTAAGAAAAAAGAAATGAGAAGGAAGGTAGACAAGGGGGCACATGGTGGAACCTCTGCTGCAATTACCAGGACAACTGCCTTCTCCCCAGGAGATGAAAGCCCCCTCAGAAAGGATGAAAATCTAACACGACCTGTGCTCCAGTTGTGTGTGGAACAAGTGCTTATGAGCTTGAGCCCAACCTAACCATGCCACCTTGGCTCTTGCCTTCACACATTCATACTTTCAACAAACATTTGAAGGTCAAATATTTGTGTCCAGAATTCAAGGTCCCAAAGATGGACGTTGCCTGTGCCAAGCCCACAGAGCAGTTACCAGTGTTGGTTAATAAAACCGGTGAGCAGAATGAACCAGCTCTCCACCCCAAGCACACATACCACTCATTCACATCGTTCCTCATCCAGAAGCCACCATTGCTTGACCATCTCTGAGAATGAACTCACTTTGGGGGATTTAATTTCACTTGGATTCCCAACCTCTGAGGAGTATAATGGAGTGGCATAATGTCAAGCTGCCACCTAAATTAAGGTCTCTCCTCTCATTCTCCTCTTGCCACAAAATCAGTAATTATAATCAACGGAACAATTACCTTTGTTTAGCAAGATCTGCTTTTAATTAACCTGTTTCTATGTTTGTTCCTCATTGAAAAGGCCTCCATGAAGAGTGCATCTAATGAGTCCTTCTGCTCCTGGCTCCTTGAAGAACAGATGGGCAATAAGTAAACGGCCTGAAGGCCCCCACAACCCTGCCTTCTCAAGACTTCACTGTGTCTCAAGAAAATCAAGACGACATGTTAGGGTCCAGGATCTGAGCCTTGCTGCACACAAAAGGAGCTGTGTGGAGAATGAGGGAAAGGGGAGGGAGAGGCTCCGTGAAAGGCCAGTCCTTCAAGGCATCGGGCCAACTCTTCCGGTGCCGCTGTGCACCTCTTTGTGACCCTTTGCCATGTCCTTATCTTTAGTCCAGCCCGTGTCAACAGACCTCTTCCTCCTCATTTTCTCAGTGAGATGCTTTACATCGTGAGTGGCAAAAGCATCTCTCACCATCAATCAAAACAGCAACAGCAAAACAACTTTAAAAATAGACAAAGGACATGAATAAACATTCCCCCCACACGCACTCAACAAACAGTACCTGAGAAGTGTCCAGTATCACTAGTGTTTAGGGAAGCATAAGTCAGAACAATGGTGAAAAACAAAATCTCACCACACCTTAGGATGGCTACAACCAGAGAGAGAGAGAGAGAGAGAGAGAGAGAGAGAGAGAGAAAAGATAAAATGTGATGGAAATAGTGTGGGGAGACTGGAACCCTTGTGCAGAGGGTGGAAACATAAAATGCTGCGCCACTGTGGAAAAGTACCATTATAGTCCAAAGTTAAAGAAAGAACATCCACATGACAGAGCAGACAGATGGCCAGACACATACCCAGAAGTCTTGAAAGTAAGGTATTAAGAGGGTCATTAAATACTCATGTTCGCAGAAAACATTGTCCACGATGGTCAACAGACAGAGCAAGCAGAATTAACTGCTAAAACAATGGGTGAATAAAAGATGCATACACTGTAAACTGTCCCCTGTGTCATACCCAGGGAGGAAATTTCAAGAGTGACAAAGCACTTTTGTTCTGTTCATTTAATTTACCTGTGAGTCCAGGTTCTGCCAAATGCAGGGATGATCTTTGGGATTTGGGCTGAAGGTTGATAAATGTGCCATACTTGACAACTCTTGATCACAGTTCTATGTGCCAAAGGTTTGGTAGTTGGTATATATCAGATGTTTTCAACCAGGGGAGATTGGTTTCCTACCCCTAGGAGGTATTTTTTTATTTTCATTAGTTGGGGGACATGACTGGCATCCTTAAAACAGAAGCTGGGGTGCTGTCAAATGTCCCTGCACACATAGTACAGCCTCCCACAACAAGTAAAGATCCTTCCAGGATTGCTAAGCTGGATTTGAGAAGCTCTGCCATAGAGGAAATTCACGAAAATAGCAACAAACACCTTCCCACTTTGGTCTCCTCACTGAAGCGCTAAAAACAACTGCGTAAATCAGCAGTGTTAAGAAGAGTTATCCTGCCCTTCAGCCAGGGAAGCAGATCTGTGCCCTGCCCAGCCATCATCAGAGAAGCTTCCTCCTGCAATGATGGAAATAAAAACAGAGACCCACAGCCAGACATTGAAGAACCAAAGCACCCCCATTTCAAGCAAGCCCCTCACTCCAGCCTGAAACAGGCTTGAGTTGCAAAATTCTCAGAGTTGCTGACATAGGTCCCAGGACAAAGTCAGGATGTTTGAAGAGCCATCTGGTAGCAACTTATTAACCATAGAATGCCCCAATGCCAGAGATGGTCAAAGTACAAAGTCAGGATGTTTGAAGGACTATCTGGTAACAATTGATTAACCACAGAATGCCCCAATGCTGGAGGTAGTCTATAAAGTTTGACAAGCAACCAGTTAAAACTACAAAGTAAGATAACACAGAAATTCTGGAAAGCCCCTAAAATGTGAGCCAATCAGAATTGCACCCATACTAGCACCCCTAAATGATGTAACCTTGTGGGTTTTGCCTTTAAAACCTGAGCTTGCAGAGAGGCAGGCACCTCCTCCAGCCTCTGCTCTGTTGGATGGCTTGACGAGGTCCCTGCCCCAGCTTGAACTGCTTCAATAAACCTTGCTTTGCATTTTGGTGAGTTTGTGTTTCTGGTGGCCTCTTTAGGGGTCTTGCACCCAGGGCACAACAGACATCATGCAGAAAGTGAGACACCTTGGAACACTCATCACTAAATGGAATGTCTCAGTTAGTGATCTTCAAATCCCTCCCCTCAGGGAGGGCTCGGGGAACCCTGTGGAAGAGGAGGCAGAAAGAATGTAAAAGCCAGAGGAGATGGAGGACACTAAGGAAACAAGGCCCTCTTAATTAACATGAGCAAAGCTCATATGAACACAGAGACTGACGAAGCATGCACAGGGCCTGCACAGGCTGCACCAGGTCCTTTGCATACACATTATGGCTTCCAGTTTTGTGTTTTTATGGCATTCCTGAGTGTGCAGATGAGTGCATCTCTGATTCTTGTGCTCTTTGGCTCTTTTCTTTCTGTTTTGCTTTTTGTTGTTGTTGTTGTTGTTGTTGTTGTTGGTGGTGGTGGTGGTGGTGGTGGTGGTGGTGGTGGAGGAGGAGGTGGAGGTGGTTTGGTTTGCTCCAATTCCGATGTGTTAGTTTTGATTTCATAGTGTTATATTATGTTTTATTATTATCCCTTAAAAGTCTATTTCTTTTCTTTTCCCATCATAATATTTTTATTAATTATTTGGGAATTTCACACAATGTACCTGATCACACTCACTTCCCATTCCCCCCAGGTCTCCCCTCCCACCCTTGTGCTCCTAATACCCCACCACCACCAAAAACTACCCCAAATCCAACTTGTGTTGGCCATATACTCACCAGAGCATGATGAAACTCCCAGAGGCCAGACCCTTAAAGAGAACTGAGTCTTTCCCTCCCACCTCTGCCAGAAGCCATCTGCCTCGGGAGACCATGTTGATGTCCATGGTCTGTGCTACACAGCCAGTGGCCATGGTGATGCCTGTTTGTTTTCTAATGAGAAACAGAAATGGAGCAGCTCTGCGTAGGATGGAGATGGGGAAGAACTGAGAGGAGCAGAAGGAAGGGAAACCATAATCAGAATATATTACATGAGAAAAAAATCTATTTTCAGTAAAAGGGAGAAGAAAAAAGGGCTCATCTTCTGCTGAGGCAGTGACTGCCAGCCACCCCTACCTGACCACTGTCACCAACTTCTACAGCCAACCGCAGCCACACAGTGGCCACATGGGAGCCAGCCCGATGTGCTTGTTCCAAGTTGCAGAGACCAGTACAACAGCAGACTTGTGAGAATTTCTTCTAAGGGCCAACTCTATAAGAGCTTGCCTGCTGGAAACACTACATGATCAAATCCTCCCTCCAGGAGGTCAGATCCTGCCTGGCTTTGAGCAGGTTTTTCTAAAGCATATATTCACAGCCTCCTCTCACAACCCTGAGGCTGATCCTAAATAAACATTCCAAAGGCTAATCCTAGTGTAGATTTCTTACAATGATCCTTATCAGTACAGCAGCAGGGATGGGTAGGGCAGGGATGTGTTTAGTTATAGGCATATTTCAATGTTATGGTTCTCAAGTCAGATCTCTGTGGCTACGTATTGTATCTGGGTAAAACCAAGATACTGAAGAGCCATTAACTGTCCTGTATCTTTCATTGATTCAACATGGTTATCAAGCTGATTTCTCTGCTGGAGTAAGCTCATCTTCAGTGCAATAAAATGCAAATAAAAACAACATTGAAATCCCATCTCCCCCTAGTCATAATGGCTAACATCAAGAAAAAAATTAACAAATGCTGATGAGAACACACAGGAACCATTGTTCACTGCCAGTGGGGTTGTAAACTAATGCGACCACTATGGAAATCTGCACAACTTCCCCTAAGAACCTGAAAACGGAAGTATCTTATGACCCAGCTAGACCACTCCTATGTATATGTACCCCCAAAGAATCCGAGTCGGCATACCATAGGCATACCTTCACATTCACGTTTATTGCAGCACTGTTCACAGTATTCAGGGAGAGAACCAGCCTAAATACCCATCAACAGATGAGTGGACAAAGAAAATGTGGTCCGTACACACAATGGAGTATCAGTGCACCATAAAGAAGAATGAAGTTATGATGGCCTTTGCAAGGCAATGGGTAGAATGGGAAACCATCACATTGAGCAAAGTAAGCCAGACTCAGAGAGACGAACATGACACTTTTTCTCGTATGCAGATTCTAGGGTGTGTAGGGGTGTGTAGGGGTGTGTGTGTGTGTGTGTGTGTGTGTGTGTGTGTGTGTGTGTAAATGTGGGACTGCTGAGACGAGGAAGGAGTCTAAAGAGAGGAAAGGAGGACTAAGGGATGGCAAAGGAGAATAAGATAAAGCACAAACACAGAATGTTCCTCTCACACATGGAATCTGGGTTTAAAATAAATCCGATACAAAAGTGAAGGAAAACTACCCGAGGGAGAAAGGGGGACGATGGGGGAAAATATGAGCAAAATACACAATTTACCTGTATAAAAAAATCGTCATCACGTAACCCATTATTCTGGCTGCTAATGAAAAAACATTTTTAAAAGACACAAAATCCCATTTCAAATGGGCAAAGGGGAAAAAAGAAAGATTCTGACATCTTACTTGCAGAAGGCAGAACTTGCTGTGCTGGTCCAAGCCGCTTTACGACTGGGTCCCCACCTCTGACACTCAGTGCCTTTCCTACCACGCTCACAAGCAAGTCACTCTCATAACAGAAAACACTTGAAAGGCTATCACACTAAAACAGGTCAAACCTCTACATGCCCCTGGTCCAAAGAGCCAGTGTGTGCTGATACACACATGTGCATGTTTGTGTGCTGTTACACAAGTGTGTGACATCATAAAAATCTGCCCCAGAATGACTGCTCCTCCCCCAACAAATTATACCATCACCTTGCACCTTCAAAAGATGAGTTAAAAACTTGTTAAGTTTCTTCTCTTGTTTTATTGGATTTCAGCACAACTGTTCTCCCTAGAAACTACTGCACTCTAAAACCTTTACAGCCAGTTACCACCTACAAACTCAAGCTTATCTGTGAACATAAGCTCACAAATAACACTGGAGTCAAACTTAAATACTGAGATTCTAGTGTCTTTATAACAAGGACTTATTGGGAAAGAAATGGAAAAGAGGAGAAAATAAAGTCACGCTCTAAAGCTGAGTACATGGCATCATAAAAACCATACTTCTGGGATGTGCTGTATCAGTGACTGAACAGGTTAATGTTTCTTGAAATTTGCTGAGAATAAATCTGAAATAGCATTTCTATAGGAGCAATTGCATATCCTACTCGAAGAGTAATGTCCCCAACATTTTCAAGGACCCTTTTTGAATATATTGTGAATACAATTTATCTGTGTATAATTGAGAAGACACACAGACTCACAGCCTTTGCATGAATCCCCCTCAGGAGTGTGGGTCCCACTGATGCCCTAATGTACTAACTATCAAATTCTTCCAGCAACCACAGCCATATGCGCACACACCCGCATGCAGTTACTGTCCCCACACGACCCTTCCTGACCGTAGTGTCTGCTTCATATTTATCCACTTTGGAGAACAAATGTCCTCCCCTTTCTGTTAGCTTGAATACATGACCTACTGTTGATGTTCTGAACCTTATAAATTTACCTCTCTAGTACTCTAATTAAATCCAGAAACTGTTCACCTTCTTCTCAAGCATCAGGCTGAATTGTGAGAAGCCATAGACTCTGTGGAGGGCCTTTCTATATGCAAATAATAAACGTGATAACTTATCATTCGCACCACAGAGGTGATTATCCACATAAATCTTAACCGTGCCGTCGAGAGCCACATTAAATCATTCCAATGGCCCATTGCATTGTGGGTGACAAGTCAGTGTTGTCCCTGGAAATTCACACACTCATCTGCAAGCATCTCTAAGAGAAATCCAGACCCAAAACAAGTCTCGACAACCTGCACTTACCTAGTGATAAGAGTGTCATGTCACATGGTTCTCCAACCCCCCATTCCAAAGAATATGCCTCTCTCAGGAACGTTCTCCCCTTCTGAGGGGTATACTGTAATTCCCACACTCTAGGCAGCCTTCCCTCTGACAAATAAGGAACACTGGGCTCTGGTTTGGTAATTCCTATTCTTCACATCTAGCTTGCCTCACCGTGATCAGTATGCATCTGCCTTGAGGTCACAGACCATGGCTAGTATTGGGTTGTATGAGTTTGTGGAATCCACAAACTGAAGTGGGAGAAAAAAACTGTATCTTCACTTTCTCTAACCCTTAATGGAAATTTATCGTGTCCCTCCAGTATGAATGTAGGCAACAAATCATGTTGTTCCAGAGACCTTACCACCAAGAGATAGCATAGATGATTTTCATACCAAGTTGAGGTTACTGAAATATCCCAAGATACTGTTGTTGTCACTGTCCTACCATGAGGGCTTGCTGTTAAATATTATAACAAAGAAGCAAACAGTGAACTCACAGGCTTAAGTTATATTTAGTAATATTTTGACAGAATTTGTTTCCTTAATAACCCTATATATTTTATTCTAATTTTCAGAGAACATTATTTATATAAAGGGTTTATGGACATGGGCCTCATCATATGGCTGAATGGGTCTTGGACACAAAGAAGATTGTGAATTCCTTTCTATGTTGATTTGGCTTGGCATGACAGAGGCCATCATGGGTAGTAACCTGTGATTATCTGTGAACAACACTGGACAGTATCCCCCCCACATATCATACATAGATAAAACCACTACAGGGTTATAGAGAACTGTTCACTAAGACGCTGGAACAAAGAATGTGATAATGTAAGATAAACCAGGTACATTCTTGTTTGGGTGAAGTCATTTTTGTCCTAACTCACATATATGACCCAATCCTGATCCAAATCACACGTCTTACTGCCTCCCAGGACCACATGTTTGTCAATAAGTCCCCTGTAAATTGGAGTTTGAAACCCTGTCTCAGCCTACCTCTAATTCATTGGCTTCACAGTATGGTGAGGTCCATTCTCATGCATTTGTACTGGCTGTTACAGAGTATTGCCTGGAAGGTGAGCATCATTGAACCGCCATTGCCATCTGTTCAAAGACCATGTGCTTCACTTCTCTCAGTGACTCACTTGTAGACACTCTGGTCTTCAATCTGTATTCCCTTCATTGCTCCTAGAAGGCCAGTCCTATCTAACCTGTACACACAGAGGCATTCTGGATGATGAGTCTGTCCAGATAGGATTACCTTAATAGCCAACTTATGGTTCATCCCTATTCCTTTCTGAAAGGTGAAATAAAAAAAATACAGACTCGGATCATGCACAGAAACATACCTGAGGGTTCCTGTTCATCCTGACTGACAGCTGTACCAGAACAAATATCACACTTGCCTCCTAACTGCACTCTTGTTAATAGAAGCCCAGAGAGCCAAATGCCATGCTTTGAAATCTCACCGAGAATCTACTGCCTTGCATCTCTGGAAAGTTCTTGCTGTATATCATACAGAGACACACAACAATGGTGAGCAACACTTCAATTGTGGTCCTCATGTACTGTGTACCATTTTAAGAGCGTTCTGTGGGTTAACTACTTAATTTTCAGATGGATCTTGTTAGGCAAGGCCTATGCCTACAAGCATTTTGAAGATGGGGAAACAAAAGCAGAGAATGAATACAAGACATAAGTAAATGCTGGGGCTAAGATCCCAACCTGGCAGCCAGGTTACCCTCAGCACCCTTTGCCAGCCAGCTTCTCCAACCAGCTCATCAGCTAAGAACACTCAGCATCAGCCTGGGCAAAGGTAACCTCTCTATGTCCAGTTTCTTAATCTTCTAAAAAGGGAAGAAAGGGCTTAGTTACAAAACTCACCCCCAGTGACACACCTCCTCCAATAAGGCCACACTTCCAAATCTTTCATAAACAGTCCACCAACTGGGGACAAACATTCAAATATATGAGCCTATAGAAACCATTTACATTCAAACAACCACACTGCCTTTTTTCCATCTTCTTCTGTCCCCCTAGCCTATATACAAATCCTTCTCAGCAGCTCCAGATATATCATACGCAGTTTAAAGTGGGATTGAGTACGGTATCTAATTCCCTCACAAAATAAACACCAGATGGACTGGACTGTGGCACCAGGGATATGGGCCAGGACTCTTAGATGTGAGGTACCAAAAGCAACAAAGGGTCTTTGAAGAAGTGTCAGTGACAATTCAATGATCCTCCCCTTCAAAGAAAATCTGTTCCAATACTGAGAAATTGGAGAGGTTGAAAATGACATTCAACCAGTATTCAAGGATTTTCTACATAAAAAGCAAACAGAGAATGGCTCGTACCTTCTAAATGCAAAGGGAACATACACAGGGAACATGTGATAACATGTGGGAGGGAGCCTGGCAAAGCCATATCCGCACCTCCTTGCTTAACAAGTCTAATGGTTTTCTGTTAGGTCAACCTCACACCATTCTTTAGGGAAACTATTCCTCACCCAGGGCTTCAAATCCTGAGATCCACCACATATTGATCATAGCATTGGATATGGAACCAAGCCAGGCCAATCTGACTTTCTTTCCTAAGAATTCAATCTTGATGGATGTACACAGGGGGAAAGGCTAAATGTAAATCATCATATTGACATTTACACACTGCATATTTTCATACCCAGAAGACCTTATTTTGGAATCTCCAGAACAAGTCTCTAACCTAATTAATAGATTAATCTATTGCTAGTTCCCAATTTGATGGCATTATAAGGAAACTCTGAGAACTAGAAGAAAGAGGTTGTATAGTCTACAGTCTGCCCAGAGCTCCCCAAGCCTTTTGGATTTCACATCACTCTATCACAGGCCCTAGATCCAGAAGTAGATCTGTAGGACTTAATATCTGCCCTTCCAAGTTATGTTCTTAATTTGGTCTGAACCTTCCTTTCTATGTCCAATTCTCCTCTGTGGAATAGCAATACTTTGTGCTATTATGTTTTGAAACACATTTTTTTTTTTTTATTTTACAGGGGCTCACAGCTGGAGTCTGCCTTGTGTCTCAGGGGAGACTTTGAATTTTGATTTTGAAGAATGCTGGAACTGTTCAGACTTTGGGGACTGAACTAAAGACATTTTTTTATTATAAGATAGACATGAGCATTTGGGGACTGAGAGAGGATGTTATGGTTGGATATAAAATGTTTCCAAAATACTCATGTATTGAAGGATTAGTCCCCAGTGCAATGGCCAGAGGTGGGGCTTTTGAGAAGTGATTGGATCTTGAGGTTTTGACCAAGTCAGTAGATCAATCCATTGATGAGTTCATGTGATGGCATTGCTGAGAGGTGGTAAAAACTAAGGAGCAGAGCCTTGTCACAGGAAGGTCACTGGGAGCAGAGCCCTTCAGGGGACACCTTGGCTCTGGCCCCTTCCTTCTTTCAGCGCCCTGGCTGCTGTGAGTTGAGTGGCTTTCCTCCCACATGTCCTTGCTCTACCTCACCATGGGCTAGTAAGCAAAAACACAAACCTAGAGCTGGCTAACTGTGCACTCAATCAGGAGTCAAATAAACCTTTCCACCTTCAAAGTGGAACACTCAGTGTTGTCATGGCAATGGAAAACCAACTAATAAACCCAATGACTTCATCCATCTGTCTTTGGGTCTACTTTTGTATCTCAGTATCTCCGGTGTTCACTGTATACTTCATAACAGGTATAGTCTAAAAATAACCTTCCATTTAAATTAATACTATATAATTGTCATAAAAACATAAAATAGCAAGAAGGGGTGGTTGGCTCACTACAGACCTGATGAAATAATTCTATGATCAATCTATTATGTAAAAATGACTTGTAAGAACTAGAGAAATGAAACACCAAAGGTGGCACAGAAATTGTGGGAGTGGCCCACCCATGACGATCCAGCCTGAGACCCCTGCAACAAGAGGGAGCCCACCCCTGACACTGCCTGGAGGGCCAGGACCAGAGGCTGGACAGCCCAGAGACCTGGGGTAGAACCAAAAACAGCTGGAAAAAAGTCAATGAAATGATTCCTATTGATATTCTGCTATACTCATAGACTGGTGCCTAGCCCAACTGTCATCAGAGAGGCTTCATCCAGCAACTGAAAAACAGACACAGAGACCCACAGCCAAACATTAGGTGGACCTCAGGGAATCCTGTGAAAGAGAAGAAGGAAAGACTGTAGAAGCCAGAGGGATCAAGAACAACAAAAACAAAAAAAAGCCCACAGAATCAACTAACCTGGGCTCATAGGTGCCCACATAGACTGAACCAACAACCAGGAAGCCTTCATGGGACTGATCTCAGCCCTCTGCATACACATTACAATTGTGTAGCTTGGTCTTCTTGTGGGACTCCTAACAGTGGGAGCAGGGGCTGTTTCTGATTCTTTTTCTTGCTTTTGGGACCTGTTTTCTCATACTGAGTTGCCTCATCCAGGTTTAATACAAGGGGAGGTGCCTAGCCTTATTACAACTTTATATGCCATGTTTGATTGATATCCATGGGAGGCCTGTCCTTTCTGGAGAGAAATGGAGGAGCGGGTCGGGGGACAGTGGGGAGGTGGGGGTAGGGACTGGGAAGAGGGAGTGGAAACTGCAGTCATAATGTAAAAAAAAAAATTTTAAAGAAAAAAATCTAAAAAAAGAAAATATTTTTTTTAAAAAAGAACCACCTAAGCAAGAGCACAGTAATGTGGTGGGAGAGTGGTTTGAGTGCACACTCAGTTTTAATTCATGTTTAATTCTGTTATTACTGAGCAGTAACTTAAGCTATAAGCAATGGATCCAAGACTATTCTATATCAGAGTATGGTCTAGAAGTCCTAAAGTATCCTCGTAGATAACCATTAAAAATTCAGCATTCACATATAAATTGCAAAAAGACCAAGGTGACTAGGCCTGGATTCCATACAAAATTCTCTTCAAGAGAAATAACATCTTCATACTTAGGCAGGGGCTGTAATATACCTGGAACAACAAAGATACTTTTTTCAAAGAGTAGTATTTAACTCTCTGAAGATGAAAAGATGTATTTGATCAACTTTAAAATACTTTAGCATACACTGCACAACATTATGCTTGTTTGGGCTACATTTAAGCCATACACAGCAGCCTAATCAAGATTGCCCACTCAGAGGTCAGCAAGCCACACACCATAGAAGACTACACTAAGAACTCCAGCCTTCAAGTCCCCATCAGCACTAAAGTTACTGTAATTAATCTAGTAAGAAAAATCTTCTCACTAGATTTATATACAGGGCTGTTGGATGACAGGTATCAAAACAGACAAGGGGCTGGGCGGTGGTGGCACACGCCTTTCCTCCCAGCACTTGGGAAGCAGAGGCAGGCAGATCTTTGTTAGTTTGAGGCCAGTCTGGTCTACAGAGCGAGACCCAGGAAAGGCACAAAGCTACACAGAGAAACCCTGTCTCGAAAAACAAAAAACAAAAAACAAAACAAAACCAAAAAAAAAAAAAAGAAAGAAAGAAAGAAAGAAACACAGACAAGGGAAATAAGGTCCCATGGCCCACAGCAGAGGGATGTACTAGACTTTTTCTTTTGGACCACCAACCAGCTCCCAAATCATGACACAGAGACTTATTAGTTTTGAATGCTTGACCTAGCTTAGGCTCCTTATGGCTAGCTATTTTAACTTAACTTGACATATTTCTCTTTATCTACCTTTTGCCTTGGGGCTTATTACCTTTCTTACTTCTCTATATCTTACTTTCACTGCCTCTGTGTCTGGCTGTCGTCCGCCTGGCTTCTTGCCCCACGTGTGTCTGTAGTTCTCTCCTCCTCCTTCTCTCTCTCTTCTCTTCTTCTCTTGAGCCTAGCTTTCTCCTCCTGTTTAGTCTTTCTGCCTGAGGGCCTCACCTATCCTTTCTCCTGCCTAGTTATTGGCTATTCAGCTTTTTCTTAAACCAATCAAGTGCCTTATTCAGGCAAGATGAAGTAAATGTAACACATCTTTTCATAATTAAACAAATGCAACACAAACAAAAGTAACACACCTTTACACAGTTAAAGTAATATTTTGCAGCATAAACAAAAGTAGCACATCTTTTCCCAGTTAAAATAATATTCCACAACAGGGGGGGTGATGGCACTGCACAATGACCTATCATGTATTTTATGACCATCTAGCTCAAAAGTTCCAACCGTAAAGAAATGACAAAGAGATGGGCTTACTAGTTACCTTGATTTATCAGATACATGTATTAAATACCACATCACACCCGATAAATAGATATGGTTATTATATGTCAATTTTATAATAATAATAATACATTAAGAAATTCACCATGGGTGAATGTAACAGCACCTAAGTTATATGGCTGAGTAAATGCTTGAGTGACAGTCCCTATGCTTCGTGACAAGATAAACAATGAACAGGAAATACACTTGATGTCTTAAGAGCCCCACAAATAGCTATCAAATTGAGAGAAAATTATCCCGTAGATGCTACTGTATTTGCTTCCTGGTACCTTCTGTACAGGATGGTTGACCCTTCAACCCGACAGAGAGCATTTGAAGAATGATAAAGATCCAAGGCAGTGTTAATGCCAATGAACTCTACTTGGCTATTCTGAAAGGCATACATATCTCGAAGCATAATGAGGTATCCAATAAATGTATGCAATTTTTATTTGCCTATTTTACTTAGTTTCTTTAAAATGGAGGCTGGGAACGTCACTGATCTCAGAGGTTTCATTGGATGTGCTTGCCAGTATGTGTCCAGATGGAGGGTGCAGCATGGTTGCAGTCTGCTTTCCTCACAATCTGGGTGAGCAATCATCATCCACCCAAATGAAACTGAGTCTGCAGAAATTCAACAGGGAGTGCCCGGCAATGGCACGGAGTGCCTGCATGTTACCAGGAGAGAACAATCTGCATGTGTGTTAGGATTTAAATGCTTGGAAATAATTTGACCTATCAAAACCAACAGATTAGCACTGTGATTCCATTAAAATGTATGCTTTATTTTGACTTGAGATTTTAAGCTGGGAGGTTTAAGAAACTTTGGCTAGGCTTCAAATAGCATTGAGAGGCTTAGGAGGACTTGAGATTCACTATATTCCTAAGTTGAATTTATTACACTAACTACAAAGGAGAAATCAAATATATTTATAAATGCAGTAAAAATGTTTAAGAGAATTTAATTAAACAAGTTGTAAATGTGCCTGATTATTTAAGGTGGACTTGCCTGATCAACTGCAACAGAGATAAAAGTACCTTGAACTGAATGGGTGAGATTCCTTGGATTTATGAAAAGAACAGTAAGATTTATAAGCAGGATGTAGACAGTTTTAAGGAAAACAAGATTCTTCAATGTTTTATTTGAAGAAATTGAATAATAGTTTAAAGCCCCAAATAAATATGCCATAAATTTGAGGAGAGAGGGAGAGGCAACTTAAAGATTAAAAGAAATTTACGGAAACACAACAGAGCCATGAGTCACTGCTGAGATGTTGGCAAGGGTTCTCACACTGGAAGAATCACAGACTTCTCTGACAATTGTTGCCAACTCTTTTAGGGGTTATCCCAAAGAAAAAAGCAAGTCTGAAGGTGGATCTTCAACACGTATGTGATAGTGACACACTGTGGGGTGTTGCCAGGTACCCAAACATCTTCAGTGAAAGATACTTTGCTTGGCTGCTTGAAGACCCTGGAAGTTTCTGAGGGACATTATGTCCACTGAGAGCCTCCTGGATGGATGCATTCTTCTTCATATAGGTGTACAAAGGACTGGCTATCTAGGGCCAGCTCTGAATGATCATTCTGGCTCCTAGGCTCTCTGTTAGTTTGACCCAGATTGTTTGGTCCTACATCACAAATCCAGGATATTCATATCCATGTTCTCTCTCCCTCCCTCCCTCCCTCTCTCAGACTGTATACACAAATCTCCCTTTTAACAGTATTCAATGTTTTTATGATTTCAATGTCTTCTGACTTACAAATGAAATTTGAGAGCTTAGAATACTAGTAAGCCACAAATTATAGATAGCTGAGAGACTGCCTTTATCTTTTGGTTTGTTTGTTTTGTTGTTTTATTTGTTATGCCTTGATCTGCTATTAGAAAATATTTTGCCAGATGTGGTGGTGCGTTCCTTTAATCCCAGCACTTTGGGAGGCAGAATCAGGTGGGTCTCTGTGAGTTAGAGGTAAGCCTGGTCTCCACAGCAAGTTCAGCTCAGCCAGGCAACACTGTGAAATCTTTCAAAAAACAATCTATCTTACAACCTAGTTGAGCCATCATGTGAGTAACAACAGAAATGTGCGCTGTTCTACAGACTGCAAATTTTCCAGTTGAGATGCCGACAGACTTAGTTTCTGGTAAGGTCCCACTCAATTGCAGAGATGGTGGCAGCTATGCCCCCACATTGTAGAAGACCCTGATTTCTGATTCTTCTCACTAAATATAGATTTAAAAAATAAATAAATAAACGTTCTATAGAAAAGAAGTACAGGGAGAATCTGAAATGTGGCAGGGACAAGGTAGACAAGCCGCTTTTCCCGGGTACATATCACGTGGTTTCACTCAGATAATATTCTCCAACTTGAAAAATGTAGTAATGGAGAGCAGAATGGTTGGAGGGCATCTAGGGGAGGGCATAGTGGGAGGGAAGAGGATCTGCCTGTAAGAAGACAGTAGGGGTCTCCTACAGGGATGTAATTGTCCTCTAACCTCATTGTGTCAATATCCACATTCTGGTTGTGACATGATGTTCTAATCCTACAAGATGGTCCCACAAGAGGAAACAGGGTAATGGTTACTATGGATGTATCTGTGTTATCTCTTACAACTGCATAGGAAGCTACAGTGATCTCAAAATTGAAAACATGATTGAAACATCAAGGGATATAAGAAATTGATGTGGAAACCCTACAGACTGAGTAGGATCCTCCTTAACGCTTAGAAGCTGTGTGTTTTCAAACAGTGGTTGGGAATGGTGAGTTGGATGTGACCTGAGACATTCCCACAATTGTCAGTAAAATTAGTCCTCAGAGATGAATGTACCATGAAAGCGATAACCTTTAGCTTTGGGGGTCATGCTAGAGTTTGCACAGGACCCTGCTGAGGCCCTGGGAACTGCCTAAACTACATTGGTATAGGTAAAATCCCAAATATTAACAAATATTAGTAAGTAGGGCTTTTATTTCCAATTTGTCCCCATCCTACCTCCTCTCATGCTGTGTTGCAGTGACAAACACAAGAAGTATTTGGAGAGCCTGAACAAGAAACTGAGTAGGAGAAGCTGATAGTTTGGTTTGGCAGATGCAGTTGGATAAGCTTTGTACAACTCAGTCATGTCCATGGCTGAGCAACTGTTAGACACCATAACAGAACCCCCTATGGTCCCAATGTACCACTTCACCTAGAATCATGTTATAAATGTACACGGACAGAGGTCTGCTTTAACCCAACAGTGCATATGGTCCTGTAACGGACTGTGCCCCCTAAAATACAGAGGTTACCATGCCCCATCGCAACTTTATTTGTAGGGAGCATGTCTTCATTTATTTCCTGTTGCTACAAACTAAATACCTGAGACTGTGTACCTCATAAAGAAACAAGGTTGGTTTATAGTATTGTTCTAGAGCACTCAGGGCATGCTGTGGGTATTTTATTGGCCCTGGAAAGGGATTTTTGGCTTCTTTTCAACATGGCAGATGATGTCATAGAAGTCATGTGTGCCAAAGCAAGAGCTCAGTGGCAAACCAAGAAGCCAGGATTCAGTGGCCGAGCTTGCTCATTTTTATAACTCATTCTCCCAGGAGCCAACTGAAGCCCCCCATTATGTCTCTAGGGATCTAATTGCCTCACCTAGCCTTCACCTCGGGCATCCCACCACTATCAGCCACCACTGCCACACTGCAGTCCCGGCCTCCAGCACACAAACCTGCAGAGGATGCACTCACTCACGCCTATCTAAATCACAACAGGAGGTAATCGAGGGTGACATGGGTGGGGCCACTTTCAATGCCGCCTGTGTCTTTCTCAAAATGGGGGATGCCAGGGTGCATGTGCATACAGAATAAAAGCCGTGTGAGGGTACAGACACAAGAAGGCCAAGACAAGGGGAGAAGCCTTAGGAGAAACAAACCTGTCAGAACTTGACCTCAAAATTCTGAGCCCACTGAACTGTGGGGAAAGAACCTTTGGTTTGAGTACCAGCTCTATAGTACTTGGTGATGGCATCTGGAGCAGACTTATTCAGTCCTGGTACCTCAGACATGGGGTCATGAAAGAAAAAACAAGGTTGGACACATGTGGAACAGCTAGTCTGTTTAAATTTCTTGTCTTTAAAGATATAAGATTACAATAAAATGTTTATCAGGAAGCTATGTGGAAACATAAGGGCGCACCCATGGAGGAGAAAGTGATATGTTTACAACAAATGCTTTTTATGAAAATAACTCAAAATAGAATGTATGAGGATTTCCTTTTAAAAAGTCAAACAGTGATTACTACAAGCATCGCAATGGATGATATCTGTGTGTTGCAGTACGTGTGGTTTCTCTGTGTAATGACAGCATCGTGTCCTGACGGAATCTGCCTGCCTGCCTCAGATGAAACAGCTACAAAATAGAACTAATACAGGGAAGCAGTCAGGACACACAGGGGCTCAATGTCGGAACGGCTCTTCATATTGAACCGTAAGTCAATATATGTACTGTAGAAGCAATTTAGAGATAGTTACATAGTTCAATAAACCAGGGCAGTCACAGAAGTGTGCAGCCTAGAAAAAGGAAGGGAAATGAGTCAGGAGAAGCCATGAAAGCAGTTATGGTATTTTAAAGTATTTTATAATGTAGGTGGTATTTTATGTTTTATTGCAAAAATTAGCTTTTCGTATTTGTAGTGTTTTGTAATATTTGTGTTTCTCATTCTACATTTAGAAAAATCAGTCACACTTAACATTTTTGAATTTTTTATTACTTTTTCTGAAACCACCTCTGAACCCCAAAATCTATCACTGTCTCCGTTTCTGGGCTCTTACTAAGCAGCTCAGCAGCGCTCGTTTGTTTGTTTAAGACATGTATGTCAACCGTGGCCTCAAGGCCCAAAGAACACTCACAAAGAGAACGGATTCTTTCACTCCCGAAAGTGATGGCAATGACTCAGCAGTTAAGAACACATTGCTCTTCCAGGAGACCTAGGTTCAGTTCCCAGCACCCATGCTGGGTGGCTCACAACTGCCTCTAAGTCCAGCTCTGGCACCTTCTTCTGGCTTTGATGGACACACCCATGCATGCACACACACACACACACACACACACACACACACACACACACACACATTTTTTAAAGAAACTGATTGATTCTGTGACTCATGGAACCACTCCTGGCTCTTGGTCCAGTCCGAGCCTACAGATTTTGTATCTCAGGAATCCTCTCTTGGTCCAATAGAAGCTGGCAGATTCTATGTCTCAGGAAGCCACTCTTGGTCCAGTGAGGGTTGGTGGATTCCCCGTCTCTGGAAGTTACTTTTGGTCCAATGAGAGCTCTATGTCCAATGAGAGCTGGCGGTTTGGTTTCCCTGTCTCAGGAAGTTACTGGGGTCTCAGGCGGATGGGTACTGGGGCAGGGCATGTAGATTGCAGGGTCCGATGGGGGGTTTTGGTGGGAGGGACCTTTGTGCAGGAATTTTCCCTGCTGGCTGGCAACCAGGCAGAGTTGAGTGGGGTTCCCAGGGACTGGCTGTGTCCCAGGGTCTGGGTCCTAGAGGCAGGACCCTCTGGGTATGAGCAGAGTCACTCATCCCTTGGTCCAATGAGAGCTGGCAGTTTGGTTTCCATGTCTCAGGAAGTTACTGGGGTCACAGGCAGATGGGTATTGGGGCAGGGTGTGGGACTTGTAGATTGCAGGGTCCAGATGGAAAGGTTTGCCAATGACAGAAGATGATAGAAACCACCGTGGTAAAATGGTGTTGACAGTATGTGAACTGGCTAACAGCAGCTTTCTTTTTATTTCTGTTTTATCTTTTTTTTTATTATTAAGAAATTTTCTATCCATTTTACATATCAACCACAGATTACCCCCCCTCTTCCCATGCCCCACCTTTCCCCTCCAACCCACCCCCAATTCCCACCTCCTCCAAGGCAATAGGGAGTCAGCAGAGCCTGGTACATTCAGTTGAGGCAGGTCCAAGCCCCTCCCTCCTGCACCAAGGCTGTATAAGGTATTCTACCATAGGCACTGGGCTCCAAAAAGCCCACTCAGGCACCAAGGACAGATCCTGATCCCATTGCCAGGGGACCCCCTAAACAGTTCAAGATAAACAGCATCTATCAGATCCCTCTTCTGGGTATGAACAGGGAACAGGAGTCTGCTGACGGTCTCACATGTGACCTTTGAGGACATTAAGACTTAGATTCCACAAAATGCCTAAATTGATTCTATTGTCTGTCAAAGGGCTGGGGACAAAGAACTGGGATTCCTCTCAAGCTTCCAAGGCTCCGTTTTGTGCCTCTTGCTAAGCAGAGCTCATCTGGGGACAGGGTTCAGTCTGAGCCTTCTTTCACTGACAACTCTTCCAAGTGAGGGGCCTTCAGCTCTGCACATGGAAGGTCATCTATATCCATGAAAAGGACTGCAGAAAGGCCACTGTGATCTTCCCCAGTGGCAAACCTGACATCTAGTCACATGATCAGCCTGCCTACAGACTGACTCCTAGCCAACAAAGGAGCAATGAACTGAGATACAAGCCATGAGCCCTCACAATCATAAAAATGTCTCTCCTTGGCAAAATACATGAATAGATGATGTTGGCCCAAGCTTAGCTTTTTGTAGATTCATTTAATTTTGTCTCAAGTAATTAGTTTATTTATCCTAGGAAAGTGACCCTAATCTTATCCATTTTGGAGTCTCTATTACTAACAGACATATAATGGTTGCTAAGCAACATCATGCATTATTATTTCTTCATCTAATTTAAAATTCTCAATTCACAGTAAAGGTCTTCAGAGAGAAGTTATTGTTCGGGGTGGGCCAAGGACCATTTTTCACTGTAGCCCATTCAATTTAGAAAAGAAATTACAGCATACTGCTTAATCATCATAAAATGATTTGTACAGGACATTTCCCATCTTCCTGAAGTATAGCTGTCTTCCTTTACTAATCAGATCTACTTAATTTATTTTAAACTTTCCCAAACGGATTTCCTTTCTCCTTCAATCCTTACCCCTTCTCCATACCCCTAGCACTCAAAACAATTTATAGGCGTTCCTTTGCATGGGAGCCAGGAGACCTGGAAAGGGAGATTTGGGAATATAAGATATACTCCTGTCATCACACAATTTAGTCCTGTGAAAGGGGACTCAGTAGAGGGATGATCATTCCAGTTAACCACTTACCCAAAATTCCAACTTCCCTCGGAAGAAGATGCATTTTCCATTGTAGTCCCTGATATGGATGCTGTGGAACCAGCCATTTGTTCTAATAATAGTCTGGCTTCATTTCAAGTGTCATGGGAGAGCATTGCTGAGGTATGCTCCCAGAGAATGGCGTGTCATGTTTTCTCATTCACCCAATAATGTTTCTTGACATAAGATTAATTTCTTGGCAAAATTTGTTGGCAGGAAGTATGTTCCCATAAAACAGGGAAATCATTTCTGCACCACGACCCCCTCGACGTGTATTGAAACATCAAGTGAATCAAAATAGACTATAATAAGTTCTTCATTTATCATGATTGCTTAGAATCTGGAACAACCTACAATACAAGCTCGCAGCTTTGGACTAATGAAAGAAACGAACTCTAAATGTGGAATATTTTAAAGGAAATGTAATTTGGTTACCATAACAATATGGAGAAAATCTGATTTTCTTAGCACTGAAGGCTCTCTCAGGACAAGATTGATTTTTTTTTTCTTAAAACCTTATTAGGCATCTTGGTTTGTATGGGGGTGGGGGACACTCCCCAGAGAAGATATTTAAACTACAACTGGCTCCAAGGCCAATAAGTTACTGGGGTGGGGTCAGTTTATTCCTGGTTCTTGTGATTTATTTACAGTGTAAAGACTGTGATTTGGGGTCCAAGAGCTAGAAACAGCTATTCACAACTAGAAAAGAAAGTGAAGAAAGTCCAGATTGCAACAGAGTGGTTCATCAGGATATGTGATAGTCACGTGACCCCACATTCTCCTCCCTAAGGAGACAACCAAGCACACAGCCAAAGAGCGAATGGAAAATGTCAGAGTTCGAAACTTAGCTGTGCTGTTTCCACTACGCGTCTGTGGGTGCCTCTCCTATCCTTCCATACCTCAATACTCGTATTCATTAACCAGGCTTAGAACAAAACCTCAAAATGTTGCCATGAGGATTCAAAAGTTTAAACCCACCAGGGAAAACTCCTGGGTCCCAGATTGTCAGCAGGGCACTACATCCACATAGCATTTAGAGTAAAGCTTATCGATGGTGCCAATTGTTTTCTTTATTCACCTCCACTTGCCACAAAGGTTGGGAAAAATCTTAGGTTCCAGCACTGGAAGGAAAGCTGGAAGGAGCGGGGAGTAATGAAGAGTCTGATATGGGAGGAGCCTGGGACATGGGTCCTAATTCTGGACTGTCCTGTGAATGAGGCAGGAGGAGAGCAAGGACTGCCTGAGGAGAGCCAAATCTGCTGTCTTCCAAGTCCAGAGAGAAGTCTAGAAGCCCGTTAGACACGCATAGACAGAATTCCTTCAGAACCTGTGAGTAGCTGGCAGTCTGTGAGGGGCACATCAATTATTTACACACAAATATGTACTGTAAAGTACAAGAGATCATGTGAAAATACTTTACCTTTTTTAATATTTAAAATAGCATACCCACTCTCATAATTCTCAGGGCAAGAGAAACAGGCAGGCTCATGGGCTTTCATGTCTCAAGTCAACAAACTCATAGGATAAATCAGCTTCTATTCAATGACTTTCTCAAATACAGCTTCAAATGACCAGGAAACTCAAACTCAAGACGGAAGATATTTTCTAAGAGCTGATGTGTGTGTGTGTGTGTGTGTGTGTGTGTGTGTGTGTGTGTGTGTGTGTGTGCTGTATGTGTGTGTCTGTGTCTGTGTGTTTATGTGTATGTATGTGTGTGTCTGTCTGTCTGTCTGTCTGTCTGTGTGTGGACACTCCTGCCCTCCTCCTATTCCCTCTATAAAATCAGCTACCACTGGGCCGAGGGATGGCACACTCCAGGGATGGGTGCCCTCTAGAGGACAACATGAGGAAGACACCTTACACTGACCTGGGATGCAGCAGCTCTTTGGACAGGAAATACCAACTCTCAGAATGAGACTCACAAAGTGTGGCAGAGGTAAAAGGTGAGTATAACCCTTTCCCACAGAGTCTTCACATGAGGAGAAGAGATAGCTGATTGAGCTCAGGCCCTCCAACTGCAGCTCTCCCCCAAGATCTTGACTCTGAGTCTGTTTGGTCAAGTGTCAGCTTAAGTAAAATTGAGCTTCAACAGAATCTATGACACACGCACAGGTTCCAAATTACTCTAGCTTTGGGCACAAAAACACATGGAGTTTTTAGAGTCAAATTTCTCTCTCCAGTTGAGCTCCAATTACACCCTCCAGCTCCTGCACAGCTCTCCAAGCTCACCCACCACCTCTAGTCATCACTCTCTAATTCCACCCTACACACACACACACACACACACACACACACACACACACACACACACACACACACACACACACACACACACTATGATAGCTCTGACTCCCTCAAGTCCCCACTGAATATTCCAGACACACTATGTTTACAGTCACATCCCAGTGATGGAATCACAGTGCTTCTCCAGAAACAAATGGGTTAATGTATGCTACATCTGAGATAAAAATATTAGCGTGTTTCTTCTATAAATATGAAGGTCACTAACAGGAGAGTGAGATGTCATCATGGTAAAT
This sequence comes from Onychomys torridus, assembly GCF_903995425.1. Taxonomy (NCBI): domain Eukaryota; kingdom Metazoa; phylum Chordata; class Mammalia; order Rodentia; family Cricetidae; genus Onychomys; species Onychomys torridus. The sequence goes on along the minus strand of NC_050457.1, from coordinate 69,881,070 downwards.
GGAGCCCACAAGTATTCTAAATATAGCCTCCGTCAGGACTGGCACTAACAGTCTGGGGGCCTTTTAGAAAACCACTTTTTACATGCTGCCCTTTGTATCTGACAAATATTGATTTGAATTGTGTTTTGAATAAACAATGAAAACAGTGTCTCATATAGAAATTGAATCCCACTGATCAGCAACAGAGAAAGTTTGGAGGAGCTTGGACTCACAGTTCTGAGGTTGTTTGGCGCCTTTTGGTGGCTGTAAGAGTCTCAGACAAGCCCCTAGGACCTTCTCTCCTATAATGAAAAGGAACATGGAAGCTGAGAACCTTTGTGATGATCACCATGTTTAATGTTCCAATTTCATACTTGACACAGACACTTGGGGCTATCACATAACAGCCCAACGTCATGGGATCATTGCAAAAAGGCTTAGGGATCCCCTTATAAGTGATTTGAGTCTATTCACCTATAAGGACATATTAAGTCTGAAAGTGTCTACTTGATATGAAAATGTTTCAGTCATCTAGCCTCTCAATCTGAGAAAGCAGCTCACTATGAAATTCTGCTGAAGATCAATGGACATGGAGAAAGCCTTTTTTTTTTTTTGCAATAAATTAGGAAATCAACAGGATAATGGTAAGAAAGAACTTAATGATGGCCAAGGAAGCAGCCTGGAGAACTGGGTTTTGGGCTCTGTTCCAGAGCATTCCATAATAGACCTCAGACAGGAACTGCCAAATGACCTCAACAACCGGGCTGTTTATCTGACAACAAACTTGAATGACACCAGCAAGGACGGAAGTCCTTGAGAGGCTGAGTCAAAGATGGCCAAACCCTCCTAGTGTGTTCTTTTAGAAATGTTCAACTACTGTGCAATAAAATACGTATGTGGAGCTAGAGAGATGGTTCAGCAGTTAAGAGCACAGACTGCCCATGTAGAATGCAAGACCGGGTTCAATTCCCAGCACCCACACTGGGAAGCCCAGAGCCTCCTGTGACTCCAACTCCAGGAGATTTGACATCCTCTTCTGACCTCTGTGGCCATCTGCACCCATGTGCACATATCCTCACTCACTCAGACACACACATAAACATAAAATAATAGCAAAATTAAGCATTAAAAATAATATGTGTATATATTTATATGCAGAGTACTATGTGGTATATGGTGTATGCATACTTTGTGAAAACATTCAAAAGATTTTCACTTAACTTTTTCAATTATATCTTGTCCAGCTGTGGCCTCTAGTTCCTACTGTGCAACAGCTCTCCAAAACTTGTAACCCCCACTCCCAACCAACTTGCTTCCTCTCATCGTTCCCCTTCCAAATCCCACTCTCCACAAGGAGACAAATATATGGAGGATATATGTCAACATAAAGAAAGCTAATAAGTTATACAGTGAATAACCATAAGCACAAAACAATATCTCACACCCATTTCTGATACCCACCACAGAAGGATGCCATGATCATCAGTCAACTGACATTCCAGCACAAGGAAGCGGCTTCAGCTCATGCTCTCTGGTGATTCCTTCTAAGACAGCCTTTCCAGGAAAAGTCTTTACGATTCCATGCTAACAGGCCTTTTTTTTTCTAACTTTTTAATTAGTATATCAGGTGCTAATTGGAGAACCAATTTAATTAAGAATGCTTAGTAATATTAAATCTATGTCTGAGATGTCCATAATACCAAACAGGGCAAAAGCTGGCCCTTGTGTTGTGAGCATGGATCATAGGTTATAGAGTGAAATCTCTGCCATCAGTTCTGTTATTCACAGACTCCCAAATGCCTACAGATAACTGGCCTTTTTCTGTCTGAAGCACACATGCCCTGCCTTAAGCATGGCCTGGGCTGATAGACTCCTACTTACTCGATAGGAAAACCACATGGGAAGTCTTCCAAAGCTGCACCCTCCCACTGGCTCCTTTTCACAGATGAAGGACAACACCAGCCTGCTGGCTTGTGAGATTCTCTGACTGAGGTTGTGCTTCCACAGTAAGGACTGAACCAAAGTCACCCTTGATCCTAAGGATCTGTCAGGTGGTAGAACTCAAGGAACAATTGACACCTGAGTGTACGGTACAGTAGCAATTCCAGATGCAAGAATGACGGTGACTCCATTACCTTTCATTTCTAGCAAAAATGGAGCTGCTCAAACTAACTCATTCAATGCAGTTTATAAAAGAATGCTCACTTAACTCAGATTTTTCAGAATCACAGCTTGGAACTAGGAAATAGTTAAGGGCTGTTAGAGAAGGTAGAATGAGCTAATTTGATGTGCCAAACATTTTAATTGTGTTTACTTACACACCCAAAAATATGTAGTTCCTTTGAAAAGAGTCTCCAGAAAACTATTGACATCATGGGGAGTAGATTGAAGGGAGAGTTCCCCAAAACATGAGCACCCAAGAAGAATTAAACATGACTTGAGGCAGAAAGTATTCAGACTATCAGTGTGCACTATGTTAGTCCCTGGTAGACACAAGTACCCACTGTCATCATTTGTCATTGTCTCCTCCTGCTGCTGCCTCTCTCTCTCTCTCTCTCTCTCTCTCTCTCTCTCTCTCTCTTTCTCTCTCTCTCTCTCTCTGTTATGAATAATACACTTAAGATGGTCAAAACCTGGCATGGTAGTGTGAACTTACAGTCTCACATACTCAGGAGTCCGGACCACTTGAACCTAAAAACTCAAAACCAGCCTTGGCAACACAGTGAGATGTCATCTTTAAAATAAAACACAGTATCCATCATCCTAGCTTACAAATGAAAGTATCCACCTGCCCTGTCTTAAGTTGGAGTTATTTCTGGCCCCAGTAAAATCCTCTATCCTAATTAAAACATTTAGTATAGTCAATTAAATTTAAGAGTAATCACACTTAGATATCAAAGCAAAACCTGCCTTTAACATTGGGTACCACCTCTCACAATTAGCAGGATTTTTTGATTCTTCAAGATTTGGGCAAGCAAGTGCTATGACCAATCAGATTATGTGAGTATAATTCTCAGGGAGTTGAGACTCAGCCAGTTTAGGGCTGGAAGACCAAACCATGACTAATCAGCCCAGAACATGCCAGGCATTGCCTTGAACTCTTGTAAGAAACACCATCACCATCAGATAAGTGGGCCATGGTGCCAAATCATTTCTCTGAGATGACAGACACACACACACACACACACACACACACACACACACACACACACACACACACACACGTATGTATTTATGCCCATTCTCTCATGTGCATAATGTGTACCAGCCAGAGGTTAATGTCAGAATGTCTTCCTCAATCACTTGTGGTTTGAGATGGGATATCTCACTGAACCAAGAGCTCCCGCTCTGCTGGACAGCTGGACAGCAAACCCTGAATGTGTCTGTCCTCAGTGCTAGGGTTGTAGACATGCACTTCTGGGTCCAGCTTTACATGGGTGCTTCAGATCCAAACTTGGGTCTCTATGATTATACAGCAAGCACTTCGCCCACTTTGCCCATCTCCAGAGGCCTCAGATAATGACACAAAATTATGTCCCCACTTTTCTGCTTTAAACTGCTTGTTGTTCTAAGCTAATTTACTACAATTTTATTTCTAGCCACTTTTTACCCTCAAACAGCCTTATAATTGTGGTAATTAGGAGCATTAGAGCAGACAGAAGTTTGTAAGTGGAAATTAGATCCATTTGGGTATTGCCCTACCCAATTAGAGAAATTATCATGAAATTCAAATGCCACAACCAGAATTCAGAGCATCCCAAATATAGCCAAGTCATTCCTCATTGTAAACATTGTGTTGTCCATTATTATCAATTGTCACTAAAAATATGAGCATGGACTCAGCCAGATCAGTGGCAGGGGTGTTTTGTTTGTTTAATTCATGCCCACATAGACATGGCTGCTGAGACATGGAACTCAACAATTGTCATAGCTCCCTACTGTGCTTGATACCTTCCCCATGGCCTTGAAGCGTTCTTCTTTATGTCCGTAATAGAACCAGCTCCTGGTTTTCCTCCTGTCCTCATGACCACTCTTCCTTGGTAATGTTAATGGATGTTACATCTTCTATGTCTCCTCACTGACATTTCTACAAGGTCTACCATTGTCCCTCTAACTTTCCTATTGCACATGGTTTCCTTGCCTAGTAAAGCCCATCCCTAGCTACCAAATACATACCAGCAATACTAAGTCCCTCTCCTCAGCTCTCAATTCATACATCCTCAGCAATCTCTGTATACATAGTCCATGCACAATCCAGACTCCACATACCTGAAGCTACACTCATGACTCCATGCCGACCTCCTTCACCAGATGATGGATGAATAAAATGCAGTGGTCTCAAATGGTGCCCTTCCCTCTAAATGATGTGATGACCAGCTGGAACATCAGACTGTGACGTTACTTGAAATCACATCTTTGAAATATAATTAAAGGAAGGATACAGAGAAAGACAGAGGGAGATCTGAAATTCAGACATACTCAGGAGTGAAGACAGTTAAAACAGAGGAAGAGACAGGAAAGATCTGTCTCCAAGTCAAAACAACCAGATGTAGCAGATGAAAAGCAGGGAAGGAACACAGAACAAATTCTACTGCAGGGTCACCAAAAACTAAACTAATCCTACTGACACTAATGTTGGGACTTCTGGCCTCCAGAGCCATGGGATGATGAACTGATGCCATCTTAAACCATCTTGTTCATGACAATTTGTCACCGTAGCATGGGGCACTAGCAGGAATGCCATCCTGCAGAAATCTGACCCCCTGCAGATGCCTCCCTCTCTCATTTCCCATTCCTAAACCATCAATTAACCTTGATGACCATCCCTACCCAATAACCCCACCACCTTCCTTTCACCTGATAGTTCTTCAGAGCCTCCACACTGACCTCCTGGCTTCCCTCTCTCTCAGATCTGGCCTTCACGAAGTACCACAAATGCCTTTCTGAACACAGAAGAGATCTCTGCTCAGTTTCTGAAACATTGAGAGTCTCAACATGTAGTTACAGCCCTTCTTGCTCAGCCCCATGCATTTCCCCAGCTTGTCATATTCCATCACTGGCTTTGTATTACCTGACTAGCTCCTAGCTCCACACTTTAAAATATTCTTGCAGGTGTCCTGGTAAGCACATTCCTTGGGCTAGAACCTTAACGAATGCAGGGGCTTGGTTAAAATAACAGTAAGGCATAGTGGTTCCTATCTGTAACTCTAGCACTTTAAGAGGCTGAAGCAGGAGAATTGCCTAAAATTCAAGGCCAGCCTGGGCTACATGGCAAAATGCTATCTCAACCATGCTTTCTAGTCAGTGCTTTTCACTTAGCCATCAGTCAACTACTGCTTATACTAGCCATAGCAGTGGGGTCATCATCATAATATCCACCCCTCTATCCCCACTACTGTGATGGGTTTGACCTTGCTGAACAACATCGCCAATGAGCAAACGTCCCATTTATTGCTTCAAAGCCAGCAATAAATGACATGTTGGGTCCACGTGGAATTACTGTGACTTCTTCCCACTGTGATAACATCGTCACTGATGGTGGGAACACTGAGCCCATCTGGCTAATGTCTCCATCTGCTCATTGGCAACTCAAGTTCCATCTGTAACTTTAAATCCCGTTTTTCCATGTTACCTATTTCTAGGTTCCTGAGATTCAGATGGGACTTCCTTTGGTATGAGCCCTGTTGCTCTACCTCCACACATGATCTGCAGAGGCCAGTACAGGGAGATCAAAAGGAGAAGTCAGTAAGAATTGAGAATCGGAACAATTGGCAGCAGGACTCCAAGCACCAGAGAGAAACTTAAGAATCTAGACTAGCCATCCAAGAGCAAAGCAAAGTGTCAATCAAGCTCAGGAGACCTATTGTTTTAGTCATGTTCTTTGGGGAGAGGGAGAGGGAGGGAGAGAGAGAGAGAGAGAGAGAGAGAGAGAGAGAGAGAGAGAGAGAGAGAGAATGAGAATGAGAATTAATCAAAATTAATTAAATGACTCTTAAAATAATGATGCTAGCCAAATCATCCCTAAGATTCTGAGGAACCCTGTACTAGGTCCTTGAGGCTGGGTACCTTAACAAAGTAGTCCCACAATAGCCATCTCTAACTGGGGGTTTACAACTGGTCAACCCAGTCAACAAGGTGAGACGCCTCAGTCATCCCAGCCTGTCACTGGGAGCCCAGAAAGCTCCTAGAGAGCTACTGGCCCATATCTACAATGAAAACGTGGAGATGCTATATCTGCTGTCAGGGATCTTCAAGGTAGCAGCAACAAGGTAAATCAGCTTGGGTGGCAAGAGAGAGGCCAAGCCAGCAAAAGATGAGATCGCCTTCTTTCTGAGCTGCCCTTGGAATCTGAGCTGCCCTTGGAATCTGAGCTGCCACCTGGAGATTCTGGCCACAGTCGGAGTGGATCTTCCCATATCAATCAAGGTGATCGGGACACTTCCACAGGTATGGCTCCCTGCTCAGGTGACTCTAATTTGTGGAAAGTGGACATTAAAACCAACCACAATACCTGCATTAAATGGTGCATTATCATAGCAAAACTGGGGTTCCAGGAAAACAACCAAGGTCCAAGAGGAAACTAGGACCCCAGAACAGGTAAAAGGATTTTTACCTGTGGTGAAATGAGACCAACACTTCTTGCAAGATAGAAGAAGTGTATAGCTGCCTGAGAAGTTAAGCAATTCTCAAGGCATCTTCAGATTCCTCTGATTTTGAAGCAGCACAGTTAACGGTTGGGAGCTCTCTTGTTAATTTTCCATTACTGTGAAGAGATACCACAACCAAGGTAACTTACAAAAGAAAGCATTTAATTGGGGACTTGCTTACAATTTCAGAGAATACCTCCAGGACCATCACAGTGGGGAACAGAGCAGTAGGCAGACAGGCATGGTGCTAGAGCAGTGGCTGAGGCAGGGAGAAGCAGAGAATGGGACTGACATGGGCCGTTGAAACCAGTGATCTACTTCCTCCAACAAGGCCACACCTCTTAATCTTCCCCAAACAGTTTCACCAACTAGGGACCAAGCATTCAAACAGATGAGCCAATGGGGATCATTCTTATTCAAACCAGCACAGGAGTTTTCACAAAACAGCCATGACTACTTGAAAAAGCAGAAAGCTGCTGGGCACGAAACTTAGCCAATGGGGCAATAAAAGGCAGAGGGGTACTCAGGATGCACATGAAGCCAAATGAGGAGATGAACCAGTTCACAGGGCCTGCCAAGGGGCTGAACAGATGGCAGCTTCTCAGCTCCTCAGCTCCTCCTCTGCTGAGTGAGCACACAGGCTGCCAGCCAACACTGATTCTGAAGACAAAAAAAAACTGTAGAGGGCATGTTGGGACTGGATGGCAAAGGACGTGGACAAGATTGTCCAAAGGGACTTTGCTTCGGATTTGCCTGTGAAGTGAATGTGAATTTTCTTTGTTACCTCTTGAGAAAATCAGAAGCCAAAGAGCCCTTTTGTTACTGCATGGTCAGAACACAGAGGCCTAGGGGTACTTGGAAACACTAAGTCCCTCTTCACAGTGGACATGGGGAAGAACACAGCCACCATGCATGTCCCATTTCAGAAGGAACACAACCACGACACTGCATTGGCCTTTGCAAGAGAAGCCTCAGTGCAAAAGTCAAATAATGGAGGGCATAAGTAAGAGCCCGTCCCTCCCTCACCCCCATTTTCTTCTCTCTTTGCTCTTAGATTCTATTTATTTGCTAAGAGACCTGAGGGCATTGCTTTAAGATGCTGAAAGCCTAGCTGTCCTGGGTTGTAATTAGTTTCAGCCACCAGCAGAAAGTACCTTTGTCTTATTTCTGGAAAGTCAAAGCCAATCGATACCCCTACATTTATGCCTCCCCTGGCTAATCAGAAGGTCAGCTGGCACAAAACCCTCCACCCTGGGGACAGGGCAAGTCCTTAAGACTATCAAAAGAGCGAAGCCCATGCTGCCTCCCTGTGAGAAGTCAACTGAGGTGAATTGAAGGGCACCAACCAAGCGTGGTGATGGTGTCCTGTGTTGACCTGAGAGAACAGGAGGCAGGACCCAGATAAAACACAGATACACGTTCCTGAGTTAGTGTTTTTCCATAACCTTGGGTCCCACTATTAAAAAATGAATATGTTAATTGGATCACAGCCAGCCCTTTTAACCAAAAGTTTCTGATTTGTAGTTTAATAAACTCTTTCCACAGTGACTAGCAAATGAAAACTAAGGCACTAAAACCCTGCTCAAACTCCCCTCGAAACCCAGTATCCCCAGGTGTAGACCACTTTCCATTTCAGACACAGACGCTTTCATTTCAGAAAACCTCAAGATCGCACATGGTTTGAAGGGTAAGACTTATGCATGCAAAATGCCTCTCAACCTGCTTAGAAGGCACATTCCTGATGGTGTCTAAATTAAATGTTATTTTCACTCTCCTGCTTACCAGGCAAACTCAAAGAAAATGGCAGCCACAGGCAAAATGGCCGAAGTGCCTAGGCAGCGCCTGGTCTACTGTGGGAGCTTGTGAGGGAACGTCTCCTTATGCAAGTAAAAGATAACAAAAGGAGACCGGATATGGGCACTAGTGCCTCCCCCTCATTAATTTCAGGCTCCAGTCCTGAGTCAGTTGCCATGCGCTCTTTGGGTGCAAGAAAAAACTTGAATCACACCCCCTTCCCAGGCCAGCTCCGTGGCGGCTCGGAGCTGCTTGGTAGAGGCATGTGTCTCTGTGGAATCACCACCCTAAAGGGCCTAGGTGACATCATGTTCAACCCTGACCTTCATCTTTAGCACAGAGCCAGAGAGGCAAAGCAGATGTGTGTGCTCAGCACCCAAGTTAATTTCAGCCAGATTCAGCCTCAAAGGGATGTGTGCTAACCCTTTTCAGGTGACTGCCTGAGGTGAGAGCTGATAGGACTTAATGGTGCTGATGAATTATGGCCTTACATCTTGTCAAAAATATCCTCCATCTGACTTTCAAGGTTATTTGGCCTGGAGCACAGATCCTCTAACCATGCTCACAAAAAAAAAAAAAAAAAAAAAAAAAATCTCCATTTCTTTCCTGATCCCCTTTTCCAAGGGTCCTTAGAATCCACAAACTCAGTCCAAGCCCAGAACTCCAAGACCCCAAGGTCCCTGTATATCTTAGACCTACCTGGACTGATGAAGCCCTCCCTCTGTATCACTGTACCCACACAGTCTCTCTCTCTCTCTCTCTCTCTCTCTCTCTCTCTCTCTCTCTCTCTCTCATACACACACACACACACACACACACACACACACACACACACACACACACACACACACATACACACACGGGATATAACCCTACAGTGCAAGGTTGTGGTTAAGGGGCTTGGAAAAGAGGTGGCATCCATGGCTAACAGATCAGATCAGAATGAGAAATATTTGAAATAGGTGCAGGATCCTTCATAAATACCAAGTCCATGAGTGTTTCTCCTGGTTGATACACACCTATCCCCACACTAACAGGAGCCCAAGGTCAATGTGCCAGCAGATTTTATTCCTGGGTGAGGACCTTCTAAAAAAGAAAGTAAGATTTCAGCAAAATGGTGATGCATGAGCAGAGTCCTAAAGGCTAGGTAGATGCACATCCCACTGTAGCAAAAAGGAAGGGCTCCGCTGGCCAAGAGGTCAATGGAGCCAAAATGTTCCTGTCCTTCTGAGTCTCCTGGGAACTTGATTAAAATCCTGTGTATGCCTTCTATAATCTGTCTCAGTGGGTGTGGGCAAGGAGAGCCTGGTGTTTGAGCAACACCCCCATCCCTCGCACTTTTGCAATGAGGGCAGGAAGTCAGGCAGTATATCCAGCAACACTGCAGAACTGGTTACATCTAAAACCTTCAAGACGCTCAGGATGCAGGAGCAGCCCTACAGAGGAGCATGCTAAGTCACTTCTTTTCCTACCTGATGTGCCTCCCTCAGCACTGTAGTGTGTATTAGTCAGGTTCAAGCAGCTTGTGGTGGTTTGGGTGAAAATGGCCTCGGAGGCTCCTATTTGAACACTTAGTCACGAGTTATAGAACTGTTTGGGAAGGATTAGCAGATGTGGCCTTGTTGAAGGAGGTGTGCCACTGAGCGTGGGGAGATTTCAAACATGCCAAGCCAGTCTCTCTCTGCCTCCAAGTTATGGATCGGATGTGTTCTCTCAGCTACTGCTCCAGCACCCTGGCTGCCTGCTTCCTGCCAGGATGGTCATCTACTGACCCTCCAAATTGCAGGCAAGTCTCTGATTAAATGCGTCCTCTTGTAAGCTGCCTTGTCATGATGTTTCATCACAACAATAGGACAGTGACTAGACACTGCTACAGGAAAATGTCCTGGATGACAGACTGAAGCAACCAACATTCATTTTCTCACAGTTCTGGATATTAGAAGTCCAGAACAGAAGCAGTGCCAGCAGACCTGATTCCTAGCCAGGGCTCTCTTCCTGACTTGGTAAATCTTAATGTGACACGGAGCCATCTCATGGGTTCATATAACCTATCACTTTCTGAAGACCCATCCTACTGAGAGTCAGCACTTCAGCACGTGAATTTGGACATGGGAGAGACACATTCCTTCTGTAATGCACTATTTATACTAACTAGGTCCAAAGGCTGGGCAGGTGAAATCCTTTGTAAAAGCATGTATTAAGAACCCTCAGCCGAGTGGTGGTGGTGCATGCCTTTGATCTCAGAAGGCAGAGGCAGGTGGATCTTTGTGAGTTGGAGGCCAGCCTGGTCTACAGAGCAAGATCCAGGAAAGGCTCCAAAGCTACTGAGAAACCCTGTCTCGAAAAAATAAAAAAAAAAGAAACAAACCTCTTCTGACACTTTCTGACCTTGGCTCTATGATGCATAATAATGTAATCCACATCTATGAAAATCAACATAAAATGATATCTGAATTGCCATGACTTATTTTAGGGGTAGAAATTCATACAGAATATTCAAACGAAGGGGGAATAGGAAAACGTTGGCTTGGGTTCTGTGATAATTAAATTTCTGCTATACAACAAATTATCAATAGATTGAATTTAAGGCTAGCCTGATCTACGCACATGCATGCACACACACACATACACACACACACACACACACAAAGATCCAACAGAAGTCAACCTGAACTCATGGCTTCAGAGGCTTCAGACCATTGTCACCTGATCCAGTTGCTTTTCGACATATGACAAGGCAGTACATCATAGCAGAGGTGTGTGGAAAGGTATATGACAGTCAAAAAGTAGAGAAGAAAAGGGAGAGTCTAGTGTCCCAATGCCCCTTGAAAATGATGCCCTCAATTACCTACTCCTCTAACTAGCCCAACCTACTGAAGCTTCCACCATCTCCCCCATAGTCTCATGAGCTGGGGACCAAGACCCTGAAGAGTTTGGGGGACACCACAACAGATTGCTAATGGAAAGACAGACTGTGCCTTCTAACCTGCAGATGAACACAGGGTGATGATCTTTTCCAGTTACTGCAGCCTTCTCACCACCATAGGATAGTTACAGGCCTTTCTAAGGACAAATTCACACAGCAGAAGTAACTGGATGTGGCACCCAGAATATGATAACAATGCTGGAGCCCTCAGCCTTGGTCAACTTTCCCGTTGGGCAAATGAAGAATTCTGTCTTCGATTAGGCCAGAAGCAGCTATTTCATTTGGATTGTTTCATGTTTTCCTGCTTGTTTTCATCACTAGGGTCGGGGCAGGAATCCAGGGCTTCATACATGCTATGTAAGCCCTGGACACTGAGCCTTACTCCCACCCCACCTCCAAGTTCCTAAGAATACGTTTTTCATCACCTAGGCAAGGTATCAGGAATGAAGGCTTCTAACTCTGGACACAGATAAGGCACTTGCTAAGTTTTTATTGACTAAATAATCATTTTTTTTCTCAAGCAGCAAAATACACGTTAAAAGAAAAACTGTTATTTCTAAAGAACATTTGGATATGATTAGAATGTACCAAGCACATCATCATGCTGAAATGAAACCACTTTCTTAAAGCTTTAACAGTAGGCATGAGACATAAATGGCCAAAATATGTTTTATCTATAACACAATATGAATTTATAAACTGTGCTTACCTGTGTCTCTCATTCCTTATATTTCAAGTCTATAATTTTCAAAGGTTCATTTCCAAAACCCACATGTAAAGTTCACATTATAAGGGGCTGAAGAGATGCCTTGGAAGTTAAGAGCACTCCTTCCTCTTACAGAGAACCCATGTTTAGTTCCCAGTACCCACATGGTGGCTCACAATCATCTACAACTCCAGTTTCAGGGAATCTACTGCCTTCTGCTGACTTCCTTGAGCACCAAAGGGATGTATGTGGCACACATTCATACATACATGCAGACAAAACAATGTATTTACATATAAAATAAACAATCTATTAAAATACTAATACAAATTTAAGAGGACATTGTGAGTCCTACCCAGCTGTGAGACCAATGAACTACAATGATGGTCAGCATGACCAAATAATCCCAATAGTGCAATAGTAGCATTTACATCTTGCAGGCAACCAAAAGTTGCTTAATTCGTCTTAAGGCCTGCTCAATAGAAGGGAATTCTGTCTTATTCTGTATGCCTAATCAACTACCCAGAGCTGGTGAGGTCATGGATCCTAGAGGAAACCCTACTATAATCCATTATAATCTCTATCTACATTTTTAATTCTTATTCCTACACTCACAGAGAAGTGTGGTTCTTACCCCTCATCAAGAAGCTTACTGTTGCAGCAGATGCAGACCATCACAGAAACCCACAACTGATCAAAATGCAGACACCTGACCATGAGGTGTCCAGTCCCATTGATACAGCTACCACACAATCTATATTCCTAAGGCCTGGGGAACATCATGGAAGAGAAAGATTCTAAGAACCAGCATACAAGGAATCCTGCTGTGAGATAGTATGTTCGATATACGGCAGGGAAGCTGTACCCATATCATCTCAATAATATGGTCACCTAAACAAGACCCACACAATGACAACACCAGCTGACATGCCAATTTGGGTGGGAAATCCCACAAGGTCCCACCCTAAATGAAGAGATATAGGCAATTAGTGGCTACTTTGAGAGGGATAGTCTGTGTTTCATAGCACCCTGATAGGTCATCATCCAATCCCAAGTGGTCAGCTATTAGCACATTCACATGCAATTAACACAAATGAACTCAGCAGATATATATGTATGAATGCACTGTGTGTGTGCATGCATATTGATATATACAAACATTAATTAAAGAAGAGATCATGTATTAGGATCGAGAGGAAGGATGGAAATCATATAAATACAGTACTCATCTATGAAATCAGCAGAAAAGTTCTTTTAATTTTAAAAAGAGATTTATACTTAGGTGATATTTTGTTAGATGAGTCCATTCAGTAGTAGGTCAGATGGCAGGGTGCCTCTGAATAGCAAGCCCCTTAACCAGGTCCTATATTTATAGACAAAATATCAGGTGTCCCAGAAGCTATGGACCAGACTCAATAGCCAGAGAAGGTTAAATTACATTGATTGTTCTGGGCATTTTGTAAAAGGGAATTCTGTTGTCTCTGCAAGATGAGCCTTGTAGATCTTTGTCCCTTTCCAACTTGAATTCTGATGACTTTAAGTTTTCTACTTATATCCTGTGACATTTATAAAACTGGGGAAAAAACCTAGAAAGACTAAAAAGAAGTAACACCTGAGCTTCTGTAGGGGCAAACATGCCGTGTCAGGATGCTTTGGGAGCAACCTACAGAAACTGGACTAGAATGGCTTGTAGCCTGCTGGCCACAGCTAACCACATTGCCCTCGATAAAGGCTAGGAGAAATAAAATCAGGAATTATTAAATGTTTTAAGGACTCCTCATTCTGGTCATCTAGACTAGCTGAGCCCTGAGGGTGATATCAGAGATTATCTGGACCAAGATCTGAAGTTTTTGAGCTAAAAGGAGTCAGACTTCCTTTCCAGGCTAAATCTCCTGGCAGAGAACTCTGATAGCTTAGGTTCAATGTACATTCTGCTTGTCTGGAACTAAGGAGGTTCCTGAACACAAGACTTTTGATTTTTAATTTGGGAAAGTTAAAACACACTAGACAAATTCAACCTTAATTAAGAACCCTGCTCACTACCAATTCCTACAGCCAGCAAGGTGAGTCACTAAGACTCTAATGTTGTTCACTGTGGAGAGTTGGGTCATAGAGGCTCCTAAAACCTCATGAAGGTCTGAAAGGAAACAAAAACTTTCATCAAGAGGAGGCATGCTTGACAGGATCCTTGAAATATGCCTATTGTCAGTCAGGCATCTGTTTCTATGTGTTTCTGGCATACGTAGCTAAGGATTTGATAAGCAATTCCAATCAAACAAACTATTATAGAATTTTGATTTCTGAGACCAATCCTTGTTCCACAGTTGTTTCTCCAGAGTACAGAAACAGTCAAGGAAAACTTCAATATCTAAGAATTCTAACTCATGTCTCAGAAACAATCCCACTAAGTGCAACATTAACTATTTGCCATGTCTTCAAAGCTCTGTCAAAACACACCCTAGAATCTAATGTTAAACATCTTGAAACATTCCAAACAATCTAGCATATGCATGCTGGCAAAATGGCTACTTCACCTTCTAGCCATTTTCTCTTCTGGAGAACATAGTTTCTCATGCATGTGCTTCAGAATTGCCTGAATTCTTTAGTTCATTATTGCATGAAATGGAATTAATATTTAAAGACAGTAACAGCATAATTTTAAGCATATCATAGTAATAACCAGAGTTTCCATAACATAAATTATTCTACCCTTTTAGTCATCATATTTCCTTTTCCAAATCACTTAATCAAGACAAGATGGGGGAAAATAGTCTGAATTCTATTAAATCTCCCAGAAAGACTTAGATTTGCTAAACTAGTATGAAAAGTCAACAAACACAAAGACATGAGGACAATCCCAACTGCCCCCCCAGTTGCTAGTGCTTTGTATAAAGTAGATTTCATACCGCATGAGTGAAATAGTATAATGGAAAGAAGTATCATGGGTTACAAAAGTCACAACTTCCCACAGATGTCAGACTTCACAATCACTGATTTGTTCCATCTGAGTTTTCCAGATTTAAAAAAAAATCACTCAGTGAACCACTTATAATCTCTAGGAACATGCTGATCTCTCCAGCATGAAAGGGCATTTGTTTCCTAATGGGTTCAAGTTTGATATTTCTCAAAAAGACATCAAATAGAAAAACAAGGGGACACAGACATAGACTGTTTAAAGAGATATGCTTGTATAATGCCATGGACCATTTCCTGTTGCTATAACAAAATATCCAAGCCTATATAACGAAAAAAGAAGTCTGTTTAACTCAGTTTTGGAGGCTGAAGGTCTAATATCACATTTCCCAGCTTCTGGCTTTTTTCTACTGAGGGCCTTTTGGTGGATGCTCTGCCAGGAGAGTCACGTGGTGAGATGGGAGGCCAATGAGATGGAGGGACTAGTCTTGCTCTTTTATGCATCACTCTTGCAGAGAACAACCCAGAGTCTGCCAAGAGCTGTATTAATCTTCCCAAGAGCCACACCTTCCATTAGCTAACCTCCATGGACACCTGACCTTTACCTCTTCCCCTGAAAGGTTCTCCTACCTGTTTGTTCCACCTCATTGTCCACTAAATGAGCCCTTGAGGAATGAACTTCATCTGTGATGCAACATGATCAGAAGTACTTAGCTCTGTAGTTGCTAAAACCAGTCAGGACTGACTTTCTTCACCACAAGACTAGCATCTCCCCTTAGCATCTTCATGATGAACAAACTACCCACATTCTGCTATGAGGCCCAGTCTCACAGGTTCTCTCATCCTAAGCCCTAATACTGTACAAGTTACCCAGGTCTTGGTAAGGTAGAGGCTAAAAGAAAGATTGGAGAACTTTCATCTCTGAGTATGGACAGAGAGGCTTAGAAGGAAATGAAAAGTTCTGAAGAAAGAAAAAAGCTAGAGACATATCAGCATAAAGGGGCAGCAGCCACAGTCCTCAGGAGTGAGTACCAATACCCTGAGGAGTGTAGTGAACCTGGAGATAAAAGGAGACACAGCCAGGTCAGGCAGAGATCCACTGAGCTGAGGAGGAAGGAAGACTGAGGCTCTGCTGCCAAGAGAGGCTGGCAGCCACCAAAAGCTGCGAAGAACAAGGCATGGCTTCTCCCTGAGATCCTCTAGGGGGCGCTCTGCAGCTTACCTGACCCCCTGTTGTGCCTCAGCAATGCTGACTCAGATCTCTGACCTAAACACTTGTGGGAGAACAAATGTCTGTTGTGTTAAGGTATTAATTGATTCATTACAGTTACCACAGGAAACTCACGTGGAGAGGCTGGAACTATCAATATGAAAGAACACAGAGACTATATTCTGGAGCCAAATATGAACAACCATGGCCTGGGAACACAGAGTTAGCTTACTCCATATTTGGCATCCCAATAAGGTAACAATTTTATGGAGTTTCTAATGTCTTAGTTTGGGTATTTATTGCTGTTAAGAGACATCATGAGCACAGCAACTCTTATTTAAAAAAAAAAAATTAATCAGGGTGGTTCACTTGCACTTTCAGAGATTCTGTCCATTATCATCATGACAGGAGTATGGCAGCACACAGGCAGACATGGTGCTGGAGTAGCTGAGAGTCCTATATCTTGCTGGCAACAGGAAGTTAACTGACTGATACACTTCAGGGAAGCTTGAGCAAAAGAGACCTCAAAGCACACCCCTGCAGTGACACACTTCCTCCAACAAGGCCACACTTCCTAATAGTGCCACTCCCTTTGGGGTCCATTTTCTTTCAAACCACCACACTATAGTAGAAGAACAAATGAAGTCATAAATCAAGGCACTTTCAAACTGTTGGGAATGTCACATAATAGAGTTGCAGTAAAGTGGGGGAAACTCTACTGCTGGCCTTGGGTGCTATCTAACAATATTCTTAGCTTTGAGGTTAGTGGAAGATAGAAACCTGTTGGTACATTTCAGAAGAATTTTTATAGAGGTCACAAGAATGTTAGGCCACGCACTCAGGTGGCCAAATTGGTTTGTTGGGGGCAAAGATACGCAGAGTATTTGGTTCTCAACCAGCAACATTCCAACCTCTCCATGGTCATTGAAGTTCTAATCAGCTTACAGCCTATGTTTGTTGTAGTGGTGGCTTTTTTTTCTGGGAATTCCAGTCAACAGAGTCAATATTTTCAAGGAAATGTTAAAGATGCATGATTATTAAAATGAAATAAATAAAGCAAACATACTTCAAATTAAGTTGAAACTATTAATATAAACTCCTGAATTTACAATATAAGATTATTGCACTGAATTTACCATTAGCCTTTTTGTTACAAAAAGATATCTGAAATTATGATTGTTCTTGCAATCAAAAACAATTTGTACATGAAGTGGTTATGATTTCTTTTTAGTGCTACATTAAAAAATAATATGCCATATACTAAAAAAAAAAAAAAAAAAAAACCACCTTTGAGTGGCTAGGATGCTGACCTAGTTTTGAGCAGTAGGCAGCCCAGCCCTCTCTACCCACGCTTTTGAACAATCAAAAATAATGTTGGTTATAGTAGATCAAAGCAGTGAAATTACACCAGCTCATAATAACACTTCAGAATGAGGAGCAGAGAGAAATTTCCTGTCACTATTCGCTGTAAATTAATTTGAAAATTAGCGACTACAGTGAAAGAGTTTAGTTTTGGCCAAGTCTTGCCAGTAAAAAGCATTCCAGAGAAATCAGCCATCTGGTTGCTGAGGAAAGATCACATTTGCAAAAGGCTGCCAGATAATAGTAAAAGGGATCACAGAATCAGGAAGCTGGCCTTCTATGCATCTTTGAATAACCATCACACAGGCAAACACATCCAAATCATACACCAGCTCTCTGGTGCATGGCCGATGAAAACTGGATGTTCACATAATGCCAGAGTTGCACCATGCAGATTATCTTCTAATAATAAAGATGAACCAATAGGTGTGTCATAGGGGAAATCAGTTAGGCTGTGATTATTGCAACCTAATGGTCAAACTCATCAATGATGTCTTCAAAATGTTATGTGTCCTAAAGCAACATACATCACGTCACCAAGGCTTCTAGTGAAAAAAAAAAAAAAAATGTGTGATTTGCTACTATTTGTCCTGTAGAAGCAACTTATTATTAAGAATATACAGGAGGAGAGGAGATCGAGTTAAACACCATGACAGGAATAAATATGGCAGCTTCATAAGGGGAAAGCATCGTGCACACAGCCTGGCCTGAGTTTCTCTACAACTCAATGGAGGCAACCTTGCCTTAAACTGAGGACTCAACAGCCAGGAGGTTCAGCTTGTACAAGCCAAATAAACTGGGATTTAGGGGTTGGCTAGAAAATCCAGAACAACTGAATAAGGAAAAGCAGGCATTAATGACGGGACAATACATGACTGGCTAGCATAAGTAACTTTTGGCTTTTAAAATATAGGACAGATCTCTCTTTATCCCCACCCCCTCTCTCTCCCTCTCTTATTCTCTCATAGGAATAATGTATTCTAAGTTTTAAAAGCAGGGACTCAAGGTTTTAATTTTCTCATTTTTATTTGTCTGTAGTCACTAGCTTTTAATATTTTTAAACTGTGTTTGTAATAATGAAAATTATATTTTAAATAGAAAACAAGATCCACTCAGAATTTCCACTTTGAGCAATATCAAAGACTTGACGTATTGGTCAACATTCTGACTGAAATAACTAAAGGAACTGGATGAAGTATTAGACACCCTCTAAGGACATTATTGAAAGCCTAGAAAGTAATGACTTTTCCTAAGGAAAACAGAGAGAATGGGATAATCAGTGTCCTAACTTGTTTTCTGTTGCTGTTATAGAGAACTGACTAAAACCAACTAGGGGAGCAAAGGGTTTATTTGACTTGTACTTCCACATCACAGGGCATCTTTGAGGGAAGTCAGGGCAGGAACCTTGAGGCAGGGACTCAAGGCAGGAACAGAAGCAGAAACCTTGAGGCATACTGCTTACAGCTCACTCCCTGGTTCACATTCATCCATCTGTCTGATACAGCCCAGGCCCACCTGCTTAGTTAGCAATGGTATCATGGTGAGCCAGCCCTCCTATATCAATCATCAAGCAAGAAAATGCCCCACAGACCAGTCTTATGGAAGCAACTCTTCAGTGAAAGGTCCCTTTTCCCAAGAGTGTCAACAAAAATTGGCAACAAAAATTAGCTATCACAATTAGATTTAGTAGTTTGCAAATTAAAATTTCAAAAGCAGATACTAAAAGAATCAAAAAAATACAGAACATCTAAACTAGTCATCATGAAAATAAATAGAATGATAAAACTATCAAGGGCAGAAAAAGTATGTGGCAGATATTAATGCATATGTATGTCATGATAATGTAAATGAAACTTCCAATTTAAAACAAAAGTCATCATACTCAGTTAAAACAGCCAACAGCATATAGTTTATAAATATGCCCAAGGAAAATGAAAGTATACAAGAGGGTCAAAGAAAATTTTAAAAGGTTAAAAAAAGTTATAAAATTATAACTTTAAGAAAGCTATTGGCATTTTATAGGCCAGAAGATAGAATAAGGGTGTATAGATAGATGATGGATAGATGATAGATAGATAGATAGATAGATAGATAGATAGATAGATAGATAGATGATAGATCCTATATAGGTAGGCAGCTAGATAATAAATAATTAGATGATGTACAAATGATATATAAATAGAAAATAAATGGCAGAAAACAGAAACATAGATTAGATAGATGACAGGTAGATGATAAAGAGATAGAACATAGATATATAACATATATATATATAACACAAATATATAATACATAGATGCATATAGATACAAATACAAACACATATACACATATATGTTCAAATATTAGATCTACAAAACATAGGCTAAAAAGCATTTCTAAACATAGAATGCTAATAAATAGCAGTTTAAATTTACCAGGAAAATATGATGATTTGAAACTTGTATGTAACTAAGAAAATCAACCTAAAATCAACAAAGCAAAAATGGTAAAACTAATAGAGAAAAGTCCTAACCAATAATCCTATAAAAAATGTTCATATACAGAAATGCTATCAATTGATCTGTCAAGTAGATAATTAGATATTTGTGTGTATATTATTAATGCTGTAACAATTTGAACAATATAATTAATGATGTTTGCTGAAGGTTTATAATATTATGCCCAAAATACAAACTCTTCTCTAGCATTTACCAAGATTGATGATACATTGAGGCAGAAAGTAGCTTAACACATTTTAAAACTTTTGATTGTATGGAACACTGCACAGTTGTTAAAAGTCATTAACAAAGAGATCAGAAAAGCAACTTTGTTTGTAGCTATTGGGTTCAGAATGAATTGGATGATGACCTGGATAGATAAGCCACCATAGATCATCTCCAGAGTACCTTCACAGGTGAGTCTCAGTGAAAGGTAAATTCAGTGATGAAGTTAGCACATGAGTCTGTGCATCAAGGTTAGTCATGATTTAATGCATTCTTTTCTTCTTGAACATGAGATATCATTTGTTCCTTTCCAAGTCACAAGATTTTCTGGTTCAGCCTTTACTTTTCCAAGCCAAACTGTTCCTTCCTACAGCTGGGCATGATAAAGTACTACAGGCAGCTGCCTTTTAAAACCCATCTTGGGCATTATGCCTTTAGTAGGATGTGCCAGGGAAATCAATACATTTATGCCTTCTCTCATACTTTATCTACTTGGAATCTAATTGTTAAATATTAGGACCACAAAACAACAAGGTGGGTGTATGGGAATTGAATGTTTAAACCAAGTTAAAAGGGAAATTTGCAGACAACCCACACTGAATCAACACAGGCTGGAAACCTCAATGAGGTGATTTTATATTTCATAGGATGTATACTTCCCTCTGCTGTCATTTGAAAAATATTCTGGAGTTTAAAAAAGATAGTGTGGGACTGGGGAGATGGCTTTGCCATTAAAGCATTTGCCACACACAAGAGAGGACAGGAGCTCAGATTCCCAGAATTCATATAAAGTGCAGGGTGAGTGTGGCACTTATCTGTAATCCCAGCCTAGAAAGACAGAAACAGAGGATTTCTAAAGCTATATCCGTGAGCTCTGGACTTGATTGGGACCCTGTCTCAATCAATAAGTTGGAAGAGTGGTCAAGTTTGACTCCCCATATTAATTTCAAGCCTCCACATACATGTATACACATGTGCATGCATACACATACACATGCAAACTCATATATACATGAATGCACACCACACACATACACATGAAAATTTTTGAAAAGAAAACATGTATAGACTTAACAGTGATAGAGAAATCTCAAGCTGTCCTAGGAAGATGGAAGCGTTGTTGGCATTGCTGTGGCCTGCAGACCCTAAGGTTGGAACTGGAACCAGAAATCATGATTTGATTTGGTGGAAATAATTAGGCCTGCTTCTTATGTAACCCTCTGGGAGAAATCAAAGACCAGAATTCCTGGCACTTGTTATAAGATGTCATTGGAGGTTATCAGAGAAGGTGATGTGTATCAAGAAGAGAGAGGGAAATAGTATCTTACCACCTAGTTGTGGTGGAAAGCAAAGAGCAATAGAAGTATCTTGTGCTGTTTTGAAGACTTTGGAGGTTTCACTTAATAGTATACATTGGTGTAGGTCATAGAGAAATCAATCTCAAAGTGACCAGAAAAGTTCCCTGCTGGGGAGCTTTCATAGAGCCAGAAGGTGTTACGTATATCCTAGAGAAGAAAAGACATCAGTGCTCTTTCTCAGTAGAGGACCTTGCATGCTATAATACCAACCTACCAGGCAAGGTGTACCTACTGGTGCAATAGTGGCATTGCTGTTATGAGTGTAACCAATCACTTTCTGGTTAGCTATGAAGCTCATTCCACAGGAGCGAATTTATGCCTAATACTGTACACCTGGTCAAAAGCCAGCCCTAGGAGGGAATCTACTATTACTTGGTTAAATGACCACATAGTCAAACTTACTTTAAAATATTTATGTTTAAACCCATATATTTGTATTGTTTTCAACCTTGATTAGAGGAGTTTCTCTTTGGAGTGGGCAGCAGTTGATGAAAATAATGAAATAACCAGTCAAAGTGCTAAGTGTTGGTGAAGGTGAGCGCTTAGTATAAAATACAGTATCTTTATCACCTCTCTACCACTAACTCCCAGGGAACAGAAGGAAGGGCAGGAAAAAATGTAAGAGCCAGAGGGTAGGGAAGGGTACTGTGAAATGCTGTCTTCTGGACATGGCACAGCTGTTGCACTCATGAACTCACAACAAATATGGTCGCCCATACAAGACCTACACAAGATCAAGCCAGTCAACAATACAGCATGGTTTGTGCAGGAGATCACAAGGCTGTACTACTATCTGAAGAGCTACTGGCATTTGATGACTGCTGGGAGAGGGGAGTCATTTTTCTTTGGGAGTGTAGCCACTGGTAAGTTCCCCTCACCCCAGTAAATGGCCACACATCCATGCACATATTGGAAACACTAACTGGACTCAGTGAGATATGGGGGTGGGGAGGGGAGTTGAGAGAGAAACATGTTAGTGGGAGCCCAGGGGGAATTGGAGAGAAGAAATGGGAAGAAGATATGGGATTTTTAAATGTATACCTATACAAAATTCTCAAAGAATAAATAAATTATATATATATATATATATATATATATATATATATATATATATATATATAATAAAATGTAATTTTCTTTAAAAACATAGAGGTAGCAAGATGGCAGAAAATGGAAAGAGCATTGTGAATTCCAAGCTGGCTTGTTCCTGGAAACAGACTATCAATTATTTAGCAGGCATTTAGGACTTTGAAAAAAAATCTTCCTTCTGGTCCTATCCTAGCTACTTAGTTCATAAGCAAGGGCAATAGCAAGCTCATCTTTGGGAATAACTTTACTAGATACTTCACAGTGTGGTTTGAGGAGACTGATGATTTCTTTTCCAGAACACTAAAGGAGGCTGCTAACCACCTGGACCTGCCTGACCTGCTTTCCACCTTGGCCCTACCCCACAGATACCTGAAGAGGTCAACACTGACATTATAGTCCAAGACCTTAGTACAGGAACACCAAATAAATAGCTAGTTTATAGACATTTCAGGCAATATTCAAGGCCCAGTATCTCTCATTCCCACACAGGACCACTTCCCACGCACACATACTTCCCATCTCTGTTCTTCTCAGTGGCCAGACCACAATTCTTGGATCAAAGCATAACTTGCCTTTTATACCACATTATGGACTGAATTTGATTGCTCAAAAATGTGTGTCTCAGTATCATTCCCTATATCCCAGGATTCAATCTTATAAAGAGTTGCATTATATAAATTAATTAAGTTTAAGAGAAGAATCTAAATGGAGAAGGAAGAATTTATAATCTACTTTTGACAGGTATCTTTCAAAATAGGGGAAAACATAAAAAGAGAGAATATGGGGAAATGACTCTGAAGATGAAAGCAGACATATACAGGATGGGAGGGGTGTTCGAAGACTGACAGCCAACCATTGGTAAGCTGAGGACATGAAACAGACCATCCCTCAAAGCCCTCTGATAGAAACAATCATGCCAGCACTTTGACATGCAACTGCTAGCCTCCAAAACTATGACATGATGAGTTTCCATTGCTCAAACAGTCCATTCTGTGCTGCTTTGTCACAGATACTCACCTGTGATGGTTTGAAAGAAAGTGGCCCCCAAAGGGAGTGGCACTATTAAGAGATGTTGCCTTGGTAGAGTAGGTGTGGTCTTGTTGAAGGAAGTGTGTCACTGTGGAGGCCAGCTTTGAGATCTCATTATGCACAAGCCATACTCAGTGAGATACACCCCTTTGTAGTTAGAGTTTTCCTGCCTGGCCCACAGTCAGGACAAATCTCTGTAACCTGCCAGGCCCATAGATGCTCAGAACCAACCAAGTAAACACACAGAAACTTATATTGTTTACAAACTGTATGGCCATGGCAGGCTTCTTGTTATCTACTTCTTCTATCTTAAATTAACCCATTTCTATTCATCTATATTTTGCCACGCGGCTCGTGGCTTACCATTACCTTACATCTTCCTTGTCATGGTCGTGGCTGGTAGCCTCTCCGCTCCAGCCTTCCACCTCCCAGAATTCTCTTCTCTCATGTCCCACCTATACTTCCTGCCTGGCCACTGGCCAAACAGCATTTTATTATACAGAGCGATATCCACAGCACCCCTTCCTGCTGTTTTCAAATCAAGATGTAGGACACTTAGCTGCTTCTACAGCATCATGTCTATCTGCATGCCACTGTATTGCACCATGATGATAATGGACTAAACCTCTGAAAATATAAGCCACCCCAAATAAGTGATTTTCCTTTATAGAAGTTGCTGTGGTTATGGTGTCTCTTCACAGCACTAGAAACTTTAACTAAGACAGAAGTTGGTACCAGGGACTGGGGTATTGTTATGAAAGATCTGATCATACTTTTGTTTAGAGAAATTTGGACTGTGGGAGTTTGGGTTAGGAAAGCAGTAGGATGTTTTAAGCACTACTGAATGGGATATACTGGAAGAAACATTGACAACAATGGTTCTGAGAATGATTTGGACTTGTGGGGAGGTTTTCAGAGGAGAAGAATTTTAGTATGCTGCCTAGCAATCATTCTTGTGATATTTTGTTGAAGTATGTGGCTGCTTTTTGCCCTTGTCCTAAAAGTTTGCCTGAGGCTAAAGTGAAGAGTTTTGGATTTATTCCATTGGCAGAGGAAATCTCAAAACAGCCTAGTAGAAACTCTGTCATGTGGTTACTAGTGTTAAGCCTAATGAAGTTTTATATTGAAAAGAGGCAAGCTGACCAAGAAAAAATATTGAGGAGAAAAGGAACACCAGAAAGTGGAATGGAGTTAAGTCCTCTATTCAAGGAGATAAACAGATTAACAAATGAAATAAAGGGGGTGGTGACCTCAGGGCAAGAGCCCACCAAGGTAAGTTTCCAACTTGTGAAAAGGAATGAAAGAAATCTTCAAGCTGGGTATGGTGGTGCAGGCCTTTAATTCCAGCATTCAGAAGGCAAAGACTAGAATATCTCCAAGTTTGAGGCCAGCCTGGTCTGCAGATAAGTTTCTAGACAGCCAAGCTTCGACAGTGAAGGAAACCACTGGAAAGAGAAAGTTGGTGAAGATGTAATTGAATGAGGGGGCCATGTTCCAAACCCTGTAAGTAGCTTCAGCCATGTGGTTCTGGCTTTAGACTTAAGGATAGAAGAAAGTGGCTATGGAGATGCAGAATTTAGAGTTTACCCAGCTGGGTTTTGGTCTTGCTTTGGTCCAGTATTTCCTCACTATCTTCCCTTCCCTCCATTTTGGAATGATATTGTATAACCTGTGCCATTGTAGGCTGGAAGTATGTGATCTGCCTTTTAATTTTTATTTTATAGGGCATTATAGTTAAGACATTGTATAAATCTCAGAAGAGATTTTAAACTTTAGACCTTAGACTTTTAAATAAGTTTGAGACTGTTATAGCCTATGAAGACTTTGAAGTTGAACTAAATGCATTTTGCATTATGATATGGTTACAAAGCTTTGGGGACCAAGGAGTAGAATGTGATGTTTTGAAGGAAAATGCCCCCAAAAAAGAATGGCACTATTAGGAGATATGGCCTTATTGGAGGAAGCATGTCACTCTGGAGGTGGGTTTTGAGGTCTCATACATTCTCAAGCTATGCCCAGTGAGACAGACCATTTCCTGTTGCCTGCAAGTCAAGATATAGGACTCTCAGCTCCTTTTCCAGCATCATGTCTACCTGTATGCCACCATGTCACCCCATGATGATAATAGACTAAACCTCAGAAGTGTAAGTCACCCCAATTAAGTGATTTTTCCTTTATAAGACTTGCTCTGGTCATGGTGTCTCTTCACAGCAATAGAAACCCTAAGACACCTACAAATAAACATCCACACCTCATACAATCAACCACAGATCTTCTGAGCTCATCTTTAACATCGTACTTCCAGTCTCCCAATCTGAAACCCTAGGACCCATGCAGTAGCCTCCTAGTGGCCCTGCCTACTTCTGCACTTGCTCTTCTCTTCCTCAACAATCTACCCTCAGCATGGAAGGTATCCATGTTTTGTTTTGTTTTTTTTAAGTGTTGCCTGTTTCCTGATCCTCTATGGATTCTTGTTCCACCCAGAGCAAAGACCAAATGACCCAATAGTCAATAGAACTCTATGATCTGGTCTCCTGAAACTGCTTTCATTGAACTGCATTCTACTCTTTATTCCTTGTTCTTTACCCTTCTGTCTGACTCCCGTATTTCCCCACTCAAAGCCTTGATCCCTACTGTTCTTCCATCTGAAATATTCTTTCCTTAGAAGTCCACTGGACTGGCTCCCTCATCGGCATTAGGTATAGTCATCCCAGAGTAGCCTTCCAGGGGCCAGCCATCCAGCTACACTGCAAGCCACAGAGTAAAAGTAAGATTTACAGAAGTAAGAGAACAGAAAAAGCCCAGAGGCAAAAAATAGATGGGACAATTTAAGTTAAGGAAAATGGGCAAGAAACAAGCCAACCTAAGGCTGGGCATTTATAAGTAAAAATAAGCCTCTGTGTGATTTATTTGGGAGCTGGGTGGCAGGCCCCCCAAAAAAGCAAAAACAATCAACAACATAACTGTAATCACCTGTAAAAATAAAATCAAAAATCAGATCATATACTTCCAATATATAGTGGCACAGGATATACATTACCATTCCAAAATGGAGGGAAGGGAGGATAGTGAGGAAATACTGGACCAAAGCAAGACCAAAACCCAGCTGGGTAAATTCTAAATTCTGCATCTCCATGTCTGATGTTAAAATGCTCTTCACATTCCTAACTCCATTTTCCGCTTTGTTGACCACAACATACTTCTTTCCCTCAGGCTGCTTCCAGTCCTTTTAGGAGTTTTCCTCAGCAGGTATCCCACAACTCTGGTATCTCCAACACCTTGAGGTCTCTAAGGCAATCCAGGCTTCAAATTCACAGCTTCACACAATGGCCTCTCCAGGCCTCCATTCAGGGACACCCTTGATATATGCCTCAGCTTGACTGTTCTGGAACTTGCTCTGTAGACCAAGCTGGCTTCAAACTCAGTGATATTCCAGGCTCTGAGTTCTGGAATTAAAGGCCTGTACCACCACACCCAGCTCTAAGCTTTTCTTCAATTCCTTTTCACAAGTTGGAAACTTAGCTGGGTGGAATCTTGCCCTGAGATCACCACTCCCTTTATTCCATTTCTTAATCTGTTTATCATCTTGAATAGAGAAATTAACTCCACTCTACTTTCTGGTGCTCCTTTTCTCCACAAACATTTTTCCTTGCTCAGCTTGCTACTTTTTATTGTAAATATCCATTAGAATTACCACTAATAACCACATAAAAGAGTCTATACTAGGCTGTTTTGAGATTTCCTTTGACAAGGTAATTAATGTGAAACTCTTACTTTAGCCTCAGGCAGATTCTTTGAACAAGGACAAAAGATAGCCAAATTCTTCACCAAAATATCACAAGAACAGTCTCTAGGCCACATATTAATATTCTTCTCATCTGAAACCTCTTGATACACACACACACACACACACACACACACACACACACACAGAGAGAGAGAGAGAGAGAGAGAGAGAGAGAGAGAGAGAGAGAGTTCAAATCATTCTCAGCACCACTGTCTTCCATGCTCCTACTAGTATGGCCCATTAAGCAGTGCTTAAATCATTCTACTGTTTTCCTAATCCATAGTACCAAAATCCAAATTCCTCCAAACAAAAGCATGGTCAGGCCTATCACAGCAATACTCCAGTGCCTGGTACCAAATCTGTCTCAGTTACGATTTCTATTGCTGTGAAGAGACACCATGACCACAGCTACTCTTACAAAAAAAAATAATTTAATTGGGGTGGCTTACATTTTCAGAGGTTTAGTCCATTATCATCTTGGCAGGACATGGCAGTGTACAGGTAGACATGGTGCTGGAGAAGGAGTTGAGAGTTCTACATCTTACAAAGAACAGGAAGTAAACTGAGACACTGGGTATCACTTGAGCATATGAGACCTCAAAGCCTTCCTCCACAATGACACACTTCCTTCAACAAGGCCACATCCACTGTAACAAAGCCACAACTAATAGTGCCATTCCCTTTGGGGGGCATTTTCTTTCAAAGCACCACAGTCTTCTAATCAGACCCAAGTTAACATCAGTCCACATGATGCCAAATCACAGACAGGCAATGAAGGATTGGATGCCTAAGGGATCAGTGCTCAGGGTCTGTCAAGAGAAGAGATTCATGTCCCAGCCTGCCCATTGCTAAAAGGCCAGGGAAGGGTGGTTTTGATAGAATATACTGGAGATATTTTAATGTGGTCAAATAAGAAGAAAATGGAGAAGAGGAGTGGCTGAGAATGCCTCCTGTGACAACAAAAGAGAAAAATGACACTACAAAAGAAACCCCTCATGCCTAATGGTAAATCCAAACCATGTGACAGTCCCCACATTGCACCAGATTCATACAAAATATTTTGGAATTTTTTGGGGGCGATGTATGTTAATATCATTGCAACTTTCAAATACAAGTGTATTTTTGTTATTGTTTGCAAGTGTGATTTTTTTTTTTAAACATCAAGGTTATTATTTCATTGTGTTGTGGAAGAAAGAGCAAGGGAAATGGCAAAAACATCAACAGGCAATTCTAGAAACAAACAGTGAAAAGCTGATGAACCTGTGCAGGAAATGTGTTTATCCTCACAAGTAATCCAAGCATCACACATTATAACAATAGCAGAACAATTTTCCTATACACTATGCAAAACTGTATAAATAATATCTGCAGATTCTCTCAGTGCAGGCACAGAGTACAAAGCTGGCGTGCTCCTTCTAACGGAAAAATCGCAGCAGCCATCAAAGAGCTTCCAAAAAGATATTCTATTATTCGATAAGCATTATTATAATTTATTTCATCTCACACACCAAACTTCAAAGACAATTCCACCTACAATGTGTACAGACTCAAACTGGAACCCAGGTCTGTCATTTCCAGCAATAATGGGTCTATAGGGCATAGACCTGTTTTCGGTCTATTAGCGAATGGGGTATCTACCATCACTACTGTCGCTGGTAAAGCCATGATTAATCTGCAGAACACCCAAGAACTGAGCCAGGTGAGACAATCCACTATAAACTCAAAACACATATTATGATTCCCGTCACAAGGATGTATGTAGCAAGGTTATCTTAACACGAAACTTCCTGACATTCAAATGGATAAATGTATGTGCACGTCGGAACAGATTCAAGATTCTTGCAGTAGACATCTGCTAAAAAGAGCATTAACAAGACACAAAACACCAATTACCTTGCAGACTTGGGCTTAAGAATTGGGCATTATTATGAAAGCCTTTGTCATGCAGGCAAACAAAAGGACACGCACAGCATTCCGGGGTCTCAGCCCCAGCTTGCAGTCAGCGCTCTGCCAGGAGATTTTACAAGGTTAGTTGCCAATATGAACAAGATGACTCTGGTGCGAGCTGCTCTCTCGGAATTAATACATTTGGAAGTTGAGAGCCAGGCAAGTGGCAACGCTAATCAAGCAAGTGACAGCATTAATCTCCTTTGGCTCAGCTCAAAATAGGATATGCCACAAGTGACCCCAAGTCCTTCCCTCCCCTTCTCAAGCCATTAGCTGAACATCATATTTCTTCCTGCTGCCAACACCGGCGCCACCAGCCACACAATGCTAACAGCAGGAAGAACACAGATGATGAGGGCAGCTTATTAACTCTGTCTGCCAGCCTCTGTGCTCACCTTAGGCTGTGTCTGAGGTGTTCTCTTAATTTGCCAAAAGTAATGAGGAGATAGCCCTCAGCCAATTACCCTCAACACTTCACAGGAGAACAAAGGACTGAAAATGTGAAGATTCAAATTTAAGTTGTGTGTTACAACAATCACAGGACATGGGAAATTTCAGGAAGTGATTTGAACAGGAAGTCTCCGGAGAATACGGGTGTCACTCTTTTGTGGTAGCATGGCAGCCTCAACAGAGTGTCATAAGAGAACCAGAGGGGAGTCTGACAGGTATTGGACCTGCTTATGCCTGGCAGAGCTCTACCTTGAAGGGATGGTTTAAAGAGCAATCTGATGTTGAATGAACAAGCAAGACAATGTCTGTGAACCAGGATTCAGTGCAGAGCACAGTAGACAAACCAAAGGACTGGAACCTTCTATATAAACAAAGATGTGCCCTTAATGCTAATGCCTTCCCTGCAACTGCAAATAGCTCTCCATTTACAGCCAAAAGGTGGCAAGTTCTCTTCGAAAAGTTCTTTGGTGTTGCCCACAGGTGCAGAATTCGTTCCCAGGGCTGTTCCTTCTCATCATCTTGCAGTCCGTTGATGGTTTCAGGGATATGCAGCCATTGGTCCTGCTGTCGATCAATACTGCTGCCAAGCTGAAGTCACTGCTCACATAGATCACACATGTTATCTCTGCATCCAGGAGGAGGACTCAGGAGTATTGCCATGGGTCTGAGGTGAGCCTGAGCTACAGCATGGAACCCCATCTTCAAAATCAACTTGGGCTAGGGGGATGGCTCAGTGGGTAAGGGCTCCTGCTCATCAAGCTGAAGACCTGAGTCTGAATCCTAGATAACAAACATGGCCATGTGTGCTGCACCCCAGAATTGAGGAAGTGGGGGCAGGCAGATCCTGAGAGCTCCCTGACAGCCGACCTGGTCAGAAGTCAGGGCAGAAAGTGCCTCTAAGGCACATTCTCACATTTCTCCACTGGGAAAACCTCAGATTAGATCCAGAAGGCAAATCCAAATCAGGCCTCAAGCCTATAAGAGGGAGAGTCTGAAGGAACCAAACCAAAGTTCACTGTAGCTGAAAGGTTTCTCTGGTCTCACCCGGCCCCAAGGTCCCACAGCCACTTATAAAATAATCATTCAGAGGCTTAATATTAATTACCAATTGCATGGCCTATGGCTGGGCTCATGCTAGGCTAGCTCTTATAACTTGACCCATTTCTATTAATCTATAAGTTGCCACGTGGCCATTGCTTACCGGTATTTTCACATCTTGCTTCTCCTGGAAGTACTAGCCTCTTTCCCCTCTCCCTTCTTCTTCCTGTTTTTCTCTTCAATTTCCCACCCAGCTATAACCTGACTTGTCATAGGCCAAAAGGCTGTATTTAACAACCACTCAAAGCAATACATTTTCATACCATACAGAAAGACATCCCACAGTATTCCACAGCTTGTAAGGTCAGGTGTGAACACCTAACTCAAGGACCAATCAGCAAGTCAAAAATGGCCTGATG
This sequence comes from Onychomys torridus, assembly GCF_903995425.1. Classification (NCBI taxonomy): domain Eukaryota; kingdom Metazoa; phylum Chordata; class Mammalia; order Rodentia; family Cricetidae; genus Onychomys; species Onychomys torridus. Next base: position 69,849,711 of record NC_050457.1, on the reverse strand, counting down.
AGAGATTCACAATGGCCAGGACCTTGGGAGGTTGAGAAATCAATAAGCTGAAACTTAGAGGAATCAGGGGGGTGGTCTTCACTCTCTCCCCTATCCTCCAAGTTCATCCCCCAGTCTCATCCCCAGCCCTGGAGCATCCCACCTTCCTCTCAGTCCCCATTCCCAGAGATCTCCACAGACTGTCTCTGAATTCATCCTTCCTCTCTCATACAATCTCTTCATCTCAACTACCAATCCCTGGAGGCACACTCCGTCTGGATCCTACTGGTCATGCCAGCTTCGGGATCAGAAACTCCACCGATCCTCTTGTTGGATTCAGCTTCCCCTCCTCGAGTCTGGGAATTAGAATGTTCCCTCTATTTGCCTTCCAATTCCATTTTCCCAGTATCATCCCCAGCACCGTAGCAGACCATGTGGTGGGGCCTGTCCTCCTCTGACTCCCTGGGTACTCTGCCACACCTCATGGCAGACCCAGCTTTCCTCTTCCTATGGACCCTTTTAGAGCCTGTTGTCTCTAACCCATCTCCATTGCTTGGTGTCAGCCTTTAATTCCTAGAAATACTTCCTAGCTAGGGACACCAGTGGCCACACTTGGGGACTTAGGAGCACTTCCTACCTCTCAACCCACAGCTGGCATATGTTCTTAAAATCTAGAGAAGGCAACAAAACCAAGGAGCAGAACACACACCCAACAAAGACAGGACCAGACATCAGCACCTAGAATCAAAGTCACTCCAAACTCAGATGCCTACACACCAGCACCAAACACAACAACAATGATGACACTACCTCCACCAGAACTCAGCAGTCTTACACAGCGAGCACTGAGAATGCAATATGATTGAAGCACAAGACAAGGACTTCAAAATCGCTATTGTGAATATGTTCAAGAACTTTAAAGAGGAAATCCATGAATTAAACCTATAAAAACACAAACAGTGGAATGAAATAAAGAAAATGGTTCAAGACATAAATGTAGAAATAGAGTCAATAAAGAAATTCCGAAGTTAAGGAATACTGAAAATGAAAATGTTAGGAAATCAAACAAAAAACTCAAAGGCAAACCTCTCCAATTCAAGAGGTGGGAGAATCTCAGGCTTTGAAGACAAGATAGAAGAAATGGATACCTCAGTCAAATAAAATGTTAAATATAGAAATAAATAAATAAACTCCAGGCACAAAACATCTCGGAAGTCTGGGACACTATGGAAAGACCAAGTCTACAAACAATAGGAATAGAGGAAGGAGAACAAACCCAGGCCAAAAGCATAGAAAATATTTTCAACGAAATTATAGGAGACATTTTCCCTAATCTAAAGAAGGACATGCCTATCATGGTACAAGAAGTACCAAATAGACTAGGCCGGAAAAGAAATTCTCCATGGCACATAATAATCAAAACACTAAATGTACAAAAGAAAAAAAGAATATTAAAAGCTGCAAGGGGAAAAGACTATATAACATATGAAGGCAGAGCTATTAGACTAACACCTGACTTTTTAATGGAGACTCTGAAATTCCTAAGGGCCTGAATGAATGTTCTACAAATTCTAAGAGACCACAGATGCCATCCCAGACTTTTATACCCAACAAAACTTTCAATCAAAATAAATCAAGAAAGAAAAATATTCCATGATAAAACCAAATTTAAGGAGTATCTATACATAAATCCTACTCTACAGAAGGCACTAGAAGGAAAACTTGAACCTAAAGAAGCTAATCATACCCAGGAAAACAGCAGGAATAAATAATCTAGAATCAGCAAATGAAAGGTAGGGGATAGGGGGACATACCACCTCAACAAAATAACAGGAATCAACAAACATGGGTCATTGATAACTCTTAACTTCAATGGTCTCAATTTCCCAATAAAAAAGACACAGGCTGATAGAATGGATGGGAAAACAGGATCCACCCTTCTGCTGAATCTGAGAAATACACCTTAACATCAAGGATGGACATCTCCCCAGGGTAAAAGCATGGAAAATGATATCCCAAGCAAATGGACCCAAGAAGTAAGCAGATATAGCCATTATAATAATACCTAACAGACTTCAAACCAAAATTAATCAGAAGAGATAGGGAAGGGCACTATATATTCAAAGGAGAAATCCACTGAGAGGATATTGCAAGTCTAAACATCTATGCACCAAATACAAGGGTACCCAAGTTCATAAAACACAACTACAACTAAACTTACATATTGCCCCTCACACAGTGATGGTGGATGTGGTGGTTTGAACAAGAATGGCCCCAATAGGCTCAGATATTTGAATTCTTAGTCATGAGGAGTGAAGCTGTTTAAAAGGGTTAGAAAAAATTAGGTGGTATAGCCCTTTTAGAGGAACTGTGTCAGTGGGGTTTGGCTTTGAGGTTTCAAAAGCCCATGCCAGATCCAGTCTCTCTTCCTGCTATCTGCAGAGTAGAACTCTCAGCTACTTTTCCAGCACCATGGCTGCTTGCATGCCACCATGCTCCCTGCCATGCTCCCCACCAGGGTGATAATGGACTTGTCTCTGAAACTGTAAGCAAGCCCCAATTAAATGATTTCATTTATAAGAGTTACCTAAGTCATGGTGTAGCTTCATAGCAACAAAACATTGACTAGGACAGAAGTTGATATCAGAGGGTAGGGTATTGCTGTGACAGGCTTGGCCACACTGCTTGTTGGCAGAATGTGGTCCTTGGGACTTTGGACTAGAAAAGTGGTTAAACAGTTTAGGTGGGGCTTAGTGGGCCAGGACAATAGCACTGAGAGCAATGTGAGCCCAGCCCAAGAAGTTTCACAGGGGAAGAACATACATAAGTGGCCTAGAGACTATTCTTGTCATATTGGAAAAGAATGTGACTACTTTTCGCCCATGTCCTAAAAATCTGCCTGAGGCTAAGTTGAAACGTTTGAGTTGATGGCAAGGAGAGATTTCAAGACAGCCTAGCCTTGACTGTCATGTGGTTGCCATCAGTAACTCTTATGCAGATCTACAAAGGAAAGGAGTAATCTAGACAAAGACAAATACAAAATACAGCATTTAAGAGGAAAAGGCACACCAGGAAGTGTAATAGAGCTAAGCCCAGTAGGTAAGAACTGTAAGAAAAGTAAAACTGTAAGAAGGTAAAAACTGCAAGAAAAGCCTAATGCTAAATGAAATAAAGGGAGCGGTGACAAGACCCTATCCAGCTAAGCTTCCAGTTTGTGGAAAGAATTAAAGGAAAGTTGGAGCAGCTAAGGGAACCACCATCAACAGAAACCTGACGAAGATGTAATTGAAAAGGGTGGGCAAGTTCCAGCCCCATCAAGCAGCAGAACTTGGCAGCTTCAGCAACATGGTTCTGGCTTTAGAGTCAAGGATTCAAGAGAGGGGTTATGGAATCTCCTTCAGTATGTAAGATAAACCACTGAGGCCAGGTGTACCTCAGGGGTGTCCCTGCATGGAGGCCTAGAGAGGCCAATCCCATGAAGCTGTGAAGGTAAAGCCTGGATTGCTTTGGGGACCCCAAGATGTTGGAAATGCCAGAGTCATGAGATGTCTGCCAAAGAAAGTTGCAGACAGGATGTAGAACCAGCCCAAGAAGGAGAAGCATGTTACAGTCAACAAAGCTGAAAGCAGTTAGAAATCTGAAACACCCCTTAACCTTAGACATGAAGATGCAGAATTTGGAGTTTGACCTGATGGGTTTTGGACACACATTGCTCCAGTATTTCCTCACTATGCCCGTGTTCTTCCTTTTGGGGATGGTAATATATATTCTGTGTCATTGTATGTTGAAAGTATGTGGTTTGCTTTGTACTTTTGCTTTTACAGGGATTACAGAGGCAACAAGAGGTGGCCTTGAGTCTTAGAAGAGACTTTGGACTTTTAAACAATATTGAGACTGTGGTAGAGTATGGAGGCTTTTGAAATTGGACTGACTGCGTTTTTTGTATTATAATGTGGCTAGAGCCTATGAGGGCCAGGAGTGGAATGTGACAGTTTGAATAATAATGGCCCCCATAGGCTCATATATTTGAATCCTTAATCACCAGAGAGTGGAACTGTTTGAAAGGATTAGAAGGATTAGGGAGTGTGGACTTGTTTGAGTAAATGTGTCACTGGGGGTGAACTTTGTAGAATCTGTGGTTGGTATGTAAAATTAATAGAAAATCTCTTAATAATAATAAACCTATACTCCACCAAACTGGAAAATCTAAAAGAAATTGATGTTTTTCATGATATACCACATACAAAGTTCAATGAAGATCAGATAAGCCATTTAAACAGACCCCTCATGAAATAGAAACAGTCATTAAAAGTCTCCCAAACACAAAAAGCCCAGGTGGTTTTAAAGCAGAATTTTAACAGAATTTTAAAGAAGAATTAGCACCAATAGTTATCAAATTATCCCACAAAATAGAAACAGAAGGAACATTGTCCAATTCTTATGAGTCCACAGTTATCCTGACCCAAACAACATAAAGACCCAACAAAGAAAGATTTACAGATAAGATGCCCTTATAAACACAGATGCAAAAATTCTCAATAAGATATTTGCAAATCAAATCCAAGAACATATCAAAAAGATCATTGACCATGATCAAGTAGTCTTCACCCCAGAGATGAAGGGACAGTTAATGGTGATATTTTATTTGTTCTGAAATGTGATTTTATTTGTATGTTAATAAATAAAGTTGCCTGGGGGTCAGAGCTAATAGCAAGCCATAACAGAAGCCAGTGGTGGTAGCACACACCTTTAATCTGATCACATGGCAGGTAGAGTCTGTGTATTCAAGGACATAGCCAGTTTGAAGACACACGCCTTTAATCTCAATACCAACCATAGAGACCTGGAGGTCTATATAGACAGGCAGTGATGAGGAGATCATGTGGTTGAGTTTACAACCAATGAGAAGGCAGAACAGAAAGTCAATAAAAAGACAGACACACAGGAAATAGCTCTCTTTCTCAGGGGAAGGACAGCAGTGGCAGCGAGGGGTAAGAAGGTGTTTTTAGTCTCAGCTCTCAGTTACTGCTCTGACCTCTTGGGCTTTTAACTCTGATTTGGCTCTTATTTAATGTTTCTTATTTAATAAGACTGTTACATCTACAGATAGTTCAACATGTATAAATCAATAAATGAGATCTACCATATAAACAAAATAAAAGGCAAACCCACATGATCATCTCATTAGATGCAAAAAGGGCCTTTGACAAAGTTGAACAGCCCTTCATGATAAAAGCCCTAGAGAGATTAGGGATACAAGGGACATACCTCAACAAAATAAAAGCAATTTAAAGCAAGCCCACAGCCAACATCAACCTAAACAGAGAGAAACTCAAAGCATTTCCACTAAAATCAGGAACAAGTCAAGGTTGTCCACTCTCTCCATATTTATTCAATATATACTTTGAAGTCTTAGCTAGAACAATAAAACAACTGAAGGAGCTCAAGGGAATATAAATATGAAGGGAAGAAGTCAAAGTATCTTTATTTGCAGATAAGATGATTGCACACATAAATGACCCTAAAAATTTCACCAGGAAACTCCTACAGCTGGTGAACACTTTCAGCAAAGCAGCAGTATACAAAAACCAGTAGCCTTCCTATACCCAAAGAACAAATTGAGAAAGAAATAAGAGAAAAACACCTTTCATAATAGCCTCAAATAATACAAAGTATGTTGGAATAACTCTAACCAAGCCAGTGAAAGATTTATATAATAAAAACAAAGCTATTGAAGAAAGGAATGGAAGAGGATATCAGAAGATGGAAAAATCTCCCATATTCATGAAATGGTAGAATTAGCGTAGTAAAAATGGCCATCCTACCAAAAGCAATCTATAGACTATATAATTCCATAAAAGTTCCAATACAGTTCATCACAAAAGTTGAAAGGACAATTTTCAGCCTTATATGGAAATGCACACATATACAAAAACAAAACAGGTTAACTAAAACAATCTTGAATAACAAAAGAATTGCTGGAAGTATCACCATTCCCATTCTCAAATTGTACTATAATTAAAGTAGTAAAAACAGCATGACAATGCCAAACAAAGAGATACATTGATCAAGGAATGTGAATTGAAGACCCAGACATAAATCCACATATCTATGGATACCCAATTTTTAGTAAAGAGGCTAGAAATACCCACTAGAAATAAGACACCTTCTTCAACAAATGGTGCTGCTCAGACTGGATGTCTGCATGTAGAAGAACACAAATAGAGCCATGTTTATCTAACACCCTGCACAAAACTCAAGTCCAAATAGATCAAAGATCTCAACTTAAAACCAGATACACTGAATCTGACAAAAAATAGGGAGCAGTCTTGAACTCATTGGCACAGGAAAAGACTTTCTGAACACAATACCTAGAGCACAAGCTCAAAGAACAACAATTAGTAAATGGGACCTTATGAAACTGAAGAGCCTCTGTATGGTGAAGGACATCACCATTTGAACAAAATGGTGGCAGCAACCTACAGAATGGGAAAGAATTTTTTACCAACTATACATCTGTTAGAGGGCAAATATCTAAATTATGTAAAGAATTCAAAAAACTGGACAACAAAAAAATACATTATCCAATTTTAAAATGGACTACAGATCTAAACAGAGAATTCTAAAAAGAATAATTCAAAAGTAAGCTTAAAGAAACATTCAGCATTCTTAATTATCTGGAAAATGCAAATCAAAACTAATTTGAGATTTTATCTTACACCAATCAGAATGACCAAGACTAACAAAATAAATGACAGCTCATGCTGGCACAGGATGTGGAGCAAGGGGAACACTCATCCATTGTTGGCAGGAATGTAAACGTGTTCAGCTGCTTTGAAAATCAGTGTGGCAGTTCCTCAGGAAGATGGGACTCCATCTACCTCAACAGCCTAGATGTCCACCAATAGATGCACAATCCAAAAAAAAGTAAGTTACACAATAGAATATTACTCACCTGCTCTAATAAAAAAAAAAATGTGCAAATGGATGGAGCTAGAAAAAAAATTACCTTGAGTGAGGTAACCCAGACTCAAAAAGAAAAGACAAATATGGTATATAATCACTTATATATGGGTGTTAGCTGTTTAGTCTTCAATAAACAAGCTACAATCTGCATAACCACAGAGGTTAGGTATAGAGGAAGGGACTAGTAAGCAGGGGTGGATCTCCTTAGGAAGGGGAAATAAAATAGTTATGGATGAGTGGAGGAGGATGGAATAGGAGAATCAAATGGAGAAGGAAAGAGGGGGTGAGTGAGGAGTACAGGGAGGGATAGCTAAAACGAATGGCCATTTGAAGGTCATTTGGAAACCTAGTACAGTAGAAACTTCTTACCATAAACACATATACAAAAGAGATATAATTTGGAATCATCAAATAATGGTGGAGACAAAGCCCCTTTAGACATCTTTGGCCACCAAATGAAACCTCCAGTTCCAAGAATTGGTTACATTTAGTAGAGTTACTGGTCAAAGGAGCTCCATGAACATACCAAACAATCCAGGCTGTGGTCACGGCTGTTGGTTACTCTCCACAAACTGACAGCAACACTCTGTTGGTGAAGACAATACCTATGCAACTCATTGAACATGTAAACTTCTATAGACCATATTTCACCCAAAATGAATCTAAAACTAATTTTAAAAAAAAAAAAAAGGATAACAGGGTCTTACTACATTGTCAGCATATTTAATATAACTAGAGAAGATGCTTGGGAGAGGTGAGATCACATATAAACAGAGCTATGACTGCCATGATGATTAGAGAGCCTCCCACAGCTAGTCCAGGAAACCAAACATTAACTGCACCAGCATGCCAAGAAGGCTACCTACTCTCTGGTCAGAGTTACAAGAAGGCATAGCTGGATTGTGTGACAGTTTCTAGTGACAGTCCAGAAAGCTGTAAAAGATGGCCAGGACTAGATTAATAACTCATAGACTCCTTTAAGTTTTTCCCTCCTATTTTCAAATCAGGGCCTCCTAGAAACTAACACCAAATGTACTTCTGTAATGGGCCATACAGGCTGCTCATATTCTAGTTAACTGTTCACCTTCTTGACCACCCCTACCCCATACTCCCCCTACTCCTCTCCCCCAACAGTACAGTCTGTTTGAAGTCTTCTGTTTTAAACTATGGAGCTTGACTTTCCCACTGCAGGCTGGCTGAGCCTCACCAAATGCAAATGCTGATGGAAATCCCCTTGCAACCAGCTCAGAGGAAATAGTCTTGGTCATTGGACCTCTTTGGTCAGTCTTCACCTGTTTCTTCCCTTCTTTGAACATGTCTAAGAAGATGTCTTATAGGCACAAGCAAGAAGACAAAGCAAAGTAGTGACAGGTGCAGAGCTGAGTTCCCCAGCACCTGAATGTGAACATTTCAAGCCTCACCTTTATAAGAATCCCACCTGAAAGGATGATTAGTGTCCTTATTCACTGACAGATGGGTGACTTCATGAGCCCATTTCTCTAAAGTATTCTCTCCATCGTAAGTATATCTTACAATCAAGTGAATGTGTTTCCAAATGGATACAGAGAGACTTCCAAATGATTCACTGAAGGAAGACAGACTAAAGAAAGCTAAACCAGCCAGGCAGTGGTGGTGCATGCCTTTAATCCCAGCACTAGGGAGACAGAACCAGGCAATCTCTGTGAGTTCAAGGCCAGCCTGGGCTACTAAGTGAGTTCCAGGAAAGGCACAGAGAAACCCTGTTTCAAAAAAAAAAAAAAAAAAAAAAAGCTAAACCAATGTAGACCTTGCCAAGTTGTCCCAAAATTAGAAATGAGTAGGGAAGCCAGTTTATATGTTACTTATCTTATTGATTTCTTTAAGGAATCTTAAGAAAAAATTATCCAGGTATGGTGGTACCTGTCTATGTCCCTGAGGCCAAAGATCAAGAGTTGGAGGTCAGCCTGGACTACACAATGAGACCCGTGAAGTGGGGGAGAAAGAGAGAGAAGGAGGGGGAGAAGGAAGATGAGGGAGGAAAAAGGAAAAAGAAGTTAATAATCTTGGAAATGAGGTAACGTGAAAAGCCAAACAAAGGCCAGCATCAGCAACACTCACCAGACACAGGTCTCAAGGCGCCCATAGTGGGGTTTTGACATTTGTCTTAGAGTTACTATTGATATGATAAAACATCATAACCAAAAGCAAGTTGGAAAAGAAAGAGTCTGTTTGGCTTATGCCTCCACAACCATAATCCATCACTGAAGGAAGTTAGGATGGAAACTGAAGCAGGGTAGGAAGCCGGAGGTAGAAGCTAATGCAGAAGCCATGGAGTGTGCTGCTTACTGGCTTGCTCAGCCTGCTTTCTTATAGAACCCAGGACCACCAGCCCAGGGATAGTATCATCCACAATGGACTGGGACCTCTCCAATCAACCACCAATTAAGAAAATGCTCTCCAGGCTTGCCTATAGCCCAGTCTTATACAGGCATTTTCTCAATTGAGGTTCCCTCTTCTCAGATGACTACAGCCTCTGTCAAGTTGACATAAAACTAGCCAGCACAATGTTCATATCCCAGTATATCTTATGGGGGCATTACCTCCAAGGAGAGGTGTAGTTGGAGAGCTTCTCTCCAGGTGCCACCAAGCCCTGTTAGTCCAACAACCCACTTATAAAATAAACACACAGACATTTATATTATTTACACTGCTTGGCCATTAGCTCAGCTCTACCTACCATTGTCTAGCTCTTACTCTTATGTTTAGCCCATTTCTATAAATCTATACTTTGCCACATGGCCCATGGCTTACCAGTACCTTACATCTTTCTTGTCATGGCAGCAGCTGGCAGTGTCTCTCTGCCCCAGCCTTCACTTTCCAGAATTATCCTCCTCCTTGTCCCGTCTACCCTATCCTTCCTGCCTGGCTACTGGCCAATCAGCACTTTATTTATTTATTTCAACCAATCAGATCAACATATTTGACCATCATAGAACATCCCACAGCATACTTCCTTTGCCAAACATGCAATTTGTGAGTCTAAGGTTTTATATCTAACTTATCTTTTATCATAACTGAGGAAATTATAACTATCTAGTCTTCAACCACATCAAAGACCTCAGAAGGATATAATATTACCTGAGAACCAGGAGAAGGATGCAAGCAACTTTTGGGAGTCTTGTAGGGTAGACAGAGAGAGCAGGCAGCCTGGACAGTTACCTAATGTTCCTTTGTAAAGTTGGGGCATTTGTCTTCAGCCCACAGGGCTAGAGTCTCTCGTTCACTTCTCTCAGTGTCCTGTAGAATGTCTGGCAGTTTCCTCTGTGAAGCAGGAACCTGAAGGACCATTTAGTCAAGCAAAGTTTACTGGTCACCTTTCTATGGGTCCTGCATGTCCAGTCAATCAAGCAGTCCAGGCAAGAACAGTTTCTTGCCCAAATGGCTATTTTTGCCAAGGTGAAGATAAGATATGAAGTGTCTTCAATGCCCATCCTCCTCTCTGAAGTAAATCGGTTTTGCTAGGAGCAGATATGTCTCATTGTCCAAAAAAGTCTAAATTTTAAAAATATTTTAAATGCCATATTCTGTAGGTCTTTGAAATATTTGAAGATTACCTACCTATCTGAAATATCTCTATGTATACCTAGAAGACTTAACTAACATGGCTATGAGTATGATTATCATAGATGACTAATTATTAATCTATTTTAATTATCCATTACAGTTTTAAATGAGCTATACAAACATAATACCTTAAACAAGAATAGAAATATACACAGTATAACAAAATTAACTTTAAGTTTGTATCAATAGACTAAAATCTATACCAATGTAAAACATTTTAAACAAGTTGTTGCTCTTTAGAAGTAAGTTCCTTAATCTACCCTTTCATACTATTATATCTATATCATATCCCCTTTTCTTCTTTAGAAAGAGATCACATTCATAATCAACCGGCTTTAAATAAAAATATTGGTTTTTTTCAGTCCCACACCAGAGGGCTCTTCTGATTTGGGACATAAGAATCTTTTAACTTTTTTTTTTTTTAACAATATGTCTGAGTTTAGAGAAGGAGTGAGCCAATTCCATCTCCAAAGCCAGCTTGATAATTTTGGGAAATTGGGCTTAGTTTCTCTTACTACTTCCTGCTGGAGGGGGGCACTGTATCTTATGGGGACACAAAGAAAATTTTAGGAATATGGAGTAGTCCATGAGGGTAAACCTCTGAGCCAGTTGCCTTGAAACCATTTTGGATGTTGGGTCATCTGGTCCATGGTGTCATCGGAGACCTTTCAGGTGGTCTTGGCTGATCAAACCGATGTATCTTAATCTGGAACAAATCCACAGTCTCTGGCTTTCTGTGGAAACAAAAGCAGAGACTCTTTTCCAAAGCAACATATCCTTATATCCAAATTTTGAAGTCAAGGTACCTTTAAAATTTAAGTATTTGTTTAACTCAACAGCATTTATGATCAAATCTTTTTCTGTAGTTAAAAATCCCAAAGACAACATAAACCAGATTCTCTGTGTAATATCCATGTTTATAAGACTGAAACACCTCTGTGGCTGCTGATTCCACCCACCTCAACTTCCCAACATGGCTGTGGTACAGTTTACCGCCAGCTCTGGGTCTAGAGCCATGTGTACCATCAACTATCAGAAGCAGTTCTATCAAAGCAGCGCATAGCCCAGATACCTTTTTTTTTTTTTTTTTAACTAGCAAAGACTAAATCCACCATGCAGCAGAGTAAAGTGTCACTTGTAGACTCCTCATTCCCACCACACTGCAGGTCAGACGCACACGCCAGGAACCTGCAATAGTAGCTCAAACCTGCAGGCTGCTGCTAACTTGAGAGAGACAACTAGGAAGCTGTTTTTAGCTCCTTTTTAGAATCTTTTTTGTCAGGTTTTAGGTGGGAACTCTTGCCCCACGTTGGGCGCAATTTGTAGTTGGAGAGCTTCTCTCCAGGTGCCACCAAGCCCTGTTAGTCCAACAACCCACTTGTAAAATAAACACACAGACATTTATATTATTTACACTGCTTGGCCATTAGCTCAGCTCTACCTACCATTGTCTAGCTCTTACTCTTATGTTTAGCCCATTTCTATAAATCTATACTTTGCCACATGGCCCATGGCTTACCAGTACCTTACATCTTTCTTGTCATGGCAGCAGCTGGCAGTGTCTCTCTGCCCCAGCCTTCACTTTCCAGAATTATCCTCCTCCTTGTCCTGTCTACCCTATCCTTCCTGCCTGGCTACTGGCCAATCAGCACTTTATTTATTTATTTCAACCAATCAGATCAACACATTTGACATATAGAACATCCCACAGCAAAGAGGAGAACAAGGAAGATCCAACCCAAGCCACTTCCCTTGTGCATGCTAGGAACATGCTCTACTACTGAGCAACAGAGAGAGAGAGAGAGAGACAGAGACAGAGACAGAGACAGAGACAGAGACAGACAGACAGACAGAGACAGAGAGGGAGAGAGAGAACAGAGAAAGAGAAACAGAGAGAGAGAGAGACTCAAAAGGAAAAGTAACAAAAAAAATGAAATGAGGTGGAATAATCTTTTTGTACACTGTGAAGATGTGTCACTCTGATTGGTTTTTAAAAAGCTGATGGCTGGAGAGATGGCTCAGTGGTTAAGAGCACTGACTGCTCTTCCAGAGGTCCTGAGTTCAATTCCCAGCAACCACATGGTGGTTCACCACAACTTGTAATGAGATCTGGTGCCCTCTTCTGGCCTGCAGGGATACGTGCAGACAGAACACTGTATACATAATAAATAAATAAATCTAAAAAAAAAAAAGCTGAACAGCCAATAGTTAGGTAGGATTTGGGGGCAGAGAGGATGCTGGGAGGAAGGGCGGAGACACCAGAGATACAGAGCAAGTAGCATAGGCTTTATAAAGTAAAAGTAACTGTGCCATGTGAAAGAATGTAGATTAAAAGATATGGGTTAATTTAGGTTCTAAGAACTAGTTAGAAACAAGCTTAAGCTGTCAGCTGAGCTTTCATAATTAATAAGAAGTCTCCATGTTGTGATATAGAAGCTAGCTGGCAGGACAGAACAATCTGCCTACCAGAAGTTCTTCTCCAGCTCATAGGAAGTACCTGATACACAGTGACTCCGAGCCAGAAACCAGTGAAACCAACAGCAGCCTATGCAAGGAAAAGGAAAGAAAGAGCAGGCCATAACCCAGTAGCCCGGGAGACCCAGGAGCCCAGCTAGTTAAAAGTGAAGCATGCCTGTCCTTGGTATTTCTCTCCAATCTCCTGCTGCTGAGAATCTCGCTGTTCACAATACTCCCCAAACCTGTCTGCAATAATTACCTGAGGAACAGTAAGGGGCATTTTTAAACTTCAGTGACACATTAATGAACAAGCTAATCCTCTTGGCAGATACAGACAAAGATTCACCACAGGAAACCAAGCAAGAACTCAGATCAAAATACAAGGCAGATAACCAGCCTTGGCAGGCCTGTCGTGCATCAAGGCTACATTTCAGCTAGTCAGAGCCCCTTCAGACACCGTGAAGCCACCAGCAGATTTAGCACCTTTATTTTCTCTGAGAGTTGTTTGGCAGACATCTCATCTCAGAAGACTCCAAGCTGTCTTGGAGTCAAGGGTTAATAGGACCCTTAATTGCAGTATCAGTTACGACAAGGTCCTACCTTGTGTAAAAGGAATGCCTTCCATAAGCTCAGTGCAGTAATTGATCCTCCAGCCACAGACGGTATGATCTCAGTACAATGCCCTGAAGTAGGAAGTTATAACGTTCAGGAAAATGGAAGTAAGTATATCCCTGGGCGCATGGGAAGGTGGCTGCCGACGTTACCACACACCCAGGTGATTCTACTAAGACTCCTACAGGCTCCTTAGACTGGCCAGATCTTTTGAAAGCAGCTTGACCAGTGACAAAGCTCTAGGTCTCTGCTATAGGATAAACTATCATTTACCTCAAAACTTTGTTTGTTGGAGCTGGAAGGGGGGACAGCATACTGGCAAGCCCTGCTCTTGAGAACTGGAGGGTTGGGAACTTAAGGTCAGCCTTAGGTACAGAGTGAGTTCTAGGCCAGTCTGTCTGCACTACATACCAACTCCAGGACAAAAATTCAAGGTCTGAGGACATAACTCATTGGAACGCCCTCGTCCAACATGCACAAGTCCCTGGGTTTGGTCCCCAGTAGCCTCCTCAAAAGAAAGTAAGTTAATATATTTGTCTTAGTTTAGGGTTTCTATTGATGTGATAAACACCACGATCAAAGCAACTTGGAGAGGAAAGGGTCTATGTGGCTTACACTTCCACATTGTAGTCCATCACTGAGGGAAGTCAGGATGGGAACTCAACCAGGGTAGGAACCTGGAGGCAGGAGCTGATGAACAGGCCATGGAAAGCTGCTCCTTACTGGCTCACTCCTCATGGCTTTCTTACAGATCCTGCTTTCTTATAGCACCCAGGAGTGGCCCCACCCACAATGGTCTGGGCCTTCCCACATCCATCACTAAGAAAACACCCTACAGGTTTGCTTACAGCCTGATCTTATGGAGGCATTTTCTCAATCAAGGCTCCCTCCCCTCTAGTGATTCTGGCTTGTGTCAAGCTGACAAAACACTAGCCAGCACAACTGACCCTTTGTCATTTTGATGCACAAACATCACTTTTCACTCAGAACCTTTCCTTTCTCATTTATCCCCAAGATGGCATGTTAATATTAATATCATAATATCAAACATAAATAACTTTGAAGTCCTACCATCTTTATAAATTCTAACACATTAACAGTTCTTTTAAAAATATCTAGTCCCACTTTGCTCAGTCTGGAAGGAGGTGACAGGACCTGCCTGTACTGAATCCACCAGGTTTAAATGAATCCCCAGGGGTGCCTTGATCCTGGAGGACATGAGAATGGAGGGGAGGGGCTGGGGGAAGGTGGGAGTGGGGGCGGGAGGGGAGGAGGACAGGGGAACCCATGGCTGATGTGTAAAATTTAAAACACATAATAATAAAGAAAAAAAAAAGAAAAACAAAATATCTAGTCCCACCAGGCAGTGGTGGCACGTGCCTTTAATCCCAGCACTTGGGAGGCAGAGGCAGGTGAATCTCTGAGTTCGAGGCTAGCCTGGTTTACAAAGCAAGTTCCAGGTCATCCAGGATTGTTACAAGGAGAAAACCTGTCTCAAAAAAAAAAAAAAAAAAGCTAGTGTCTAAAAATCCAAAATCTCTTGAAAGTTCAAAGCCTCTTAGCTGTGGGCTCCTGTAAAATCAAATTTCAGTTAAATATTGTCTTACTTTAAGAGGGAAGAACCAGGGCACAGCCACAGGTTGAACAAAGCAAAACCAAATTCCAACAGTGTAAATAACTCAATGTCCAATATCTGAGATTCACTCATGATCTTCTCGGTTGCTCTACAGGCTTAGGTCACTTCTGCAGCTCTGCCCTCTGCAGCACACAGAGCTTATGTATAGGCTCCAGCTGGCTCCACTCCACAGCTGCTGCTGTTCTTGATAGTCATTCTGTAGTACTGGCATCTCCAAAACACTGGGGTCTCCTGCCACTCACAATGCCAAGCTTCAGCTGCTCTCTGTGACCTATTTGTGATGACTAGTCTTGGTTGTCCACATGACTACATCTGGAATTAACAAAAATCCAAAAATAGTGGGGAACACCTGTGAGGGATTTTTGCTTAATTTGAAGTAGGAAGACCCACTTCTAATGCGGATCTTTGAGGTGGGAAAATACACCTTCATTCCAGATATTTTAAGGTGGGATGACCCACCTCTAATCTGAGCCACACCTTCAGCTGGAGCCTGAAAGAAGGAAGTTTGCTGTCTGCCTACTTGTTCTTGCCTCACTAGGAATGAATGCAAGTAAATTCCTTCACTGGCATTAGAGCCTACTTCTTTGGGATTCCAGTGTGTACTGAAGACCAGCTGAGACATCCAACCTCATGGACTGAACAGTTACTGGATTCTTGAATCTTCATAAGCAGCCGTTGTTGGATTAGCTTGACTACAGCATGTAAGTCATTCTATTAAACCCCCTTTCTATCGAGAGAAATTCATTCTGTAAATTCTGTCACTTTAGAGAAGCCTAACTTATATCCTCATACCTTCAAAACCACTACCACCTGGGAGACTCTTACACTGCCAAGTTCTGCTGCCAGCGTGAAGGTACAAGCTTGGCCACCTCTGGAACACAGCTTGTGTGTGCTGATTCTGAGGAAACACTTCCCAGAAGACCTCATCTCAGTGATGCTGGTCTCTTCTTAATCACCGATAATTTCTCAGCCCCGGAAGACCAGTGTCAATTGTCCCAACAAAAGCAAAGCCTTTACTTCAGGGATTCTGGGCTCTTGTTAATCACAACTGGTTCTTCAGCTCTGAAAGGGTCTCCCAACCTTCTGAAATGGCTGTGACCCTGGATATGCCACCATAAAATTGAAAAGAAGAAAAAAGAACTTAGCTTTCAATTCTAATACAAAATTCAAAGATATGGCCGCTTCACCCTGTTCTTATTTAATGTTCATTTCTCCCCCTTCTCCCCACACCTCACGTTCTGCAGGGTAGAACTGTCTGAGGGATAAAAGAAAGCAAGTTGAGTTCTGCCTGATTCAGGAAAATAAGAGTACCAAAAGAAATTAAGATAAATTAATTTAAAAGTGGCACTGCATTTATCTGATGGATCCGTCTCCTTTTTTGAAAGGATTTATAAGCATGCTTTAATAATCTGTGTTCCCCTGGGGTGTTTCCTATCTGATTTGATTTATTTCAAAAGCCATCTCCTACCTCCGGCTGCCTTCAAGCCTGAGCTCTCTGGGATCAGTGTGCAGCTTAGCCACACCCTCATTCCAATCCTCCTCCCCCATCTCCTGCCCCAAGTCATATGCTATTCATCTCTCAGCTTGTCCCGCCCCATCCCATTTTTTTAGCATTATTGAGATATAATCAACAAATAAAACTATGTACATTTGAGGAGTGTAACAATGTTTCATGTGTGAGGTGGGATATTAATAAAAATAAAGCGCACAGTATGGCAATGATAACCACAGTAACATTCGCATCTTAGCACATCTTAGACCTCCATAAGGAAAACTCTGTGCCACTTGACCAACTTCCACCCACCCACTAAGCCCCTGGCAACCTCCCCTCCACTCTCTGTCCCTCTGTGAGTTTGACAATCATACACTCCACACAGTGAGACTGCACAGTTTGCATCTTCCTGTGCAGAACTTAGCTACTTGGCACAGTGTCCCGACTCACCTATGATGTGTCATGTGGTAGAACTCGCTTCTTCAGGCTGAGTGGTACTCTGCTGTGTGTATGTATGTATGCCACATTTTTTAATACAGCCATCTGTCAAATGGGAAATTATTTCCTTATCTTGAAAGTGCTTCCCTGTGTCTTGCCCCTTCCTCTCCTGTTGCCGTGGACATCCTCTTTCGT
Source organism: Onychomys torridus (assembly GCF_903995425.1). Classification (NCBI taxonomy): domain Eukaryota; kingdom Metazoa; phylum Chordata; class Mammalia; order Rodentia; family Cricetidae; genus Onychomys; species Onychomys torridus. Next base: position 69,832,333 of record NC_050457.1, on the reverse strand, counting down.
CACTGAGTGACATCATCCTTCCCACCCTCGATGCTCTCCTCCACCCATTTGCCTCCCTGGAGCCTTCCCCATTCAATCCTCTTTTCTGAGCTTCCACTGTTCTTGTCAAGGTCTGCCCTCACTTGCCTAAGGTCTTGTACATGGTCTTCTGGTCGATTATCTGTTAATGGGAATGTCTTTCTGTAGGCTCTGAATATGTGTTGATAAATAAAGCTGTTTAGCCAATGGTGAGGCGGAATAAGGCTAGGTGGGACATTCTAACTAGAGAGAGAGAGGGGGGAAAAAGACAGAACAGAGGAGACACTGGCAGCCACCTCCATGAGAATCAAGATGTAAAGATACTGGTAGGCCACAAGTCACGTGGCAAAGTATAGATTTATAGAAATGGGTTAATTTAAGACGTAAGATCTAGATAACAAGAAGCCTGCCATGGCCATAGTTTAAAAATAATATTAGCCTGTGTGTGTTTCTTTGGGTCTGAGCAGCTGCAGGACCGTACAGGACACAGGAAAACTTCCTACTACAAGCTGTACTTTCAGATCCCTTCCTTCCCCGGCCACTGCCCCAGAGAGGCCATTTCCATCATTTCTCCCCTGGTAGCCATGCAATGATTCGGTAGATTCAGTGCCTGTGCAGACTCATTGTTAAGAAACAGAAATAGGAAGAATGTGCCTTCCCTATTTCTCCTGGGAGTTTCACAAACATACCTCAGCCTTCAATTGGAACAGCTGGACATCTTACCTCTTACAGGTCATTCTTGGCCTCAGGGAAGCACACAGAATGATTCCAATATCAGATCATCCGCATGCCCAGTTGGAGAGGTGGTGTGACCTGCATGGGCTTGAACATTTTAAAGATCCAATTCTGTGTCTCAGCTGCCCCTAATGAATTGTGTAGCCTGGAGCACTGTTATCTCCTCTCTGGCCAATGTTTCGGTCATAGGATGACTCCAGTATGTTCTTAACAGGAATTCTTGTGAGGATCAGCTAAAAGGCTTAACACTGCAGCCAACCTCAGTATAATCTGAACAGTATGATTAATCCTCTGCCCTGTCCTCCAAGGATATTCCTCTGATCCTTATATTTTCTAGTACAAATGACAGGAGCCATCTCTATCTTATTTACCGCTCTAAATAAATTGGTATGAGCACCAACCAAATATATTTATTTTATTCTCCAAGAAATATACCCCCAGAAAATGTCAAGGAAATGATCTTTGAAAAATGCATATCCGAATACGACATAAAATATTGAAAGGGATGACTGTACTTACCTTCCATTTTCTGTTAGATTATTCTACAGCCTCTAGTAAAAACCAAGCCAGTGCTTTTAAAGGCAGGAAATGGCCACAAGGTAAGGGAAGCCCTCAGGGCCTTTTGCTTTTTCTTTCAGCATTCTCCATGAATGACCTGCCTCAAGTAACTTAGGTATGCAAAAATTGATGAATGGCCCTTTGCAAAGGAAGACTCAGATAAAGATGGTGGGAATTCAGCCAGTTGCAAAGAGCTTGAAAATTCTGGCCTTTGCTTCACAGATCTTTCTGCCCAATGGCAGTCAGAGCACCCAAGAGACAGGCAGCTGGGACACCAAAGAGCTTGCAGTTCAGGCTGATGAGCACTGTGGGGCTTGTGGCAAATTAATACTTCTTTATATATGGCCAAAGCTGCTCTGAGTGTTACTGTTATATACCCAGGAGCAGAGTCAAGGGACTAGGCCAGGCCTTACCTGCCTCAAATATCTTTAGTTGCTTCTCAAGTCTTCCACATAAAGGAAGGAATGAAGGAAAGAAGAGAGGAAGGAAGGAAGGGAGGGAGGGAGATGGAAGGGAGAGAAAAAAATATGTGTGACCAAATTGGTCATCTTACAACCAGGACATTTGCACTGTGTCCATCCCTACATTAAGGGGAAGATACAGGGCAAGCTCCCTCTGTTTGGTAGTTATCACTCAGCTGAAAGGCAATAGCCACCCTAATGAGGTCATAAGCAAAAATGTTTGCCTCTACTAGGAAATTGGTGGAACAAGAAAGATTTCAAATAAGAAGTTATATCTCTCTGGTTATCCCTAAGTATTAAATGACCAACTCCAATGAAGTCTCCCTTCTCTTCCCTATTAGCAGAATGGAGTCTCTGAGTTCAGGTTTCTGGGTCCCTCCCAAGTTTGGGAGAAGAACAATGTAAAAAGGTCAGGATCCTTGAGCTTTGGGGATGTTTGCTTAAATCAGGTCTCCTGAGGGATCCCTCGATTGTGAAAAGCTTACCTGAGATTCCACATTACCTGTTATCATTACAGTGAGAATGTGTGTTTAAACATAGTGTTCCAGGAAAATCTCAGGCAGGTCCAAATGACTAAGTGGCTGTGTGTGTCACTAAAGGGTGATAGGAGAAACCCCAGTCACTGTCTGCCAGAACTTTATGACTAAGGGCTCATGGGAAATAGAACTGTTCTGCTGAGTGCTTAGCAGCTGTGGCTAGCAGAAGTAGGCAGACCAGACCCCCTGTTCATCTGAGCAGAAGGCCTGCATACAGCATGGCTACCAGAGACTCAACCTGACACCAGACCTGAATTACACGTAAGTTCTGCTCTACTGTCTCTGACTCCAATGCTGATCTCTGCCTCTCCAGACCCAGTCCTGTACCCATCTGCACCTCCCTGTCCTTCTGGTCCCCAAAACTTTTTACCTCTGTGTTGTTGTTGTTTTGGTTTGGGCTCAACAGAGGAAAAATAATCTGCCAGAATGTTCTTCAGGTAATTTTCACAACATGCCATGAGGATTTTACATGTGTGTATTTGTGTGTGTGTGTGTGTGTGTGTGTGTGTGTGTGTGTGTGTGTAGTGTATTTGTGTGTGTATTTGTGTGTGTGTCTGTGTCTGTGTCTCTGTGTGTGTGTGTGTGTGTGTGTGTGTGTGTATCTGTGTCTGTGTGTGTGTGTGTCTGTGTCTGTGTGTGTCTGTGATGTAACCCTGGGGACTGAACCTAGAGATTCATGCTACCAGGCTAGCACTCTATCACTAAACTATATTCCCATCACTCCTTTCTCTTTTTTATATTGATACAGGGTCTCACTAAGTAACTGAGATGGGTCTTGAACTCACTCCATAGCCAAGGCTGGCTTAGAACATGTAACCCTCCTGCTTCAGCATCCTAAGGTTACAGACCTGAGACACTGGGCTTGGGTGGGGGAAAGAAAAATATACATTCATATCTATGATAGACTTGAATATGGTGTTAAACCTAACCTCCTCTAGCTCCCAAAATACATTCCTTTCCTCAGTCCAGGAAGTTAAATTTTCCCTAAACTACTTCAAAAACTTATCTGCTTCCTGTACTGCCTACATCCCTTTAGACACGGCAGAGAGCCTTGAATCTCAGCATGAGAACATTTATCCCTACAGGTCACTTTTTTAAAAAGGTTATAGCAATTGGAAGTCTTTCCCTTGATATCAAAGTCATAGACCTAGAAGATTTTCTAAGTCTAAAGAAACCCACTGTAAAAAAAAAATAAATAAATAAAAAATAAAAAATAGACATTTCCTTAAAAGAAAAACACCCGCTGCTTTTTCTTTGCCCAGAAAATTATCAGTTCACAAGGTGAATCTCCCCATGAATAAACTCAAACACAGGGGGAATAAATCATTTGACTGCCGACATTTTTTCTCTGTGACAGTCATCTTGGAAGAAAAGGCCATTATTTTTTGTGCTAATGGAAGTGTCTTGCTAGGTAAGACTTATACATTATCTAAAATGTTTAGAAAGCTTCCTCTTTTCAGAGAATTTTTCTCCCTTTAGCTAATAATTTTCGGCAGGAGTCTTACAAATTATGCTACAGGTATAAATACCTACATTTCAAAGGGATGGAAAAAAAAAAACAAGAAAAAGGAAAAAAAGAATACAACAAGCCTACTGCAGCCACCCTTATATGACCTTGACATTATGACCTTCAGTTCTGCCTTCTCCATACACTGTACACATACCCTCCAGGGATGAGATAATAGCTGATAACCATGTACTCTGAAATACCCATTTTTCCCCAGATTGTATGTTCCAAGTACATTTTTATTTGAGAAATATGTCCATCAGAGCAATAGTCAGCTCTGGTGTCTGCCAGTCTGCAAGGCTGCTGAGCTGGGCCCATTGCTCACTTAGCTGTCCTTGAGCAAACCTGACAGATTGTTGAAGTACTCACTTTGCAGGCGTTCTCTGCCCACTTCTCCTGAACCTTACCATTCACAGCATTCCTTTGGGGCTATTCTTTCCATGCCTCCAGTGACCTACCTCCACATCCACAGAAGCATGAAAGTTGTTTGTTGACTTGCTGCTTTGGGTTTTTTCTTGAAATAGATGTGACTCTGTAGACCTGGCTGTTCCGTAACTCACCACATAGTACAGGCTGGTCTTGAACTCACAGCCTCTTGAATACTTGGATTATAGTCATGAGCAATCACTCTAGACTATGAAAGAAATTGAGTTGTTGTCTTGAGCAGTCAGTCATAGCAGGGAGTGCTCTACACTCTTTTTTTAAATGATTTTATTTATTTGTGTGAGAGAGAAAGACAAATGGACACATACTCACAAAGAGAGACAGAGAGAGAATGTACATATGCATGTGGATGGCTGCAGAGGTCAACAGAGGGTATCAGATGCCCTAGAACTAGAGTTACAGGTGGTTGTGAGCAGCCAGACATAAGTACAAAGATCCGAACTCTAGTCCTCTGCCGCTGCAGCCAGTGCTCTTAACCCTGAGCCATCTCTCCGACCCTTCCACCTCTTCCTTCCTCAAATTACCTTTTCTTCTGTTCTGAGAAGAACACTGCTCTGGTTTTGTTTCCACCACCCTTGCCCCTTCTTTTGGAGCTCCTCCTCTCCCTCACACCCGTGACTGTTGCTATTCTTCAAAGGACTTTTGTTCTAGCTCCACTCTATAGTGAATTCCACTCTGTGGCTGCCTGATTATCATCCCCACCCCAGGACTCTCTGGGTCAGTTGACATATCCAGTGGAATCTCTCTCAGGAAACTCAAACTCCACATATCCAAAACTGAGCTCAATGTATTCTGCACTCCATATTATTCATAAGAAAGAGCACTCTTATTACACCCAGGATGTAGCACACCAAAGTGCCTGGTTTTCCAAAACAGGAGTTTGGATATTCCTTGATGGCCCTTTCATTTTGCAAGTCCCCTGAGCACCTCTTAACTCTGTCTACTTTTGCCATCCCCATTATCTCCATCTTGTGGTCCAGCGTCTTCTCCTGTCCATCCTACCCCATCAACCTTGGTGGCATGCATGCCCCCTCTAATTCTCCTCTTGCTTCATCCCCACACTGAAGCTCAAGCTCACCTCTCTAAGCTCAAACTGGATCCTGCCAGTTCAGCCCTATGAGATGTGAAAAGTCTTGGGTACTTCCCCATTGTCTTTGGGAGGAATTGAACCCTAGGCATTCCCACAAGTAGGCTTTGTCTACTTTGGTAGACTCATCCCACTGCTCTTTGCTTTGCATCTTTGACATGCAGAACTGCCAGAATACTCCCTCATCACTCACCTGCAGGCTTGTGTACAACAAGCTCCTGCCTCAAACAACACCCTCCACGTTCCAACTCCTGACATACGCTGGTTCAGATGGACTCACATGACCATCTCCCACTGGCTTCTCAAGTTGCATTTTAAATATACTTCCATTGAGCAGAATCCGCCTGAACTTATGGCTAGGTTAGGCTTCTCTGTGGTGTGTTGTAGTCTCAATCATCACAATTAATGCTTTAACTTTTTCCTAAAATTTTTGTTTCATTCTAACCCATAAAATCCATGGCTACTGTACTAATTTCATTCCTTCTGCACTTTATCTCAGAATAAAACAGATTCTGGTAAAGAATGGACACTAAATGTCAAGAAAATATAAGGATGAATGAAAAGGAAGACAGTATCTCACCTCTTCTTTAAAGCCTGTCTCATCCTTCAATATGCATAAGGATTTCTCCAGCTTAGCGCATTGCTGTGTTAAGGGAAGTTGTTCATTTGGTGTAGTGCTGTTCTGTGTGTTGTAGAATGCTTACTGTCACCATTGAATATCATTAGCACAGGCTTCCTACAAACTGAGACAATCACAGCTGTCTCCAGCCAAGAGACAAGACCACCAGGCCAAGCTGACCTCTCTAACATCCACACTGCCGCTCTTTGTCATTAACATCTATTATCACTGGGGATTCCTTTCCTAGGTCAAGTACATTAATTTTCTTGAACCAGAGCACAAAATCTGGTCCCATCTGCTAGTTCTCCCATAACACTGTGTCCAGGCCTGAGAATAACAGTGTGTGTTTGTCAGTGGGAGGAAGGGCAGCCATGCCTTCCACATTGAAGATGGGTTTCTGACTGTAACTCAAGTTTCTATCTACCTGCCTAGAGTCATTTCCCATTTCCATATCAGTAAGCTCAGCACCATCAGAAAGCCCTGCTGACCTGGGGATTGTGTGCATTCCTGAAAAGATGGTTTAAAGCAGCACAGAACTATCATCTCCCCATCTGGAATTCATTAAACTCTCATTTCTGGAAACTCAATGAAGTCAACCCGAGTGCATGTAGCTTGCTATGCATGCTGCAGCCACTCCCTAGAAATGCTCCCTTCCAGGACATACAGCTCAGTTCTGCATACCTTCTGGCACATTCCAAACAACATCAAAGGGAATGGTGCCAACTTGCCTTTGGACCGCCTGCAACAACATCTGACTTTTCTTAAACCATCTTAGCATACTTAATTCTCTTTTTAAAAATAATAATAATGATGATGATGATGAATACCAGAAAACATTCAATGATTAAACTTAATCCTTTTTAATTACTTTTTATTGTTTCAGAATTTCATATATGCTTATCATGTGTTCCAATCAACTTCCCTCCCGAACCTTCTCCCCTAATTCCTCATTTTTCCCTCCCAACTTCATGTGCTTTGTTCAAATTGTTTACATTGAATATTTAGCAAGTGTTTATATACTATCAGTGAACGTAGCATTGGAAGGGGGTTTTGCTTAAAAAGAACATTGGTGTCTCATTTTTATGATTAGAAAAATAGTTCAGTGAAATGATGAACATGTAGTAAGAGCTGATAGTGAAGCCCTGCAGCTTCCCTTTCTCCCCATGTGTGCTCACACACACAATAAATTGGTAGGTGACAATTAAGCATTTGCTATTTCAGCCATGTGCAGAGAATACCCCCGAAAGTCATAACCTGTGTTCTGAGCCCGGCTCTACTACCAGGCATCCTGTGACCCTGGGGACATTCCCAGAACAGATGACATGTTGAATGCATTAGTTTATCAAGACATCATCCCATTATAAGTCAAGGAGTCAAATAGCTCTCTGGCCCTCAGCTTGTTCATTGTGAAAGTTTGAACAAAGATTCTACTTGATGCCCAAAGTCATGATGGTTGATCTTGACTACCAACCTGAAAGGTCAGGTTCATGTTGACTACCAACCTGACAGAATCTAGCACCAAAGCATCTAGATTAGGTTAATTGAGGTGGGAAGGCTCACCCTACAAGTAGATGGTAGTATTCTTTGGGCTTGAGTCCTAGACTATGCACAAAACAGGAAAGTGAGCTAGGCACCCACAGTCATCATGCCTTCTGTGCCGTACTGGACTGTACCCTTGAAGTGTGAACCACAATAAACTCTTGGGAAATTTTTAATCACAGAAACAGGAAAAGTAACTAAGACAGAGATTTGAAAACAACTTACAGCCTGTTATTTTTTACCAAAATATTTTCCTACAGATTCTTATTTGATGAGTAACAAGCATAAATTTTGTTTTAAAAAATAGCATCTATAGTGTCCTGGAATTAAATGCCACAAAAGAGCAATACATTATTTGGGAAGGGGCAACTTTCCTAGACTCAGAAGTCAGCTATGAGAGGGTTGTATAGAAATCTTCAGGGGACAGAAAGCTCCAGATCAGCAGACTTCAAAGGCAATCTGCACACAGTCAGAGCTTATGGAGTGGAAAGATGACCTTGAGATAGAAAGTGATAGGAACAATGAGAGAAAAAATACCCCAAGAAAGGACCATCTGGGCCAGACATTTTGACTGTGCTGCTCCAACTTCAGTGATTCACTCTGGGGTTTCCTCCTATTCCTAGTTGTCTTCAAGGAAAGTGGCAAAGAATCACAACCAACTTTAGCTCTCTGTGGAAGCAAAAAGCAAAAAGGACACTAAGGAAACAACAAGGAATCTACAGCACATCCTCACGGTTGCCATGGAGGCATGCCATATTTCCACAGTTGTCATGATGAGGTGTGTTAGGGAAGCAGAAGACCTCTATTGAAGCTTACATGATTATGAAGCCATAGACGCCTGTAAAGTTTTAAGTCACTTTTTATAGGCTGAAGAGGTAACAAGATAAGAGCAGTCTGTGACTTCACTCACCTGGTGAACTGTCCTATTAGCCTCCTACTCATGCCAGGCGCTGGGTGAGCCAGGATTCTAAGACAGGCAAGCAGGCATTGCGTCAATGCTTGGTTCCGGCATGAAGCAAGCTGCACTTCGAGTCCCATCTCTGCCACTTTCTAACTCCATGACCTTGGGTGACCTTTGTGTCTCAACACACCCTTTGGGAGGCTGTCATAAGTAAGACAATGTGCTGCTCTTAGCATATATTAGTCAATCCTCTGGAGACCCAGAACTAGCAGGCTCTGCATCTAAAAAAAAGAATTGCTTTAAGGCTTTGAACTTCATGGCTGTGGGGTCCAAATGTTGCAGGGTAAGCTAAAGGCCAGAGACAAGGAAGACCTGAGCTATCATCTGAGTCGGGAGCACAGCCTGGAGGTTAGCCTGTTCCCTGGGACATAAATGTTTTTCACTTTGGGTCATCAATGGATTGAGCGAGATCTACCATATTTAAAGGGCCATTTCTTTTTTCTATTTATTTAAAGATTAAGCTTGTATAAAAGCTACCTTCCATGAAACATCTAGACTATGGATTTAGCCAAGCCAAGTTGACAGATAAAATTAGCCATCACAGTCCATTAATGCTGGGATTAAAGCTCAAGGAGGCAGATCTCTGAGTTCAAGACCAGCCTGGTCTACAGAGTTCCAGGACAGCCAGAGCTACACAGAGAAACCCTGTCTTGGGGGTGGGTGAAAGGTGTTCCAGTAAATAGCTGTGGATTTAGACTATAGTTGGTAAGTTAAAGGAGCTCTCTAGTGATAAAGATACATACCACAATGCAGTATGACCACGTGTATGAACAAATGTTCAGGGTATTATAGGTATGTATAAAATGATATGTATAGAAAACAAAAGTGAAAAGAGATATAAGAAGCTGTTCTCAGTAGTGCAAGCCTATAATACCAGCTATTTGAAAGACTGAGTCAGAAGGATGACAAGTTCAAGGCCCAGCCTAGGTAAATTAATGAGAGCCTGTCTAAGTTTTTTGAGTAAAGTGAAGGCTGGAAATGTGGCTTAGTGGTAGAAGGCTTACCCAACATGTAATGACCCTAGATTCCATCACCAGTGCCATAAAATGGGTGGGTCATATCTGAGAAGTAAAAAAGGACACTGAGTGGCATAAAGGACACACACAAGGAACAGATCTGTCCAGTGTCCACTCACCAGAACTGACTACATAAGGATCAAATGAGAACATTGCCTTGGACATCCTCTTGCTGGCTGAGATGCAGGTGTGTATCCAAGGCAGCCAAAGGCAGCAGAGTCACTATCAGGAATGGAACACAATCATGTTCAGAAAACAGGCCAAGCTTTAAGCCCAGGGGGGTAAATAGGAACCGAAAAATAATCTCTCTTCCAGTATATGGAAGGGTCATAAGTAGAGGAGAATAAAGAGTATGAATGAGAAAAGAAAACTTACAACTCAAGCTGTGATCGGCTCCACCTCAAACCAGTCAATTCATGGTGAGTGTTACTAGAATAGCAGTGGCAACAGAAAGGACATGTGGAACAGACATGGAGCATCATAGGACCACAGGACCAAATGACTGGCCATGGCTGGGACTTAAGAACTCTGACCAGTATAGTAATTCACAATTCCCATTCAATGCAGATGCACCAACACTGTTACTGGCCTTCATAAAACAACCATCACCTCTCAGGTACCTCAACCCAGTTCCCTGGGGGGTGACAGATGTCCTTATTTCTAATCACTTCCTCAAGCCTGTTCCATTCCCCATGAGGTTAATCTTCCATTTTAAGTCAAATGTTCTTAGTGCTTTTCTTACATCCTTTAGCTATAAATAGAGTGCTTGGCCCATTCCAGTACAAACGGTCCAAATCCCCTAAGATGTTCTTCTCTTGTGAAGATCCTAATAGATTTTGAGTGAGTGAAAAACATTTGACATAACACTGAAACCTGAGCCTATCCATATCTCCATCACTGACAGCGAGAGACACCAAGAGAAACAAACATGATTCATCTTGAATGACATATGACAAAGAGGATGCCTTGCCTCAGATTTCTCCCCCAGCCTTGGCACAGTCAGTTGTAAAGGGGAGAAGAATGACAGGCAACTACATCCCTTTGAATTTGTTTCTAAAAAGCCAACAGATGAAAGGCCTGATGGACATTGATGTTTCTAAAAGACTAGAGATATTAAAGCTAAGTGAGCCAAAAGTCCCCTATTCTGGAAATTGGGGGGGGGGTCATTTAAAGCTATTTCAATCTCTTCTCTCTAAACTTTCAATTACACAAACCACAACACAAGGTGGGAAGGGAATTGTAATCAATTTCTTGAGTAAATTCATGTAAAATAAATTTAGACCCAAAGGACCTGAATAACAAGGCCATTTCACTCAACCAGGAAATCAGATTTTGACAGCTGAGGCTTCTTGAAAAATGGAATCTATTTTCTAAAGCATTTATTAAAGTACTCACTGTTATCAAGCACCAGAATAAAGCTATATGCAAACTGCTCTTCTCTCGTGGGTTGTATGCATAATCTAAGAACATAAGAAACAAAAGGGTTACATGGGGTTTTTTCCCCCACTGTCCACCAAGGAAGCCACTTCTCTAAACCACCTTAAGTAGGATGCTGTGGTTAATACACACTTTGCCAAGTAGGTAGGAAATACTCTCCCACTCTGATCCCAGCCTGGGTGTGTAAACTGAGTTGGTAGAATACAAGAGAGGCAATGCACTAATATGAAACCTAGGACAAGTGCCTTTGTGCACTTTTACCTTGTGTGTGTGTGTGTGTGTGTGTGTGTGTGTGTGTGTGTGCTTTTGCTATACCCACAGAAAGGCTATCCCAGGGATAACCCACTGCCCCAGTGAAGTATGAGATGTGTGAAACAGAGCCAAGTCTCTGAGCTCAGCCTGCCCAGTTGCGAATGTTAACTTTTACTGTCAAGTTGATTATATTCTTCTAGATGTCTATAGTCAAGATGTTCCCATGTGTGCAATAATGGCACAAACGTTATGGGAACAACCCATGAGATCAACATACCCACGAAACTGTCAAGAAATACAATGTTGGAAAACAGCACACACCAACTTGGACTTTGGGAACTCTGTGTCCCTCTGGTAAAGATACAGGGCAGGGCAGCTGTTATGAAAGTAATGTAGAAGAATAAGTGAAATAGAAGAGAGTGAAATGACAGCTACATCCTGAGTTTGACAGGTCTTGCCCACTGGGATGATGATTATGTCATCTTTCCAACTCCACCCCATTCTAATCAGCCAACACTTGTTGCTGAACAGAGTCTGTCCCACTACACCATAAGACCCATGAGGTCCCATGCCTGACTGGCTCCACCCTGCAACCCCTGCTCTAAACAATGCTTGCACAGGTGGATACTCAGCACAGGCTTGGTGAACACATGTGTTAAAAACATACCCCTCCCAAAAAACATGAAATTGAAATGGGGATATATTAAAGGGCATGAGAAGAGTTGGTAGACAGAAATGGGGGTAGACAGGTTCATATTTCAATGTACACACATATGAAATACTCAAGAATAAACAAAACTTATACTTAAAAATATAGATACCTCCTCTAGGGCAATCAAGTATGGATTTTCCCATGTACATTTTATGGTTACTTGTTTAGGATCCAGTTTGTCATCTATTAAGTGCCTGTATCACTTAATTTAACCTACACTTGCCACACAGTCACCCACACAGGGACAATAGGATAGCACACTGTTCACGTCCCGCCTACTGACTGTACTTTACTAAAATAGAAGTATATGTGGGGAAGACTTCCATTTAAGGTAAATGGGAACCTGGCAGCACAAAGTTCCCTAGCTAGCCCTAAACACTAGCTTGAAGTAGTTGAGTACTTGCAGGGAATGTGGCTCGTACTGGGATGGTAGGCAGCTTTCAGGTCACCTAGTCCTGTTGTTGCCAGTTATGGACAAATTCAGAAAAACTTTCTATTCTGAAAGTCTGGAGGCCAGTCCTGAGAGACTGTGAGTTAAATGTTGCAAATGGTATATTTAAAATCATCACTACATGTGTCAGGCCACCAGTCAGCACTTCCATGCCTGAGCTGTGGGCCCAGATTTGCCTTGGTGGGAATGATGAAAATGTCTCAGCAGTCTATCTTTCAAGGAGTCTGTGATGCTGCAGGTCACTCGTCATACTGCTCATACTTTATTGACTAAAGTAAGCCATGTGCCAAATAGATGAAAGAGGTGATCTCCAGCCCCAACCCACTCCCATTACTGAGGAGCTGTTGGCAGAGGAGTGTCATTCTTTTTTGAGAGTATGGCCACTGGTAAGTTCCCATGGTCCAGTGGATAGCACCACACCCATGCATGTGAGGATAACAGTAAGTGAATGTACTGTGTTATCAGAGAGAAAGAGACAGAGACAGAGAGACAGAGAGACAGAGAGAGGAGAGAGAGAGAGAAGGAAGGAAGGAAGGGAAGGAGGAAGGAAAAGAAAGAAAGAAAGAAAGAAAGAAAGAAAGAAAGAAAGAAAGAAAGAAAGAAAGAAAGGGAAAAATAAGACAGAAAGAAAGAAAATAAGACAGAAAGACAGACGTGAGAAGATTGGGAGGAGAAGGCAATTTTAAGGAAGGATATAGGAGAAAATAGAGAAAATGGGAGGTAATGTGATCATATTTCATTGTATGTATGTATGAAATTCTCAAGAATAAATTAAAAAATTAAATAAAATTAGAACTAAAAAGTCATGTGCCCAACCTTCTGCTCAATGGATCAGGCATAGATGAGTGTCTTTCAGAGTAGAAAAGTAAGATGCCTTCCTTCCCCAGACCTCACAATTTGTACAAACCTCACTATCAGCCCCTAGGGCTTCTAACATGTTGATACAAAATAGGGGGAATAATCTAACCATATTAAAAAAAAAAAAAAAAAAAAAAAAAACCAAAAAAAAAAAAAACAGATAATGTGGGTACTCATTCAGCAAATATAGCCTCTTCCAAAAACAACATGGGGGTACAGCTGCAAAGAACCACCCCTCTTTGTGATGATCACACTGCTAAAATCTCAAGTCTCAGAGGTCTGTGTTCCAGTCAAGAATACAGTTCTATACACAAGCAAATGAATACTACAGTATCAGGGCGTGACAACTGCTCAAAATAATAGACAGGCAGGACACGAGAAGGTAGAACAGCGGCCTTGGGAAACACCCTTTTCCACAGTGGCGTCTTGGTCATTTGCTGAGGAAATGCCCCTTGTAAAATGCAGAATAAAACAGCATTCCAGAGAAGCAGCAAGCGTGGGAGTCTGAAACCAGCATGGCGCATGGACATGGCTGTGTGGATGTGGCTGCACTGGCATGGCTGCCTGGCTATGTGGACGTGGACATTATTGCGTGGGTCCTGTGGTACCTCGGCTTTGGGCAAGTGGTCAGGAGAACCAGTGGGTGCCGGGCTGCCTCTTGGGGCCTTTGAGTTCTGTTACATCACTGCTGCTGCCATCACAGGTCTACCAGCATTCAAGGGGGAAGAGCGGAGACCCTGTTTATCTGTGAAAAGAATGCCAAGTTCCCGCTGCAATAATTAGCTTGTGGATGAAGAGAATGTTTGGCCATTTGGGGAGAAAAATAACAGGGCATGGCATATGTAAACAAAATAACAATTCAGACCCAAAATAAAACAATGATCAAAACCATAACCAAAACTGCAGTTGACAGAAAGCACACAGGCAGTGTCATTGAAGTAAGCTATATAGGGAAATTGATTACTGGACAAGATTTAAACTGGCAAAGGGGGAAACTTCCCAGTGAAATTTTGCTGATGTCATGTAGTAAACCATGCTAGACCCTCATGATGATGTAAGCAACTGTCATGCATTTGCTTAGAACAGCGTTCCATGGACAGGCAATTTGGGTTGTTTGGATGGACTATTCTAATGGACTTGGGGTTCATTCATTCATGACTGGCTGCTCCATACCTGCAGTGGGTCCCAGAAAGTGGTGGCTGAGCTGCCTGCACCTCCCTCTGGCCAGTGATCATCTGCGTGAGCACAGTGAGCCCAAGAGCAATGAGAGAAGAGTGAGGACCTTCCAAATCAATGCTGCTCATGTACATGAAAGCTTATCTGTCAGGTGGTTTAGCATCAAAATAATTCAAACTAAAGCTGTTGCTAGACTTTTCTCCAGTCCCTCTGGGGCCCGCAGCCACTTAGACCCAAGTAAACACACAGAGACTTATATTACTTATAAACTGTTTGGCTGTGGCAGGCTCCTTGCTATCCAGTTCTTACAGCTTAAATTAACCCATTTCTATGCATCTATAAGTTGCCACGTGGCTTGTGGTTTACCAGTACTTTCACATCATACTTCCTCTGTCTCTGGCTGGCAACTCCTGACTCAGCCTTCCTGTTCCCAGAATTCTCCTCTCTCCTTATCCTGCCTACACTATACTTCCTGCCTGGCTATGGGCCAATCAGTATTTTATTTATCAATCAATCAAAGCAACACATTCACAGCACCCCCAGCATAAAGATTTAAAAGAAATATAAGAAGGTGCCAATTGAAATCACATACATAGTGTTATAGCAAATTCCCAATCTTTATATTAATAATAAGCAAGTAAGGAAACAGGGTTCCAATGTGTAACAAATAAGGTCAACAAATAATAACTCTACTGTAGAAAATGTGTATCCTTTTTCAGTGTCTTTGGGGCAGCTATAAAAAGTGTTCATATTTTACACCATAAGAGATCATCTTCCTATAACCAAATGAAAACAGAAGCTACATAGGTCATAGCCTCTGGCCAAATACAATAAAAGGAAGAAATGAATAAAATGATGTATAAGAAAATGCAAATAGGAAATTAAAACATTTTCCTAGATAATTGGGGATGGGTTAATAACTGCAGATTCTTTAGAAAATAAAAACAACAAAGTTACATATCAGAAGTTATGCAATGCTCTATAAGAGTAGCCATCAAATCCTTCCTGTAAATTGCCATAGTAAGTATTTAGGCTTATTAGCCATAATGACTCTTTGTTCTTCCCCACTGAGCCACACTAGCATGGAGCAGCCATCAGCAGTGTGTGGATGGATGGGTATGGACGTGCTCTGGCAAGGCTTCATTTACAGGCACAGAATGGATTTGGCCCACAGCCTTGGTTTCCCAACCTCAATATTAATCGAATGTTAAATACTTGGAGAGAAATTTCTAACTTAGAATGTTTAGTACTTTTAGCACTAAACAAAAAGTAGAAATCAATGAAATAAACAATGAACTCTGGAAGCTAGAGAAACATCAATAATAGCAAAATAGAAAAAGGAGATAAAAACAATGAAGCTAAACATATAACAAAATAGAAAAACAGTTGTGTTGGTAAGTAAACCCAAAGTTTAAAAAACAAATACGATGAGCAAAGCCAAAAACAGTAAGTCAAGAAAAATGAGAGGGGAAAATACAAATAGACATTATTAAGTATCAAAAGTTAATTATAATTACAGATGCAGAAAATATTTTTTAAACCATTAGATATCAAAAAGACCATGCATAACTCACTCTCAACTGAAAGTGGGTGTTGCTTGTCTAGAAATATTAGAAGCTTTCTGTTGACTAAAAGGAACATATGGAAAGGGGGAAGTCTGGTGGGTGGAGAGCAGTACTACATCAAGGTCTCCCTGTGTCATCTCCACTAACTGGCCCAGCAATCTGTCACCGTTGATCCTGTTATAATGTCTGTTAGTTCACATGAACCCACAAAGGTTGGAAAGATTTAAAAGAGACCCACAGTCTACTAACTGGAACTGGATACACTCACCCAGACAGCCTAAAGATGCCAAGGCTATTTTGTCTCTGCTCTGCAGAAGAAACTGAAAAGTTTGTCAACTATGTCAGAATTGTAGGTGCAAAAATACCATTGTATCAAATCTAGAAATATACTAGATAATGGCATACCCTAAGTGCACAGCTTACAGTGGGAATGTGCAGGTGACTGTTGGAGAATTGACTCCAAGCATGTTTAACCATAATAAAAGGTCAAGGGGAGAAAATGAGTCTTTTAAAAGGATGCTAAAATTAATCTCCTTTCTGACTTTTGAAAGAATTTAGACAAACAGAAACTAATACTTATTTAACATCGTAGGTGTGTTCTTACCCAACACTCAGCATGATATTTGTTGCTTGAATTCTACAGTAAGGTTTCTCAGGCTGTGTTTTATTGAGTATGAGCCTCAAAAGATAGACGTTCTTGTTCAATCTTTTAAAATAATGCTAGATACAAAATAAACACAGAATTATTTCACATCATGGACCTTATTGGACTTAATCCAAAATCATGGGGGAAAAAAAAGCAAATAAATTTAGAAAAAGAAGACACAAAAATCATATTGTACACAATGTTAAAACAATGCATCAATAGTAACTAAAGGAATAGTTGTAATAAGACACTCTAAATAAAGAGTAAGTTTATTATTTCAGTACATGATAAACAGGTCAAACATAATTAACAAAGCTAAGACTATTCAATAAAAGATACTGAGATAGCTAGAATATATATTCATGTATGTGTGGATATGTGGATAGTGATACAGATCAAAATGCCTAGAAAGAAGCCATGTCTGCAAAGACCGATTGCTTAGGAATACAGTGATGTGACAATGGAGTATTACAGATCCAGAGGCTAATTACCTTATCTTAGCTAGCTTTAGCCCCCTGAAAATTCATTCCTTTCCTGCCTCTGTGTCAGAATATACTGTGAGTAATAGATAAAAACCTGATGAAATCTGTTAATTTAGCAGACCACTAGCTTCCAACAACCCAAAATCTAAGGATAGCATCTTAGGCCTACAGAAGCGCTTCCCCCATCTCCCTGGACCTGCTTCTCTGATGTACCCACCAGTACATTTTAAATCTGCCTTGATTTATGACTTTCTTTCTTTTGTAAACTATTAACTGCTTCTACATTGGAACATGGAAGTTGGAGTAATCCAAGAATGTGTTCTTGGACTATGGTTACTCATAATGGCTCCATAATAAACTCTCTTTTCCTTAGAATTATGTTTTTTGCATCAACAATGATATGATATGATATATATATATATATATGTTATATATTTATTGCATGTATACATATATGTGATATATATATTAACCTCATATTTATAAAATGTAATTTCCTTGAAGAGTTACATATCAAATTAAATCATAAAGATTATTCTAAAATGCAGAGATTGATTTCAAGTGTGACCACATCCACATATGCCATGTTTCTTGACTTCTCCTAGAAATTATATATGCAATAAGAAATATGAAATCATAGAAACTTTATACTCCATGAAATTTGAAGAAAAGTTTAATATGCAAATATTCAAATGTATAAGATTATAAGATTAGTAAGTGCAGCCACAGCCATGTGCAGGCCGTGTGGAAGGAGAGGAAAGCACAGTGTGAAGAAAAATGTAATGTCATCAAAACACACTGAAAACACAACCTCCTGAAGGTAAGGAGCCCAGATGCTGCTGTGATGGGCATTGCCCTGAGCCAATAACCACAGATGGCAAGGGGGGAGCAGGCAGAGACCTTTTGGGTGTAGCTGGAGTTTTCTCCAGGCCCGCAGCCGCTCAGATCCAAATAAACACACATACACTTATATTAATTAAAACTGTTTGGCATAATGGCTCAGGCTTCTTGTTAGCTAGATCTTACACTTAAATTAACCCATAATTCTTATTTATGTTTAGCAATGTGGCTTGGTACCTTTTCCCAGTTCTGCCTTCACATCTTGCTTCCCCTGTGTCTGGCTGGTGACTCCTGACTCAGCCTTCCTGTTCCCAGAACTCTCCTCTCTCTTTGTCCTGCCTATACTTCCCACCTGGCTACTGTCCAATCAGCACTTTATTTATTAACCAATCAGAGCAACACATTCACAGCATACAGAGCAATATCCATAGCATCCAGGTTTCACTGAAAGAAACCAAGCAGGCTCTACAAAGGACAATGCTTTAAAGCCGCATCTCAGGAAGTGCCCATTTCTAAAAGCCATCTTGGTTCCACTTGCCTTTAAACCCAGTACTCAGGAGGCAGAAGTAAGAGGATCTCTGCCGTGGGATGATCTTTCTGCACACTGTGAATATGTATTTCTACTATTGGTTAATAAATAAGATGTTTTGGCCTATGGTAAGGCAGGATAAGAGCCAAGTGGGAAATCCAAGAGAGATACAAGGTGAAGAGAGGGGAGTCAGAGTAGACACCAGCCTGCCACCCAAAAAACAACATGGCAATGCCACAGCCATGTGGCAAAACATGGATTAATAAAAATGAGTTGATTTAAGATGAAAGAGCTAGCTAGCAAGAAGCCTGAACCATAGGCCAAACAGTTTGTAATTAATACTAAGCCTCTGAGTGATTATTTTATAAGCTGCTGCAGGCCGGATGGGACACAAGAGAACTTCTGGCTACAGATCTCTGTGAGTTCAAAGGTCAAGAAGGTCAGCAGAATGAGTTTTTGACCAGTGAGCAGTCCACAATGAGACCCTGTCAAAAAAAAAAAAAAAAGGAAAAGGAAAAGAAAACAGAAAGGAATTGCAAATGTTTGTCAATGAAAAAAACTAGCACACCTTTCATCCTTTCTATGGAAAATGGCCTAGGACAGTGGCTCTCAACCTGTGGGTCATGACTCCTTCAGGGGTTAGAACAACCCTTCACAGAGGGTGGCCTAAAACCATCGGCATATCAGATATTTACATTATGATTCATAAAAGTAGCAAAATTACAGTTATGATATAGCAATGAAAATAACTTTTATGGTTTGGGGTTACCACAGCATGAGGAACTTATTAAAGGTTCATAGCATTAGCAAGGTTGAGAACTGCTGGTCTAGAAACTAGCAGGTATTGTCAACAGGAGAAACACCCACCAGAAAACCATTATCCCATGGAACGTTTTTAAATTACTAGATAATTCACTATAGAATTTGGAAGATTCAACAAGGTCCAGAGCCTAATACAGGAAGTTCAGAATGCAACTATTTGGCAGCAAAAATCTGAGCTAAATACAGAGTAAGACCTGAGCATCCAGACAGGCGGACTGCAACGAGAAGAGCCTGAAAACATCCTGAGAAGCACACAGAATGTGAAAAGAAGTCAAGAATGCTTTAATTAGGAGGAAACGTGTAGATTAGAAGATGTCAGTGTTATGCAACGTTATTCATAACTGAAATCCCAAACAACAGAACAGAGCAAATAACTCAGGAAACTTTTACAAAGCTTTTAAAGCAAGACAAGGCAATCTCCATGATGAAACTGTTTTCTATACATCGGAGGAGAGGTGGCATACAATGATTAACTCCTAGACTGAACAGTAGTAAATCCAAATTGTCAACAAAGAAATCATTTCTCTTCAATTTGCTCACCATTTAACACCAGAGGTGATGGGAAAACATCTGTGAGGTATTTACAGAAGAACACAATCTGTTCTATGGAAAAGCTATCATTGGACCAGTGATACGGCTCTGAAGACACAAAGGTACTTTGTCCACAAGCCTGATGACCTGAGTTCAATTCTCAGGATCCACACAGGAGAAAGAGAAAATCAACTCTTGCACGTTTGCCCTTTGATCTCCACAGGCATACTATGGTGCCGTGTGTGTGTGTGTGTGTGTGTGTGTGTGTGTGTGTGTGTGTGTGTGTGTGTGTTTATTTTTAGTTGCATGAACCTGGGAAATATTACTCAATTACAAACAAAAAGAGCAAGGCTGGATTGCAATATCACTCGAGATGGAGTATAGTCTACAGAGCAGTAAAGCAGAAAGAGAAAAACAGACACTTGATACTGAGGTCAGTGGTACAATTTTATATCAAAGGCCCAAAGCTCTTAGTGTGTGTGACTCACCCACTGTCTTCCATACACAAGCCAAACACAAACTGGAGCACATCCTTTCATGGGTCCCTAACACATGAAGCCTTACATGGCTGAAAACACCCCTATAAATGTATGGACACATTAGACAGAGGGCTCTGGTGTGGCTCTACTGTGAAGTCTTCCCCCTCTGGGTGTTTGTGGCGGTACTCCCTCTGTCTTCACATCCGATCCAGCTGTCCGGAAGGTACAGGTCAGTATGTGCTAAAGAAGGTAACTCCAAGACACTAGTTAAATGGCTACAGCTAAGCTCAGGGTGATGTGGGGAGCAACACAGTATGTGTTCACTTATTCATTCAGCAAACACTGCTCCATTGCTGCTGTGGTTTAGGTAGGATTTCAGTGCATCCCCTGGAGATCCAAGCATTGAAAGTTTAATCTTCAATGTGGCAGCGTGGGAGGCAACAGCAGGACCGTTAAGAGACAGAGCTTGATGGAATTCAGTTAGGTCACCTGCATTGTGCTCTTGATGGGAGTAGGGAAGTGCTTGAGTCAATAAAGAGTTCTCACAGGAATAGGTTGTTATCAATGACTGATGGTAACTGTCTAGTCATGTGATCACCCACACAACTTCCATGAAGCTATCGCCATGAGGAATCCAATGGATGGGGCCTGTCAATCTTAAACTTTCAGCCTCCCAAACTGAGTTAAATAAACCTTCTTGTTTCACACAGCATCAAGGATTCTATTATAGCAATGGGAAACAACAAAGATAAGCACTCACCATAATCCACACCCTGCTCCCTCCTCTAAGGGAGCGTCAGGAGTTGAGGACAACTGATTTCCTCTTTTTATTTCCCCAAGTATTTTATTTCAAACTCTGTCATCTTTCCCATGTGTCTTTGTAGTTGAACTATTTGCTCCATCCACCCTGTGGGCTATTGGGGACTGTTGATTCTTCTGTTTGGGTTTTGGTTGCTCTGTGTCTTTTGACCGTTCTTGGCTTCCCATTGGCCACCTACTTGTCCAATGAGCTTCTTTCCCCAGGACCTATAGGGACCAAAGCCTGCCCTGCTGCCATCATGGGAATGTGTTTCCCTGAAGGAAGCAAGGTCAGAGGGCACTGACAGACGCTATCCTTTTCTGCTTCCACCTCCACTAACAACTACAGGGATGGATGGTGGCATCCCCCGCACACCTTCCAAAGATTCTCTGCAGCACAGAGGACAGTCCAGGGAGGCCTCCAGAACCTTTTCCACTTAGCTCTGATTTATTAGTCTAGCTCCAGGCCTCCACCATCACATAGTTTCATGAAACTCTCTGTGGCGGTCGAGATCTATAAACCAATGACTAGATACTACTTTCTAACCAGAGGAATGATCTGCCCATCCAAAGCCAGTGTGAGCAGCGACCTCCATTTAATAAGCCATTTACATGCATTAAGAGACTGGAATTGGAATTGGCCGGGGGGGGGGGGGGGGGGGGGGGCACTAGAGTGAGGAGGACTGCAGTGAGGAGGACTATAGTGAGGAGGACTGCAGTGAGGAGGACTATAGTGAGGAGGACTGCAGTGAGGAGGACTGCAGTGAGGAGGACTGCAGTGAGGAGGACTGTAGTGAGGAGGACTGCAGTGAGGAGGCCCTTTGTGGTTCCTTAACTGTTGCTTAGACAAACTGGACTCCATGGAGAGCAGAGCAAGGTAGTATTCTGTGTTTGGACTCTGACACATCTAAAATCTTCAATCCTGTGTGCAGTCATTACACATCTTTGAGCAGCACGTTACAATTGATTTTGCTGCCTTGGCTGCATATATCACTCATGTATAAGTTAAAAAAAAAAGTCTGATACTAGAGAGAACATAATCTCTATAAGTGGCTTAGAAGTGGGCATGGGGTCTTGCCCATCTTCCTGCAGACTATCAGAGTCCAGACCCTTCACCTGTAGCCACGGGCACCCTCCTCTCTGAGCCTGCACAGAAGCTGTCATTTTCTGCAGATTCCTTGATGTGACAAAAGCCAGGAAGCACCGTTGCCATGTAACTTAGGTAGAAGAAACGCGTATGCCAATTTTATAGAAAACAGAAACACCATTAAGCAAATTGTCAATGCTGAGGGTATTCCCAACGTGCAATCGGTTTTTCTATTTTCTTCCTATCAGCAGGAATGCAGAGGAGAACACTCCCCTGAGAGCAAATGGCTCCTTGGAGGTGCACCTGGCACACTGTTGGTGGGAACGGAAATGGCACAGCTGCTACAGAAAATAGCTTGGCAGGTCTTCAAAAAGATAAGCACAAAATTGTTATATGACCCGGTAGTTCTGCACTTAGATCTATACCCCAGAGAACTGAAAACTAGTATTTAAGCAAATGCACATATACACAAAAATATGTGTGTATGTATATATGTATGTATGTATAGATCAATATATATGTATGTATATATATGTATGTATCATATTCATGTCAAATTATTCACAACAGGCAAACGATTGGGACAATCTAAATGTCCATCAATGGATAACCATACTGCAGTATATCCATATGATGGAATACAATTCAACCGTAAAAAAGAATGAAGAATTGATATGCAAGGCAATGTGGATGGGTTTTAAAAAACATTGTGCTAAGTGAAAGAAACCCAACACAAAGATCCCATTCCATTTACATGAAATATCTAGTGTATGTTAATCCGCAGAGGAAAAAACTGAAGATTAGAAGGTGCCATGGGCTGGAGGAAAGGGGAAGAGAACAGGCTTCCTTTGTAGAATGTTGAACACATTCCAGAACTAAGAAGAGAGGGTGCTTACACGGTATTGCAAATACAGTAAGTGTTACTTGAAAAGTGATGATTTGGGGCTGGAGAGACAGCTCAGTGACTAACGCACTTGCTTCTCTTGTAGAGGACCTGAGTTCAGTTCCCAGCACCCACAGGGCAGCTCACAACTGCCTGTAACTCTTATAACTCTGGGAAGCTGATGCTCTCTTCTGACCTCTGAAGGTACCTGCACTTACTTGTGTACATACATACACACACACACACACACACACACACACACACACACACACAACACAGAGAGAGAGAGAGAGAGAGAGAGAGAGAGATACACAATTTTAAAATGAAAAGAATTGAAGGAAAATGATAATTTCTGTCTGAAATAATAAAAAAATTTCACGAGTAAAACTATTATTCGAAATGTGAAATGAAGTGAGGTACCGAGAGCATCAGACGTGATCACTGACCAACAGTTCATTGACAAGAACCCATGACCGTAATCCCATCTTTGCTGCAGATGCCTCATGGCGTTGGATTTCTTTGAAACATCACATCCACACACATTCCTCACCCCTCGTCACATTGCTTAGTGGCTAATGGATGCAAGAACTCTGCCCACAAAGGCAGGTGGAAAAGAAAACAAGTCAGAATCCTTACATAGCACACAGGCCATCGTGACACCTATTTGCCGTCAGCCCTTCCCAGAAGAGCCATGGAGAGCAAGGAGGAGGAGGGTGGCACAGACTGGCCCCAGCCTGTCCTATTCACACACACTTGAAACTGCACAGGACCTGAGTTGTTTGGAGGAAGAAAAAGAGAAAAGGAGGGGAGGGGCGGGGAGGGGAGGGGAGGAGAGGAGAGGAGAGGAGAGTCACTGAGGTCTGCAGACAAGTTGGAGCCCAGAGTAAAAGAGAAATCTGGAAACTCTGAGTGGCATCAGTCCTCTGCTGCTTTAGGGTGGAGCTCCCTGTTGACAATGGCTTGAGCCAGTGTCTCATCACCCACCGCACAGATTCAGGAAAACCAGCTGTCCAGATGGTGTCTATTCCTCTCTCCTGTAGGTCCCTCTTTTCTGATCTATCCTGCAAACTGGTTCTAATACAACCACTTTAAATCACTCTCCTAGCAGGCTAGATGCCCAAGAGGACATCTCAGCCTGCTTTCCTTGCCTGCCACACCCTTCCCAAACATCTGCCCTCAAGTGGTCAATCTGCCATCTTTTGATGCCCACCCTACCTTTGCCCTTGGTCTTTCTCCCACCTCTGCTGATCCAAGCCCCTCATAACGAAGGCATGAGACCCATAGCAGCAGACATGATGCAGTGAACTCCGTCCAGTGTTTGAGGAGGTTTTGTTCTCATGTGATAAGAAATCCATGGAGCCTCTGCCTCAGAAACAAATTAAATAGCATCCACTCTGAAACAAGCTGTATCTCAGAGCTCCAATCCCAAAAGCCACATGATTTCAGCAATGCAGGTCACAGCAGAAGCACAGACGGGCTGTGCGGAATCATCACTGGGCCACCTGAAAAAACAAACCGGCTTTGCTTTTCAAGTTGCCCGGAAATAGCTGCCCCCTTTTAAGGTCATTGTAGTGAATGAACCAAACTGAGCAGCTTGAAAAGAATAAAAAGTTTTCATCTCATACTTCTGGAGGGCAGGAGTCCAGAATGCAGGCATCAGCAAGGCCTAAAGCCTTAGGAGAAACTGGCTTTTGTCTCTTCCGGCTTCTAGTTTTTTACCTTGGCTGTGTCACGCCATCTCCTCCATCATCACAGGCCTTCTTTCTCATCAGTCTGTCTCTTAGCCCTTCTTCTCAGGAAGCCAGTCACTCACTCATGTCCATCACCAACCCAGTCCGACCTCCTTTTAACTCATTACATATGCAAACAGTCCATATTTAACAAGGTCGGCTTCTGAGGCTCCAGATGGACATGGCTGCTGAGGGACAGAGGCAAGGGCACTCTTCAGTCCAGTAAAGAAAGCAAGATGTGGGGCAGGGATAGAGCTCAGTCAGTGAAGTGCTTGCCTAGCATGCATGAAACCCTGGGTTTTATTACTTGTTTGTTTGTTTGTTTGTTTGTTTTTAATAAACTAGTACCCCAGTACTCAGGGAGCAAAGGCAGAAGGATCAAAGTTCAAGGTCATTCCTGACTATGCAGCAAATTTGAGGCCAGTGTGAGCTACATGAAACCCTGTCTCAAAAGAAAAAAAAAGGGAAAAAGTCGAAGTAAGGAAGATGACTGCAGCATCTAAAGCCTCATTCCTCAGGCGCCCAAGGATGCTCCCTGCATCTCAGCTGCCATATTGCTCTGCTCTCCCTCTGCGGCCCCTGACCGTGCGGCTGCCTCCAGCCACCAGCTGCTCTCCCTGTCCGGAAGAAGTCCCTGGGCCCTGCTTTCCTCACCTGCTTGTAAAGTTTACAGAAAGGAAATTAAATCAGACCTTCATCACTTCATTCCACTCTGATGATGTTGAGCTACTGGGATTTTCAATTTGAAAGGAAATATTTGGATACAGCAATGCCCACAGGACAGCGCTGGCATGAACAGCCTTAAAGGATACTCAGAGCATTCTGAGGCAGCGGAGTAAGTCTGTGTGCAGACAGGCCACTTGAAGACCTCTGGTCAAAGCCGTAGATGGCCCCGAGGGAGCTGTAGTTATGTGCAGGAGTTTTAATCAGAATTTCGATATAAAATGCAGGGCTCCAAGGATAGAAGGCCCTCTAGCTGCTCTGCTTCCTGCTGATTCAGCTCATTTTCATACAGTTACCACATTGAGGGGAGAGAGGTGAGTGCAAACTAGAGACATCACCAGCCTGGTTTATGGTGTGAGCTTTGGCTATGCCAGCCCAGGCCAGCCTGCCTCAGGAACTCGCACACTTTCTTTCAACCATTATGTCTCGATAATTTACCCCATCTTGTTGTCTGTGGAGCACAGCCCACCCTTACCCATGCATTTGCATGAACATTTGCCTCTGTGTGCCTCTGTGATTGCATGAACATCTGTCCCCCGCCCACAGCATGCTGTGCCAGCAAGAACATCTGACCCCCAGTTGTCATTTTTTCTGAATTAGTCCTGAGTCTAATCCCTTTTGTGTCCCACAGACCCTAATCAGAATTCTTCCCACCACCACAACCCTGGAGCCTCACTCTTAGAAAGACTAGTGAGTCAGGTACAATGACCAGGGGACCATGAGGTGTCCTTAGGATAGTATTTGAACTACAAAAAAAAAATGTTCATTGTTTGTTAATGGCACATTGGAGTCAAGGCTTCATCTCTGGACATGAACAAACCGGGGTGCTGGGAGCTTCCAGCTCCTCAGAAGTAGATGTCTTCACTAGTGACTCAAGGAGGTGAAGATCAGCGGGCCATGTCCAGCTGAAGATGAAGGAAGAAGCCCCAAGATGGATTGCCTGTGTGAGCAGATCTAGAAGAAAAAGGAACCCAGAAGCTGGGCGTAAGACACACAGGAATAAGTGTGGAGGAGCTGAGAGCTGTTCAAAAAGACCCTCCCTCATCGTGGGTGACACCATCCCACAGACTGGGCTTGGGCTGACTGTAAGGGATAAAGAGAGCTGAGAGCTGAGGGCCAACCTTCACCTCACTCTGCTTCCTGACTGCAGACACAATGTCACCAGCTGCCTCCAGCTCCCGCCGCCATGCTTCCTTGTCATGGTCAAACCTCAGCCTTGAACTAGGAGCCAAAGCAGATCTCTCCTTCCTTAAGTCGCTTTCCGTCAGGTGTGCCGTCACTGTATTGACAAGAGCAACTGTTCACTGCGGACGTAAGGATGGTGTCTTTCTTACTTTCTCTGTGGCTGTGACAAAATGACACCAGCCTAACTGGAAAAGCCTGGGCCTGGGCTTGCATTTCGAGGGTCCAGCCCATAATGGTGGGAAGACCATGGCAGCCAGAGCTCAGGCATCCATCACATCCCATCTGCACTAGGGAAGTAGATTGCTTGAGCAGAAGCTCAGCTCACTCTCTCCTCTTTTCAGTCCAGGTCCCCAGCCTCCCAGAGTGGGTTCTTCCCACCTCCATTGTCTGGTGTGGACAATCCCTCACAGGCATGCCCCAAGGCTGGTCTCCTGGGGGACTCTAGGTCCAGTTATCATGACAATCAACATTGGCCTTCCCAGGCAGTAAAGGGATCCGCACCCACACCAGCGTTAGGGCTCCTTCAGTCAGGCGGTCCTTTCCCATCGATGATGCTCATTCCAGTGACATTCTATCTTGAGATCTGGAGCCAAAAGCTGCCTGGCAACTTGACAGCACCAACCAAACCACTTTAGCATGGCAATCTTTAGATGGAGCCATTCCGTTTAGAAATTAGAATAATGCAAAGGATTCCCCTCAGGTAATGTAATTGTTCTGAGATGAATATAAGGTTGTTTGCCACAGTGTTTTTCTATTGCTCACAATTCCTTTTTTTCTTTTTTTTTTATTTGCTTTTTATTTGAAAATAATTCCAATTTACAAAAAGCTACAAGAATGAAAACAGCCCATCACCTACTCACAAGTCATTTCACTGGACTCTGCACTAACATGTTATTCCATTCCCTTTATCATCCTTCATTCTCTCTTAATCACAAGAACAAAGATTTCTGACATCAGAGCCCTTTCATCCTCACCCCTTAGGGAGCATTCCTAAGGATGTTGTCTTCAATGGCCGCGGCATCTTTTTCAACTGAAGCAAATTTTGCATGGAAACAGCTTTCATTCAAGCTGCCTTCCATATTCCGTTTTATCAGCTGACCCAAAAATGTCCTTTAGATTTTTCTTTTTTTTTTTTTTTTTTTTTTTTTGACTCTTCCACAAAATGCTTAGGTTGCCTTTAGTTTCCAGGACTCTTGGATCTCATTCAGCCTAGAACATTTCCACACTCTCTCCTGGTCTCTTGGGGCCTGGCACTGTTGAAGGCTATGATTCGCTTCTAACAGAACACTCACATGTTGCATGCTCTGTGCCTCCTTGTGGTTGGATTAAGGTTATACCATTTCTGAATGAAAACTCCACAGTGATGTTCTGTCCTTCCATCTAAAGTTACATGGTACCCACTCAGTCCTCACTAGCAGATTAGCCTTTATCACCTTGCTCAAGGATTGCCTGATTTGTCCTTGTGCAGTGGTTATACAATGATAAAGGAGATGATACAATGGTCTCGCTCATATAGAAGTCCCTGCCCTTACCACTTGTCCAGTGTCCAGAAGCAATTCACTCTGGAGAAAAATGAACGGAATTTCTGTGTATATTGCTCTGTATAAATAAAATGATGTTTGGCCAGTGGCCAGGCAGGAAGTATAGGCGGGACAAGAGAGAAGAAAATTCTGGGAAATGAAAGGCTGGGGGAGAGACACTGCCAGCCGCTGCCATGAGAAGCAACATGTAAAAACATTGGTAAGCCACAAGCCATGTGGCAAAGTATAGACTAACAGAAATGGGTTAATTTAAGATAGAAGTAGATAACAAGAAGCCTGCCACGGCCATACAGTTTGTAAGCAATATAAGTTTCTGTGTGTTTACTTGGTTGGTTCTGAGAGTCTTTGGGCCTGGTGGGTGAGAGAGATTTGTCCTGACTGTGGGCCAGGCAGGAAAACTCTAACTACAAGGAATGGTCTTCTAAAAGCCCAGGGCAGGGAGATAATCTATGAGGTAATAAAAAAAAGTGGCACCTTAAAGTCTAAGGATCAACCTAATGGTCAGCCTACAGCATCATCCACCCCACAGGCAAGAACTCAGGCCCAGGAAACAGGAGTGGAGTTTCGTCAAAGGCCCCCATGGCTAGCATATCAGGCAGCACACTAGAGAAGCCTGCTTCCCAGGCTCATAACCTTGGCTTTGTGGGTTTAGGGCTTGTCTTGGTCTTCAGCTGTGAGCTTACATCACAGATACTAGGAGGACCTTGGACAAGAGATGAATTTCCCACAGTTCTAGAGGTTGAGAAGTTCGAGATCAAGACAGATTCTATGTCTAGCAGAGGCCCCTTCCTGGTTGACGGGTGGCACTTCTCATTGTATCCTCACATGCTAGAATGGTTGAGGGGTCCATTTTATAAAGGTCCTAATCCCATTCACATAGTTCTGCCCAGTGACAACATCACCACCCAAAATCCCTGTCTCCTAATACCATCATAACCTACACCACAGAGGAAATTATGCCCAAATTAGAAGTACAGATCCAGCCCATGACCAGTGGAAATTCCATGCTTTTTAGATACATGTAATGTGTAGGCAAGATAGCTGCCCTCAAAGCCATCCTTGTTTAACACTCAGAACCTGTGACTATATATCTAATGTGGCAAAAGAGTCTTAGTCTGTGGTTTTACAGAGTTTGGGATGAGGAGGTAATCCAGGGAGACACATACCCCCAGCCCCACCCGCCACCTGATCACAGGAGCCCTAGATGCAAAGGACCTTCAGGGATGGAGGGTTGCCAGGATGAAGAGGCAGAAAGAAGCTCAATAAGATGGGAAATACCCCATCCTGGCTTTACTAGCCCTGAAAATGGGGAAGGGTCGGGAGCAGGGAGAGGAACAGCCTCTGGAGGTTTAAGTCCCTGCTGACCTCCAACCAGAAAATGGAGTCCCAGAAAAAAAGAAAAAGAAAGAAGTACTCAATTTGCAAGACAGCAAATGGATGTCATTTTAGCTGCTAGGTGTGTAGTGTGCTGTACGGCAACAGAAGAAAATGAACACAGAGAATGACAAATGTCCTTCCCGTGTGTCCTTTCTTCAAAAGCCACCTGAGGATGTGCTCTGGCAAAAAGGATGAGGAGACAAGAGAGGGGTGGGAAGTGAGGATGAGGTTGTGGGGGAAAGTGTGGTCTTGAGTGAATGGAAGGAGCAGAACAAGCCCTGAGTTAATGTGTGTGATTGACAAGGACCAACACCTCAGACCCATGCAAAGCTTTCCTCCCAGTGAGGCTGCCAGAGTGACTCCCAGAGCCATAGCAAAGCCTTCCTCTGGTCTGAGAGTATGACAAAAGATATGACCAGTGTGTGCAAAAGCTAGCCGCTGCAGCTTCCTCCTCCTGGATGACTGGGACCCAAGACTGCTCCCTGCAGAGACCTCCCACCAGGACTTGCCAAGCCCCCCTTCTCCTGTTGCACATCATAAAGATGCTGATCTGAGTTGGTGCATGGTTGGTGCTGCTCTATCGGAGTGAGCATGGCCCACCTAACCCCAGCTTTTCCGTACACATGTCTGTCTGTCCTTCTTTCTCTCATCTCCAGTCAGGTTTCCACAACCAAAGCTGTGCTAGATTGTGAAATAGTGTCTCCATTTTAACAGGGAGGACAACGGACAAGAAAAGCCCAGCTATGTGGTTCACATAACCAAAGAGCACTGTGCACAGCATCACAGGGGTGGGTACCAACCATCAGTCTCCAGCAGCTGTGCCCAGAAGACACTCCAAAATCAGGCTCCGCTGGAAAGCAGAGTCTCTTTATTCAACGGGCCCAAAACTCCACCCATACTGTCTATCCACAAGAGCTGACGGCCAGTGGCCCTTTTATTATAAATCTCAGGGGACAGAAGGGACTTGGCACAAGCTTTAACGAAGAGATTTTCAAGGTGGAGCACCATAACCCTCCAATCCAGGTAATGAAACATCTTGGGGGTGGGGAAGGAAGGAGGGTTTCTCCAGTGGGTGCAACAGGAATTAGATGCTCAGATACATTATTTAGAGTTACCCAATTAAAAGTAGAAGTAAATAGGTGGTACAGCTTTCAGGAAGGGGGAGGCGGGAGGGCTGAACATAGATCCTCATCTGTTCCAGCAGGAAGCCGATAGACGGTGTTTAGTGTGGATAAATCAAGAGAGCTGTGAGAGCAATCGTTTAGAGATGGGGAGCTAACCGCCAGATGAT
Organism: Onychomys torridus; assembly: GCF_903995425.1. Taxonomy (NCBI): domain Eukaryota; kingdom Metazoa; phylum Chordata; class Mammalia; order Rodentia; family Cricetidae; genus Onychomys; species Onychomys torridus. Next base: position 69,801,457 of record NC_050457.1, on the reverse strand, counting down.
TAAAGAAGACAAACTGTTAAGGGCAGCTTCCCTCAGAGAAATGGACCAGGCTGAGGAGGGAGCGGAGCGAAGCATAGGTGTGCAGCGTTGAGTGTCTTCTGTACTGTTTGGTCCTCTGGTCCTGGACATGTAGACATGCTATTTTACAGTAGGAAGGAGAAGGGGAGGGAAAGGGAAGGGGAGAGGGGAGGGGGAGGGAAGAGGAAGGAGAGGAGGAAGGAAAGAGCTAGGAAGGAAGGGGAGGGAGATGTTGCGGCAAGGACATTCACCATTAAGCCAGAGCCCACAGGCCCTGTGACTCACTGGTCAATCTCAGACTATGCCAACCCCACCCCACATGCACACTGCAGTGTTGCCCTCCACTGCCATGCAGAAAGTCTCAGAGATCATCATGGGTCCAGCCTGCGGCAGAAGGAAGACAGAGAGGTTGAAGCGTGTGGTGGTGGGGACAGGAAGGCTCTGGCCTACACCTGGATGATGTGCTCCCCAAGGGCATTCCATCATTTAGAGACAAGAGCATTCAGGGACAAATTGTCCCTCCTTCTTCCCCCTCTTCTCCCTCCTCCCTCCTCCCTTCTTCCTCTTCCCCTTCAACTTTCTTCCCCTCCTCTTCCTCCTCCTGACTCCAGGCAGACTAAGAAGAATAAAATAAAGCCAAAACTCTCTGACAGGGCACAAGGAGGAAGGAAGAGTCTATCTTTGGATTGAGCCATGGGATCAGCCAGTACCGATAAGACTCCTGTCCCTCTGAGAACAAGACAGATGAGGAGGAAGTAACAGAAGTGAAAGCCAGTGAAGAGCTTATTCATAAACAGGACATCCCTATGGGCAGCTTCAGCTGGCTCGCCTGGGCCATCTAAGGGCCTGGGCATTGTTCCCCTATGGGAGTGGGGCCAATACTGGGCCTCTATCAATTGGTCCCATACTATTGGGGAGGGCTGTATGACCCCCTCTGAACAACCCCCCACAATCGACTCCATGCACAGGCTGTGTGCTCAGAGTGAAGCACGGGCTGTAGGTGCTAGAGGTACACAGGGGATTGTTCCAAAGGTCAGGAGGTGCCTGGCTGGGCTGAGAACCTGGAACAGGAGTCACCAGCACTTACTACAGAGCTAAGCAGCATGGTCTCACTGCCAGCCATGATGCCTCCATCTCTGATGCTGAGTGTATTATATGAACCGTCCCTGGATCAGAAGATGACATCAACCTGGAGAGCAAGGGGTGCTATGTTGGGGGAGATGATCCCTGCCCCTCCCTAAGTAACCATAGGAACTGACAGGAAGAGCAGAGGCGAGCTCCCAAATCAACATGCTGTGTGCAAAGGATGCCAGAAGTTCTGGACAGGGGGAAAAGCATCCAAGTCTCCCTCTGAGCTCCACACAATGGTGTTGCTGATCCATGGCAGACTAAGACTAGCTGTGCTCTCCCTCCTGAAGAAAACATTCTACAACTGAACCCCTACATTGAAGGTTCAGGGAACATCACAGAAGAGGAGCCAGAAATACTATAACAGCCAGAGGACCTGGAAGTCTGCTGCAATACTGTGTCTTCTAGTCATGTTAGGGAAGCTCTGCCCATGAAATCCCAGCAAAATGGCTGCTTAGAGCAGAGCGCACAATGACAACACCAGCTGGCATGCCAACGGGAATGGGAGAAATCTCACAATGCCCATCCCTAGACCAAGAGCTACAGACAATGAAAAATTGCTGAGAGTGAAAAGTCGTCTTCCCAGGGATGAGCCCCTAAATGATTATCCAATAACAAGTCATCAGCCCTAAAACATAGACACAAACACTGAACAGACTCACAGGGAGCACCTGTGTATTCAGTCACAGGCATATGTAACAATAATAACTAAAGAACAAGAGGCTGTGAATCTGAAAAGGAGCAGAGTGGGTGACATGAGAGGACTGAGTGGGGAATGGGAGGAGGAGATGATATAACTGTATTGTAATTAAAAACAAACAAACAAACACACGCTACAGATACCAATTCACATTTGAAAAGACACCTGTATGCCCAGAAGGAAAGGATTTGGACGCAAAGGGGCCAAATACAAGTGTTGGTGTTCTGGGGACAGCCTCATTACCTAGAACTGTCAGCCTGCCCTTGGCCATCCTCTTTAATATGAAAGACTATGTAAGTCCTAGGACTAGGCTGTTCCAACCTCCTATAGTACCTCAGAATCCTTTGTCACAGTCTCCCATCCCCCACTGCCATCCCCCCCAGTCCCCATCCCCCACCCCCTCCCTCTTTGCTCACTCATACGCATGCTTCACTGACTCCCAGGCAGTTATCCCTGTACTTCTTGCTGCCCCTGCTATTAACCAGCTACAACATGGAAGACATTTTCCTGAATTTCCCCAAAAATAAAAATAAATAATTTGGCTTTTTACTGAAGACTCTGAGTCAAAAGTGTTTATTACAAAATACAGATATTAGACATGTCTGGTTTTAAAAGAAGAATCATTCTCAATTGGCATAAACTAAAATCAAACTGTCTCAAAGTTCTCTAGATTAAATGGAGAGGGGAAAACGTTTCTAGGCTCTGCTTCCAAGGATCAAGAACTCTGACTGGATGTGGGAGGGACTTCTGCCTTTTGTTTATGATGTCTGGGTTGTCTTCCTGGGGGACGTATAGGATGCTCATGACTTCACAAATGGAGCTACAGTTAGTTACTTTCAGGCATCTTTGCTCATATCCGTGGTCTTGGCCAATTACTGGCTGGAGCTGTAATAAAACACCATGACCAAAAGTAACTTGACGAGGAAAGGGTTTATTCAGTTTACAACTCTCAGGCCATACTCCATCACTTAGGAAAATCAGAACATGAACTCAAGGCAGGAACCTGAAGGCAGGAACTGAAGCAGAAGCTATGGAGGGGTGCTGGCAACTGGCTTGCTCTTCATGGCATGCTCAGCCTGCTTTCTTAAAGGACCCAGGAACACCAGCCAAGGGGAGTACCACCCACAATGGGCTGGGCCCTCCCACATCAATCATTAATCAAGAAAACACTCCACACCTAGCTCACAAGCCAATATGGTGGGGCATTTTCTCTATTGAGGTCCCTCTTCCCAAATGACTCTAGCTTACGTCAAATTTACATAAAACTACACACCCTTAGAGGACTCTCCCTGTGGCCTTCACCTGGTCTTATTGAGTTTTCTTCACAACACAGTCACCAGTTCTAAGAACAGGTATAATGAGAAAAGTGCTTGGTGCTGTTACAAGGCCTTTTAAACCTTTAAAGTCACATGGTGTCATTTCTGCTGGACTCCACTGACCAAAAGTGCTTACCCAGAGTCTAGACAAAAAGGATGCAGACTCTAGCTATTGATAGAAGAACCTACTGGATGGGTGCCACCGTTAGGTCTCATGTGATGAGCTCCACATTGCCCACCACCTTTCCTCTTGTCCATCCTCCTCCATCTCTCAACCTACTCAATCCCCAGCTTACTTGATTATATAACTCAACTCCTTCCTCCCTTTGTCCTTCTGATCACAGCCTCAGAAATGTCTTCTCTCACACCTGAGTATTTGGGGGAGCTGAAATCTGGAAATTGCCATGAAATGCCTAGTTGAATGAGTATCTTCCACAGGACCAATTATGAGCTATTCAGGCATGCAAGATTTGTTTCACCATAATTTATTGGAGCTACATCTGAAAAGCTATATTAATACTTTTACCCATGGTAGGGGACAAAAACATTTAGTGAGGGGATGGATAAATAAATGAGTAACTCAAATATTGACTATCAGCCAAGGCAGGGAGATAACCTCATTACTTGGAATTGAGTGTTTTAATGTTATTCATTAAAATACATTCTATCTGTATTTGTGATATATGAACGCTTAAAATTCATGGAGAAAATGAGCGTTTTAATTACAAAAGGCTGAAATCATTAATAATTTAAAGACCATCATTCAGCATCCCCTTCTAAGTCACCAAGTCTGCTAAGCTGCTGTGGACAAAACAGACTAGCCAAGGACACAGCCAGTCAGCCCAAGAAGAAAAGAGGATGGAGGAAGGTCAATTACTTCCTTACTTGTGGGCAAAGAAGAGCTGAAACCTGCTAAAGTATCTGAAGCCCGAGGATATCACAGGAGGTTAAGAAGAGGGGTGGGGTTTCCTGGGGACCTCTGGGTGTTCCAACCTCTGCTTCCTTCTCACTTCCAGCAACCCCTCCCTGCTCAAGGCATTCTCCCCATTGCTAAAAAGCCTGTGGTGTCTACCAGGATTCCCTGACTGGCTTTGCATCTGCCACAAAGAAGTTGTCACTCTACAAGTCTCTCCCATTGTATAAGACCCACACGGTAGATATCCACTAAAGCAACATCCTCCAAGAACCAAAGGCCCCTAACTCCTACCCCAGTGCCTACTGCACCTGCTCCATACACTCTTGTCCTCTTGTTGCTTCAGACTGAGCTTGCCATAGTCTTCTGTCTCTACACAGTAATGAAGGCCCAGCATGTGGGAAGTATTTATTTTACCAGTAGTCTCATTGTCCACTTACCATTTAGCAAACCATCCAGGTAGGAGAGTGTCCTCACTTCACACAGAAACCAATGCTAAAAAATGAAGCGCTTCCTTATGGCTCCACAGCCAATGTCTGAAATATACGTGAACACTGAGGTCCTCAACCCAACAAGAGAATGGACAGTCATATGGTCACCTGACACACTGGGCGGGGACCTCACTAAGAACAGTGCGCTGGTATCTCGTTTAGAGGTGTATCCTCAGGGTCTGGGGTGAGCTGTGGATTTCACCTGCTCAGTTAGGAAGAAGTATAGATTGTATTCTTTTAAACAACAGTGTGTAATGAAACAAGGAAGCACAAACACCTTCTGCTGCCGCACAGAGGCATGCCTGCCAAGGCATGCTACTCACGGCTGTGGCCCAACACCAACCCATCAGTTGCATTCTGTTTGCACTTAAAACACACATTTTCCAAATTGGTTTAACTCTAAAAGAAAAAAAAAAATAATAACTATTGAACTATTCTAGAAATATTTTGAAAAAAAAGTAGACACATTCCATCTGTCCTCTAAATGTAAAAGCATCTTAATTAATACAGGAAAGAGGGGTGAGTCTAGGCCATTTCTGAAACAAATGCAAATTCTCATCACTTGTTTGCTGTCCCAAACAAGATACCTCGCAATCGGGCTCCTTGCCTTCTGGTACTCTCCAAAGCACCAGTGGGGAGACCCTCCCCTCCCACAGCCTCTGTCCACTCCCCTGCAAGTCTTGTGGAGATGCTCCCAGCTTTGGGAAGTCCTCCCAGATCATCCCCTATTCCGGACTCATCCCTTGAATTATACTGGTCTTGGAACTCAAAAGGCCGAAGTCTCTGGGTGATGACTATGTCTCATCAGCCACAAAATTCCTTCAGTGAAGAAGCCACCAAATGGTCTATAAGAACTGCAGAAAGGCTAGGAGACTGACCCGTCGCCCTCATGTCCATCTCCCCCTTCACCCTCTGTCAGAACTTCCAGCCTTATTGTGCAGCTGCTGCAGCAACCCAGATGCTCTGCCTGGTGTCTACAACCAGGCCTGGTGCAGACTCTCAACCCCTGATGCACTGTCAGAATGAACAGTTATCCAGCTTCCTTTAGTGTCTGACTTCCTTTTAATGGGTCCACTAGGACCTGTGCCTGGAGCTTTCCCAGCATTAAGAAGGCCAAAGCTTGGGAAGAGTGCTCATTGGGGACTTGCTTGCCTCACTCCATCCACTGTCTTCTCTCTGTTCTGTCAACGGGATCACTTTTTCAACTCAAATCACCTCCCCACACAAACCTAAAAGCTTCCCTCAGCTTTGAGTGATTTTTAACAAAACTATCAAGAATCCCTGTTAGACACATTGGCAATTGCCTTTTGAAGCAAACCCATTATCTATCATGAGCATGGTCCCAGCAGTTCATACACAGTAGGAGTCTTGGACCGGGGCAAGAGCTCACTTGGTAAAATACTTGCCTTGCAAGCATGAGGACCTCAGTTTGATTTCCCAGAACTCACATTAAATAAAAGCCAGGCACGGCAGGACAGACTCAGTATCCCAGTGCTGGGAGGCAGATGCAGGTAGGCAGGCAAAACAGGAAGGCCCCTGGGGTGTGATGGCCAAGCAGTCTGACCTACTTGGCAAGGTTCAGGGAGTGAGAGACCCTGCCTTAAAACAGTAAGATGAACATCACCTGAGGGATGACAGCCAAGATTGTCCTCTGGCTTCCATGTGCATGAGCAGACACATGTAGACACACACACACACACACACACACACACACACACACACACACACACGGACACACACACACGGACACACACGGACACACACACACACGGACACACACGGACACACACACACGGACACACACGGACACACACGGACACACACACACGGACACACACGGACACACACACACGGACACACACGGACACAGGCATATATATACAAACACACATACACATCAAAAAATAGAAATGTTTTAATATTACTCAAATCAGATAGTCTCTCTTCCCTCACTTGCATGAGTCATCATCAGTAATAGAACCTCACAACATCAGAGACTGGAGCTGGCAGCCGACATCATTGTATTTCAAGCCTAATTTGGAACTGTCCTTTGTGCAGATGGCAGTAAACCTCCTGGCCTGCAACTCAGAATGGAACTATCATTCATTCTAGAAGAAAGCCATCCAGAACTCCTAGGCCAACAGACCAACAGCCAATGAGTTGTAGTCATGATGGCTGAGCACTATGGTGCCGGCTGCAATGAAACAGGCCAATTCACTTAAAAACAGAAAAGTAACTTTCCATCTAAACACACTTAGTGCTGTGAGTTTGTGTTCACACCCTGACTCAAAAAGTAAACAAAAAACCAAAATACACATTAAGTCCTAATGTCCACACTTACCAATGTGATCTTATTTAGGAAAAGAGTCTTCACATGTGACCTAGTTAAGACGAAGTCATTTGTGTCTTCCAGCCCAGTATGACTGTCAGTATCAAAAGAGATAACACTATAGACACAGTGTTATACACTTACAATCCCAGCATTTGGGAGGTGGAGACAGGCCAATCAAGAGCTTGAAGCCAGCCTGGGCTAAGACTTTGACTCAACAAAAAAGTGGGGACAGAATCTAGATAGACTTGAAGATGGCTATGTGATAATGAGACTGGGCAAGAATGATGCAGCTTCAAGATAGATTAGTCTAGCCAGCAATTGTCGGGCATTTCCTGTTCATGGAAGAGTCCTCAGCAGTGTCTAGGTAGGAGACAGAGAAAAAACTAAGGACAAAGAACACTTAAGAAGATGCTCATGCTGGGGTCTGCACAGAGCTTTTAGATAGCGAGTGTCCAACAGCTCCTGGTGATTGGGTGGTCAAGGGCAGTGTCTCTGGGGAAGGACATTCAGGCTGAGGGCTGCAGAGAAGTAGCCATTCCTGGAAGGGGCAGTGGCCAACACCAAAACCTGAGGTGGGAAGTGAGTAACATATTTTGGAAACAGAAAGCAGGCATCCTTCAGATTAGAGAGGACACACGCAATAGGGCTGGGATGAACTAGGATTGTGTTCACAGGGTACCCTGATCCTAAAATTTCTGTCCACACGCTGTCCTTAGGCACTTCTTATATCACAAACAGGGTGTCCAAAGATAATAAATATACATTCTCTTGTAAGTGGGGAGGCCAGCAATACAAACCAAGGACAGGTTCCTAGAGAGACCCCAGAACAGGCTGCTCTAGGTCTCAGTCCTCACTTCCATAGCTATGAGTCTCTTTGATGCTCTTTGGCTCAGATATGTAATTCCAATATCATCTTCACATAGCAGTAGCCTTCCTTTTGTGTCCCAGACTTGCTCTTCCAAGGACATCATCAAGTTAATGTTCAGACCCACCTCAACAGTGCAGCTGATCCCACCTTAAGTCAGTTATGTCAGCAAAGACTATTTCCAAACTAGGCACACTCACGGGTACCAGCATCAGGACTGCAACACAGCTTTGGGGAGAACTACAAGAGGTTTCTCTTCTCCACAGGACTCCACCTACCTGGGGAGGGAGTAGGAAATTCCCCCTCATGGCCAAGGGAAACCTAGATGTGGCCCATACATGGAGGTGACATTGCCCAAATGGCCACAGATACAAAGACACTCTGTGCACAGAGAAGAAGATACACCTGGACCTGCGAAATTGACCACAGACACAAAGACACTCTGTGCACAGAGAAAAGGATGGACCCAGACCTGCAAAATTGACCATTGACAATCAGGTAGGAGCAAGGATACTTATGTGATGACAACAGCTGATCATCCATCCATCCTCAACCATCCCAGATGCAGATGTTTGCAAGACATCAATATGACACTACATGTAGCCCCAAACAAAAGAGAAGGCAGCCATGAGCCAACTGATACACATGTCCACACCTGGACAGCTAGGCCAAAGACAAACAAGTGAGCTACCACTGGAGTGTGTAAGTGCCTTCCCTCTTCCTCTGGCTCTCCTTCATTTCTCCATCCTAAAATAAATTTTTAACTAAAAGGTAACACTTAACCTGGTTAAAAATTTGAACAGTCTTGATAGCATTTCCCTCTGATTTTCCCAGATATGGGTGAGAAAAACTCCCTGGCAGATTGGTTGTATACTTGTACAGACATATAAGTACATAAATTATCCAATGCTAGCCAAGTATGGTGGTGCATACCTGTACTGCCAGCACCCAGAAGATAAGGCCAGAGGATCTTGAGTTCCAGGGCAGCCTGAGATCCATAGTGAATTCTAAGTTATCCTGGTGTGCTGGGTAGTTTAATGTCAACTTAACACAAGCTAAAGTTACCTGAGAAAAGGGAACCACAATTTAAAAAATACTACCATAGGTAAAGAGTAAGGCATTTTCTTAATTAGTGCTTGATGAAGGAGAGCCCAGCCCATTGTGGATGGTACCACCCCTAGACTGGTGGTCTTGGGTTCTATAAGAAAGCAGGCTGAGTAAACCATTTAACAGCACTCCTCCATGGCCTCTGCATCAGCTCTTGCCTCCAGGTTCCTGCCCTACTTGAGACCAGCTCACCACCCACAGACACTAGGAGACAAAATCACCACCCACAGACACCAGGAGACCAGCTCACCACCCACAGACACCAGGAGACAAAGTCACCACCCACAGACACTAGGAGACAAAATCACCACCCACAGACACTAGGAGGCAAACTCACCACCAACAGACACCAGGAGACCAGCTCACCACCCACAGACACCAGGAGACCAGCTCTCCATCCATAGACACTGAACTATGAGGAAAGCAAGGAAGACTGAGCTGAGTCTTTGTGGTTGGGAGAGAGCTTATACTCTGTGAGATAAAGCTACAAGCATATCCTGTCCATGAAAAAACAAAGACCTTAGTATAAATAACATTCCTTGGGATGCATGCAACATTGTTAGAGGTAGTGACCAGCAGGTAGCTGATAGTCAAGGTCAAAACTAGAGTCAGATGGGCAAAGAGAGGCTTCACCAGCCCTAACTGGACAGCAATGATCACTTCCCTGCTGGGGACAGGGGACAGGAATAGAGCATGTGGACAGCCCCATTGACTCAGACTTTGATATCCCAGAGGATTAACAAGTCTCAATAGAAATTATGTCAGCCTTTGTCCGGTGTCCACCATGACTCCATAGACATCTCTATGAAAAGGAATTTGATGGCTTTTCCTCTCTTGGGAACCCCTCCCTCCCTCTGGAGTTTCTCTCACATCCCCTCAACCTTTTTTTAACTAATTCTTACTAAAGCCTCTTTCCACTTCACATCCTCCCACAAGAGTCTGTCTTTAACTGACACAGACATAAGGCAGCAAACTTGGAGCCTCTGTCTCATGTTAGTCTTTGACAATCATTGAATGTCCAGCATGATCTTGGTACTTGGGTCATGAAGCCTAGTTTTTAATTACACCATAGTTTGAATTTTTGCATAACCAAATTTACCAATATTGTCCTTTATGTTTTGTGCTTTAAGACCTCATCTGCTTGCAATAAGCTAATAATGAATGCCAAAATATATATAATCTTCTAATCTTCAGAACCTGTTTATCTGAAAGGGAATCTTTATGAAAATTACAGGAGTTTGGTTTGTTTGGTTTTTTTTTTTCATCTGCATAACCTAGACTTTGTGTGTGGAGGTGAGAGCCATTCAGGAAGAGAAAGGATATGGGAGCGGGGAGCAAGAGAGGGAGAGAGGGTAACGGAAGCTCCTTACGTACATATTTTTAAAATGCCACAATGAAGCCTGTTATCTTGTACAGTTACGAGGGGGGTTCCTTGTGAGTGGGATAAATTTCAGGATCTTGGCACATGATCATCCTGGATTCCCTGGGTGGATCTTAGTACCATCACATTAGCCTTATGATGCAGTGAGGCAAGGGGACATCAGCCTCACACTGAGAAGGCCATATGAAAACAGAGGCTGTGACTGAAATGGTGTGACCTCAAGGCTACAAATGCTGAGCTACATGGACGTTCCAGGAGCTAGAAGTCTGGCATTTGTTCTCCCTAGAGCCTCCAGAGCACACAGGACCCACTGCACCATGATTGTACCCTTCCCCCGAACAACTGGAAGAGAATATTTGTATTGCTTGTTTGAGGACAATGAGAGTATGTAGTGTGGGAAACTGAAATTAATATGTTACCCATGGGGTAAAAAAAAATGCTCTCAGTTTTTTCAATTGATATTAAAGATTTGGCTTCATGCTTAAGTCTTTAATTCCTATAGATTTGGTTCCATCTTTGAGCACTGGATTTAAGGGGTCTTTTTTTTTTCCTGTGTTTATCCTTATCCTGGGAAAAGTAGTTTCCCAAATGTGGTAATTATAGGTTATTATGGAGGATTTTATTGGAAGAAACACCTTTTGAAAATCTGGGTAGGAAGCAGAAAATTCTAGGAGACCAGTCGTATTCTGTGAAAGCTAGACCCAGGAGAACTGAGGAGCTAGAGGGACAGCTGGTGGAGGCTTTGGAGTCACCTTCAGACAAAGGTGCCCATGAGAGGAATCTACTGTCTCTCAAACAGGAGGCATGGCCTCCACAGTGGTGGAAGGGCCCTGGCCATTGTGTCCTCTATAGTTAGATGTCTGCAGGGAGCATTGTCCATTCCACAGGCTGTCCTTTCTTCTTTGTCATCAGTACTTACATCTGGACATTCGGGCAGGTGAGTCCTCTTCCCTACTGAGCCATGTGCGCTCCCTGCTCATGCTTTTTTCTATGTCCTGAGACTTCCTTCATCCTTTCTCCAGGTTCTGGAAGTCTCAGCTTCCTTCTGTGCTCTTCTTTCATATGAATTCTGGAAGTAATTTGTCAGCTTCCAAGAATCATCCCTGAGAGATTTTCATCAGAAATGCACTGACTGTTGTTGTGGGAGATTTGGGTTGTTGCTCTAAGACCGCCAATGGAGTTGGGGTGGGGTCCACATCCAGCTGGCCGAGTGAGCATAGAGTTTTCTGGCCGACTCAGAGGAGATGGATGGACACACAAGAGGAATAAGGAGGAGCCAAAGGAGATGCCCAGACTTTCAAGCGTAGAGAGTAGAGGTCACTGATCATTTTCTCTATCACTCTGTGGATCTATCAAGTTTTACCCTAGTATCTGACTCCTGATCATTTTTTCTATTAACAAAACAATAGAAGAAGCTGCTTTAGACTATATTAGTTCGAGAAAGTGAAACCTTTGTAGCACAGGGATTCTTTCCATCCATAGATACTGTGCTTCTCTTTGCACCTAAGCTTTTCTTGTGCCCTATGAAACATTACCAATTCTTTCTATTCAGTGCTCACTTGTATTACATTTTTACTTATTTAGTGTGTGTGTGTGTGTGTGTGTGTGTGTGTGTGTGTGTGTTCACACGCACATACATCACAGCATATAAATTGGGGTCAAAGGACAACTTTCAGGAGTTAGTTCTCTCCTTCTGACAAATGAGTCCTAAGAATCAAACTCAGGTCATCAGGCTTGATGGTAGGCTCCTTGACCCACTGAGCCATCTCAACAGTCCAGGAAACACAGCAAAATGAGAGATTTCCTAACGGGAACTACTGGGGTCCAGACCCTTGACAGTCCTCTCCCAGGGTCACAGAAGAATCTAAAACCAGATGATAATCTAATCTTCAACGATTTTAAATGAATCTACACTCATGGTACTCTTTAGTGCATACACTTTATTCTTCTGCGTCAGTTCTCTCTCTACACAGCTTCTTTTCTGCTCTCATAAATTGCTCCTTTCTTGCTTGATTCTCTCTACCTCTTTCTTCTGTTCCCTCTAAATTCTACCTTAATTCCTTCATCTTAGTTCTGCCCTATCTTGGTCTTTCTCACCTCGTTCTTACCCACCTGGTTCTTCCTCATCTTCCATCTTGTTCTTCCAGTTCCTCAGTAATGTTCTCCTCCAATCCAGTTCTCCTCCAATACAGTTCCTTCCCATCTCAGTTCATTCCCCTCCAGTTCTTACTCATCTAGTTCTTCCGTTCTCTTTTTTCTTCTCCATCCTGTTGTAAAAATAAAACTGCCTTTTATCCCTTTGGCCCTTATGTCTCCAAGCTATCTTTGCTCCCTCCGTTTCTGGCAGGGCCGAGGGAGTGTGCTTGGTCACTAGGCAACTTCTGTCACAGCTACATGTACCTGTGAGTAGGAACCCTTTAGTTCTGAGTTCATTGTTAAGGGTGGATCTAAAACTAGAAATAAGACTTTGGCAAGGAGAAAGTTAAGCTTAATTAGCACATCCGCCAGGCCTTCTCAAACAGATAGTCTGGATGCTTAAGTCTGTTCTTAGAGAGTACAGAGGTATCTCTGATAAGGTACTTTCCTCCATCCGGGGATGGTCCTGGCCAGATGCTGCTAACGACGATAATTACAGAAAGGCCCGAAATTAGGGATCCTGGCTGCATTGCTGCACAGAAGGTTATCTAGATATTTCTTTAATAGAGGGGAAATAATGTCCAATGAATAATGGAAAAGCTACAATAGTACACGAGAAATTAATGGTAGGAAATAGCTAATAATCAAAAGCCAGTATCACCAAGACTCCTTGAGCCTCAGCTTGATCTCTGGAAGGCGCTTGGCTTCTTCCAGGTATTAGCTTGTCATAATCAGCTGAAATCCTGCTTCCTATTGTCGCAGCTTGCAGCAATTTCCCATGTATCCTTGTCCCTACATGCACAGCCTCTCCCACTGCTGGCACTCCATACCAGAAAGGAGTATTTGTCAAACTCCTGGAACCCTCCTTAATCTACACGTCAACATTACTCACGTCCACATTCTACACAGGGATTCCTTCTAAGTATCTACACACTGTGAGTTCGGACAAATGTGTAACAAGAAGCGCCCACTGTTACAGCATCAGCGCTTCAGAGTCACAAGAGTCTCCCATGCTCTGCCTCTTCACTCTTCCTTCCACAGCCGCTGATAACCACAGTCCTCTCTGTGTCCCATCATTTTACATCTCCGAGGATCTCATGCATCTGAAACCAAAAGATGCAGACCATGGTCAGAGACTTCAGCTTCCTTCACTAAATAGCAAACATCTGAAATTATCTTATTGTCTATTACTAGCTCGTTTTTAGCACGAATAGAACTTGAGAGTGTGCCACAACTCATTTATCCATTCACTCACCAGAGGATGTCATGAAAGTAACTAAAACCGATGTAGATATCCACTCATTGGGTTTTTGTGTGGACATGTTTTTCACCTAGCAAGTAAACACCAAGGATCATAGTTGATGGGCAGCTGGTAAGAGAATGGTTAGTTTTATAGGAATCTGCCAAACTTCCTCCCAAGGTGTCTAAACCACTTCACATTCCCACCAGCAATGAAACAGCACTCCTGTTGCTCCACATCCCTAACAGCATTTGGCATTGTCATATTGTGGATCAGGGCTGTGCACAGATATGTGAATGTCATTTGGTTTTCACACTTTTTTGCAAGTTTTTGTTTAATTAAGTTTTATATTATGAGTGAGAGAGATTATTCATCAGTGGCTTCAGTGGCTGAGGCTCCTCCTCCCTCCCTTTCTTCCCTGTCTCTCAACAAGAAGTCCAAGTTAAGGTGTCCAGGGCCCATGACTTGTTTCAGGAGATCACTGGGAATGGAGAGTCCTTGGTCTTGTCCTCCACCCTCTTCAGCCAAAAGTTTTCACAGTGTGACCATGAAAAATACTTTCTAATGTCTTGTCTATGATCCAGGTAAGAAGACAGAAAAGCCAAAGCCACTTTCTTGTAGGCACCGTCTTCTAGTCTGGTGAGAAATGCCTTCTCAGAGGAACCCTCCCATGTTTCAGCACCTCTATAACATGGCTAGAAGTAGCTTCAGGAGATTCTGGGAAAGAATGATTTTTAGGCAGGCAGGTGGCCATCCTAATGTGATGGTCTTTAGTAGAAAAGAGAGGAGAGTGGCTAGGTCCCGACTTGATGGGCACATGTCTGTTTCAGGCACTCAATAAATAATGCAGTTACTGCTGTGCACCAGAAGATTCTTTATACTACAGTTTCTACTTGCCCATTCCAGCAGAAGAAAGATTACTGATCTTTACATAGTTGACTCATTCCACACTCCTGCTACAGTAGTTTATTGATTCTAATCATTTGCCAAGTGAGACTTTGGATTTTTCAAATTGAACAATTATAGCATCTGAAAACAATAATAATTGTGCTTGTTCCTTTCCAATTCTTACTTCTGTTACTAGATTTTGGTTATGATATAATTTTGGAGAATTTACTTGACTCTAAGTTTGTCACACAATTAGCTCTGATGGATTCTATAGCTCTTCCTGTTCATCAATCCAATGAATTTCGTTTTCCTTGGTTTTCTAGGTGTTTCTGTTGAGAATGAATGCTCACTGGGAAGGGACGCAAAAGGCAACATTAACTGCGAAAATTATGAAGCTTCTCCATCTGGTTAACTAGAGTACTTGACTACACAGCTAGATATTCCTTGTTGAACCAACTATAGTGTCTCAAAACATATTATTATAAAACTATGGGGTTCAACTTATTACTATTTCCCTTTGCAGTTTTGCAGAAGTGTTGTGAAATAATCTTCTGCACTGTGAAGATGTGTCACTCAGATTGGTTTAATAAAAAGCTGAACAGCCAGTAGCTAGGCAGAATTTTTGGAGCAGAGAAGAGACTGGGAAGAAGGGCGGAGTCATGAGGAGATACAGAGGAAGTGTAGACAAGCAGAAGATGAAGTAATAAGCCATAAGCCACGTGGCAGCAAGTAAGTTAATAAAAGTGGATTCATTTAAGTTATAAGAGCTAGTTAGAAACAAGCCTAAGCTATGGGCCAAGCTTTCATAATTGTGTCACTTATTTGGGACCTGGCTGGAGGGACAGAGAGAAAAATCCACCTACACAGAAGACTTTGAGATTTTTCTCATGCTTCCTGGTTTGGTTTGGGTAATGAGTTTCTACTCACTTTATAAAATGGCTTGGTTAGCCTTTCCTCTTCTCAGCTCTACAAAAGTTCCACCATACCTGAGTCTTCAGGTCCTAGGATATCTTCTAGAATGTATCTGTTAAGCCTGATGGGTTTAGTGCCTCTGGTTCTTGCTCTTTGTCTTTCATGTTCATTTATTTCACAGCTACCTCTCTATTCAGGTTCCTGGAGTTGGGTAAATTATGATTATGTGTGATATTTAAGGAAACTCTCATTATCAGTGACTAGTAGTATACAATAAAAATACATTCAACTCTTAGGGCTAGAGATGTAGCTCAATGGCAGAGTACATTCCAAGAATGCCCAAATCCCAAAGTTGACTCTCCAGCATCACTATCTAGATAGATGGATAGATAGACAGACAAACAGATACATATATATATATATATATATATATATATATATATATATATATATATATGTACATAGATACAAAGATAGATGATAGATACATTCATAAATTTAAAGGTTGATTAAATCCATATCTATAGACCTTTTCTTCATGTTTCCTTACAATATTTGTCTTCTTTTTATTGATAACAACTGCCAAAAACTTGCCTATTGTATTAATGATTTCAGACTGTTTGCTTTGCTTATGTATTAACTCCCCTAGACTTCTGCTTTAATTTTTTTCCCTTTATTCCACTTTCTTTGGGTTTGTTTTGTTGTTCTTTTCTTGTTAAAAGCTTAGGTAATTTCTTTCCACTAATTCCTGTTTTCTAATAAACATATTTCTGGCCTTCCATTCCTCTTTGGGTCTCTTACCCTGTAGCCTTTTACATGTCAACCTTCTTTGGTCCTTTGGTGTTAAATACTGTGACTCATGTTTTGATTCTAAGTTATTTAGAAGGCTGCTTTAACATTTCTACTTGTAAGTAGGATATTCTGCTATTTTGTATTGGTTGCTTTTTTTTTTTCTTTTCTTTGCCTCTCTTAGAATGAAGACTTGAAAATATCCAGGATTATCTTCACTTTAAGTGCATTGTGGGAGCCTGTTTTCAGGTTCCTCATGGCTTTATCCAGCAGGTCTGCATAGAAGATGATTAGGACCACCGGCCTGAGTGCAGGTGTCTGAGATGGTCTGCACTTGGCTGTGCTGGGGGAAGTCGTTTGTTCCACTCCTTGTTGTTTCTATAAATACCTTAAGGCAGAGACAGTCAGGGCCCATTGGAATAGGTTCCAGGCCCTCTTGAGGCTATCCTATATTTTCTATCTGTTTATCTCCGCACTATAAATCCTTCTATCTAATATTTTCTGGTGCTCGCACTCAAGAAAAACATGGGGAGCTGTTGGGTTGGTGGGTATACACCCTGTGGTGCATACATGGTTAATTTTTTAATAAATGTAGTTACATATTTTAAAAGAATGAGTAAACCACACTGGCTGTAAAGTTGTATTTGTAAAATCTTTTTTATTTGTGTGTCTCTGTGTGTGTGCCATGTATGTGCAGACAAGTCATGAAGGCAGAAGAGGGTTTTAAACTCTGGAGTTACAGGCAGTTGTGAGCTGTTTGGTGTGGATGTTGAGAACCAAAATGAACTCTGGAAGATCAGCAAGTGCTCTTTACCACTGAGCTCCAGCCCCCCATAAGTCAGTTTTTTATAATTATATTCTTTTCCCACAGTTACCATGACAAATGACCACAAACTCTGTGACTTAAATCAACAGCCATATATTCATTCACGAAGCCAGAAATCCAAAACCAACATGTCAGCAAGACGGAACTCTCACAAACATGTCCATCCCTTTGATATTGTGACTTAGCATTGTCATATACAATATTCTTTCTCAAGAAACATACAACTGACTTAAAATGAAAATTTTCAGGGGAAAAAAACATGTCTTAATAACTTTACAGTTTAGTTGTGGGACACATTTAAAGCTACTCTTCAAAGGCTGACCATGCTTGTGAGAGACTAGGAGAAAATTTGTCCTCTGACCTCTCGGGTTCTAGGTGGCTGCCTACCTTCCTTGGCACTCTTTGGCGTATGGCTACATGACTCCTCTCTACTTCCATCTTTGTCTAGCTTCTCTCTCTCCTTTCATGAACCCACTTGCCCTCTCCAACAGGGATCCTTGTAATAGCATTGAAAGCCTGCCCAGATTATCTCATCTCGGGGTTCTTAAATTAATCACATCTGTAATTACCTTTTTTCCCAAATATGATGATATTTAGAGGTGTCAGGGATTAAGATGTACAAATATGCCTGTGGTCACTATTCATCCCACTGAAAAAAAGCACGTCCAAGCCAAGCCTTCCAACCTGTCAATTCTCCCTGTCTGGGAAGGGCAGTAGGAGGTCACATAATGTGGAAACCACTATGCCTTCTGGGTACATCTTCACTCATTAGCATGAACTGTCTGTCTCATCCTTAATACTGTTCACCTCGAGTTATAATGCATCTGAATGTATAAATATTGCTGTGTTCTTTTATTAAATTTTCAACTTTCTGCGCATTCTGCTTCAGGCTGATTTTCACTTTTGTGTTGTTGTGATGATGTATTTGGCCTTATTTCAGGTAGAAATAGGTGGCATTTCTTTCCTCTTTACTGGCTTTGCTCTATTCATCCTCTGTCCTCCCTATGCTTAGCTTCTATTTGCTCCTCTGCACAGCTAAGGCTGCAGCCTCGGGTGTCTTCAAGTTCAATCAAAATGTCCAGGGTAGGCTCGGTTATGTGAAGAAGGCAGTCACCCTCCCCAGCTAGCACATAAAACACATTGTCTTTTAAGCATGAGATCTGAGGCTAGCGAGAGACCAGCTACAGTCCTGCTTTGCCTCCACTGCCCCTGGAGCAAAATCCCTTGCTCAAAAAGATAGATCCAGTGAACTTACTATGTTAGAATGCATCTGGTCACTCTGTTCCTTTGTTAAAAACATCATCATGGTACAGCTTGAAGTATTCCACAGACACAGCTAAAGGACATGCTACGGTAAAAGCCATCCAAGGTTCTTGGTTTTAAAAGCAGCAAATGAAAGCCAACTGGAGCCCTGTCATCTGAAATTGTCATCCACTGACTTTTTCTTAAACCCAGCCATGGCCAAGTTGGCTCTGAAAGGGCCAGAGTTACATAAGGGGACCAGTGTGCTGAAAGAGAACCGGCCAGGGAGGTAAAGCGAGGCAGTCCCAGCCTGCCTGTTTCTTGGCCACCCAAAGCAAGAATTCTTGGCTCGGTTCAGCTGCAGCTGCTGAGCAAGTAAAATCGGAGAAAGGAGCTCAGTGAATAAGGAAGACAGAAGTGAAAGGAGAGCGCACAGCCAAGAGTCTCCAGATAAGGCCGGGACATTAGGGAGGAGAGGAATTTATGAGCCAGAGAATAGACTTAGCTGGGTCTTTCTCACGTTGCTGCAATCGCAGTTGAAATTATCTGGGTTTGAATAAAAGAATGTTCTGTCCTGGTCATTATTCATGTTTCTTCTAAAGGCACAAATTCCAGCCTAGGCAATTTCACTGGAAACCAAACTATTTATTTACTAGAAGCTTGCTTATGACCACTGCATCAGACAAGCAGAAATCCTCCTGCTCACACAGAAGATGGCCTAGCTTCCTCTGCCTGCCCCAAATGAACACCGTCGTGATGCCTCAGCAAGGTAGTACCATTCCAGAGGGAAGACATAAGCCAGAAGGAAAGACTCCTGGTCCTGCAGACTCTGGAACTTACCCCAGTTGGGAGTTTATGTCATTCTGTGCCTCAGTTTCCATACTCATGTGAAAGTGATAGGGCACTGGTGAATTCAGAGATTCAGAGAGGGAAAACCTGTTAGAAATTACCCATACCGAGTGTAGAGGGATGGATGAGAACACAGCATCCCCCAGGTGGAGACCCTCTATGAGGAGCCCTCTGAATTCTATGATACAAATACTAAAGGACAAGAGGAAAAGGAAGCTTCCCTGAGAGACAAGAATAAGCTCTTGTCTCCACCTATCATCCTGGCTCCCTTTCTCAGGGTCAGTGTGGGATCCAGCTGTGGCATCCATTATGCCCCACTGGAAAAGTGGGTCACTTGTATCTCAAAATGGACCATCCTTCAGACTGCAGCAACTCTCAGTGAGAGACAGAAGAACTGGGCAAGAGCTCACTGGTACTATCCTCTCAGGAAAGGAGGGTTCTGGCTGCTGGGTTCCATGCCTGCAGTGTGCTCCACCCAATCCTGCTGGCACACACCCCCAAGCTTCCAGGAGAGGTGAGCCTGTCCCCATATCTATTCTGGTGTGCCCCCTGGCAGCACAAAGTCCCCAGTGGTGTACCTATGGCCCTACCTTCCATGAAAAGCCATTTGTGTGCTGATATCTGGATTTAACACCTCCTACCATCCATGAGAACCCCTTTGTCCTGGGCCTCTGCTAGACATGTGTCTTTGAGTGTTCAAGCTCCTCCCTAACAGAACCTGGCCTCCTCCTGAGGAATCACCCAGCACCCACCTCATCCCAGGTATGGATTAAGTTTTGATGCAATAGAAAACACAGGTACTGCTGGGTCCCTCTGGCCCCTCAATAGCTCTCGTGGAACTGGTAAAAAAGTAAGAGTCTGTTCTCACCAGCCACATGGGACTATAAATAATGGGGCTAAGCTGTCACCTTCCCCACTCTTGTCCTGGTACTCCCAGTTTTAATGCACAGATGTACCCCCCTTTCCTGAGGAGGGAACCTGGATCCCTAACTTCCTAACCGGAAGCACCCTTATGCAGCTTTGACTTGAGGCACAAGTCAACTTCTATAGAATCAAGCCATTGACCTAAATTTGGTTTTATTTGGTTCATAAGCCATAATTACCCCCCAAGAATCTAATAACATACAGTAGAGGATCACATAGAAAAGGTTCGAGTTTTCACTACACGGAGCTGTCCAACATTCTCCTTAACTGAACTGCAGTGATTCATCTTCCAGGTCTGGAGGGATCTCTGGCCAGCCCACCTTCTCCTTGACTAAACTGACATCTTGGTTTGATTTGAAGTTACCAACACAAGATTGCTCCACACATAGGCCCCCATCCTTGGGTCCAGGGCTGCTGCCTCCAGGGCCCAGTAAAACCTCGAGCACCTTCCTAAGGGCCCTCAGAGTTGCATGTCTTAGTCTACTTCTGTTATCATAAGAAAACGTCACACAGTGGGTAATTTATAGAACAGTTGTAGAGACTGGGACGTCCCCGGGCACGACACTGGTGTGGTCAGGGTTCAGATGTTGGCCTTTCTGTAGCCTCATAAATCAGAAGGAAGGCAAGAGAGACGAGGAAGCTTGTTTCCATAGCAACCTTCTTCTATGACAAACCCATCGCAAATCTTCTCAAACTACCTGTGAGTAAAGACCAGGGCTTGACTCCTAACTGGTCACAGACTGACATATTTATGAAAAATTAGTAATCAAAAGTCACTAGAATAGTGAAAGGGGGGAGTCATGCCAAAGAGACATCCATCTGCACATTTTATCACTTGTTTTGACAGATGTAAAATTACTTCAGCTGAGGTTTCTAATCACTCTCTGTTTTGTAGACACTACATGGCAAAAAGTGACAAACCATTCTGGGACTGGTCCAGTTCACATCCACCCTCAGCAAATACCACCTAGGGCAAAAGTCTGTACGTGACTGCTTCCAGACAGACCCAATCCACTGTCCCATTCCTGATAGCTGCTCTTATGACAGAATACTGTGGAATGGTAAAGAGAACCATTAGCAAGCCTAGCATGCTGGTGAGTACCTATAATCTCAGTATGTGGGAAGTAGAGGCAGGAAGATCAGGAACACAAGCCCATCTGGCTACACTGTGAGTTTGAGGCCAGCCTGAGCTACATTATACACCCTATCTAAAAAACCAAACCAAAAAAGAAAAGACAGAAAATAATTAGCTTACTGGCCTTTACTGAAATGTTTATCAACCCACCCCAGGCCACTAGGGGACCTTACCCATTCATCCCAACCTCTGCATCTTCTCAGGGCACTACCTCCTCTGCCCCTCCAGCAATAGTGAGGATTACATCAGTAAAACCCAGAGCAGCAGTTCCCTGAGGCAACATAACAAACCACATAAAACAGCAGCTTAAAAGAACACATATTCTCCCTCAGCTCCAGAGGCTGAAAGTCTAGATCGAGGGCTAGGCAGGGCGGCAAACCTCCAAAGGCTTTGCAGGCTCTTTCCTTGACTCCTGCAGCACACAGGGCTCCTAACATTCATTTCTCTCTCTCTCTCTCTCTCTCTCTCTCTCTCTCTCTCTCTCTCTCTCTCTCTCTCTCTCTTTCCCTTTTGATGCCTCACTCCAGATCTGCATCATTTACATGTTTCTGTCCTCCATTACAAGGATGCCTATCCCTGGATTGAGAATCCAGCTGTAAAATCCTAGACTGGATTGTCTCAATGTCTTTATCCTGATTACAGACACACAGACTCTTCCCACATAAGGTCACCTTCGAAAGTTCCAGGGCTAAGAGTGCAGACATCTCTTTCTGGAGGTCATGATTTGATCTCTGCTCTAAGTGTCTATTCAGCAGATCTTATCCTTTAAACTCATCCTCACAACACTCCTATGAGGAAGACTATTGTCCCCATGTAACAAGTGAGTGAACCAGTGCCCAAGAAGAAAGTTCATAATGCATGGAGGATCATACAGCTCACAGGGATGGGATCAGGCACCCTATTCTCCAGCCCACAGCTAGCACATAGTCCTGGGAGTCACCAAGGACTGTGTGTGTGTGTGTGTCAAGCATGGCTCTCTCACTCTGCACCTGCTCTCCATCCTCATGCCCACCAGGAGAGATGGCCATAACTATCTTATGCTTTATAGAACAAGAAATTGAGCTGTTAAATTGGAGACAAAGCTAATAAGGGACCATAAAGCTTGAACCCAGGTCCTTTTGAAGATAAGCCATACTTACATCTACCACACTAATCAAGACTACTCAGTAGCACCACTCCCAAAGCCAAGTACCAGAGAACATCAGCTATTAAGTCTCCACAAAAAAAAGCAACCCCTCCTCTCTGGACTGAGGGAGCCCCAGTGGCTCCTGGGAGAATCAGTGGGACTCAGTGTCCATCATGGAGATAACATTGTGCTTCCTCTTGATACTCTGTTGCCTGAAGCACAAAGGGGTTGGGATACCATACAGAGTGGGAAGAATCCCAGATGTTTTAATTAGATAGCCTCTAACATAAGTAAAGCTATTTTATGAGACCCTCAAAATGCTGTGGATTTCAGAAGAATTCTATAGACATAGCAGGCACTCAAAACACTTTTGAAAGAGTGGATGAAGCCAGCTAGGAATGAATGGAGGTGCCCTTCAAGTTGAACAGTACAGACAGTGCCATGTTAAGTCCCTGGTGATCAGAGGCAGTGCAAGGCCTCATTAACCCATAGAGCCCTTTCCTGCAAGTTATTGAAGACATGTCTTATTCAAGGCATCCGTATATCCTAAGCCTGACCTTAGTTGGAACAAGTCAGTTGACTGCCACCTACTGGAAAAGTAACATGCGCACCTCTGCAGTGTCTTTGATGAGAGTGGTTCCCACACGCACGCACCTGGAATAGGCACCGTTTGTGCACAATGGAAAACCGTACAGCACAGCTCTGTGTGCTGATGGTAAGACAGATTGAGCAGCAAAGACAAAGCCGGTTCCAAATGTGCATGCACCTCATGATGGAGGAAAGTGTTTCACGGAGAGACAGGAATACAGGCTTTCCCCAGCCTTGAGGGCACCAGCAGGCCTTATTTACAAGCCTCATCATCCAGAGGCTTTTCTCTGGAAGATAGTTTGTGAGAGTGATGGATCCTCCCCTGATGAGGGCCCTAAGAGGCCACCCATGCTCCAGCAGGAAGTTCTATACTCTTGCACATACAGGCAGCACTAAGTGGATTCTGGGTATTTAGAGAGAAGGCAATAGAGAGAGCAAGCACATGAAGCTGGGAAGGGGAAGTAGTAGAGGGATGAGAGGGGAGGGAATAGATGGTGGATTTGATCCAAACACACAATGTGCAAGTATGAATATTAGATAAAATATTATTTAAATAAAAATAATGAACTTTTAAGTAAATATCTCTTCTCTGCCTATTTTCTAAATCTTCCATGCTTGGGCATCCATGAGGACAAGTCCAAAGGTCACACTTCATTTCCTTGGTAAGATGTTCTATAGCTAGTTGAACTGTTCACATGGACAAGGGCCACATGAAACAATATTTGAATAGGATGCCACACAACCTGAAGGATGCCTTGGTGGGCACAATAAAGTCTGCCTGATGGGGCTGTGGAGAAGAAACTGATAGACACTGTGGTGGTTTGAATACAAATGGCCCCTATAGGTTCATAGGCACTTTAGGAGGTGTGCTTTGTTAGAGGAAGTATTGCACTGGGGATGGGATTTGCGGTCTCAGATACTCAGTCCAGGCCCAGTGTTTCTTTCTTCTTGCCACCTGATGATTTCAGCTACTTCTCCAGCACCATGTCTGCCTGCATGCTGCCATGCTTCCCACCATGACAATAATAGACTAAACCTCTGAACTATAAGACAACTTCAATTAAATGTTTTCCTTTAGAAGAGTTACCGAGGTCATGGTATCTCTTCACAGCAATAGAAATCCTAACTAAGACAGATATGAAAGCCAGAAGCCAGGAATGCTCATCAGAAGGGAAAGTGGAAACTAGAAAAGAGGAGGTTTTTCCAGTTGCCTTTGTGTCTTATATATCATACAAAAGAAAAGAAATTTAGCTCAATACCTGCTCAGAAAAATGAATACATTGGAACCTAGAAAGCATTCACATGGCCCAGATACTTCCTTTTCCACTAACAGAGCTAGCATAGCCAGCAGAGACACTGGTAGAGGTTTAAGCAAGTGTATCTTCTAGGCAGATCCTTGAATTTCTTTAATTTTACATTAGGATATAAAATCATTCATTGTAATGGGTTGCTAAATGCACGAAGTCCTTCAGAAGCTCTGTTGACGAAAGCATAGCCCAGACAGAGGGAAATACACTGTAATTTCTTCTCTGGCTATATTTCTATTTCCTAATAACAATAATGAACTTGAAGCATTGTATTTGCATACAGATGGGTCTAAATTCCTGTTTTGCGGAGGCTATACAGTTAAGCATGTCACTGATGTGCACTTCCCAGCCTCGAAACACAATTTAAAGATCACTTTATGGAGAGCAGAATTACAGCAATGTGTTTAAGCATTAGGGCTGGGGCTTTTCTAAAAATTGTTGGCAACAGGGCCAAGTCCTACAGCATCTAAAGGTCTATCCCAAGCTCTGAGCCACTACAGCTGACGGCAGGCAGCTGTTCTCTAAATGTCTGCATGTCACCATCCACAGTGCAGTGCCACCCGTGCCATCCCCCAAGCCTGACACTCCTCCTCTCATTCTGCCCCCCATGCTCACGCATTCACTAATGACTGCTCTGAACCTTGGACAGCGCTAGAAGCCAAAGCGTCTCAAGTTGCACGCAAGTTCCGGCTTCTCAAGTCAGCCAGGACAACTGGAAACAAAGCGCAGTGTGAACCAGGAGCCGGCAACCACCAGGAACCCCGAAGGAGCCATCTGTTGCCACCCACTTGGATGAAGGCTTCATGAGTATGAGTTCCACAAGCAATAACAAGATAAGGGGCGAGGGGCAACATGCACAGCAGTAATCAAAGCACAGAAGTGAGCACCAAAAGGACACAGATGTTCTCAGGTTAAGGGCATGATGAGCAGGCATGTGGCTGAACAATGAGACAGAGGAAGGGCTGGACAGGTAAAGCTGGATGATAAACAGCCTTCAGTATTAAGCCTGGGATATTCACCCAGGCAGCAGGGGACACCCAGGTTTCATTGACTCCATTCATGAGCTATTGTTATTGCTGCGCTTTGCTTTGGGTAAGGGAAAGGATGAGTGTGCAGGATGGTGGTCACAGGTAGACTAGGGGGAAAGAGCAGGAGCAAATGAAGCACAAGCACCATGTTTTGAGTGGAGGAGTGGGAAGGTAGAACAGAGATCCCAGGCTGGCTCCAAGTGATGGCAGAGGAGCTGATTTCCCCTGGCTCGGTGGCTGGGTGAGTGCTAAGGACAAGCAAAGAGTGAAACAGCCATTGTTTCCATCATGAGTAAACAGGCAAAAGCTAATGACACTTTTTAAAATCCAGAAATGGAAACAACCTAAATGTCCTTCAGCAGATGAGTAGATAATGAGAATGTGCTACAAATAGACAGTGGAATACTACTCTGCTGTAATTAAATTTGTAGATGGAATTAGAAAGGGTATCTTTAGTGAGGTAATCTGGACCCAGAAATCCAACTGTCACGTGTTCTCTCTCATCTGCAGTTCCTAGCTCCAGATCAACAGATGTGTAGAACCTGGAGTAAACATAGAAGACAGGAAAGTATAAAGGGACCATGGAGGTGGGCATTAGAGGGGACTAGTAGGATAGAGATGATATGAAAGAGAAATGGGACAAAGAGGAAGAGGCTCTAGTTGAAGAGGGGGAAAGGAGAGGCAAATAACACCAAAGGTGTTTGATATTATTTTATAATTACAATTACATACTTTTTACACAATATGTATTTTAATATACATATATTAAATAAAGTTATGCCACTTGGGCTTGCAATGTCCCCACAAGAGCCACAAACTAAAAAAGGCAAAAACAAAAACCACATAAACCTGAGAAAAACGCATTCAGAGGATTGGTCAAGGTAATCCAATGGACTCACAAAATAACACAAGCCACTGCTGTTGTCCTTGGTTTCCCCTCAGAGGTTTAAGATAAATACCTATTTCTGAAAACACTTAGGGCATAGATGATCTGAGCTAGATCTAACCTGAAAGCCTCCTTCCTGTGGTTTAACTTCCAAAGTATCAGAAAGTACTGTGCAAGCTGCCAAAGGAGAGAAGCAAGCAACAGACCTATCCAGCTCGATGCCTATGAACCACAACAATGACCACAACAGTGGCCAGCATGTCAAGGTATCCCTAAAGGCACCATTGGGGCACTCCTATGTTGGTAGTAACCAACAGCTGCCTAATTTGACTCAAGGCCCTCTCAACAGGAAGGAAATCATTCGTGGTTCTAGAAACTTAGCCAACTACCCAGGACTAGTGAGGTCTCTAATCTTAGAAGAGACCTACTATTACCACTTTACTATACCACCATGATCCCTAACTGCATTCTAAAGCTTATCCTTACACCCACAAATAAGTGTAGCTACCACTCCTCATTAAAGACATGTCTCTTTATAGCAAATGGGTCCATCACAGAAAACTACAATGAGACACAATGTAGAGATTAATGGGTCATGATGAGCCCAGCCACACTAGATACATCTACAGAACAATTCCTGCACCTAAAGCTTGGAGAACAGCTCAAGGTTGGTGGGGGCAGAAAGACTGTAAAAGCCAGAATACTGGGAAGTTGGCCATGAGATTATCTCCTAGAAATGGCTGCATAAACACCTGAGTGATAACAATATCAATACACAGGCTAAGGTACAAAGGGGTCTGATCCCTAGACTAAGAACTGCATGAAACTAAGAGAGGGGTCTCTCTGATCTCTCTGCTAAGAGAGAGGTCCCAACCTCTTAATTAGTTGTTCAACACAAAGTGATCAGCCCTAAAATCATATACATGTAGAGAACAAAAATAGATCCAGTAGGTTGTGTCTATTTAGTTTTGCATGTATTTGTGTATATAACAATAATAATCAAACAAAATGAGGTTTTCAACTTGAGGAAGATTTGGGGGTTGAGAAGGGATGTGGGAGAGGGAAGTGATATAGTTATATTTTAATTAAAAATATAATTAAAATAAAATCTAGGAATGCAAAGATCAAACAGTTTAGGAGATCAGAATAATTTAGCTTTTGTACATGACTCTTGGATATTCATGCAGAAATATCTAGAGGTCAATACCATGACCAAAAGGCAAGATGAGTAGGAAGGGTTTATTTGGCTTACACTTCAGCATTGCTGTTCATCACTGAAGGAAGTCAGGACAGGAACTCAAACAGGGCAGAATCCCAGAGGCAGGAGCTGATGCAGAGGCCATGGAGTGGAGCTGCTTACTGGCTTGCCTACTCTGGCTTGCTCAGCCCACCTTCTTATAGACCCCAGGACCAGCAGCCCAAGGATGGCACCACGCACCATGGGCTGGGCCCTCCCCCATTGATCAACAATTGTGAAAATGCCTTACAGCTGGATCTCATTAAGGCATTTCCTCAAATGAGGCTCCTTCCTCTCTGATGACTCTAGCTTGTATCAAGTTGGCACACAAAACCAGCCAGTACAGTCACACTAGGCAAAATCTAGGCTGCAGGTGTAGAATGTGCCCAGGTCCCAGGGGAGGTGGCAGAGAGGACACAGCACTAAGCAGTGGTCTTGACCCAGACATCAAACCTGAGACCTGCACTCTACAAGTCCAGTTCCACTGTGACAAGACTGTGTCCTTCTCACCAAGCCCTGCATTGGAACATCTGTCCTCAAGCTTCTTTGGTACCCTTATACCACTGTAACAAAGCCTGGTTCCTACCAAAGGTGGTAACATCTTGTCCCAGCCCCATGAGCCTTGAGTCCTTTTTTCCTTGAGCTCATGAGTCCAGTTCACATCAACTGAGCAAGTTCTTGCCCCAAGCCCCACGCCTAGATCATCTGAACCTCTTCTAGTGCACTTGGTCCTCAGCCCCAGAATGTTGGCAGCAACATCAAACCCATTTGACAATGGAGAAGCAGAGGCCAGAAGAGCAGAGAAACTTGCCCAAGGCTAATTGGAGGTAGAATTGGAGCCTCATATACCTCCTTCTCAGGGCATTCACATAGGTGTTTCTCATCAGCTCCTCTGGCTAGGCTTATGTCAACTTGACACAAGAGAGAGTTATCTGAAAGGAGGGAGCCTCAATTGAGAAAATGCCTCCATAAGATCCCACTGTAAGGCATTTTCTTAATTAGTGATTGATGGGGGAGGGCCCAGCCCATGGTGAGTGGTGCCATCCCTGGGCTGGTGGTCTTGAGTTCTAAAAGAGAGCATACTGAACAAGCCAGTAAGAAACACCCCTACTTAGCCTCTGCATCGGCTCCTGTACCCAGGTTCCTGCCTGTTTGGGTTCCAGTCTTGACTTCCTTCAGTGATGAACAGTGCTGTGGAAGTGTCAGAACACACCTTTTCCTCTCCAACTTGCTTTTTGCTCATGGTGTTTCATCAGAGCAATAGAAACCCTAACTAAGACACCAGTATATCAACACTTCACATTTGTTCTATGAAAAAAGTAGAGTGGAATAATAGAAAAAGATACGGTATGGCGGTTAAGGTTTTCATTTTTATGTGTTAGTTGCATATATGGGGATGAGAGTGTGCACATTTGTAGGAGAGTCCAGAAAAGTATGTCTGGTGCTGGCTGACGTGGTGATGGGAACTGAACTTGGGTCCTTTGGAAAGATAGTACATGCTCTGAATCACTGAGCCATACCTCCAGTCCCAAGACACATTCTAAAGCACAGACATTTGAACTGTACATGTAGCTTGGAGGTACAGTGCTTTCCAGGTGTGTGAGGCCCTGGATCAGACCCCAGAATGGAAAAATAAAATTGTTTTGAACAAATAGTAAACAATATCTTCTAGACTCATTCCTCATTTGCATCCATCTTGGAGGTACAGGATTGTTTCCTTTCAAACTATTCAGGCTACTTTTCCCCTAAGTCTCTGGGCCAATCAGAACTGAGGAGGTTTTCCTACACTGGGCTCTTCAGCAGTCATGCTGCTGTGTGAGAGTTAAAAGTCACAAATGCCTCTAGTGTAAATACCGGCTCTGCCACAAATCTCCTGAGTGACCTTG
Source organism: Onychomys torridus (assembly GCF_903995425.1). NCBI lineage: Eukaryota > Metazoa > Chordata > Mammalia > Rodentia > Cricetidae > Onychomys > Onychomys torridus. Next base: position 69,772,207 of record NC_050457.1, on the reverse strand, counting down.
ACAGAGTTCATTAGCTTCTCTGACCCACTTCTCTTCATCTATCAAATGGAGGTGACTGACATAGCCCACCCATCCTTTATCAGTAATGTATACGGAGAGCTTAGGTACAGGATTGGCATGGAGCAGACAATAATTACCAGTAATATTCTAGGTCACACCACGAAGATGCCACTGGGCAGAAGATAAGGCCAACCTTACCTGGTTCTATTCAAGAAACTCTTGAAGACATTGAAAACTACAGAATAAAGTTAAATTTCATACTGTCTTGGGATGGATGGACAAACTTTCTGTTTTCTCCTCCTCAGCGGCAGGAAGAAGGTGACAATGTGCATCCGGGCCACAGCCCATCACACTGACACATGACTGGCAGAGAGAAATCTAGGGACTCTAAATTCTGAATCCTTCAGACGATCCCACTAGTTTCCAAACACTGCATCAACATCATGAGATGCTTCGATACCTTTGGTAGCAGACAACAGTTATTCATATATTATCTGAAAAAAAAAAATCAAGGAAAGTACACCTTCCATTCAGTTCTCAGGGTAATATGCATTATGGGTGAGCACTTATTTTAGCTGACTTTCCCCCCTCTCCCTCTTTTTTTCTCCAGTTGTTAGTTTCTGGGGGTCAGAGAGAGTTCAGTTGTATAGAGAAAGTACTAACTGCTGAGTGGCTCTGTCAGGCTCCTGTATTTAAGGAGACAGAATTGCATATTACAAGAAAATGATTGTTCAGCTACCTTTTCATTAACCATTTGTCTAAAAGGAGACAGACTGAACTGCCTCTATTGAAGTCGGGAAGCAACAAATTGAATGTGCTCCATAAGGATTATGTCATACTTCAAACATATGGAGAGCTACAAACACCAAGATGGAACATTTAGAAATAGTGGTGGGCTTGCTATTGTTGGGTGGCTGTTTAATTGAACAGCCACAAATACCGACACTAAAAAAGAGAAGAAGACTCTTGGCATCGTCTGCACCATCTCAGGTGAGACGTTGTAATAATTTTCTTTCATCTACATCTTTTGATATCGCTGACACACTAAAGAAAAAATTATTTGAGAGACTGAGACTGAAGTTTACTAAGAAAAGATCAACAGAAAAATGCATCCCTGGTCAGCTTCTTTGGGGCATTTTTGTTGTTTTTGAGATAGGATCTCAGGTAGCCAGGCTGACCTCAAATTTCCTGTATCAGCTGTGAAGGAGCCCTTGAAGTCTTGATCCTCTTAACCCCATCCAACATAGCCATATCCCCAGTACCCTGCCTAGTCAGAGAGGACACCCAGAGGTGAGGACTGGGGTGCTGTGGGATGTTCTGTATGTCAAATGTGTTGCTCTGATTAGTTAATAAATAAAACACTGATTGGCCAGTAGCCAGGCAGGAAGTACAGGTGGGACAAGTAGAGAAGAGAATTCTGGGAAGTGGAAGGCTGAGGCAGAGAGACACTGCCAGCCACCACCATGAAAAGTGAGATGTAAGATACCGGTAAGCCACAAGTCATGTGGCAACTTATAGACTAATAGATATGGGTTAATTTAAGATATAAGAACAGCTAGCAAGAAGCCTGAGCCATTAGGCCAAACAGTTTAAATAATATAAGCATCTGTATGTTTATTTTATAAGTGGGTTGTCAGACTGACAGGGCTGGGCAGGGCCTGGAGAGAAGCTCTCCAACTACACTGGGGAACTCCTAGTGAGCCCAGTGTTGATGCAGATGGGCTTTAGTGGGTGTACCCCAAGATGGAGGATTATTTCTGCATCTGTCTACACTGCAAGCCCAGAGAGTTCATATCACTACCCATAAGGCTCTAAACTGAATGTCCTGCCTTTTTAACATATTGGTCCATACCACTGACATACACACTTTAAGGAAGATGCAGGTTGTCCCAGCCTCCACAGCCCACAGGTCCATACCAATAAAGCCTCTGGAAGCCCAACCAGGGCCCAAGGGATGAAGGTTTCTTCTATGTGCCCTCAAGACCAGTGTCCACTAGGAAATCCACTCTTGCCCAAGCATGAAATACTATCCACTAATGCTTACTACATGTAAATTTAATAGATGTAATGCCAAAGCAGGTGTTCTGTCCTGCTACTTAATAGAAAGATCACTCATCACCCACACAGAAGAGGAAAAAAAAAAAAACATACTTCCACAGAAAACAAAGATACCTGTAGAAATCACACTAGGCCAGGTTGGTCCTTGGTGTGAGCTAAAGAGGAGTGTCCTTGCTGGAGAGGAAGTAGGGATAAACTGTGTCCTAACAAATTATGTCAAAATATTATTTTGACATAATTTGTTAAAACTATAGAGAAACACATTAGAGTACTCATCCTTGGCATTTTTAAGCTCAATGTCCCCTTGTATGACACACTCCCTCTTTATGGTATCTTGAGATGTAACTCACTAAAAACATAACCAAAATAACACACACCAGGGTAGCTACGAGCGAAAATGCAGAAAGTAACAACTGTTGGCAAAGAACATGGACAAACTGGAGCTACTGTGGGTAGATGTGGCAGTGACACAGCTACCATGGCTGGCATAATATCTTCCATTTTTTGAAAACGTAAAATAGAACCACCATATGATCCAGCAAACCCATTTCTAGACATGTAGCTGGGAGAATTCAAAGCAAGATTGCAATGATGTGTCTGCACAGTCACATCTGCAGTTCACAGCAGCCAAGAGGTAGAAGCAGCTGAAACACTCACCAACAAGCCAATGGGTAAACAAAATGAGATATATGCACAGGCTACGATGTTACTCAGCCTTAAACAGACAGAAAATACTATGCTGTGATACAACCTGGATGAGCTTAAGGGCATTCTCTGGGTCCTAGAAATACAATGACTATTTAAATCCTCTGATTTAAGGTGTGCAAAACAGTCAGATTCACAGAAACAGAAAGTAGAATGATGGAGGCCAGGGAATGTGGGGTTTCACACTCACGAGATGACAGGTCTGCTTACAGCAAGGAGATGTGCTAAACACTACTGCAGTGCACACTCAAAATGGCTACATTGGTCAGAAATGGTCAGGAGGGTATACACCCAACCTAGTACAAACGAAACTTTAGACCCAGAGAACACAGTGCCCTAGCTGCCTTGGCGCAGAAAAGAGAACTATTTGTGTGATGCACACACATCTCAGCTGAGATGACCAGGGACACAGTGCTACAGATTATAAAACCATGGCCAGAGGTTGCCACTATCCTTAGAATCTTCAAGAACATGGAAGCCACACAGGCAGGAGGGAAGATAATCCTAACCTATGTTCACAGAAAGCTAGCAGAGCCCCTTTGTCATGGTCACAGTCCCTGAAGAACAGCATCCTGGAGGGAGCACAGAGAGTTGCTCAGCCTCAGAGAGGCTAAGAGCATACATAACCAGTAGGTGGAACAGTTCTTTCGCAATGGCCCTGTCCATCAAACAGTGCAGGCCCTGCCTAGACCTCTGCTGAGGGAGATTTCCGCCATATCACATTATTCAGTCTAGCCTTATCCAGTCCAGAACACAGGTCTCGGCATACAACCCCAGAACAGAATTTAGGTTTGGGTTTTAATGTCTTTGATATGTGCTTCATGTCCTCCACACTCACTCTTCCTGCTAAAAGATCAACAATTTTTAGTGTTTTCTTTCTGAAGTTTTGTTGTATTCTGTTTGGGGTTTTTCGAGACAGGGGGTTACTGTTGTAGCTCTAGCTGTCTTAAACTCACTCTGTAGACCAGGCTGACCTCGAACTCACAGAGATCCGCCTGCCTCTGCCTCCCAAGTGCTGGAACTAAAGGTGTGTGCATCACTACGCATAGCTGTGAAGTTTTATTTTACTTAAGACTCAAAACAGAAGTTTCAGACTCAAAGGAAGGGGGCAGACACTAGTGGTAATTAAAACTCAGGAGAGAACTTTGGGGTTCCAAGGAATGGAGCCTTGATACTAAAGACCAAAGCGCTTTTGGAGCTTTGAAGGAATTGTTGGGGTCTTCCTGTTGACTCCAAATACTCTGCTACCTGGGCACAGCCATGCCACAGACTCTGGGCACTGCTCGTAGGCTGAGAGCTGATGTCCATGTCTCTTGGCTTTGTGTTTGGCATCTCCCTCCTGCTCTTCTGGATCGTGCAGCTGCCTGGAGACTGGATGGGGCTGCCCTGCACTGGCTGCTGAAGTCTCCCCAGGAGTCCCGAGGCCACAATGTTCACTAGTGGTTACAGGAGAAAGAGACAAAAGGTCTAATGAGGAATTAAGTCGGGGAGAAAGCAGTATTCAAAGGCCAATCACACACTAATTAGCACATTAACCACACGCCATACAAATAAAAGCAGGGGCCTCCCAGCTCCCTTCCAAGCCAAAGGCTACACAATGAAAAAGCGTTAGAGGTTCTTATGCCAACCAGTTCTCCCTTCATTCATGAAGTCCTGATTTCAGCATACTTTTATTGAGCACCTGCTGTTTGCTGGTAGTAATGCTAAACACACACACACACACACACACACACACACACAGAGAGAGAGACACAGAGAGAGAGAGAGAGAGAGAGAGAGAGAGAAGGACCCAGCATCCACAACTCAGCATTACACCATTACAAGGTGAAACCCGCTGTAACAGATAAACAGAATTTCCAAAAACACTGTGGGGAAAAGAGGGAGACGGGGGACGGGCAGTGAAAATATCTTCAAAAGAAAATGCCGAAGCTTCCGAGTGAGGGTGCCAGAGGGTCCGTGTGCCTGAATGACAGAGAACACTGAAAACGGTAAGCAAGTTCTGTGTCTAGACGAGCCGAGTTGAGGAACCGTTATTTGATATGCAATTTTCTACTTAGCAGAGCAGGTACACAGAATTCAATTTGGGACTGATCTGTATTCTGTTCGGCCTCACAATAGCATTCAAATGTAGGCAGGGAACAGGGAATTTATCTTCCTGCAAATTCACTCTCTCGGGGTAGACGCTGGCCCACCAGTGGGATTTCAGCACTAGCTAGGTGGGCGGCAGAACAGACAACAGCGAGAAATTACAGCCACAAATCGGCCCTCGGGAGCAGTGCGGGAGCGGCTGGCCTCTGCCCACTCCGGTAATTGCAGACCCAAAACCACTGCCAGGAAAAGGGATAACTAACCTGCAGGAGAAAAAATGCCTCTCCTGCTGCCCAAGAAGCCGGCCGAGCTCTAAACGGGAGCAGTAAATCTTCTCTGCTAACGCAATTGCTCAGCTAAAACATTTTCCCATTTTACCACGTTCATCATTTCAAAAATGTGAAGTGTGCTTTGTAGTCAAATTGCATATTTTAAGCAGTATTTCTTTCTCTGCCTTGCCCCCTCTCCACTGTCATTAAATAGATAATGTGTTTTACAATCAGTAACATCTTAGAATCAAGGAAACTCAATAATTGCCATGATTTAAAGTGTATTTTCCATAAAAATGAGATGCAACGCTAAGAGGCTAAACTCAGCTTTCTACACAGGGGCCATGTAATCAAGTGTCTTCTGCTCACATCCCATCAGCCACCCAGTGGCTCTGCTTGTGCAGTCTAGGGGTGGGGGGAAATAACCTTCCCATTAGGCCTGCCCCCCATTGGAGCCCATACAAGGCAAGACAGCAGCCAGGCTGTCCCTAGACAGGAAGCAGCTAGGCTGTCCCTAGACAGGAAGCAGCCAGCCTCTGAGTCTTAGGGACACTCTAAAGCTAAGTAGTGTGGTGTAAACACTCCTGAGCTCAACAGCCAATTCACTTGACCCCAATTTTAAGACCACTATGGCCCCAACCCCCATGACTTCTGTTCCTGATGCAGTCAGTCAAATAGCCAATGGGAGGCATAGAGGCCATGGATGGTCACAGCATTCCCTCTGGGGCTATCAATAATGCAATAGCAGCTGAGTTTTGTGAGTGCCCATTGAGATGGTGCATACCTTAGAAGCAAGTGGCTGAAAAACTAATATGGCCACGGCCCAGTCCTTAGATGTACATAATTCATTGCAAATTACTCGGTACACAGTGGGGTTATATCTATCCTCCGCATTCAGCACACAGTGGGGTTATATCCATCTTCTGTACTCAGCACACAGTGGGCTTATAGACACCCTCTGCACTCAGCACACAGTGGGGTTATATCCACCCTCTACATTCAGCACACAGTGGGGTTATAGACCACCCTCTGCATTCAGCATACAGTGGGGTTATATCCACCCTCCACATTCAGCACACAGTGGGGTTATAGACACCCTCTGCACTCAGCACACAGTGGGGTTATATCCATCCTCTGCATTCAGCTCACAGTGGGATTATAGACACCCTCTGCACTCAGCACACAGTGGGGTTATATCCACCCTCCACATTCAGCACACAGTGGGGTTATATCCACCCTCCACATTCAGCACACAGTGGGGTTATAGACAACCACTGCATTCAGCACACAGTGGGGTTATATCCACCCTCTGCACTCAGCACACAGTGGGGTTATATCCACCCTCCGCATTCAGCACACAGTGGGGTTATATCCACCCTCTGCATTCAGCATACAGTGGGCTTATAGACAACCACTGCATTCAGCACACAGTGGGCTTATATCCACCCTCCGCATTCAGCACACAGTGGGCTTATATCCACCCTCTGCATTCAGCACACAGTGGGCTTATATCCACCCTCTGCATTCAGCACACAGTGGGGTTATGCCCACCCTCTGCTTCAGTCATCTTACCCTGCTTTTCAATTTGAGCTCTCTTCTCTTGGGTCCCAAAGAAACTCACTAAACATGAATCAGTAAGGATAAACTGTAAGTTTCTTTTCAATGTCTTGATTCTAGAGCTAGGCTGGCTTTCTTTCCTACCCAGGGTAGGATTTTCATGATAAGCAGCTAAATGTAGAAAACAGTTCCAAGAGCTTTGGAAAGTGCCAGCAGCATCCACACCCTAGGCGGACAAACTTGAAAAGGCCAGTTGGGGCTGAACTGAGTCTTGGTGAGCCCATTTGAGGAGCTGTTAATAGCCTGAGCAGGAACATGAACACCCGCTCTCCATGGGCGCTGGTTGGAGCCAGGCATCTGTCAAAACACCTGCAAAAGCCAGCTCTGGAGGAGGGGAGGGAGCAGGAGAGAGGTACACCAAAGAAGATGCTGTCAGGAACTGCAGTTTTACTGAAAACAAAAAGACTAAAGGATAATAGAAGGCTAGTACTTCAACTAGAGTTGAAAAATACACTGTTTCTCTGCTACTTCTTTGAAGCAGAAAATCGGGAACCAAAGGCCCCATGCCAACTTTTATAAGCACTGTTTTTTGTTTTTAAATACTATGTAATGTCCCAGTACACTAAGAATTCACAAAAATAGACAGATCAATACAGGCAAGCAGGTCTGCAAAAGTTTATGCAAAGAGAAGGGTGGGACTCTGAACCAATGAAAAGGCAATAGCCAGGTCCAAAAGTCACCCGGATGCTGTGGGCTTCCTGTCCACAAGGCAGATGTGGCCTAGTATCAGAAGCCTCCCACCAGCTAGGGAAATTCCAGCTGGACTGTCACATGAGTAAGACAACCTGTCTGAGAGCCATGCTTAATACAGCAACTAGCAAGACCTAACACCCTGCTCTGTCCCTGGGAGCCTCCAGCCCCAATCAGCATCTCATTGCTCCCAAGTCTCATCCATTACTATCCTGTACATTAGTGTGTGACTATCTTCACATTTTTATTGCCTTCTGCACTGTGATAAATGCACAAGATTCCTTTGATTAGTGTATATTCACTGTACAGTGTTGAGTTTCATGAAGACATTTCCATTCAGGTAAATCACTGTCTTCACTGGGTTTCTGCTGCTTTAATAAAACACCATGACCAAAAGCAACTTGGGAATAACAGGGCTTATTTCAACTTTAAACTTGTAGTCTACCTTGCAGACAAGTCAGGACAGGAACTCAAAGTAGAGACCTGGAGGCATGAACTAAAGCAGAAGCCATAGACCAGGGCTTCTCAACACAAGGATTGCAACCCCTTTGAGGTTGGACACCAGATATCCTGCATACTAGATATTCACATTATGATTCATAGCAGTAGCAAAATTATAGTTATAAAGTAGCAACAGAATAATTTTGGGGGTCACCACAACAGGAGGAACTGTATTAAAGGATTGCCAAGCATTAGGAAGGTTGAGAATCATTGCTCTAGAGGAACGCTGCTCATTGGCCTAAACCTTGTGGCTTCCTCATCCTACCTTCTTATAGAACCCAGGACCACCACCCTAAAGGTGGCACCACTCACTGAGAGCTGAGCTCTCTCTCCCACATCAATCATCAGTCAAGAAAATGCATCACAGGCTTGCCCACAGGCCAGTCTGGTGGGGGTGTTTTCCCAACTGAGGAAATGTTCTCTCTTCCCACATGACTCGAGTTTATGTCAAGTTGACGTGAAACTACCCAGTACTGTCATGTACTTGGGCCATATGCACCAGCATCCTAGTTATCACCTCTTATCCCCCTTCCTTTTAGTCCCCTTTCTCTCCCCTAATAGCTCCCTTATACTTTCATGTTGTTTGTCTATGTATTCATCCTATAACCTAGGATCCATAGATGAGAGGAAACATGAAATTATCTTTCTGAGACTGCTCTACTTTGCTCAACAGTGTGGTTTCCAGCTCTACCCATTTTCCTGAAAATGCTATAATTCATTCTTCTTTATGGCATGATGCTCCATTGTGTATACAAACCACATTTTCTTTATCCATTCATTTATTGATGAACAGCCAGGCTGGTTTTATAAGTTGGCTATGTTGACAGATATACCATCTTAAGGAAGAGCCCTAAGCTTTCTGGGCCTCAATGTGCTTTCCTATGGAATAAAATAATAATATCACTTTACACGTATGTGTGATAGTTGATTTCGGAAGAGGAGCAAAAACGTAAACCTGGAACGTTGTAATTCTTCAATACACTTGAATTCACACTTATTATTCTTCTAAGGAAATCAGGCTAAGAACGGCCAGGAACTGCAAGAAAGTGACTATATGTAACATCACTAGTAACCAGGAAGAGTGAACTAGAAATGGATATATGAGGATACATAATTTGTTCTGTGTTATTAGGAGACTGTGTTTTTATGTTAGAGTCCTGACTCTGGACCAGCTCTTCTTGTTACGGTGTGATGTACAGACTGAGGTTGAAAACCAGTTCCTCCCTGCCAGTTATTCACACACTGCTCCTCCCTGTCAAACTCAGCAGATCCTGAGAAGAAAGAGCAACACTCAGAAGGTGAGGAGGGGAAGTGGGGCATACCGCCTCCAGGCTGGGTTCCTAGAACCTGAAGGAATCCCCTCCCAATAAAACACATTCTTCCTCTCTTTCCTGATGCCTGGGCAACTTCGTGTTGTGTTGGAAATTACAGCATCACTGTTAGCCGAGTCTCTTGAGTGACCACACAGAGTAAAGCCACCCACCAACCCCTCAGAACTGGGACAAGCCCGCTGAGGTATTCAGCAGCTTTGTCCTGTCCCTTTGTTGCAGCAACTAGTGTGCCCTAGCTGACTTGGTCTGTCCCATCTTGTCTCCTCAGCCTACAACTGAGTGTGACTCAGAATAAGATGCTTATGAAATCACCCAATGACCCACACAATGTTACACCAACGGAGTAGAGACCTCCAGAAATTTCTCCCAGCTATGAGAGAAAAAAAAAATGGAATTCACACTTTCCAGTGCAAAGAAAAGGACTGTGAAGAAGTGGAAATGCTGAGATCTGCACATCATCCACAGGCGACACACGACCTGTAAAATATCAGTGCCTGTCCTGGCTAGTTTCTGTTAACTTGACACAAGCTAGAGTCACCTGAAAGGAGAGAGCCTCAGTTGAGAAAATGTTCCCATAAGATCCAGTGGTAGGGAATTTTCTTAATTCGTGATTGATGGGGGAGGATCTCTTCCATGGTGGATGGTGCCATCCCTGGGCTGGTGGTCCTGGGTTCTATAAGAAAGCAGGCTGAGTCAGCTATGAGAAGCAAGCCAGTAAGCAGCACCCCTCCATGGCCTCTGCATCAGCTCCTATCTCCAGGATCCTGCCCTGTTTGACTTCCTGTCCTGAAGTCATTCATTGATGAATGATATGGAAGTATAAGCTGATAAAAAGTAAATAAATAAATAAAATAAAAAATAAAGCCTTTCCTCCCCAAGTTTCTTTGGTGATGGAGTTCATCACAGCGATAGGAACCCTAACAAAGATAGCACCTAAATGCTTCTTCCATGGATAGCATACATCCTCCTTTACAGCAAAAACTCCTGAAAGTCTTTAACAGACCAACTCCCCCTATGTTCACTTGAAGCTGAGGGACACTGAGGCCACTCTGTCTACTCTCACTGAGGTTTAAGACACATGGAACAGACCGTAATAAACACGTCTCCCCAGCCATGAACACTGGCTGGAGATGCCCTGGGGAGCTACATCCGACCAGAGACTGCCCAGGTTGTTAATACTGAGTTGAATTAAAGGTATGAATTCAGTTAGCAGCAAACAGTGCAGAGGGTATTTCTAGGGAAAAATCTAGCACTGGTGAGAGGGTTGAGCAGGGTAAGGCTCCTGCAGCCAAGCCTGATAACTCAGAGCTCAGTCCAGGACCCACACTTCAGAAGCAGAGCACCAACTCATGCAAGTTGTCTTCTGACTTTCACACATGTGCTGTGGCACATGAGTACACATGCATAATTACTTACACACATACACATGCATGCATACATACATACACAGACACACAAGTAAACACAAAAAATTTTTTAATGTAATTTTAAAAATACATGTGCAACTGGGTGGTGGTGGTGCACACCTTTAATCCCAGCACTGGGGAGGCAGAGCCAGGTGGATCTTTGTGAGTTTGAGGACAGCCTGGGCTACCAAGTGAGTTCCAGGAAAAGGCACAAAGATACACAGAGAAACCCTGTCTCAAAAAAAAATAAAATAAATACATGTGCAAACCTGGACTTCTGCACACTCAAAGAGACTGATCTGGAATTGGCCAGTCATCAGTGGTGCATTGGCATGAGCAGCCCACCAGGACAAACAGCCCGGAGCTCCTCATTTTATCATATGAGGCCAGTTGACCACTACTATATAAGGGAACTACAGCCATTGTTACTGCCCCATGTACCATATCCTACAAAGTGGAATCCAAGTAGGCTTGGCCATGGCCAACCATAGTCCACTACTTTGTGAGATTGAAGATGGACAACTCTAAGTGATGTCTAACCACATCCAGGGACATGAATGGGTACTGCTAGGATGCAGCATAGCATCACATGCACAAAAAAGTAATGACTCCAAACTCAGTTTGTTTATGATGCTATTATAGTGTACACTCACTGGAACAAGTAAATGATATAGACCTACTGGTGAGTTTCTCATACCAGGACCTGTGAGAATATATAAGTCTCATCTGTGAGGTTGCAGTTATCTGGCCTTACATATAAGATGGTTTCTTCCCGTTTTCCTACCAAGACTTCTCTCCATAGAATTCACTTTCAAAAGGGCATTCTTGGGACCTTCCACCAACTAAAATTATGCAGTGACATGTCATGGGAGCCACACTATTTATCAGGACCCATGCAATCAAATTTCTTGCATCTCAATGACATCTGCCACCTGAGAGTAGCAGTGACCATGGTGGCATCAATCATAAGGCCTAACCTGAAAGCACTGTCCCATCATCCCTGTCCTTTCTATACCAGCCACTGCACAGTGGATCAAATATTAAACCCAACACACCTGCATCTACCTTGTGAGGCTTTATTTAAAAATAAATTATTTGCATATGTAAATAACTAGGGATCTGTGGTAGCTGGTTTTAATAGTCAACAGCCTAAAATCACCTAGGAAAAGAGTCTCAATGAGGGATTGTCTACATTGGGTTGGCCAATGGGTGTGACTGTCTTAAGTCAACTGATATGGGAAGACCTAACCCAGTGTAGGCAGTATTATTCCTTAGGCAAGGGTGAGCTGCATGAGAGAGGAGACATCATAAGCAAGCTAGTGAGTGTATCAGCATTTATTTCTCTCTGTTCTTGACTGTGAATGTGGTATTGTGGCAGGAATCTTAAAGAGTCTTATTAATAAATTCAAACCTGAGGCCAGTTATTGGGGTGAATGCTGGAAGATCAGAGAAGCAGAACAAGCCACAGCTACCTCACTTTGCCAGTTCCTCAGCTGGTCTTGTTTCCTCAGACTGCAAGCTTCTGAGTCTTCATCCAAATCGCTCTCAGCTGAACTGTGCTGCTCAAACCTAAAAGCTTAACCAGCCAAAAGCTTAACTAGCTAAATGCTTAACCAAATGCTTAACTAACTACATGCTTTACTCACTACATGCTTTACTCTTTCTCTAGTTGCTGGTCCTCACACCTTATATACCTTTCTCTTTCTGCCTCCACTCCCTGGGATTAAAGGTTGGGTTTCTGGGATTAAAGGCGTGGTCACCATGTTTAGCTGTTTCTAAAGTGGCCTTGAAATCAGAGATCAGGCTAGCTCTGCCTCCCAAGTGCTAGGATTAAAGGTGTGTACCACCACCACCCAACTTCTGCTATGGCTTACTCTTCCCATTTTCTAGCCACCATTTTTGGCTTTGTTCTAGTGGCTGTCTGTTCTCTGACCCCAGGTATGTTTATTTCGGGGAACATACAATATTTCAGGGAACACAATACCCACCACATGGTATGGCCAGCTGTGTAAAGCTCCTGTCTTGACTTCCCCACAATGATGGAAAGTAACCTGAAATTGTAAGCTGAAATAAACTTATAAGTTACCCTGCATTGGGGTATCTTATTATAGCAACAGCAATGATACTAGAACAGACTCTGAGTATGAAATCATCCTGGATTTAGCATGGTCTACCCTAGAACAGATGACACATACATCTGATCCTCACTAGAAGGGGGGCAGTATAGTCTCCATTCACCTCCATCTACATCTTCTCTACATCTACATACTTTTAACTTTTCACTGGTTGTCCCAAGAGATGCAGGACTGTGATCAGTCCTTCCAGTGCTGTCAAGGAAGGCCACTATACTCTTGCCACATTTACCTTCTCTCTTTCCAAGAGGCCCTATCATTTGAAGTCCTTAAAAGTAGAATGCAGACACCACCACCTGGGTTTCCTGAGTTAACACATGGGCACATTCAGCAGGCTGGCCTATACACTCCATGTGACACCCAGAGTTTGTGGTGTGTATCTGGGCTGGGGTATAGCCAGCACCGTGGTGTGCTCATAGAGAAAGTAAGAACCCAGGCATGATAAACATCTATGCTAGAGGCTCAGAGCCACCCCAAGCACAGCCCTCCCACACAGCCCTGTGGCTTTTATGTAGAAACAGCCTTGGCTTGTGGCTCCTCCAGGTGCCCTCAGAGTACTCTGCCTCTAGGGGTTCAGTCAGTGACTTCTGATGCAGCAAGATGAACTCTATTGCAAAAGAGAGCTAGCTATCCCACTGGCAAGCAATTTTCACCTTCCCCTTTGTTGAACTGGATTAGACTCCTTTTCTATGCCTACTTACCACCATTGGAGAAGTCTTTTCCCAACCTCCATGCTGACCATTATGAAACAGATGGACAAATGAATGGAGCAGCTCCCAGAGGTATCAACAACAAGGTCACCATGGGAGAAGAGGGAAGGCAGCCTAGTGTCTGCTAAATGCTGACTCCTCATTATGAAATTAGAGCAACAGGTGGCAGTGGGATGTCCTGGTCCTGTGTGATTACTGTCAGCATCTGTGTGAAGACTGGGCAGCACAACTCCATGGGGACAGTGGCCCTGGACAGGCCTGGAGCAGAGACAGTGCACTCTCTAGACTTACCTTCCATACTCTCAGCACACTGGGATGCCCTTGCATGCTGGATGCCTCACAAAAAAAGGGACTGAGATGTCAAGTCTTTGTCCCCACTGGCTGGACATCAGCTATCCCCAATTTCCTCCTCTGAGAGCAGCTGCATCCACCTCCAGTGATAGCCAAGAACACTTCCATCTCAGGAGACTATCCACCACCCCAGCAGACTCTGTCTATCTGGGTTTCAAGTTTGGTAATAATAAAAGTAGGTAAGGTCTTACTTAGAGTTGCTTTCCCTGTGGTTTCTCATCAAACAGCCAGTAATCAGGGTCAAAGTTATGCCTGACATAAGGCCACAAATGAAATTCAGACATCCCCAACTGCCTTCCCAGTTTCTTATGAATATGTCCCCCATTGTCAGAGCCAACACCTCCAGCATGGAGTGAACATTGTCCAGGGAACATGGGCTCCAATCTTTTTCTTTTATGCCATGAGGACAGGGACTGTGAGGATAGAGGCCATGTTTCCTGCCACTGGGAAGAATTCCTGGCTTTCCCAGTGCTGTCTCTACAGGCTGGCCCACAGAAAGTCTGTAAGACCCCCCTTACCATGCAAATAGATGTAATATCTCTGATTTATTAAATGCTGTGTGAACATATATATTAACACATCAAATCATTACAACAATAATTACTAGTCTCATTTTCTGTATGATACAGAAAGACTAAGAAACTTGCCTTTTCCAGCTATCCTTGTATAGTGCTTTGAAAGAAAATGGCCTTAATGGGAGGTGTGGCCTTGTTGAAGTAGGTGTGGCTTTGTTGGAAGAAGTGTGTCACTATGGGAGTGTGCTTCAACGTTACCTACTGCTTAAGCTACACCCAGTAAGACAGACCACGTCCTGTTGCCTGCAAGCCAAGATGTAGGATACTCAGCTCCCTCTCCGGCACCATGTCTGACTGCATGCCACCATGTCCCACTATTATAATGGACTGAACCTCTGAACTGTAAATGAGCCACCACAATTAAATGTTTTCCTTCATAAGAGTTGCCATGGTCATGGTGTCTCTTCACAGCAACAGAAATCCTAACTAAGATACCTTGGTCATCAAGAATAGGGACAGGGGAGTCCCCAGCCCCTCCCGTGTTGGTTTGGAATACCACATCAAACACCTACTTTCAGAAATCTTCCAATCCCTGGAAGTAGCTCCTTCCCAACCTGTCAGAAATGTCCCTGCGTTTCATGAAGTCTCAGCCAGCACCACCTGCCTCACAGGTGTCAGAGGCCAGTTATAGACATGATCCCCTCATCTCAAGGAAGACAAATTTTGCTTCTTGGATTTTGTCTTGAATCACTACCACAGCAGAAAGGAGGACACCCTCATCTTCCTGCTTCCTCCAGGTCTCGTCTCCTTGGTACCATCTCACTGGGCACACCCAACGGAAGTGTGCTGCTGGGGAATATTATTTTAAGGTGTGTTACTTTTGTTTATGTTGCATTTGTTTAACTCTGTGAAGCTGTGTTACTGTACCTGTCTAAAACACCTGATGGTTTAATAAAGAGCTGAATGGCCAATGGCGAGGCAGGAGAGAGGATAGGCAAGGCTGGCAGGCAAAGAGAATTAATAGAAAGATATCTGGGAGGAAAGGAGAAGGAGGAGGATTCTAGGAACCAGCCACCCAGCAAGCCACAGAGTAAGAGCAAGACTTACAGAAGTAAGAGGACAGGAAAATCCCAGAGGCAAAAGGGAGATGGGATAAGTTAAGGAAAAGCAGCAAGAAACAAGCCAAGCTAAGGTCATGCATTCATAATTAAAAATAAACCTCCATGTGTGATTTATTTGGGAGCTGGGTGGCGGACCCCACAAAAAAGCAAAAACAAACAACAGTGTGCAATAATGGCTCCACAGCAAGCAGGGAGTCTTGAGTAATAGTCACAATTGAAGGGACCCCTAGGGTCATGCCTGGATGGTGACTTCCACAGAGCACTACTTCTTAAGCATGGTCACAGCAAGGACAAACTCCCCTGGGTGCCCACAAGTGACTGAAACAATAGCAGAGTACCAGCAGTGCTTGGCCAATGGATAAGGATGTGTTTGGTAAATCATTACCAAGAGTATTTGATATCAGGACCCCTCAGTGCACTCCAGAGATTAAAAGGTGAAATCTCACATTTAAAACCTTCTTCATATTTGAAGTTTTTTTCCTAATAGTAGAAAATAAAACATCCTCATTATGACTATTTTGACCAGTATTAATTTTTAAACTAAATTAAAAGCAAGTAAAACAAAAATTGAAAAAAACCTCCAAAATATTCTCCCTCACCAAAATAATAATAATAAAATATTGAAACCCTCTTATAGTCTAATCAATAACTTCACCAAATCATTATTGTGTCTCAATGTTCCAGAAGTGACATGGCTTTTAAAACATTAAAGATGCAAAGTGGCCATTACTGAGCATCCATGGGGTTGGATGGATAGGGTTTTCATTTGTTAATAAATAAATTAAAATATTTTATATGATGTATTTCCCCTCCCCAACTTCTTCCAGATTCTCCCCAACATACTATATGAGTGCAAATGATGTCTGGCTTCTAGTATATTAGACATAGTTTTTGTTCTTCCACCTTTGTGTTGAGCAAAACCCTCCCCGTCCCCATGTCTCCAAGCATAAGATAATCAAATGATGCAGATTAAGCTGACCCAGCTCCTAAGAGGCCAGAGTTCTAGGGTAAGCTGTTGCTGAGTGCTGCGCTGCCCTATTGTGGTGTAACTTCTGGCTGATGGCAGGCAATGGTGCCCACAGTTCCAATGAGCAAATGTAGCTGCCTAGGGGTAAGGGCTATTCTTAGGACGCAGAAGCTGTGGGAAGTGTCTCCTTTCCCTGTTGAATCTACAGAGAGTAGCTTGGTGAGTAGAGGACTTGCTGCAAATGTGAAGACCTTGGTTAAAATCCCAAGACCCATGCCATGTCAAGTGTGGTGGGCCATGTCTGTTACACCAGTGCTTGTGAAGCCAGGGAGAAACCATGATAGAGATGCTGTCTTAGACAGGGTGGCATGCAAGAGCCAACAAAGGTTTCCCTCTGGCCCCACTATGCACACAAATACACACCACATAGACACATACTTAAAAAAAAAAAAATTACAGACTTGAGGTATGCATGTGATGGTTGGTCCTAGGACCACCTTGGAAAGTTCTTCTAGGTAATAAGAATCTTCTGGAGTAGCTTAAGGAGACAGCACAAGGCCACCTCAACACATACCAACCCTGCTACTGCTACCTTGATTTTGGTGGAGGGTTCAGCATCCGGAACCCTGAGAAATGAATACCTGCAGTTTCCAGGCTATTTCATCCACTATAGGACACCCCCTGTAAACAAGCTTTCTAGGAGCCTCTGGGGTCCCATGAGTCCCAGGTAGGAAGCCTCTGTTCTTGGATTCAGAAGTCTGTGTCTTCTGCCCATTGCACCCCTCAGGGAAAGTGCATAACTGGAAATCACTAAAGGCGTAAGAACCAAAGTGAAGACATGGTCACACTAAAACCCCAGGCGAACGCACACAGCAAGGCGGTCCATCGTATGGTGGGCATTCCTCCCCCTGTCACGGGTAATTCATCTGCACATCATTTCCCTCTCGCTCCCAGAAAGCGCATAAAGGAGACTTTAGTTTCATAATGTTGGGTGTTTGAGGGTTGTGGTAGACATTATTCTTGGGTGGAATCTTCTCCACAATGATAAATCTCGGGGGGAATAAACGCAAGATGATGCAGGCTACAGTCCTGGTTTAATGAACGGCTTTTATGTCTTTGTTAACATTTTTATCTAGACTCCTGAAAATAGATGGGAGAACATCTAATGCTGTATAAATATATATATATATATAACTGTAAAATAAAAGCTCTAAGCAAAGTCATAAGTAGAAATAATTAGGTACAAAAACACCTCTCAAGTTGAATAAAATAGTTAAAAGTCTCAGCTAAATATCAATCTTGGATACAATTACAGCCTGGTAGTTAGCAGATCACTCAAAATGGATGCTTTAGTGTCCTACATTTCAAATTACAGTGTGGAACTCTCAGCAATAAAGGACAGTTTGAAGGAGTGAAAAGTCATAAAATGGAAACTGTAACACATCGAGCAAGAGCAGGGAGGGAACGGGGGAGTGTGGGGCAGGAAACGGCACTGGCGTGATAGCCACGGCACAGCCTCTGATTACAGAAAAAGAAGAAATAGGGCCGGGACTCTGAAGTAAACACCAAGGAGAAAAATAAAATGTTTACTAAAATTAAAATTAGCCTCAGCTGAGCTGAGGGGTGTCGCTCTGTAGTAGAGTACATGCCTAGCATGAGTGAGGTTCCCAGCAACACACACGGCCTTGACATTGATGGCAGAGTGTGTATGTAACCCATGAGAGAGATTGTCTACCATGGGCAAGGCCTTGAGTTTGATCCTAGTACCACACCACAAAAAAGAATGGAAGGAAGGAGGAAGTGCTAGCAAGCGCAGGCTAGCAATGATGCATTTATTCTCTTTCTGCTCTTGACTGTGGATGTGATGTGACCAGCTGTTTGATTTCCCCTTAGTGATGGATAGTAACCTGGAAGTGTAAGCCAAAGAAACCCTTCCTACCCTACGTTGCTTTTTGTCAGGGTGTTGTGTTAAAACCACGGAAATGAAACTAGACCAGCACCTCCAGAGCACAAGGTGAGGTTCTGTTACATTTTATACCGCAAACAGCATCTCTTCATACCGTGGAGATCCTCCCAGGGATGCATTGTGTTCTACAAATGAAACCCGCTGACTGTGAAAGGAATGAGGGCATGGAGGGGGAGCTGATTACTGGTATAATGAATGATATAATCAATGGTATACTCAGTAATGAGTGGTATAATCAATGCATCCAAGAATGCGCTGAAAATGACAGCCAAGCCCTGCTCACTTTGCCTGGACAGACTGGAGAGTCCTGGGTATCACAGGAACCTGACGGCCTGAGCCAAGGATGTGCATTTATGACCTTTACACCAAGAGCCGTGATATAGACAGCTATCAAGGCAAAGCACTACGCCACACACGGTTGCTTATCCCCATAGTAGTAAATTGTGAGGGTTCACAGAGAGGCTCAGAACAGATGAGATTGGCCCAGCAGCTCCAGCAGCAGATGAGGCAAATCAGCACGCCATGGTGGGGAAGTGCTGCTGGTCTGAATATCCTTGGACTCCATCATTTATCACCCCAGCATTCTGCCTCCCCAAGGAGCCTCATAACCCTGAGTAGCCTCCACTGACTGAGAGGGTTAAAAGCAATGCAGTTACCGAACTTGGCTGCACCGGCTTCTGCAGCTGACTCAGCGCAGAGGGGTCCCAGTGCCCTCACTACATCCAGCAGTCTCCTCCACGCTCTCGCCAGCTCAGTCTTCGCTGAGCTCCAGCAGCTCAGAGTCTTAGAGACATTCACTGACTTCAACATTGTCTGTTTGGAAGGGATGGCTTCTTGAACGGTTGCCTGGACAATGATGGCGTTTCCAACCACGTCAAGAGCACCATGGTGGGAGGCCTTTGCCCAGGCATCCTGTGGTGCCCAGAACCATGCCTCCACAACTTACCCTCCACTCTACAGTTTGTTGACACTGCAGACTGCTGATGCTGCAGGAAGCCAGAAGATAGGTCCTGAAGGAGCTGACCTGCTCATCTCTCACCTGTCCCGGGACTCTGGAGCTCACGACCTGCCGCAGATGTTTGTGCCCTTTGGGAATATGAGTCTGCCAAGTTTTTGTAGACAATCAGACAACTGGAACGAGTGTTTGGTTTTATAAGTTACAGCAATTCTGTTCTAGCTCAAGCTGCCATGCACCCACAAAGGGCTTTCTGCATGAAACGGCTTAACATGAAGCTCAGATGTTGGAAGGGTAACAGCCAGTCGAACTGAGCATGCTCCCCTTCAAGAGATGCTCCATTTCCCCCTTTAAAACAGACCATTCCTACTGCTAGATAAAAACTCAGCAGGATGAATTTTCTAGTCACTGACAATTTTTAAAATGTAAATACATAAATATCAAAATAATTTCACATTTTAAGACATCTAGTGAGCATTAAATGGTAAGCTGTTAACTCAAGTGGAGTCTTTACTAATCCTGCCCTAATCAGGCTGTTGCAAGCAGGAATCACAGCAGTTTGGAAGAGGGGCCTAGACCCCTTCTCTCACTAGTTTATGTTGTTTCTCTTCCTTGCTAAAATAAGGCTTCCAGTCCCTCCCTATCAACAGGAAGGAGGAGCCGGGGAGGAAGCAAGCCTTACTGGCTGGGCAGAAGGTGGGCAGCCCCACGGCCCTTGGTTCAGTGACAGGTGTTCCCACTTGACTGAATCTCACTCTACTTTCAGAAGTCCTCAGTGACCCCCTGCCCCAGCCACAGAAATCTCTTCCCTGTGGTTCACTGGGTGAGTGAGAAAGGCTATTCCCACTGGCCACTCATTCCTTGCTTTGTCTCCAGGAGTGAAGTGAGATGTTCATCTCCTCTCTTCTTGGGGACAGTTTTCCCTCCACTTGACCTCCTAGCCAGGATCTAAGACATCCCATCTGGCTCTCTTAGATGCATGGTCCACATCTGGTTCACAAAAATGCATTTGAAACATCCTTTTGAAAAAAAAAAAAACATCTGGTTCACAAATGCATTTGAAACATCCTTTATCCCCAGAAACCCTGAGTGGACAATCTGTGATTTACAACGTTTGGAATTAAATGACTTTTCAATTCTATGATGGTGCAAAAATTATATGCACATACCAGAAACAGATGATGAACTGAGTCCAATGGTGCCAGCTGGTAATCCAACCAAGAAGCTGAAGCTGGAAGATTTCAAGTTCAAGTACTGCTTGGGCTACAGAGCAGGTTTAAGCCTAAACAATTTAGTGAGACAAAGTAAAAAGAACAAAAAGGACTCAGCTCAGTTCTTGCCAAGCCTGAAAGAGGAACTAGGTGCAATCCTCAGTGCTGAACAAAAATAAGCAAAGATAAAAGAAAGAAATAGTGAAGACTGTGGTGGGTATTGTGTTCCCTGAAATATTACGTGTTCCCTGAAATATTGCGTGTTCCCCGAAATAAACATATCTGGGGTCAGAGAACAGACAGCCACTAGAACAGAGCCAGAAATGGTGGCTAGAAAATGGGAAGAGTAAGCCCTAACAGAAGTTGGGCGGTGGTGGTACACACCTTTAATCCCAGCACTTGGGAGGCAGAGCTAGCCGGATCTCTGAGTTCAAGGCTACTTTAGAAACAGCTAAGCATGGTGACCCACGCCTTTAATCCCAGGGAGTAGGGGCAGAAAGAAAAAGGTATATAAGGCGTGAGGACCAGGAACTAAAGAGGAAAAAGCATGTAGTTAGTTAAGCTTTGGAGCAACACAGTTCAGCTGAGATTCATGTGGAGTAGGACTCAGAAGCTTCCAGCCTGAGGAAACAGGATCACCTGAGGAACTAGCAAGGTGAGATAGCTGTGGCTTGTTCTGCTTCTCTGATCTTCCAGCAATCACTGCAATAACTGGCCTTGGGTTTGAGTTTCATTAACAAGTACCTTTAAGATTCATGCTACAGAAGACAAGGTGTGGTGGTACACAGCTGTAGTCCCCACACTTGGGAGTCTGAGGCAGGAAGATTACAAGTTTCAGGCCTGCCTGGGCTGCTTACTCGAGGAAGGTGAGAAATGGCACAAAAACCTTAGAAACTTTGCTTCAGATTGTGATTTTGGATCTTTTCCTGGGCTTGCAATATCCAGTATGATGGTCTCTTGTGGTGGGATCATTAGCTCCCAGCCAGCTGCACACCATCATGAGAGGAAGCAACCACATTCTACAGCCCACCCTGTGATTCAGCCATAATGATCAGTAGGTTAGGGAGAGCAAACACATTGATGTAACACTGTTTTGAATTGACAGGGAGCTTACTGAGATGAAACCCCATTGTGAGTTGAGAGAGGCATCTTTCCTGTTCTTATAAATATATAAGAGACTTTTAAAGCTGTGATAAGGAGAAGGCTTACATATGAGAACTGAATGGTCATATAATGTATTGATCAGGATTCTTTAAAGGAACAGAACTTATAGAATGGATCTAGAGAGAGAGAAAAGGGGTCCAGCTGGTCTAACAATGGCTGTCTACCAATGGAAGGTCCAAGAATCCAGTAATTGTTCAGTCCATGAGGCTGGATGTCTCAGTTTGTCTTCAGTATACACCAGAATTCTGAAGAAGTAGGCTTTAAGGCCAGTGAAGGAATGGGCTAGCGGGTGAGAGCAAGCTCCTTCTTCCATGTCTTTTATATAGGTGGCCAGCAGAAGGTATGGTCCAGAGTAAAGGTGGAACTCCCCACCTCAAAAGATCTGGATTAAAATTACACCTTCCCACCTCAAACATTCAGATTTTAAAAGTAGGTCTTTCCACTGCAAACTATTTAACTAAGAAAAAAAAAATCCCTCACAGGTGTGCCCAGCCATTTGAATTTTTAGTTAATTCCAGGTGTCGTCAAGTTGACAACCTAAAATAGCCATCCATATAACAAAACTAAATCCTAATATTTCATTGTGTAGAATCAATAACAGCAAGACTTTTCTCTGAAGCTGAGAAGTCAAGGACAGCAGCATGACCATCATATTTCAAAAGGTTTAACTTTACCTAATTCAGGGGGGGAAATGGTAGAAAAGAGTGTTAAACACAGCTAGGTGTGGGTGCACGCCTTTATTCCCAGCACTTGGATCTTTGTGAGTTGCCAGCCAGCATGATCTACAGAGTAAGCTCCAGGATAGCCAGGGTTAAGAGTATTGCGCATTCTTTTAAGTACTTATTAACCATTTGTGTTCCTTTGTTTGGGAGCTTGCTATTCATTACTGTAAACCATTTTTAATCCAATTGTTTGCTGTCTTGGTATGTAGTTTTTTAAGCTCTTTGCATGTTCTATACTCTAATCCTCTGTCAGAAGTATAACTGGTCAAGATTTTTTCCCATCCTGCAAGCTGCATTTTCACACAGTTCATAGTTACCTTTGCAGAACAGAGCTTTTTAATTCCTCGAGGTTGGACTTACTGATTGTTGGACTTATATATGAGAAGATGGGGGAGGAGAGCAGGGGCTAGGAGTCTAAAATGGCTAAAATTGATTAAATGTATGAAATTGTCAAACAATAAAAAAAATAAATCACAATGGAATACCATTTTGTATTCAACAGATTGACAAAAATGAACATGCTTCCATCAGTACAGACAGACATGTGACCTGTCATCTCATCAGGAAAGCAATTTTAAAGTAAGTGCCAAAGATACTGCAGATTACACCCCATGGTTTGGCAGTTCCTCCAAGACACACCTAGAAAGCACTTGCCTTCATGGACCAGAATTATAAACAAGAGTGTTCTTGGCGGCTTTGTCAGAAATAGGAAAAGGAGAGAGCAACATAAATTTTTCACCCACAGGAGAATAGACTGCCTTAAATTCGGTTTACCTATAATAAAATAGTACACAATAGATAAAAGAAATGAACTTGCCATTTAAATGTCAACATACAAATCTCAAATGCAACATTAAGTCAGGAAAGTGAGTTGCAGGTGATGCTCTATGATATCACTCATTTGAATTTTTTAATATGATGAGTATTTCAGCAGTACCATGTATTATTTATGGGCCTTTCAACAGACCATGGAAGTGTCAACACGTGTGGGAAGGAAACATCCTCTCTAGTGAAGAAGACCACATATAGGAAGGATTTTGGACTGGGGCAAAGCTAGAGAGCTTGTCTGCAACTGTTAATGCCGAAAATCCTTCAAAAATAAGTAAATAGCTGAGAAGGACAAGAAGGAAATGTGGAGAAGCACAGTGTAAGTCTGCTCGCATGAGGTGGTTAAGTAATTATGTCCCTAAGAGGATGGTGGCTACCAGGAGCTGTGGGCAGATGGGTGGGCATTATCTTTTAATGGCACAGAGTTTCAGCTTTATGAGAGGAAACTGGTCCTGGAGGGTTGGTGATGACTCACAACAAAACGATGTAATTGGAGACACCCATTGTACACTTAAAAATAGTGGAAATAGCACATTGTATTTTCCTACAGAGACAGAACAAATGTCTGTCCACACCAGGTAGACACTGTTCCACCCAAGTCTGGCTGGGGAAACAAATGACTGGATGAGTTACTGGCAGGAGCATGGGTGAAGAGCTGCTTATAGGAACACAAGTGGATCTCAGTCCTCTTCATCACTGAGAAGCCCACCCCAGCACCTGCCTAGGTGATGATGATCTGGGAAAGCTGACCCCAGAGCTTCCACACCACCAATTTGTAGGCAGCTCCGTAGAAGAGTCCTCCCTGACGCAACAGTTCCCTGGTTATACAATTATTAGAAAGGAGCTTTGAGAGTCCTGTCCCTTTCTGAGCTTCCTGTGTCATGTGTGCCTCTCGCCTCCCTCAGAAAGGGGCTATTTCAGTTCTGAGGAAATGGCTACACAACAAACCCACAATTTGGATGGAGAGATGGCTCACTGGTTAAAAGCACTGGCTGCTCTTACAGAGGACCCAGGTCCAGTTCCCAGCACCCACATGAAGGTTCACAACAATTTCTAACTCTAGTTTCGGGGGATCCTATACTTTCTTCTGACCTATGAAGGCACCAGGCACGCACAAGGTGTGCACACTTACATTGAGGCAAACAGTCACCCACATAAAGGTTTATTTTAAAAAATAATTTATTACAGAATAATATGATGTTGTACTGCAGAACTGTATAAAAGAAAGGACAGAGTGAGGTGTCATACAGAGACATGGGGAGAAAGTGACAAGAACAAAGGCCACCTGAAGACAGGTACTCAATATGACAAGACACCAGCACTCCAGGGACACACAGAGAATAAGCAAGCACTAATGTGGGACAAATATCCTGCCGCACGCTTGGTTCTCCCATTTCTCTCAGTAATGGCTCCGTTGCTTTAATTATGATCTGTAGGTCATTTCGATCTGGGAGTGCAGAAGGATGGGAGCCAACAACCTGTAGAGAATTTATCCAAACTGTCTCCTCAGACCAGGGCATTTCATCACCTGAGCAGCAGATGAGGGGACCCAGCCAGAGGTCCATGCAGTAACATCCCAAGTCTCCACAAAACTCTCTCCACACTGTTTCAGGCAGGACCCATTACATAATTTTCAGGACCCAGTGCAAAATGAAATGCAAGGTCCCTTGTTCAAAAACTAAGAATTACAGGCAACACTGCCCAAGCATTAAATCAAGCACAGGCTGTTCCCTGAGGCAGGTGACATGCCTCCATGGCCAGTCTGATTTCCAGATGACAAGGAGGAAGCAGGATGTAGTGAGGGCTGCGTGATGGTGTGGTAGAGATGCACTTTTATTTAATGCATGTTTGAGTGTATGTGTGTGTTATGTAAAGTTTGTACATCTTGGGGTAGGGGATGTGTATTTGCACTTATATATGAATGTATGGGTGGTATATGTATTTGTGTGTGTATGTGGACTATACATTTGTATATATGTGTGTGGTATGTACATTTGTATGTGCACACGTATATGTGTGTGGTTTGTACATGTGTTGTCTATGCGTTTGTATGTGCATGTGTGTGCTTAAGGGATTCACCTGACTTTTAGTACTGGTTAGTTTTGCCATCTTGGTACAGGTTAGTCATCTGAGAAGAGGGAACTCCAATTGAGGAAATGCTTCCCTAAGATTGGGCTGTACGCAAGCCTGTAGAGCTTTTTCCTAATTAGTGATTGATGTAGGAAGGCCCAGCCCCTTAGGGGAAGTGGGTGGAGCCACTCCTGGGCTAGTGGCCTGGGTTCTATAAGAAAGCAGGCCTAGCAAGCCGTGAGGAGCAAGCCAGTAAGCAGCATTCCTCCGTGGCCTTTGCATCAGCTCCAGACTCCAGATTCCCGCCCTGTTTGAGTTCCTGTCCTGACTTCCTTCAGTGATGGACTACAATGTGGAAGTGTCAGCCAAATAGACCCTTTTCCTCCCATCTTGGCCATGCTGTTTGATTGTAGCAATAGTAACCCTAACTAAGACGCTTTTCTTTTCTTTTTTAATCTCATGTGTGTGTATTCTGTGTGTATACCTGCATGCCAGAAGACAGCACCAGATCCTATTATAGATGGTTGTGAATCACCATGTGGTTGCTGGGAATTGAACTTAAGACCTCTAGAAGAACAGCCCATGCTCTTAACCATTGAGTCATCTCCCCAGCCTTAAGACAACTTTCTTAACAATATATATATTAAATATATATATAATGTATATATATATATATATATATATTTTTTTTTTTTAAAACTGTACTTACACCATAGAATATTACTCAACCATGAGAAGAATAAAATCTTTTGAAGTTAGAGGTCATTATGTCAAGTGAAATGACCCAGGTGCAGAAAGACAAGTCTTACATGGTCTCACTCATATGTGAAAAGTAGCTGTCATATTAGTTGAGGGCAGAATGATGGATACCAGAGGCTGGGGAGATGGGGAGAAAGTGTAATGGGAAGGGTTGGACAGTAGGTACCAAGTTCTTGTTGGCCAAAAGAAAGACATTCTGGTCTTTTGTACAGTAGTGTGGCAATAGATAATAAATAACATTATTTCAAAAAAGCTAGAAGCAAGGGTTTTGCATGATTTTTTTAATAAGGATCAGTGTTTGCAGAGTATGCTGGCTTATCCTGTCTTTAACATTGCATGCTGTGTACAGGTACCAAAACATAACATGCTAGCCCATCGCTGTGAATAATTCTGTTTCAAGGTAAGTTTAAAAGAAGCCATTGGAAAGGTAGTGAGATTACACATCACTGTGAAACACCACGGGGGGGGGGGGGGGGGGACACCAAGAGAGAAGACATCTGCTCTCCTCTTTTCTCCTTCCGTGTTTACGTCCTTGTGGAACTGAAGATGAACTGGAAGCAGGAAGACATTCTAGCAAATTTATTTCGGGATAATGTCCATTGGCCCCTTTGAAGACGAATTTCCCACATGCATTAATGCTTAAAGCTGATGCCTCCAAGGATGAGGCAGGAACTGCTCAGAGCTCTGAATGTGTCTTTGTCTTCTAATGCAGGATTACTTAAACTTCAGATCCGTATGTTTTACGTCCCAAGCTCAAGTGCCCACTGACTTGGTTGATAAATTCTCAAGATTGATTTGGCTTCTCTTACATCTTCCCGCTAATTGAAAAAGAATTAACTAAAGGCAAAATCTTGGCTTCCCGTTGCTCTAACAAGATGCCTGTGACTGGCACTTTGTGAGGAGGTTTACTCAGCAGGCCCTTCTTTTCCTTGAGGCTCTGTTTCCGTGCACATCTGTTTTATTCTTCCATTCCTCTCAACAGACCTTCCAAAGGGGCAAGACTGCTCTGTCAACAACTTCCAGCTTGGGCAATTACAATCTCTGCCACTAGAGAGAGATGGGTTCAATACTCCAGACCCTAAGTCCACACCCCTGGGAAAGTACCCCACATGTGAATTGAAATCCCCCATGGGCCAATCAGTTGTAAGAAGGGAAAATAGGGCATGTTGTATAAAATGGCTTCTCAAGTAGATGTGGCAGAAGACATCTGGAAGCTTCCAGAAGAAAGGGCAATGCTTTGATTTAAAAAGTTCAATTCGACCCTCTTCCTCATACGCAGTCTTTCCGAAGGAGTCCTCTTGAGGTTGTTTCCCTCCCTGACTCTCTCATTTCTTTCCTTAAGAGTCTGTTTTCTGGACCACAAAGGCCACTGCATGTTCTAGCCTATAGCATGTTTCAAGCTCTTTCTTAACTCCCTGTTATAACAATGTCACAGAATGTGTGTTAAGTTCCTTATAAATCTCATTATTCATAAAAATATTCAGCACTCAGTGGGATCACCATACTCTCATTTGACAACTACTGAGAGTCATGCATAATCTGACTGTGGTGGTATTGTGTTCCCCAAAATATTGTGTGTTCCCCTAATAAATTTATCTGGGGTCAGAGAACAGACAGCCACTAGATACAGAACCAAAAATGGTGGCTAGAAAATGGGTCAGAGCAAGCTATAGCAGAAACTAGGCGGTGGTGGCACACGCCTCTAATCCCAGCCCTTGGGAGGCAGAGCCAGGTGGATCTCTGTGTGTTCAAGGATACAGCCAGCATTATGACACACGCCTTTAATCCCAGGGAGTAGGAGCAGAAAGAGAAAGATTATATAAGACGTGAAGACCAGAAACTAGAAGCTTTTGGCTGGTTAAGCATTTGGCTGATTAACCTTTTAGGCTTTGGAGCAGCACAGTTCAGCTGAGAGCCATTGGGATGAGGACACAGAAGTTTGCAGTCTGAGGAAACAAGACCAGCTGAGGAACTGGTGAGGTGAGGTAGCTGTGGCTTGTTCTGCTTCTCTGATCTTCCAGTGTTCACCCCAATAACTGGCCTCGGGTTTTATTTTATTAGCAAGACTCTTTAAGATTCATACTACATCTGACCCTGTTCCTGGCTTGTGGTTCACATTTCACCTTGACACAGTCCAGAGATTTTTGGTAGCTCGGAGTCAATTCCTCTAGTGTCACCACAGGCCAAAGTGAGTGGAACCCATGCTATGGGAATGAGGCCCAGGCTTGGCTTGGATTGGTGATAACCCACAGCTCTTGCCTGGCTATCTGGAGGCCAGTGAGCAGAGGACGGTGAGTGGTTTTAAGAGAATCCATCATTACTATTCACAGCCTTACTTAGAATGTGTTCCTCCAACCAGGATTCAGTCACGTTACCTGAATGCAAAGCATCGCACAGTGATTGATGGGCGTCCTCTGAGGTTAGCTCTGCTTATCTAATTAATGAAGAACAAACTCTAATATATTGAATTACTTGATCATATAGTCAAATTCCATGAGAATCCGGGAAATTTTCTCTATCTCCTTTATTGATTTGATCAGTCAAGACAGATTTGTTTGTGCCGCTGTCATTAACAGTCCCCACAACTCCAGTGCCTTTAAATACTGCATCTCACCTATACCCATGACTATTGTGTGTTGGCTGGAAACACGGGCTAACAGACTCTGCCACGTGGAAATCTCAGACTGCAGTTATGAGGCAGATGAAAAGCAGCAAATGGTGCTTCGGCAGATAAGGCAGTCCATCTGCCAGCAGTAGATACCTGTAATCCCAGCACTTGGGAGCCAGAGACAGAAGGAAGATCAGGAGTTCAAGTCTAACCTGGTCGCGTGAGTCCGGCCTCAAAACAAAAAGATTCTATGCAGAAGAAACATCCATCATCTCTGCCCACAATGCTTTGGCCAAGCTAGCCACGTGGTCATACCAAGAGGGCATGGAGAAGAAACCTACCGTGATGGAATACTGACACAAAGCCCTAATGATGACTGCAAGCCACCACCTGGTCACCCAGTAGACAGCTGTTTTCATTTCTTTTCTCCCCAAGATAAGGACTTCAAAATCCCCTCCTAGTCATCGGTTAGGAACCTCTAGGTGATGTTCTTCATGTCTCCACCAGCAGTTCATTGTTTGCTATAGCTCCTGTAACAATATACCACAGACAAGGTAGCTTAAAAAGGAGAAAAGCGTCTCACAAATCTTGAAGCTACAAGTGCAGGATTAAGGCCTCTTAGGCTTAATTTCTCCTGTGGCCTGTCTTCTTAGATTGCAGATAGCCATCTTCTCATTGTGTTCTTTTATGGAATTATATTGTTGTACATTTTAAAGATGTGTCTCTGCCTAAGGTGCCTTCTGATTGGTTTAATAAGGAGCAGAATGGCCAATAGGTAAGCAGAAGAGAATAGGCAGGACTTCCAGGGAGAGAGGGGACTCTAAGAGGAAGAGAGGCAGAGACACCAGCAAGACAAAGAACAAGTCAGACATACAGAATGAAAAATGGTAAAGGCCATGTGACAGAACATAGATTAATAAAGGCAGGTTAATTTAAGTTATAAGAGCTAGATGGGGGAAAGTCTAAGCTAAAGGCCAAGCTTTCATAATTAATAATAAGTCTCCATGTCAATATTTGCGAGCTGGCCATCCTGGTGATAAGTACTACTACAAATGGCACCCAACATGGGGCTTGAACCCACAGCCCTGGAATTAAGAGTCCCATATTCTATCAACTGAGTAAACTTTATATTTTGTTACCTTTAAACTATTTTTTATGACTGCCTATACCCATTTTCTTTTCTTTAGCACCTATGCACATTTTAAACTTATTGTACGTTTAGAGTTTTTTCACTCTGGATCTGACCTTTTGCATGCCTGCAGCCACACACTTACAGTATTCTCTGACTGTAGGAGATAAACCTTAAACTTCTGGGTGGTGGATAGGCTACCCACCACATGGCTCCACTTGGCACATGGCTCTAGCAGCTGGCTCTGCCCCCTTTAGGTCTGTAGGCACAATGGTAGCTGCATTTAACCTTTCAAACAGAACATAACCGTCCTAGCTCCTCCTAACTGTCCCAGCCTGGGGAAGTTGTTGAGCCTGCTTTCTGGAGCCCCTGCAAGTAACAGTCAATTGTTGTGAGTGCTCCTAGAGAATCCCAGTGTTGTGACATATTATTTTAAGATGTGTTACATTTGTTTAGGCTGTGGAACATTTGTTTAATGATGCAAAGATGCATTGCATTCTTTTATGTTGCATTTGTTTAACTCTGTGAAACTGTTATTTTGCCTGTCAAAAACATCTGATTGGTCCAATAAAGAGCTGAACAGCCAACAGCAAGTCAGAAGAAGGGATAGGTGGGGCTGGCAGGCAGAGAGAATAAATAGGAGGAGAAATCTGGGAAGAGAGGATTGAAGAGTGAGAAAAGAAGGAAAGGAGGGTGCCGGGTGCTAGCCACACAGCCACACAGCCAGACATGCAATAAGAAGGAAAGAAAAGATATACAGAGATAGAGAAAGGTAAAAGTACAGAGGCAAAAGATAGATGGGATAATTTAAGTTAAAAAAAGCTGGCTAGAAATGAGCCAAGCTAAAGCTGGGCATTCATAAGAAAGAATAAACCTCCATATGATTTATTTGGGAGCTGGGTGGCTGCCCCCCCCAAAGAGCCAAAAAGAGTAAGAGTAAAGAAACAACTACAGCCCAGGCTGCAACTGTGGTGTCACTGGCTGGTGTGACTTTTCCTTCTGTGTGGTAGTGCCCCCACACTGGGTGCCAAATGTAGTCGGACTTTTCTTTGGGCCACCAGCTCACAAATAACAACAAGGAGACTTCTCATTAGATATGAAACCTTTGCCTTTAGCTTAGGCTTTTTCCCAACCAGCTCTTATAACCTAAATATAACCTGTCTCTAATAATCTGCACTCTGCTACATGGCTCAGTTACCTCTCCTCTGCACCATATGTCCAACTTCTTCAGAGTCTAGCTGGCATCTCCTACACGCCTAGATTCTAGCCCTCTGAGTTCCTCTGTCTCCCCAGAAGTCCCACCTAACCTCTTTCTGCCTAGCTATTGGTCATTCAGCTCTTTATTAAACCAATCAGAAGGCACCTTAGGCAGAGACACATCTTTACAGTGTACAGAAAGATTATCCCACAACGGTGTTCCCACAATAGTGTTCTCACATGACATGTAGCCCTTCCTCTCTTGTTTTTAATCTCCTTATAAAGCCACCAGGCTTACTAGACTAAGGCCTGGGGTCTTATGACCTCATATAACCCCAACTACCCTTTTAAAGTCACTGTTTCTATATCTAATCCCACTGGGGGCTAAGGCTTCAACATAAATTCTGAAGGATACAGTGTAGTCCATAACAAGAGGTGACAGGGTAATTGAACTGGGCCTGGAGGTCACCTATTGTTCTGGGGACCATGAACTAAAAAGACAAGTTATCTACTGTCTAAACACCCCATTTACAAAGGTGAAATAGGAAACATAGACATCCAAAAAGCATTCCTATTTAAGAGGGAGAGGGGTGGACAGAACACTGGCTGTAAGCATCTCTGAAAGTCCCTGAACAAACAATGTGAGGCCCACCTAGGGAAGATCATCAGCCCTTAAATGTGCTCAGTGAGGGAAGCCTCATTCCTTGTACTACTCAGCAGTCTCTGGCTTGCTTTCCCATGACACTTCATGGTACTATAAACTAGGCGTCCGAGAACACCCTTAGCTTAAAGGCTGCCCTGCTTTCTCATTTCACTCCCTGCTCCAAATTGTTTCTGGTCCTTAGGTCATTTTAAGTCTTTCTCATGCTGTCTGGTGGTTCCTTTGTAGGACACCTCTTGCAATGACTTCATCTGCTTTGAATCTGCCTGATGACAGTTCATGTGCTAACAGCCACACCTACAATTTTCTTCAAAGACTCCCTTGGCCTTCACTCTGGTACACTTCAGTCCCTTCATAGGCTTTGATAATGATGTGATGGCAAATGAAATATAATCAGGTGAGTGGTTTTTGAAGGTAGATGTACAGGTCATGCCCTTTGTTGCAAGGCTCGGCTTTAATACATTTTTATTGCCAAGAGGCTCTCCCAATTTTATCCCCTACTGTCTGGCACCTGAAATCAGTCAGCCTTTCTGACACTGTGAAGCTTCACACTTTCCATTAATTCCTGCTTGGAACCCAGTTAATTCCTTTGTGACCTTGTTTCTTACAAACACCTTGTCAAAGTCGACCAATAGAAACCAAAACACATTACTACTATTGCATTTCCCTCCTCTTTGCCTATAGCTATCAATTCATATAGAATCTGCCTTCTGAGTCACTGGGGGCAGCAGTTTAACCAAGGCTCTTGCTAGGTCACTTTTCATCCTCCAAGACTTTGCAATCCCCTCTCCACAGCCTGCAACTTGTCCTTCAAACCAATGACAAATTATGCTTCTCTAATTACCTTACTACCCTGCTCCTGCTAGCAATTTATGAACTGGTCAGAATAAAAGTAAATTCTGGGAAAAAATGCATAATGATTCCTTTCTCAAGTGACAACCTCCGTTACGAATTAGCTGGAGGTAGGGAGGAGCAGATGGCTCCATGTCACCTTCACTTAGGGGTGCAATCTGACAAAGCCCCTACCATTGGAACTGCTATGGCCAGAAAATGTGACTGTAATTGGTGCGTTAGATCTTTCAGGCTTCTGATGACATTTTACTGGCCAACTCAAGTCACATGACCACATCTAATTTATGATAGAGAAGTCCAACCTTACCTTGTCCTGGAAATTACAGTATCAGGATAGTAATAAACAGTCATGTGTCTAGCATTCTTTTTGGTTGTTTGTGTTAGACCAGGGTGCTTGGGATGAGCGCCAAACAAACTTGCCACAAGCCTAGATCTGCAAAGACACACCTATCTTCATCCATGCCGCTACATGTGTGAGAATACCTCAGGCCACTTTCCAGCATGATCTCAACTTGCAAGTCCCACTGGATTTTAGGAGAGGATATGTGTAAAAAGAAATGTGTGTTGTAACAATGTCGACAAAGATGGGTATGAAGCAGAATGGTTTTCATCACCACAGATCGATCTGCTCAGGAGCATCTCATGGAGCTAGCCATGTAGTATTAATCATACTTTAGGGGAGGGGGAGAGGAATGGCTTTCATCTTTAAAACTACACTTTGGTCAGTGAACGTGTTCTGGATTGTGTTAACTTTTATTGCTCGGGAAATAATTCTTGACTTGGTTATTTTGAAAGATATGGACTATAGAGTCTAAAGAATTATCAGTTATTTGGAGAGGCCCGTGCCGCTTCAGCATGTCAAAGGACCCACCCACTCTGCGTTTGTCTGATGAAGGGAGGCAGTTTTCAGTTGGTACAAAAGTGCCTGATATTTTCATGTAGATAATTATCCCACCATAAACCCTCTTCACTCTCCACTTGACTTATACCAGTCAGCGATGTGCAGTTGGTCTTTTTCTCTTCTGCACAATGCTAAGGGTTTTCAGGAAATTGGTTCTCCCAAATATCTCCTTTGTAGTCTACATGGAGGTGATTGTACTCATTTAACAGAACATCACACCTATATTCCTTAACACCCAGGGTGTGGCTCAAACTCAACCAATGGAGCCTATCTTGATCAGAGCTATATTGGTGAATACTATGACTAGAGACCTTCTTGGTGTAAATACTGTGTTCTGGTTTTCCTTGTGGAGTGTAGGAAGCCCTGGACGCGCTTGTACCTGAGTTAATATGACATTCACGACTTGAGAAGCACAAGACCATCTCAGCTCTGTTGCTAAGTGCATTATGAAAACCGAATACTTGTTACATTATCAAGAACAACTTTCCTCTCTTGTGTTCTTGCCTTATTTACTTCAATAGCATTGGGCACCCTCTCAGGAAGGATAATGCTCTGTGGTTATGTCTTCTCTGGGAGTTGCAAACAAGACTCAGCCAGCCTGCCGAGCACATGCATATGGGCATTCCAATGTGAGACAGAAGCTGCAT
The DNA here is from genome assembly GCF_903995425.1 of Onychomys torridus. Classification (NCBI taxonomy): domain Eukaryota; kingdom Metazoa; phylum Chordata; class Mammalia; order Rodentia; family Cricetidae; genus Onychomys; species Onychomys torridus. The sequence continues at coordinate 69,738,076 of NC_050457.1, read as the reverse complement.
GCTCAGTGAACAGAATGAACTGCAGCTGCTAGTTCAGTTCTGGCTCGAATCACGATTTGTGGCTTCTGCCATCTCCAAGGGCTGGTTAAAGCTCTGATTCATGCATGAACCACTCGGGCCATATGGGGTAGGCAACTCAGCTAGGTCTGGGGCTTTCTATTCAAATTTTATCAAGTCCAAGAAAACAGGCTTCTGCTACCAATCCATAGCCATGGTCTAACGATTAGTTCGTGGCTCTGTTTAAAGTCACGTATTTTCTAATCTTCCAAAATACAATCTGACTTACTCATAGTGGAAGTTAGAGCTGTTAAAAAATTACCCTCCCAGTCACAGACCTTAGGATAAAACCTAATACGGTTACTTTTGCTAAATGATCATGCTGTCAGAGTACCTTCTAGATATTTCCGTTTGTACCATAGACCTGGGCTACTTGCAACTTAGTCCATAGAAGCTTCTTTTTGCAGGGGCAGCAGTCAAGGGGGGGGGGGGGGGGGGGCATGGCTGGTCACAGGGCTGAGTGCTCTAGGTTAGCTCTCACATACACCAAAGGTGGGGTAACATCTCAGAAGAGGCGGCAGAAAGAATGTAGAGCAGGAAGACAGGAGGAGTGCTGTCTCCTGGACAGAACACAGCTGTCACAATCACAAACTCACAACAGTAAAGTTGCTGGGCAAGATCAAGCCAACCAAAAATCCTAGCATGGATGGGGTACATGATCTCCAGGCCCCGCCCCTTCCTGAGGAGATGCTGGCAACCAATAGTTGTTGGGGAAGGAAGAATCACTTCTCTTATTTACTTATTCATTTATTTATTTATTTTGAGAATGTGGCCACTGGTTGGCTCCTTTTGGTCCAGTAGGTAGCCTCACACCCATGCATGTATGGGCAGCAGCAACTGGACTTAGTGGGTTATAAAAATTAGTATTTAAAAAAAATAGTTGAGAATCGGGGCAGGAGAGATGGCTCAGAGGTTAAGAGCACTGACTGTTCTTCCAGAGGTCCTGAGTTCAATTCCCAGCAACCACATGGTGGCTCACAACCATCTAAAGTGGAGTCTGACGCCCTCTTCTGGCATGCAGATAGAGTACTCATACATAAAATAGATAAATAAAAATAGTTGTAAGGTTGGGAAAGGAATGTTGAAGGGAATATGGGAGGAGTTGTGGTGGGAAAATGGAGGTGGCTATGATCACACTGCATTGTATTCCTGGTTGAAATTCTCAAGAATAAGGAAAACAAGTTTTTAAATACTCCTCCCTGACCCGTGAGACGATGGCTCAGTGGGTCGAAGCACTGGTCAACAAACCTGAATGACCTCAGTTCAATTCCTGGGACCCACCTGGTGGCAGGAGAAAAACAAACAACTTCCCACAAGCCCTCTGGCATCCACGTGCACACTGGGGCACTCAAGGGCGAATGTGTGCACATGCACACCCACATACCCACACACAAACACACACGTATGCACGAACACACGCATGCACACACACACACACACACACACGCACACTAAATAAAACGTAATATTTTATTAAAAAATTATCCTCCCAGCCAAATACCTTCCCCATCTCCTTAAACAAAGGCCCAGACAGTTTCTTGCCTCGCCTCATATGGCTCCAGGAACAAGCCTTGAGCCTGTTCTCCCAAACCTTCCCGTTGCAGTACCCCTAACAGCAGCTAATGGCGGTGTCCACGGGGAGGCGGGACGCTCTGCCAAAGATGTCTGCAGCTCTTTTCCGTTCTTGTTCTCTTTCATATGTAATAAATTTTGTGCACACTCTGCAGATAATTAGGAGTGTTCTAATAAGATGGGTAATACTAACTGGTGTTTATATCACTAGGGACATGCACCCCCCCAGATCAAAAACAAAGTGTGCCCATTGTTTAACTAAGAATTTAATGTGAGAAGATGACAGTCAAAAATTGATTGCCTTTAAAACGCAGATAGTAACTAAGACCTGGGCAGCCAAAGGAGAGTTTAGGCTTATGAAACACCCAAAACTGAGAGAAAGGGGCCTCCAAGAGCTGGTACAGAGGCCTCTGCTCGTGTTATTTGGAGGTCAGTGGCCAATATAGTTATAGACATTAGAAGAAACTGCAACCTAAAAGTAGGCATAGCCTCCATAGATGGCTCCAGGAGTCAGTGGACTCCGGCGTCAGTAAGAGGAAACATGAAGGTGGGCTTCCCACACCCGGCTTGCAGCCCCTACCCGGCACACATCCCGAGGCTTGCAGCCCCTACCCCAGCACACATCCCGAGGCTTGCAGCCCCTACCCCAGCACACATCCCGAGGCTTGCAGCCCCTACCCAGCACACATCCCGAGGCTTGCAGCCCCTACCCCAGCACACATCCCGAGGCTTGCAGCCCCTACCCAGCACACATCCCGAGGCTTGCAGCCCCTATCCGGCACACATCTTGGCAGGATTGATGGGGTTTGCAGTCTCAGAGTGGGCAACATCAGCAGAGAAGGGTAGGAAGGGAGCTGAGAGGCCACAACTGACTAGCTGCCACACAACCTCTCTGCCCCAAGACAGTTCAAGTTGATGCTGTAGGAGAATGGACCACTACCTTCATTCTCTAGAGGCCTCCACCAAGCACTGACATTGGCTGAGACCAGCCAGGCAAACTCTGGTACCAGGTGCCAACTCAACAGCTTTCTCTGACCTTGAACACACCACTTCTTCAGTTTGTCTATTTTTACCATAAAGAAATTGAATCAATTTTTATTTATTTATTTGGTTTTTCGAGACAGGGTTTCTCTGTGTAGTTTTGGGCCTTTCCTGGAACTCACTTTGTAGACCAGGCTGGCCTCGAACTCACAGAGATCTGCCTGCCTCTGCCTCCCGAGTGCTGGGATTAAAGGCCTGTGCCACCACCACCCGGCTTTCAAATTTTCTTAAAACTCATCCCAATCTGTAATTCTTGGAGATCAATTTGGAAAGATTCCCCTCTAATCAGCATTGTTTTTGTGGGAGAGGGGGTCCCCGTGTCATGAGATACTGGGATCCAGAAGAAACAAAAGGTGAGTCGTGAAAGAGATGTAGGAGAAAGGAACAAAATCTGGAACAAGGCCACGGTGGCGCACGCCTCTAATCCCAGCACTCTGGAGGCAGACGCAGACAGAGGTATGGGAATTTGAGCTTACCCTATTCTACATAAATAGTTCTAGATCATCCAGGGCTACATAGTGAAACCCTGTCTCACAAAAGAAAAGTAAAAAGAGGAAGAGGAGGAGGAGGAGGAGGAGGAGGAGGAGGAGGAGGAGGAGGAGGAGGAGGAGGAGGAGGAAGTAAACGAAGAAAGAGGAAGAAGATGAGAAAGAAGAAATACAAAGAAGCCAAAGAGGAGCGATGGGTGTTTAAAAGGCGGAAGCTCACAGCAGGAGCATGCCGGGCATCTCTGTGACTCTGATCATGCGTGACGGACGGCTGCTTAATGGCTTCTGGTGGCTGTGACTTGGAAGCTCCGCATACTCTGGTAACTCCTGCACAGGCTGGAGACAGAATGGGCCCCAGCCGCTTCAAGGAAAACCCAGCAGTCTGCAGGAACGAGCTAGAGGCCCGATGCTGAACACCTACCCTCTCTTCCCCTCGGGGCCGTAAAAACTGAAGATAAGAGGCCTGTGCGTCCTACCATCTGCCACAAAGCATTTCTTGACATCCGACTCCCTTCATATAGATGAAATACTTTGTGCTTCTTGGCAGAATGGTGTTATTTCAATGCGCACGTATAACTCACTCCCACGCTGAGGGACGAATTGCTTCGAACTGAATCACAGAAAAGGCAGGTGACAATGCTGTGGCTGGTCTTTGTAAGTGTAGGGTGGACATCAAAACGCCGCCCCCCATAACTCTCCATTGAATATGGTCACAAATCACCTGATAATTAAATATTCTCTTCAACCCGTGGCTGATTTAACGAAGGCCAACCCCATCCTAGCACTGTTAGTCTGAGCGGGAAGAGCCTTTTCCTTTGTTTCATTTCCAAAGGTTTTTATTGCTAGAAGGTATTTGGTTATACTCTTTATTAGGCTGATAAGTTTTGAATTGCTTTTCACTTTATTATCACATTAGTTCCTTCTTAATGGTTTTACTGGAACGCAGAAGTCTCCTGAGTTTTAATAACCTCTCTTTTCTCAGTACTTATAGTCATGGAATTAATTGTATAGAATCATGATCCTTCACTGAATGTGTCACTGGGCCAAAAGAAGGAAATTCAATAAGAAGAATTGGACCTTGAAGAGTGATTAACGATTCATCCTGCTACAGATTTCTTACTTTAAGACTTTCATTTGCTTTGCAGGGGCAGAATGTCCCTTCTCTCCACCTTAAGAACTTCACTCAGGTTAAGGACCTCAGAATTCCCTGAAGTGGGGAACAGTAAGATTAACTGTTTAAACATCAGCTAAATTGTTTTTAACATATGAAAGGACTCCTTTTACCTTCCTAAGAATAATCTCTTTGTCACTGGCTTTGTTTAACGGATGGTAACAATAATATGTGTGGAAGCAAATTACCATATTATCAGGAACCAAAATTTCTTTGCATCTTATTTTCCTGCTAATTTTCCTTGCTCTATGGTGATAATAATTCTCCCAAGAATAAATACCTATTAATTGGAATACTGAGGTCAAATCCTCTTTACTAAGTCACAATTTAATTAATATTAATTAATATTGAAAGAATAAATGTTGGCTGTAACAAGCTCTAAAAGAACAGAAAATTTACATAATTTCTTGGATATTGTCAAACAATAAGACTATCAAGTGGAAATAGTCAAATTTTCCAAAAAGAACAAATAATTAAATACCAGATTACAGAAATAAAAGTTGAACAAATGAAAATCATATCTTCCAAATAAATCATTGAGCACATAAATATTTTTAATGATAGAAACTTTTATTTTTATCAGCATATAAGTGGATATACAGCTAGACAGATGGATGGATGATAAATAGATATTTCAGTTAACTTCTCTCCAGCAGCAGCAAATGAGAACGTTACCTCATGTCAAAGTCTCCCTCCTAAATCTAACCCATAATGGATGCACAATAAATGTCTACTAAATGAGTGGGTTTGTTCAATTAATGGATTTAATCAGATCAAAAGAACTGAGCCCATCAAAAATAACTCCTTGGTCTGACAAAGCTAAATGTTTTGCAGGTGGTCAATTATTAACAAAGTTCATCTTTCAGGATCTGAATTGTTTCTAAAGATATGTAAGTAAGCAAAATATTAAAGTGAGAAGCAAATTAAAACACAACTATTAACATGATGCATATTTCAACATCCTTCAAAGCACATGTAAATGGATTCACTAGTGAATTTTATAAAATGTTTAAAGAATAGTTAATTTGAATACCTTTAAAATACTACAAAATAAACATCAAAAACATCAAAGGGGTGGGTGGGGTATCTTATGCCTCTAATCCCAATCCCAATCCTTGGGAGGCTGAAAGCAGCAGAATTACTGGAAATTGAAGGCCAGCCACACTACATACTAAATGCCAGGGACGCGTGGGCTGAAGAGAAAAACCCCATTTCATTAAACAAAACAAAAGTATATCAAGGAAGAAGGAACCTTTGCCAGCACCTCTGAGTCCAGCATTACCCTAATACCAAAGTCAGACAAAGTCATCATGAGAAAAGAAAACTGCACAGTAACATCTGTCCTGGCTACAGTCACAAGTCCTCAGCTGAGTACTAGAACGCAGGAGCGTGTAAAAACTACTCACTATAACTAGGTGGGATCTACCCTAGGAGCACAAGACTGACTCCATACATGAAAATCTACCAAAGCAATACATCATAATGACAGAAGACACACACACACACACACACACACACACACACACACACACACACACACAGCATTTGATTGCATCCAACACCATTTCATGAAAACAATGTTCAACAAAGTAGGATGAGGGGAGAGCTTCCTTACCTGGTTAAAACTGTACACAGCCCACAGATAAGACTGCCTTTACTGCTGGAAATGGGAAGCTTTCCCCCGCAACTAAGGAAATCCTGAGAGCTCCATAAACTAACTATCATATCTAATATGTGCAAAATTTGTCTGCTGAAACTATGTAACACCAAAGAAAACAATTTTGGCTAGCCTAAAACTTGTGGCAATCCTCCTGCCTCTGCCTCCCAAATGTTGGGATTACAGCATGTACCAGCACCTCCAGCCTCGCCAGTTGGTTTTCAACACAGTAAAATTACAGTAACTCAGTTGAGAAAGAAACTAGCAGCAAAGACAAAGACTTTAATCCACACCTCACTCTATAAACAAAAATTAACCCAAAGTGGACCACAGACCTAAATGCAAAACTAAAAGCATAAAACTTCCCAAATTAAATACACCAGAAAAAGCTCTATGCCCTTGACAAAGATTTCTTAACAAAGACACACTAAAGCACAACTCAATTATTTTAAACACTTAATTATATTGAACTTTATCAAAATTCAAAACTCCTGTTCTGCAAAAGATATTGTTAAGTGATAAAAAAAGAAACACCATAGACTGGGAGAAATATTGGAAAAAACACAAGCCTGGTAAAGAATGTATATTCTATGGGGGCTGGAGAGCTGGCTCAGCAGTTAAGAGCATTGACTACTCTTCGAGAGGTCCTGAGTTCAAATCCCAAGAACCACAGAGTGGCTCACAACCATGTATAATGAGATCTGATGCCCTCTTCTGGTGTACAGGCAAACATGCAAACAGAACACTGTATACATAATAAATAAATCTTAAAGGAGAAGGATTTCTGTTCTAACAAAAGACCTATCAAAGCTCAATATGAAATGAACAAATAATCTAAATCCTGAAAGAGACAAAAGCTTCTTCACACAGACACTCCAGTCAAGGCAGCAAAAGCCTATGAGATGTTCCCAGGGTACATCATGAGGAGCCAGGAGAACACAGCAGGAAGAAGGAGTGAGGAGGACTGAGGTGGGAGCACCTGCCACCTCACAAGCTGCAGGCATACTCTGGTGCTTTCCTACAAAGCTGGCATGTCCTGAGGAACCCTACTCCAGTGGCTTCATCTGTAATCATCAAAAAAAGGAAAGAAAATAAATAGGTCAGCAAAGAGAGGTATATCCATACAGGGGACCCTACTCAGTAACATGAAGGAATCGCAAATGCATGAGCCCAGGTAAAAGGAGCCAGTTCAAAGAGCTGTCTCCATGACATCACTCATCCAAACATCCTAGATGACTAAAAGCCCAGGCACAGAAAGTGGACCAGTGGTTGCCAGGCAGGAGCTGGGGACCGGAGCCCTCTTCAAAAGGACACAGGGAATCTTATGAATAATGGATTCATTCTGTCTTAATTGCGGTGATTATCACATGACTCTGAATTGTCAAAACTCACAGTACTGTGAACTAAAAGATGTGGATTTTTCCACGTAAATTATAGCTTAAATGTTAGAGTGTATGGCATTTATAATTTATCACAGACACCTTTGACTATGAAGTTACATTTCTATAGTGTTTATATATATGTTACGATTATCAGCCTGTGCACAGAAGACAGTTCCAGTTTCTGAGGACAGACTATTGGTTTTTCTGAACAAAGGACTGAAAGTTGACACAAAAATACCAAGCTGGCTCTGAAGCTTCCCCCTGCTGTGGGGAAAAGTGTTCCGAAATTGCAAATCACACTGTCCTTTGTTTTCCCTCACATATAAACTGAGCATCAAACCTTCTTTTTTGTCTGTGTTCCGGCAACAGTTCTGGCAAAGCAAAAGCTTTGGGGAGAGACTTTATCACAATTCGTGACTTGTTTCATGCTTGCTAGCAGATTTCGGGATCTGAGGAGTAGTCATATGGATGATCTGAAACTTTTGTTTACTGTTATCAGCCTAAATATTATCTGCTGTGTTTGATACCAAAGTGATTCTTTCTGCTTGAAATAAAAAGCAGAAACATCTGTTTTCCTGGAAACTCTCCCTGTACAGGGTCAAATTTCATGTCTTAAGTGGCACCAAATTAAAAAAAAAAAAAAAAAAAAAAAAAAAAACTGGAGAGATCATCACCAAACAATTGAAAATACAAAATCCCGAATGTGAGTCACTTGACCATGCTGAGTAAAATATAAATCTACTGCACACTTATCTCTTCCCACGATGTGCTGAGCGCCCGAGCGGCTCCTCTTCTTCCGTCTAAGCACTAATGGGTGGAAATGTTTGCCTTTCCTTTACTGGAGACAGCAGCGATGCTGTATCAGCAGGCAGGCCACAGCACAACACACACTGAAAACAAGGCCGCCCAGCAAACTGTGAGCACAACAAAGAGGTTTCGCTGGGCCTGAATTTTGCAATCAAAAGTTAAATTCTGAAAAATTGAATTGTGGAAGGAAAAAAGCCTCCACTGAGGATGGAAAAAGCACCTGGCACAAACCAGGGCCTGGAGGACCGGAGATCTAAGACATACACAGCAAATCAACACCAAGCTGAGTGTCAGAGGAAGGTAACTTGACTTCCTCTGTCTGACACTTGGCAGCTTGACTCTCCACCGGTTGCAAAACTGTTAAGCAGGAAAGGATTAGTTACATGTAATAAAAGCAGGAACATAGCAAACATGAAATTCACACTTCTCTTGGAATCTACTACCTCAAAGCACACATTTTAATTAACACAGCAAAGGAAAAATGGTTAGTCGAAAAAAATATTCTCCTAGTTAATCATTTGTTAAAAGGAATTTTTTATTAAAAATTGCAAATTTCAGGCCAGCAGGATTACTCGGAGTCAAAGATGCTTGCTGCTAAACATGCCAGCCTGAGTTTGACCTCCAGGATCCACACAACAGAAGGAGAGAACCAACACCCATAAGATGTCCTCTGACCTCCACGTGCTGCTATGTACATACATACATAATGAATAAGTTAATGTAATTTAAAAGTTATAATTTCCTAATTTGGATCCATTAACCCAGGAAGAAGCTAACACTGCTAGAACTCCATGGTCATAAAAAGTAAATAAAAAAAAATTTTTTTTTAAACCAAACAAGGAGCAAAATGTACTCCAGCTAGGGATTTTTAACCCACAGAGGGGCAGCGCTCCCATTACCTGCTGTGAAGGAACCAAGACCACAAGCATGTAAGCATATACAGTATTATCAGCCAAGCCTCCAAGCGTACAAGCATAGGCAGTATTATCCAGAGACCCGAGCGCTCCTGTAAAGGAAGCAGATAAATTCTTACTGAGGATGCTGGAGAAAACGTGTGAAACAAGAGGTGATGGGGGTATGGCATGTACTGTGAGAAGAAAGAGTGGACAAAATCAGTTCTGAAACTTCAGCCCAAGGAGCCTGGTGTTGACCTGTGGTGACAGTGGGACACAGAGGGGTTCTGCAGACCGCAACAGGAAGCTGGGGCACATGACAAGATATGAATTACAAGGAGCCAATCACTGTCAGCATGGCTACTTTGTTTTAAACTGCAGAGACAAAAACCACTAGGGCCGGGGATAAAAAAGGAAATAGTGGATCTAGGGATGTAACTCTCTCTGTGGGAGAGCCTTTACCTCACACCCACAAATTCCCAGGGTTCAGCCCCAGCCCAAAAGAAAAAAAAAAGCAATCTAGTAAGAGGAAGCGTGAAGTGCAGTAAGCTACGGGGTCAGCTCCCCTGACAGCCTCTCCCAGATATTTAGTTCAGGGACATCTGCAGACCACCTAAGACATGCAGACAGGTGTGATGCTGCAAGCTGACCATGTAAGACTGGCACCCTGGTGACATGCTCACCTGCAAGGCCTTTAGAGCACCCAGAGCAGATCAGTCACTAGAAGAGCAAAATCCTACAGTGCCGTCAACAGAGCCAAGCAGACATGGATGGTGTGGTGGAAAGTCCCAGAATCTGATGGCAATCCTGTCTCATTCAAGCTGAGACTGTTTCTCTCCAGCAACACAGAGGAGAACACCTGCCCAGGTTATTAAAGTTCCAGTGGCATAAAGTACACAGGGACGACCAAACAATTGAGTGATTAAATTAGCCTCCCCCAAAAAGCTTTTAAAATCCACAGCAGTGGGCAGATCTGACATGGTAAAAAAAAATTTAAGAGAATATATATTAAAGGTCCTTCACTGCTGCAGAAACATGAAACACACTTGGGTCAGAAAATAGCTCTACTTATGTGGTTTATAGAAAAAACACAACAAAAATAATAGTATGTGGGAAATATAGCTTATTGAAAGCATGACTGAAATCCAAGTGAGTTGTCATCAAGGGCTTAGTTGAGGACAAACTGAAGACAATATGGGAGAGTCTATTCTTTGCACTCGGGGCCACACCTTCGGACTAGGTCCACCTTCAGAAGCCACTTGAACAGATGGCATCTAACCTAAGGTTAAGTACAGTTGGCAGCCTAAAGAACTGGGAATAGGAGAAAGATTCACTAGGGATAGGAGGGTACCCTTTAACTGCCTGAAGTTAGCCTCATGAAGAAAGCGTTCAGTGTGCTCTGAGTTGCTCTGAAGATTAAATTAGGGCAGTGAGGGCGGGGTGGTGGCAGAGTGGCATGTTTCAACCAGGTATAGAAAAGTTAAGCCCTACATTAAAAAGTGCTGCCTTAAAATTTAGTAGGAGTTAGGTGTGGTGGTGCACTCCTTTCATCCTAGCATTCAGGAGACAAAAGCAGGCAAGTCTCTGTGAGTTCAAGACCATTGTACACAGTGAGTTTCAGTCCAACTACATAGTGAGGCTTGGTCTCAAAAAGAAGACTGGGAATGAACTGCCCAGCCCTGGACACTTCCACAAGCCTCGGAAGGTATGTAAGATGTGCTTCAGACAGGTGTTAATGGCTGTTTACAGTCAAAGCCTACAGTTCCCTTCAGCACTGTTGGTGTATGACACTTGCTCTTCTGCCCAATAGATCCTTTGTTAAACAACACCAGGGGCAGACAGGCTCTTGGCTTGTATCTTGCCGACAGCATTTGGTACTGGTCATAACCAGTCAAAATTGGTCATTACTGGTCACAAAAGGCACTGAGCATTTAGAGAAGGCAAGCAAAGTCACTGAAGTCAAAGTACAGTCCTCTTGGACATGGCCACTAGGGAGCTAGAGTGTGAAGTAGGGAAGGGCAGTGGGAAGGTGTCGCCCTCTAGGTGGTCTACCAACACTTCTCCTCTCGCTCCTGGAGAGAGTCTCTGACTGCTACCTAACTCACCCACTTTTTGTTTCTTTGAGCTGCTGATTTAATCTCAAAACCTGTGTTTCTTCCTTTTATAATTTTCATTTGTTATGAAGACAAAGCAGGTCAAAGGGGAAGAAAGATGATAACATGTAAAAAATATCAGGAGACACGCTAAATAGCTCAGCAGGTAAAGGGACTAAACTGCACAGGACTATGACCTGGGTTTGATCCCTGAAACCTATGTAAATGTGGAGAGAACTGACTCCACAAAAGTATATTTTGACCTTCATATGCATGCTATGGTATGCACATACACACACACACATTATTTTATTTTATTTTATTTTCATTTTCTTGAGACAGGGTTTCTTTGTGTAGATCTGGCTGTCCTGGAATTTTCTCTATATACCAGGCTGGCCTGGAACCCAGAAACCTGCCTGACTCTGCCTTCCAAGTACTGGGATTAAAGGCATGTGCCGCCACCACCCAGCAAATTATTTTTTTATGATGAGTGAACACTATTTACACATTGTTCATCATAGACACCCAGGGCTCCATCTTCATGAAAGCCTACATGCTGATGGATTTACCTTGCTAATCCCCATAGTACTACTGACCAATCCAATAGTCACATCAGCTTAGATTTCAGCTCCATGCTATCACTATTTCCCTGAATTTATATGAGCTTTTTAAAGTTGCATCTTGTCTTAGTTAAGGTTTCCAGTGCTTTGAAGAGACACCATGGCAATGGCAACTCTTATAAAGAAAAACATTAATTGAGGTGGCAGGTTACAATTCAGAGGTTCAGTCCATTATCATAATGGTAGGGAGCATGGTGCTGGACCTGAGACTCCTACATCTTGCAGGCAACAGGAAGTCAACTGACACACTGAGTAGTATCCTGAGCATAGGAAACCTCAAAACCCACCCCCACAGTAACACTTCCTCCAACAAGACCACACCTCCTAATAATGCCTTGTGAGATTGCAGGGTGGGCAATTACATTCAAACTACTACATTCCACCTCCCAGTCTCCATAAGCTTGTAACAATATCATAATGCAAAATGCATTTAGACCAACTTCAGAAGTCCCCATAGTCAATAACAGTCCCAAACTTGTTTCAAAGTCCAAAGTCTCTTCTTAATTGCAATTCCCTGTAAAATCAAAATCAAAAAGCAGATCACATACTTCCATCATATAATGGCACAGGATACGCATTACCATTCCAAAATGTAGGGAAAGGAGCATAGTGAGGAAATACTGGACCAAACCAAGACCAAAAAACAGCTGGGTAAACTCCAAACTTTGCATCTCCGTATCTGATGTCAAAACACTCTTCAGATATCCAACTCAGTTCAGGTTGGTTTGGCTGCAACACACTTCTTTCTCTTGGGCTGATTCTACTCCCTGTTAGCTCTCCTCAGCAGATATCCCACAATTCTGGCACCTCTGTCCAAGGAAATCCAGGCTTCAACATCACAGCTTCATCCAATAGCCTCTCTACTAGGCCCCTATTCAGGGACACCCCTTAGCCTCAGCAGCTTTATTCCCTAACTCCTTCCTTCTATCTTTAACTCTAAAGCCAGAACCACACAGCCAAAGCTGCCAAGTTCTGCTGCTTACTGGGAATAGAATATAGCCCCCTCATTCAATTACATCTTTACCAGCTTTCTGTCTTACAATGCCTACGCTTGGCTATCCTGAAACTTGCTCTGTAGACCAGGCTGCCCTCAAACTCAGAGAGCTGCCAGCCTCTGCCTTTGGAGTGCTAGGGTTAAAGGTGTACCCCTCCACACCTGGCTCTAAGCTTTTCTTTAGTTTCTTTAGTTTCTTTCCATAAGTTAGAAACTTAGCTGGGTGGGCCCTTGCCCTGAGGTCACCACTCCCTTTATTCCATTTCTTAATCTGTTTATCTCCATGAATATGAGACTTACGTCCATTCCACTTCCTGGTGCTCTTTTTCTCCTCAAAATTTACATTTTGTAATTTGCTCTGCTCAGTTTGCGCCTTTTCATTATAAATCTTTACTTAACACTAATAACCACACAACAGAATCTACACTAGCCTGTTCTGAGACTTCTGCCATGGGAATTAATCCAAAACTCTTCACTTTAGTCTCAGGCAGACCCTTTGGATAAGGACAAAAAGCAGCCACTTTCTTCACCAAAATATCACCAGAATGATATCTATGCAACATACTAATATTCTTTTCCTCTGAAACTTCTTGAATGGGCCACCATAGTTTAAATAACTCTCAGCACCACTGTCTTCCATGCTCCTCCTAGTATGGCCCATTAAGCAGTGCTTAAAGCATTCCACTGCTTTCATAATCCAAAGTTCCAAAGTCCAAATTCCTCCAAAGAAACACATAGTCAGGCCTATCACAGCAATACCTCAATCCCTGGTACTAACTTCTGCCTTAGTTGGGGTGTTCATTGCTGTGAAGAGACACCATGACCATGGCAACTCTTATAAAGAAAACATTTAATTGAGGTGGCACAGTGACAGTTTCAGAGGTTCAATCCAATATCATCATGGTAGGGAATATGGCAGTGTGCAGACAAATGTGGTGCCAGAGCTCCTACATCTTGCAGGCAACAGGAAGTCAACTGACACACTGAGTGGTATCCTGAGCATAGGAAACCTGAAAGTCCACCCCCACAGTGACACACTTCCTCCAACAAGGACACACCTACTCCAACATAGCCACACCTCCAAATAGTGCCTCTCCCTATGAGATTATGGGGGCCAATTACATTCAAACTACCACACATCTCTTTTATAAATCAAAGCTAATCTTCTATTTGGGTGTATAAACTTAAATTTTCATCCTTTAACAAAAAATCAATTTGCTAGGTAGCTTTATATTGCTATGACATAATATCTGATTTACAAGAAAAAAATATTTGTTTTGGATCATAGTTTTGGAAACTTTTAGTCTATGGCAGCCTAGACCCATAGTTCTCAGCCTGCAATAAAGCCTAACATTAAACAGGGAAGAGGAGGAACACATGGTAGAAGAAGCCATGTAAACAGAAGTTCCTGTCCCACCAGCAACTACCAAATACCCAGCAGCCACTTCCCAAATTACCACACAGAGGCTTATATTATAAATACTCGGCCAGTAGCTCAGGCTTATTACTAACTAGCTCTTAGACTTAAATTATCCCATAATTCTTATCTATGTCTAGCCACATGGCTTGGTACCTTTTCTCAGTATGACATTCTCATCTTGCTTCTTCTGCATCTGGTGGCAACTCTCTGACTCTGCCCTTCTTCTTCCCCTCCTTAGTTTGGTTTTTCCACCTAACCTTAGCCTGCCTATTGGCCAAACAGCTTGTTTATTAAACCAATCACAGTGACAAATCTTCACAGTGTACAGAAGGATCCACCCACAGCAAAGCCACTTACCCCCAGGGAGGCCAGGAAGCTAAAGATAAAAAAGAAGAAGCCAAGTCTCCCAAATTCCTTTCCAGGGAATGTCACCAGTGACATAACTTCCTTCAGCTAGACCACACGTCCCAAAGGTTACACTAGTGCCCAACAGGAAAATACCTCCAACTCCACTTTTAGCATATGGGACTCATAATAAAATTATCTGGGTTCCGACAGCCTTTGGTAGGACCACCCCTCTAGTTCTGTAATCCACAGCACATGTAGCCTCTTTGGCCAAGTCGACTCTGTGCCTCAGTTTTCCTTAGTAGACAGCCCATGATCCTGACATCTCCTACACCCTGTAGCCTCCACTGTAACTTAGGCTTCACCTTAGGCACCTTCTGTAATGGCCTGTCAGATAACTGCAACTTGTGACATATTACCTAGCCTCAGCAGTTCTGGAACCTTAGCACAAGTCTCCATGACCCCCTCAATCTTGCATCTATCGTGCCTGATGAAAAAAGCGTAGTTTCATGCGGCTAAGGTTCCCAAGTCCTGCTGCCAGCTTGAGATGTATCCTGGCTGCCTGAGTGGCATCCTCCTCTGTATGCCTTCAAGGGCTAACCTTGGGAAGCACTACCCTAAGCAGTTGTTTTTGAGCAGGGATCCTGTGGTTCAGGTCCTCTCCAATCAAATGAATTTGCATTTTCACAGGTTAAAGCCTTTGATGGGTAGAGTCTTGACATCAGGGCAGTTCCCATATGGGCCCAGTGCAAAGTGAAGGGTCTCTCCTTAATGGTGTTTACATTTATCGTCTTTCTATTGTTGTGAGAAAACACTATGACCAAGTAATAGAAGAAAAGGTTTATAGGGGCAGGCATGGAAGCTGAAGCAGGATTCTGAGGGTTCACATCTTGAATGGCAAGGAGGAAGCAAAGGACAAACTAGGAATGGCTGAGTCTGAATTCTCAAAGCCTGCACCCCTGTAACAACTTCCCCCATCTAGGCCCCACCTGTAAACCTCTCCAACAGCACCAACAAGTGCTCCAGTGTTCAAACATCCAATAGTACGGGGACATTCCCATTCAACCCAACACAGTGTTAATCTCTACAACAGCTGTTGTATTTCCTATTTACATTGTACAACCACCAACTCACTCAAACGCCTTTCCTCACCAAACCACACAATCTGCCATCTTTCTTCTCCAGTTCTTGCTTCCTCTCTCACTGCCAACCCAGATAAGGAAGTGAACAATCACCACTCCAAAGTCTGAATGCTATCCTGTCCTGAGGCTCCTCTGCTAAATAAATTAGTCTGTTACTTTTTAATTTGGCTTCAGTCTATTTCTTAAGACACAGGTAAAATGTAGCCATCATTGGAATATAATACAAAGGACCTGTCACTCATTTCTAGTAGAGTACTTATTCCCCCTATTGCTGTGGAATGTTCTCTATGCTGTGAATGTGTTGTTCTGATTGGTTAATAAATAAAGTGCTGATTGGCCAGTAGCCAGGCACGAAGTATAGGCG
Source organism: Onychomys torridus (assembly GCF_903995425.1). Taxonomy (NCBI): domain Eukaryota; kingdom Metazoa; phylum Chordata; class Mammalia; order Rodentia; family Cricetidae; genus Onychomys; species Onychomys torridus. The sequence continues at coordinate 69,722,030 of NC_050457.1, read as the reverse complement.
GGACAAAGAGAGAGGAGAATTCTGGGAGGAGGAAGGCTGAGACAGAGAGACTCTGCCAGCCGCCATGATGAGAAACAGATGTTAAGATACCGGTAAGCCACAAGCCATGTGGCAACTTATAGATTAATGAGTTAATTTAAGATATAAGAACAGATAGCAAGAAGCCTGCCACAGCCATACAGTGTATAAGTAATGTAAGTCTGTGTGTGTTTACTTGGTTGTGTCTGAGCAGCTGTGGGGCTGGAGAATGAGAGAGATTTGTCCTGACCGTGGGCCAGGCAGGACCAGGAAAACAATAGCTACACTCTATGAAACCTCACAAGCCAGGTCTTTAATGTCTGCATCTCTCCATATTCTGGTCTTCCAAAACTCCCCCAAGAATGGCCCTTTATGCAGCATTCTGTCTTCATTAGCACAAAGCTCCAAACTCTTAGACATCCATCCCATAACCTAGTTTCAAAGATCCAAACCATGTGACAAGGTTTTGTCAAAGCAATTACCCCACTTCTGATAACAATTTCCTATACTGGCTACTTTCTTCTCTACTGTGACCAACATACCTCACAAAAGCAACTTAAGGCAAGAAGGGTTTATTATAGCTCACAGTTTGAGGGCACAGCACATCACTGTGGAGAACATGGGGCAGCAGAGGCTCAAAGCAGCTTGGTCACAGCACACCTGCAGTTAGCACACACAGAGATGTGAGTGCTGGTATCCACTCACCTTTCTTTTCTCAGCCCAAGACCTCACCTCATGTAATAGCTCTGCTCACATTCAGGATGGGTCCTCCCTCCTCGGTTAAAGTTCTGGAAACATCCTCACAGATATAGCCCGAGGGTCTTTCTCTAGATGATACTAAGGCCCATCAAGTTGACAATGAGGCTTAACCATAATATTCCAAATGCATGTGCTGACCTCTTAACACCTGGTGTCTCACAGCATGACACTGTTTGGAGATGGGGTATTTAAAGGGGTAAAGACTAGGGATATGGCTCACCGGGTGTTTGCTGGGCAAGCATGAGGACATGAGTTTGGACCCCTAGTATACATGACAATAAACGTCTGTAACACTAGTACTAGGGAATGGAGGGGGGGGGTCAGAGATTGGAGGACACTGGGGGCTTGCTGCCAAATTTAGCCAAATCCATAACTCAGGGTCGATGAGAAAACTTGTCTCAAAAAATAAGGTGAAGAGCCACAGAGGAAGACCCTCAACATCAACCTCTGACTTCCACAGAAGCATGCACATACATGTGCATGTACCAGCACACAAGCATGTGTGCCCAACACACACACACACACACACACACACACACACACACACACACACACACACACAAATAGGGATATTAGAGTGAGCCTAATGCAATTTGTCTTGTTTTCTTACTAGGAAAGCAGATGAGGGTGCACAGGAAGACACCAGGGATGTGTCTTTGAAAATCTATGTGAAGACACAGCAAGGAGGCAGCTATCCACAAGCCTAGCAGATAAGCCTCCAGAGACACCAACCTGTCAGTACTTGCACTTTGGACTCCAGCCTCCAGAGTAAGGAATACATTTCTGTTGTTTAACCCCAGTCTGTGTATATTTTCATGGCAGCTCCAACTAATAGACATACATGCATGCAATGCTGACTTTCTAATATGGCATGTTTGCACCGGAGTGTCTGTGAAGAAAACTGTAAAGCAGTTCTGCTCTTTGAAGATACTGCTTTGCTGACCCTCTTTAAAGTGGGTAGATTATCCTTCAGCATATGTCTCCAATCAAGGACCACCCTTTGCCCACCAGAGACAAGCCTGATTCAAAGAGGCTCAGAACCCAAGCTTCAGAGCTGCTCAGACGCTGCTAATGTCTGAGTTCATGCAGTCAAAGGGATCGGCTAATCGCAGCACGGCCTTGCCCATGCTCTGGCCAAGAAGTGCAAATAAGGAAAACACATGTGTGTCTTTACTGTCAGTCAGGATTAAGAGATTAAGTAGTGCATGTGCCTTGCCCAATGTGTCACTGACCTCATGCCTTAGTTTATCCAACAGAGAAATGCCAGGTCTACACTGCAGAGCTCACATGATTTTATTCTTCCCCTTTTTCTGAAACAAGGTTTCATGTCATCTAGGTTGCCTTTGAATTTACTATGTAGCTGAGTGTGACCTTGAACTGCTGCTGACCCTCTGCCTCCATCTCCCAAGTGTGGAATTACAGCTGTGTACCACCACAGCCAAGAAATTTTCCTATGTGTGCAAGGCCTATGGCAGACAGTTAACACACAATGGCAGTCATCATCACAGTTTCTCGGCGACAGACTTCTCATCACTAACATGTTCAGGAAGAGAAAACTCACAGTAGGCCAGCTTTGCCTTTCTGAGCTGTCATGGGTATGCAGTGCGGTGAGTAGGGATTGTAGACGTAAACCTGACATTTCTCCAGTACAAATTAGCTTTTTTCAGTCTTCCCAAAACCAAACTTATGTTAAAGAGATTCTCTGACAAAATGCAAATACCTTTGAAGATGCAGTAGGTAGGTAATCTATCTCTTAAGTTGAATACCTACGTGAACAAAAGGCCCTGTGACAAACTGATCTGTAACACATCAGGGACCAGTCAGAGTGGGAGCAGAGAGGGGAGAAGATCACAAACAAGCCGGAAGCTTCGCCTGTCTTGCTTGTGATTTTGCCAACTGATACTTACACTTACAGGGATTTAGTCCAATGCTTCCTGCCACACACTGTCATTCTACACACACACACACACACACACACACACACACACACACACACACACACACACCACACACACACACTACAGAGTTGAATTTACAGCAAACCCTTTAAGACTTCACTACCTAAATGCACCCACCAAATCGCAGAGATGTGTGCAGTTCTTGACTGTTCTGAAGCAGTGTTTTCATAAAGACTTGGACTTGATGCTTATTTTCCATCGCGATATGACAGAGAAGAAAACTACCTCAATGTCTCCCTTCCACCCTTGGATTAAACCCGCAGATCAATGAGCCATTGTTTGATCAATCCTTCTTGGATAATGTTCACACCATAATATTAAATTAGAAAAATAAGACATCTAATTTCCCCACCTATAAAAGTTATATGGTCCTTTTGTTCATGTTCAATTTGCATCAGCTCATTGAGTCACAAGTGTGCCGCTTCCAAGAGAATCATAATGTGTCATTATTACAGAGCACCTCAATCCAAAGTCCTCAGAGGACTCTCAAACCACCAGTTTCCAAGCTGAGAGACAGCATTGTGTTATTCAGATTCAGCTATCCTCTCATTTAAACAAATGTCCACCTTCCTGTTTAAATATATGATCCACACTGTCTTTAGGGATAATGCTTAAACCTGTTTGGGCGAGTGTTATTTTCATCAGTCCTGAAGGTTACCTGTGTTATAAATGGAATCCTTCCAGAACAGTTCATTCCATCTCTACATGTAAGGGCAGACTGGGCTCTGTTCCCAAGGGTCTCTGGTCCTGTGGACTGGCCCCTCCCACTTGGACTCCCACTCAGGAGTCTGTTAACTTGTCCTTCCAGTGAGCCCTAAAGTTTCTCTGGCATCCCTTAAGGGATGTCTGTAGCCAGTCTTCGTGTTCCCTACTCTAACGGAGTCCACATAGTTCCTGCCAGCAAAGAGTCTACCCAACAGTGTGCAGGACTCAACACAGATTCTCAACCCTGTTCTGGCTGATTTGGGGAGGTTTGGAAGGATGTTACAGCCCCACATGGTTGCTCTCTTGACATGACTGGAAGTGGACAGAGTCCCCTAAGGGAGAATTGGAAACCATTAGTGACCCATGCTGACAAGAGGCTTCAAGAACTAGGTCCATGGGTGAGCAAAAGACTCGGTGAGTAAAGGCCCTGGCCACCAACCTGGTGAACTAGGTTTGATCCCTCGGACACCCGTGATAGGAGAGAACTGATTCACACAAGTTGTTCTCTGACCTCCACATGTGTGTAGCTGTACCCTCACACACACCATGTACACACACAAAAATAATGTAAAATGATATTTTTTAAATGAGCTACATCCATTCTAGCTAACCACCAGTCCTGAAATTTTAGAGCCCAGCTTTCCTGAGGCCTCACACTTCATGGCTGTTCTAGTAGAATTTAACTTCATTCATCAGCATCCCACTTTTTCTACAAACGTAGTGAAAAACAGTTATGAGCAACTTACATCTGTGGGCATGGGAAGTTCTGTCAGAATTATGCTCCACTTTATTATATTGACCTTAGAGGTCTGATCAAATGAGTCAGGGGGCCTACAAAGAGTGGAAAGGCCCCCATCACTTTGGTGATGCATGTGTGCTGCAAACATTGCTTCTGCAACATCCCCACCAAGTGGCTGTCCAACTCCTGCTTCCCATCCCAGGAAGGAACTTCATGATCCAAGGCAAGCCTAACTTCAGGTGACTTCATGGACTGCATTTCTACTGGGCATGGACTTCCTGTCTACATCTTCCCAGGGATCCTCAAGGCTCTCCAATGCCAAGCAGCACAGTCTGAAACCAGGGCAGATGAGCACAGTGAGGAGCTCATGCTCATGAACAATGGATCAAAACATTTATGAGTGACACTGGGCATTGCCCACGCTAGGCAAGAGCTCCACCCTGGCTACCATTCTGTCTTCTTCAGCTTTGAATTTGACCAGGGTGGCACTTGTCCCTAATTCCAACCTGTTCAGACATGAACCTATTTTTAAGACATTCACATAGTTCTCATGAGCAAACCTGATCGGTGTCCTTAGCCTAGTAACTGATAACAATTCAAACTAGCCACAGAGAAGCCATATCTTTTAGTAGAAAAGTCCTCAAAGACTAGTGCATGACCTCACAGAAGCTGGTCAAAACACTCGTATGACACTCTGAGGTCACTGGACCTAGCATCAGCTAATGCTTACCACATTAAAGGGGAAGACGGTAAGTTATAAATGACTGCAGTTTGATCCTTTACAAACCCATCAGGAACGTATCTAGAAAACTGTGGGATATCTCCAGGCTACAGAAGACCCCACATCTACTCACTACATATGCCTGGTAAGGAACAGTGGTGGCCCCTCTCAATGTGTGTCCAGAATATAACAGCAGTAGCTAGATTAGGAGGTGAGAGCAAGAGATGGACAGCAAGATCTGTGCTTCCACCAAAAACCACCCATCCACCCAGAACTCACTCTTCAAGGGAAAATCAGACCTGGAAAGCCAAAGTCAACAACTGATTTAATGCCTACACCTTCCATGGGCTCCTCAAACAAACAAAGCTTCCATTTCTGAAATTTGCTGTTTCTGCCTCTACAGGAGAAATTCTGGAGGCCTGGAGCCAGGCATGTCTTCTCATCATGAACCAGGACAGCTTGGACAGACATCATGCATGTGATGAACAAGTGACAGAATGCCCGTGTCTCCAGTTGGTCCTCACAAGAAAAGTATCAAATGTTCCTCTTAAAATGAAATTCCCACTGGGACACCTTGGACTTAGGTCTCAGGTGTAGGAGTGGAGCCTGTTCTTTCCTGTGTAAGAACAGGTAAGTCGAGAGGCTGTGCCACCATCCAACATTCATTTTTCAGTCCATGAAGCCTGTCTACTCACAATCAAAGGCTTTCCCTGACTTGTCTTCTATCTAAATCAGTCAAGTCTCTTCTCAGGAGAAACGTTCCACAAATGGCTGTTCTCATAAAATAAGTGACTGGTAGAAATAATCTGTAACTTCCCTGCATAAGCTTTCCTCGGTGTCTAAATATAAACACCATTGACTGACCAAAGACAGACCTGTGTTCAGTGTGTCAGTGTCCTGGCAGCAGACACCAAGGCCCCCTGCTAACAACAGGAACTCAGTCACTCACTGTTATGTCCTTCCTAACTTCTCCCTGGGCCCAGGAACTTTTCTAAATGCCTCATCAAATCTAAGATATTACTCATGATAATGCAATGACACCAAACATACAATACTGCTAATTAAAGCCAAGTGCAATTTGTCACAGCTTCCCCAATTTTAAAACATGTGCATGTCACATAGTCTGTTTACATACAGTTGTACATGTACATATACATATTCGATCGATAATGTACAGTGAGCCACCAACATTAGGGCAAAATATTCCTTATAAATATTATCTTTTAGAAAATTAATTTAGCTACAAACTACAGAAAGGAGATAAATCTCACTCATGAACAAAACCATAGGAAACTGTAGGCATTTGCATAAGTGCCCCCTTCCTCTTCATTTAACTGGCATTAAACCACACTGTTTCGAGATGACAGCCTTCTGGTCCATAGACATGACTCAGTTATTTATATCTTTGAGCATCCTAGTGTATGAGACAGCAGTAAACCCATTCAAAATATTCCACTAAACAAATTGTACTAGGAAGGTAGAGGAGGAAGGATTAGAGGTTCAAGTCATCCTCAGCTTCACAGCAAATTCAAGGCCAACCTACACTATATCAAACTGCCTTTAAACCTAAATGTTTTTCTGAGCTCCTGTTCATTTTCTCCAAAAGGTGAGGACAGCAATGATGACTTCTCACTCCATGTCAAGGAAAGCGAAGGTCTACTGGATGACCCACTGGACGCTCATGGTCAGGACCTCCTTTCCCGTCCTCTGAAAGTGCTCATGTCGTACGCCCACACGGTGTCGATCCCCTCTCCAGTAGTGTGGTCTGGAGTCCAGTGTGGGAAAGGGAACCGGCAGGCAATAACTCTAGCATCGTCCTCAAGTTCAAGCTCAAGTTTCTTCTCCAGTTGCGGCATCTGTGGAGAACAACAGTCATCACATCCCCTGAACAGTGACAAAGGAGACAACTTCAGAATGCCTTTCTGCACTTCAAGTCCCTGAAAATACTTACAAACACATCACTTCAGGCACAAACACTTACCGAGTAACCTATCAACACGAAAAGACACATTAACAGCAGTTACAGGGACATCTTCTAGTACCAATTATAAGTAACCTATCTTAGCAGATAGGTATAATAAATCCTTGGTTTTCTGGCAAAAATCATGGTATGGCAATAATTGAAATACTAATTATTTTAAATGATTTATCTACTTAAGCACTTCAACATAGCATGTATTTCATATATTTAAGACACATTTTTCTATACTTTTAACATCTCTGAACTGGGACACATCAAACAACTGACATTATCCTAGAATTATAATCGCTGTTTTTTTTTTTTTCTTTACAGTAACAGTACACTGTAGCATCAACATTTTGAGTTGGTGAAATATTGTCTAATTAGACCATGAAAAAGTATATATACTACCATTTAGAAATAATTTTAAGCCGGGCAGTGGTGGTACATACCTTTAATTTCAGCACTCAGGAGGCAGAGGCAGGAAGATCTCTGTGAGTTCAAGGCCAGCCTGGTCTACAAGGTAGTTCTGGAACAGGCAGAGCTACACAGAGAAACCCTGTCTCGAAAACGCAAAAGAAAAAAAAAAATTTTAAATGTGTGCATAATGTACTAATGATGCATATCCTCCCTTAGGGGTGGTGTTCTACAAAGTACAGCCAGGACCTGACACACTACCCACCCCTCTCCCACTAAGCTACATCTGGAGCCACAACTTTAGTGAACTTCTAAACAATATAGATATTATATCAATCTCGTATAATTTTATTACTCAATCTACCAAGTGTTTTTAGTATTTGCTGAAAGTATTGACATTTTAATTACATCAACAAACAACTATTTAAAATTATCTGTAGTTTGTAAAAATGTATTAATACCCTCATATTCTAAAAATGTGTTTCACTTTCCACTTTTAACTGATTTTGAGATGGTATCAATTTGTAGACAAGCTGCCAGAAATGAACACACAGAACCCATGCGCAGTCCACTCCGGCTGAGGTCCAGCGCATGCGCAGTCCACGCCGGCTGAGTTCCACCACTGCCTCGTTGCTCACTAAGACCCTCCTCCCCAATGAAGTGACTGTAAACCTTCGAGAAGAGGCTGTGAACAACACTCCTGTTTCTTACAAACTCCACATGAGGCTCACATCAGGAAACTTACTCTGCCCACAGTAACTCCAGAACAATTCAATCTTTTTCTCTCAGTGGTGTCCTGAACCGCCCAGGAACCAGCTCCGCGCTTAGCCGTACGGTTCCTCTGGTCATTTGGTTTGTTGTTGTTCTTGTTTGTTTTGTTTTGTAGTACTAGGGGATGATCAGCCTTGTGCATGCTGACCCAGGACTCTACCCCACTTCCGTCTCTTCTGACCTGGGACAGTTCCTATCTTTCTTGTCTTTCATGACAATAGACCAATGACCCTCACCTCGGGTTCCTCTGCTATTTGCTCCCGATGGCTCAGAGGGCCTCTAGCAATGGCCCTGCTGCAAGCCTGTGACCTTATCAGAGCTCCAGAAGCCCAGAAGGCCCTCCTGCCCCTGATGGTGCCGTGCCATCAACCACTGTTCAGGGGAATCTGGCATCTCTGTAATGTACGTACTACCTTCCCTTTACCCTTAGTGACCCACTGTAAGAAACTAAGCACCTATACTCACAGACCATCTCTGCCCTAGAAGTAGCATATATTAAGGATTCTGACGGCAATAAATTTTCACTATAAAGGCTGCAAAGTGGCAACAGGCTGATCCATGTTTCCTCTAGATCAGCAGTTCTCAACCTGTGAGCTGAGATCCCTTTGGGGTCTAAACAACCCTTTTATAGGGATCCCCCAAGACCATCAGAAAACACAGATATTTACACTATGATTCATAACAGTAACAAATTACAGTTATGAAGTGTGGGGTCCTGGTAGATGTCAACGCAGACTGTGATCTGCAAAGAGATAAGAATGATTGACTTCATCAACCTGGATCAGAGTTTGGGGAACCTAATACCAGGTGGTTTATGTCAGCACAATTAAAACACAGTACAATTTGAGAACACTTTCAGGGAACAATCAGTCCAATTAGTCCAATCAGGAGCACAAAAAAGCTTAAGTCTCTTATGACTACATAGACTCTTTACAAAGTACATGTGACCATGAAGGTGCATTCTAAAGCTAAAACAAAGAATCTAGTGGGATCTCTGACCAACATCATAGAGGTCAGCAGGCCATAAAGCACTTGTGACCCCTCCCTCAGGGATGTGCTGGGGATGTCTTTCTGTATGCTGCGAATGTGTTGCTCTGATTAATAAATAAAATGCTGATTGGCCAGTAGCCAGGCAGGAAGTATAGTATAGGTGGGATAAGCAGAGAGGAGAATGCTGAGAAGTAGAAGGCTGAGTCAGGAGATGCTGCCAGCTGCCGCCTCCGCCACCATGAGAAGTAAGATGTAAAGATACCAGTAAACCACAAGCCACATGGCAACTTATAGATGGATAGAAATGGGTTAATTTAAGCTGTAAGAACTGGATAGCAAGAAGCCTGCCACAACCATACAGTTTATAAGTAATATAAGTCTCTGTGTGTTTACTTGGGTCTGAGCGGCTACAGGAGCTGGGTGGACTGGAGAAAAGTCCAGCTACATGGATGGGTAATGGTCTAGGGAGGGAAGAGTCTGGAATAACCATTCTGGGGAATTAGGGTGAGGTCTGCCTCTATAGAAGAAGGGGGTGAGGTCTGCCTCCACAAATAGCAAAAAGGTCACCAGGTTGTTAACAAAATCCACTCTGAGCTTTCTGGATGGAATGCAGGTATTTGATTTTTATCTCCTCCATTGAGGAGACACCCCTAGATCATGAACATTCCTGGTTCTCTTAGTGCTTCTCTGTGAGTACAAAGACATCTGTGCTTGTGCCCCCAACAATGAAGTAGCAACAAAAATAACTTTATGGGGGGGGGGGAGGTCACCACAACATGAAGGGTCGACCATATTAAAGGGTCGCAACATTAGGAAAGTTGAGAACCACTGCTCTAGACGAACAGTATTATGTTGCAAGGGAGAGCTTTCCCTTCCTGTGTCCCTCTGCCTCTCTGCCTGTAACATCTATCTATTGCAAATATACATATCCATATTTTAATTCCATTACGCTAATGTTCAAACTGTCCTAATTTGGCCATGGAGCACCTCCTGCATCTGGCTGCTCCATTCTTGGACATATTCCCTTTAAATATTTTGAGTACTTCCTCATGTTTGGACTAACAACATGTTCCAAGCTTTTGTACCCTCCCTCCTGTAACCCTAGATCAGCTATTCTCAAGGATTCCTAGTTCCCTGTAGTGAAAAATGATACTTAGAAATGAAGATCTAAGCAAAAACTACTCCCGCTAAAAGTAACTACAGCAAGACAGAGAAATTAGCAGGGCTCTTGTGAAGGTTTTATTCTTGACCAGCATCTTACAAAAATGACTTGGGGAAAAACCCAAGATACAGATGGAATAAGCCAAAATTCTAACACATCATTAGAATTGATAATGGAGATAAAAATTCCATTAAGGAGAAAAGATTTCTATTCTCCTAATGGCCAGCAAAGAACTAAAAAAAAGAAAGAAATTATTCCTTGAGGGAAAAATTAAATAAGCAAAAAATGAGACAACATGCATTTTTCAAAATACCAGGTTTCTTATGGTAATTTTGTTCATAAAAAGATAATTGTAAATGTATTCACATTCCTATTCTTTTCTCTTTTATAGTTTCTTTTATTTCAGAGTGACTGTCATATGCTAAGTCAAGATAAACCTAAAAATGAAAGAGGCTATTTCAATCATAAGAAATTAACTGACTAAATTACACATAAATATGCATCAAATCTGTCCTGATATCACACACGAAGAGAAGTAGTGATGTGTCATGCCTGTCTAATAGAATTCAAAATTATTCATATAATTATGGGTTTCAAAGTGACACAAACTCATCAGATTCTAATCATATCTTCAAAATGTGAAGCATGCCTTGAATCAGCTAAAGGCAGATGGCAGACCTATGGCTCCAAGGGTGAAGACACCCTTACCAAGATCTCCTGAAGCCTTGGCAGGTTATGCCTCACTTCCCAGACAAAGCTCAGGCCTTGGGCAGGTCCTCTCTGAGATCTGCCTGCCTCCTGGACTGGCCCATGGTTGTGCACAGTCAGGCGTGTGCATCTGAGCTCCAGACTCTTCCTTACCCAAGACTATCATGTGACTCCAGACTCTCCCTTACCCAACACCACCAGTGTGACTTCAGGAACCCACAGAGAGCTGCTACAGATGGCTCTGCCTGTGCCTCTCCCAGCTCACTCCTGGGGACCCAAATATCAGGAGCAGAAGACAAGAAGTAGCTGGCCTGAGCTCCTCTGTCTCTCACCAATGCTGAAGATGCCCACTACTTCTACTGAGTTTCTCTTTGCAGTGCAGCTGGAATTTGACATCTTCTCACCAGCTGACCCACCCCAGGACGAGCCTTAGTCTGTCACCTTGACACCCAAAAGAGCACACAACTGTCTCCCAATTTCTAATGTCTTGGGTCTGACCTCCATGCAGTGGTGGTGATCTTCTGTCCTAACCAGTCTCCATGCCCCATGCTTACCCTCAACAGTTCCTTCCCTTAGAAGGAACAGCATCCTTCATGTGCTGCTGGTCCTATTCCCTGGCTCACCTCAAATTCACATCACCCTCATCACCTGCATTTGCTCTCTGCTTTCCAGCCAATAGGCACTCACACCGTTCAGTACTGTGCAACTGCAGGTCCTCGGCATGAAAGACTGTTCATGGATAGTATCCTTCCAGGGACCCTGACCTGCTCCTTCCCTGTTCTGGACGAGCCCACAGAACATACTCTTCTCCAGTATATGGCATAGTCTATGTAGCTGTCTCATTTAACATATAATCTCTCCACTAGTAAGAGGGACTGTCGGAACACAGTCCAAGAATGGAGCTGTGCGAGAAGAACTTGGAGTGCTTTTATGAGAACACTCCAAGAAAACAAGACAAGGGTCTTGTGACCTCAGTTTCTTTAAAACACGGGATTGTTCTTAGACTGTTTTCGTGTTCTTCCCAGGTGTAGTTGCTAGGAGTGAGTTGACCAGATTAGTCATTATTGCTTGCTGTTGTTATGGAATTAAACCTTTCAACTATCCTTTCTATGACTCTAGGGAAACACGTCTTTGGCACATGTGGCTTTCCTTGTGACTGTGGACAGCTAGTGCTCCTGAGAACTTTACTACTCCTGTGGCCATCCTTAACCCTCGGAGTGTGACCTGTCTGGGGCTCTGATAAAGTTAGCTATTGTGTGAGGCTTTAGTCTGCCTCGTTCATGGGCTCCATTCTCGCAGCTCCCACCACCTCCAGAGCAGTGATAAGGTACCTCAGGGTGCACAAGTTCTGTTACTCACTTCTGCAGTCAGTGGTCAGGAGACCCTGCCTCCTGTGCAGCAGCCACACTTACTCCATGAACAAAGCCTGCAGCCATACAAGTGCACAGTGTACAGTGTTCACTGAATTCAACAGAGTGGAAGGTGGGGACGCTTCACGGGACCCCTGAGGACAGCTTCCCGGAGGAAAGGGTAGGAGTCAGTTCCCTCATCAAACCCTGTGCAGAATGGGTCTGCGGTCACCAAGAATGGATGGCACAGGCACTGAGGAACAGCACAGCCAAGTCCAGGGACTGACCAGATGAAGAATTGGGCAGAGAACTACTTAAAAAATGACTAAGACCAGGTCACAAGTGGGCAGGAGCCACTCCATGCCAATCTGAGTCCCATGGCATGTTTGGACCTTTTCCCTAAGTTAGCAAGAAGTCACAGAGGGTTTACTGTTTGGTGTTTTGGCTTTTGGGGGTGTTTGTTTGTGAGACAAGGTCTCACATAATCCAGGCTGACTTCTAATAGGCTATGTAGCCAAGGATTGCCTTGAACTCCTGATACTGTGCCTCTGCCTGCCAAGTGCTGGGACTACAGGCATGTAGCAGAACACCTGGTTTATACAGTGCTGGGGACTGAACCTGGGCTTCACACATGATAGACAAACACCACCTGGGCTACATCTCCAACCTCACAGAGGGTTTTAAACAAAGCCCCAGTTAACCTGCTCCACATTTTGAAAAGAGCCCCTTGGTGCATAAATTCAGGCTAAATATGAGAACATACAACCTTCGTATTGTGTTCACCAGGTCCAAATGGGACCTCCTCAGCATACTCTGATACATACTTCATTTTGAAGTGTTAGCTCCAATTTCCACCTCCAACTCACTGTGCCTTCAGGAATAATGCAGTTAGTATTAAAAGCAGGGCTGAGGCATTCCAATGTCAGCTCTCCTCCTCCACACTTCCCTGAGGCTCCTCCTGGCTCCACAAGTGCCCATCAGTGCCTCAGCTGTCCTTAGACACTTGCCTTGACATGCTCGTTTTGGAGGGCCACCTGATCCGTGCTCAAGAAAATGAGATACAATTCAACAGCATCCTTACACAGCCAGGTAAGGCTTTCCCAGGGCTAAGCTGATCTCCAACTTCGCAGCCAGCATTTCCTCCTGCCCCTCGATACTTCCACCAAAGTTTGACATGGGCTGCAAGTGGGGATTCCACAGGAGGCACTCTGCACTCCAGCTCAACAGATGCCAACTGAACTCCTCCCCACCCACTGTGTGCAGAACCCTGGCTGGCTCGGTCTTTTTTAAGGAACATGAATGCTCTGTGGATTCCCACTGTGACTTTTTCCCTAGAAACAGTGAAATGCTGAAATTCCTCAATTCGTCTGGGTACAGGAGGATAAGCAATAACTGCATGTATTTTTCAAAATAACAAAACTCACACTGCCCCTGAGGAAACAGCCCCCAACACTGTGCAAACCAACCCTGCCTGGGGCAGCAGAGCAGCCTCCACTCAGCATTACAAAGGCCACTGCTGCCCCCAGCTGGGACACAGCAGCAGGGCTTCAGAACCCACATCTCAGCTTAACTTTCTTTCTCCAGACAGCATAAAATTCCCAGTAAATCTGCTTTTCTACTTCCTACATTAAAGTTACTTGTCTCCAAAATGCTAATTATTATATCTTAGAAGGAAGAACTCAAACATCTTAAGTAGTAAGCCACCATCAAAATTCCCTATCTAGTCTATGATCCCAAATTATTTTTATTTGTGGGGTGAGGGGAGTTGAGACAGGGTCTTACTCTGTAACCTAGGCTGGCCTGAAATTTACAATAACCTTCCTCCCTTGGTCTCCGGAGTGCTGGGATTATGCTAGGATTGCAGGCATGAGCCGAGGCCTGACCCAAGCAAGTTTTAAATGATCAAGGACCAAGCCCTCACACCTGCCTTCACTTTCAGAACAAAGCACAGTTACTCACAGGTCCCATAGCAGACACACAGATACAGTCACTTTTGTAATGCCATCATTTCTGGTTTGTAAAAGCAAAAACTGTGCCACTGCACTACAAGTTCCAATGTGGGGATCAATTCTCAAGCAGTGAAGCACTGTGTATAAAAGTCCCAAGCCTAGCTGGGCATGGTGGCACATGTCCATAACCTCCACACTTGGGAATTGGAGGCTGCAGGTTGAAAGCCAGCCTGAGCTACATAGTAATTTCCAGGCCAGCCAGGGCTACACGGTGGCATGATACTCTAGCTCAAAAAAAACAACAAAATCTAAGGCATAAATAAGAAAATGAAACAACAAAAATGAAATTACCTTTTTATTTTAAATTAAAAACCCTATCCATTATATTGTGCCATTTCAGCAAACATGCAATTCTACCAAGATTATTATGGCTACAATTACAGACTTTGAGAAGTAAAAAGGGATTGCTTCCTCTGGTCTCTAAACCAGCACTGACAGTGAAGTATCTACCCTGACTGTCTCTGCAGAGGCTAGAGACACCCACTTTCAGTACAACAGTGTGGCATTTTCACTTTCCAAGTACATAATCAAAGTTCAATACTCAGCTCTTTGGCAAATCTGTGAAGTGGAGGAAATTGAAACCAGTCAATGCTCATCCACCCTTAAAATTATCTTCCAGCAAAACTGAAGAATGATCAATTCAAAGGGAATATCCCATTAACTTCCCCAAGTGATTGCAGTGGGGTGTGAGTGAACAGCCGTGAAAATCATCAACTATACTCAATGCTGGGACCTCATAAAACAGTTTTCAAACTGGGATTGTTAAGGCTTTAGTAGATCATTGAGATTTTTTTCCTCTGGAACTAAAATTTCAAAATGTGTCTGAATCTTTAATGATTAAACTTTTAAGGTCGTTAGTACTTTACTAAACCAATGAACTGAAATCCAATGTGGCCCTCAAGTCAGTGGGAAACCATCACTGAATGTGATGAACTGCATTCAGCTGATAGGGCCTGCAACATTATGGACCCCAGAGCATGGGGTGCATACTCACCATCTGGGGCACACCAAAAATGACAACATTGGAGTACTGTGCAAAGGTGACCTAAACAGGATGAAAAAAGAATGGTGGATTAATTCTAAGCAAACAAGCATCACAATAAACCTGCCTCACTGGAGCCCACATGGCCAGGCAGAAGGTTTTCACACACTCCCCCGAAGAATAGCATCCTTAAGAGCACAGCAAAAAGAACACATTGCCCACACTTTGATGCACGCCAGTCAAATGCATTAGCTTTCAGGATGCATCCTGGGCCTCATCTCCCGATCCTCGCAGGGACTCGATCAAGACAGAACTGTACCCTGCTGCCAGTCAAATCTCCTAAAACCACCTGTTCAGGCTTCGGCATCTTCAGAGTTCTAATCTTCTCCTCTTCCCTAAAACACTGCATTGAAAGTTCAATAAAATGGTTTTTGCAGCAATTGAAAAATGGGTAGAAGTGCTTTGCCAGTCTAAATTCTTATTGCCCAATAAAATCGTATTTGCTCTATGGAGACCGTTTAGTTATATGCAGCCTGAAAACAGCGCAAGCAAAGTCTAAGTGCATTTTTACAAGCTGCTGAGGACAGTGTTACAGTGGAAAATTCTTACTTAAGAAAAAGCACTTTGTGAAGCTTCCTAACACAAAACACGGGGATTTTGTTGTTTGGGTTTTTTTGTTTTGTTTTGTTTTGTTTTTTTACACCAATAGTGCAGACACTAAGATCAACAGTTAATAAATGGGACCTCATGAAACTGAAAAGCTTCTGTAAGGCAAAGGCACCAACCATCAAAGGACAAAAAGGCAGCCTACAGAATGGGAAAATATTTTCACCAATCCCACATCTGACAGAGGGCCGATCTCCAAAATATATAAAGAACTCAAGAAACTAGACACCATAAACTAAATAATCCAATTAAAGAACAGGGTACAGATCAAAACAGAGAATTCTCAACAGAGGAAACTCAAATGGCCAAGCAACAAAGAAATGGTCAACATCCTTAGCCATCAGAGAAATGCAATCAAGACAACTTTGAGATTCCGTCTTACACCTGTCAGAACGGCTAAGATCAAAAGCACAAGTGACAGCTCATGCTGGCGAGCATGTGGGCCAAGGGGAACACCCCTGCACTACTGGTGAGAGTGCACTTGTTCAGCCACCTTGGAAATCAGTATGGCAGTGTTGTTGGTTAGTCTCTGGCCTTTTGGGGGCCTGCCAACCAGCTCCCAAATAAATACACAGAGGTTTTCTTAATTATGAATACCTGGCCTTAGCTTGGCTTGTTTCTTGCCAGCTTTTCTTAACTTAAATTATCCCTTCTACCTTTTGCCTCTGGGCTTTTCCCATTCTCTTACTTCTGCAAATCTTACTCTTACTCCATGATTTGCTGTATAGCTGGGTAGCTGGCTCCTGGAGTCCTCCTCCTTTTCTGGTTCCTAGATCTGTCCTCCCAGATTTCTCCTTCTATACATTCTCTCTCTGCCAGCCCCACCTATCCTATGCTATTGGCCATTCAGTTCTTTATTAGACCATCAGGTGTTTTAGACAGGCACAGTAACACAGCTTCACAGAATTAAATAAATGCAACATAAACAAAATAACACACCTTAAAATAATATTTCCCCAACATGGCAGTTCCTTAGAAAATTGGAAATTGATCTACCTAAAGGCCTAGCTATACCATTCCTGGGCATATACCCAAAGGAAGCTCCATCCTATCACAAGGACACATGCCCAACTATGTTCATATCAGCTTTATTCATAATAGCCAAAAACTGAAAATAACCTAGATTTCCCTCAACTGAAGAATGGATAAAGAAAATGTGGAACATTTACACAATGGAGTATTATTCAGCAGTTAAAAAAAAAATGACATCATGAAATTTGCAGGTAAATCGATGGAACTTGAAAAAAATCATCCTGAATGAGGTAACCCAGACCCAGAAAGACAAACATAGTCTGTCCTCACTTACAAGTGGATGTCAGCTGAAAGTAAGAGAGTCCTGCACAGACCCATTGCAGGGGCAATGTAGATACCTAGTGCGAGGGACATTACAAGAGAAACCCTAGCAATAATTCCTAGTAATGGGGGATAAGGACCTGAACCGCCATCTTCTGTAACCAGGCAAGGCCTCAAGTGGAGGGATTGGGACACCAATCCAGCCACAAACCTACAGCTTGTCCCACCTGCAGAGTATTCTGGGACTGGTACCCAGCAGAATCCTCATCAAAGAGACTAGAGACTTCATCTAGCACCTGATGGGAACAGATACAGAGTCCCACAGCCAGACATTATGCAGAGTCCTGTAGAGGAGGTGGGAGGAAGGATAGGAGGAACCAGAGGTAACAGGGATACCAGGAGAACACAGTCCACAGAATCAACTGTCTAGGACTCATGGGGGCTAGCAGACATCAGGGAGCCTATAAGGGTCTGACCTAGGTCCTCTGCATATATGTATAGTAGCTTGGTGTTCTTGTGGGATTCCTAACTGGGAATGCGGGTGATAGACTCTTGTGTCTACTTATGGGACCCTTTTCCTCCTGCTGGGTTGCCTCATCCAGTCTTGACATGATGGCATGTGCCCCGTCTTACAGGAGAATATTATGCCATGTTTGGTTAATGTCCCTGGGTGGCCTGCTCTTTTCTGGGGGGAGATGGAAGGAGGGAGGATCTGAGAGACAGGGAAGGTGGGGGTGAAAGGCTGGGAGAGAAGGAGGGGAAACTGCAGTCGGGATGAAATATGAGAGAATAAAAACAGATAAAAATATAAGAATAAAGAGTACAAATATATTTAGAAAAATCCTTCCTTTTATGATTATGAGAAGGAGCCACCGTAGCAGGTTCATAGGCTTCTACCACCCGTCTTTGTCTCTCTCTTAACATGCAAGCACACACACAGAAGAGTCAAGTATTTATCAAGAATAATCTGACTTCTAAGTGAAATGGAATAGCTCATTATTTCACAAAAAAAGAAAATGCTTTAATTCAGTCAATAAATTCTTAGCTTTCATATGACTTTTATCAAAACTTGAAGCTTCTATACTAAAGTACAGCCTATCATAAATCTATGAGGTTAAAATGCATTTACACTTTGTTATCTAAATTTTCATTTGGACTTTTTTTTTCCTTCAACACACTTTCTTGTCAGTCACATTAATTATGAATGAAGAGGATCCATCGGATTTTCTAGCACCATCCTCCACATCACCTACCTTCCACAGATCTGAAACATAAAACTTGGCAGAGCCATGCACACCTTCTCTCCAGGCACGGTATCGGGAGTACCAAACCAGCCATGGATTCAGTTCGTAGCCCACAGCTGGGAATCCTTCCTTTGCAGCCGCAATCACCTAGACAGAAGCAGGGGTCAGCAAATGAAAAATGTCATCTTGCATGAGAATTCCCTATTTAGGGTGTGTAATATTCCATTAAAAAGTACTTCTTGAGAGCTACTGGGAAAGAGGAAGGGTCCAGGGAGAGGAGAAATATGGTAGTTTTAACGAGAACGGCCCCGTAGGCTCTTATATGAGTGAAACTGTTTGGGAGGGTTAGTAAGAGTGGCCTTGCCAGTGGTGGTGGTGCACACCAGCACTCGGGAGGCATCTTCGAGTCAGAGGCCAGCCTGATCTACAGAGAGGGTTCCAAGACAGCCAGGGCTACACAGAGAAGCCCTGCCTCAAAAACCAAAAACAAGTGGCTTTAGTCAAGGGGCTCTGTCGCTGGCAGTGGGCTTTTGAAGCCCATGCCATTGCCAGCTAGCTTTCTCTCTGCCTTCTGCATGTAGATCAGATGTGAGCTCTCAGCTATTGTTCCTGCACCCTGCCTGCTGCCGCGACCCCCACCACAATGGTGATGGACTCTAACCCTCTGTAAGTCCAAAACACTCTTCCTTCTCCAAGCTTCCATGGTCGTGGTGTCTTCTCACAGCAACAGAAAAGTAACTAGAACAGGAACTAAGAGATGGTAAGTGGAATGAGCAGGGATCCAAGTGTACTATGTACATGGACAAAATGTCACAATGAAACCCATTACTTCCTATAATTAACACAGGGTTAAAAAATACTTTTGGTGAAGATCTCATGTAAAAATGTTACATCTACAGTTCTATACTTGATGGACAACACATGACTAACCCAAAGATTTCTGCGTTTGGTCAAAGATTTTGCCTTGACTATCAAGAGACACTCAGGCTTGTGCTGGACAAATGCATCTCTGGTTCTGGCTCAGCTCACAAGCCCCATCCCTAGCTAGAGGAAAGCATTCAATGGTGGGCAGTGACGATGTCACAGAACTAAAAATGGTTAAGATGCTAAGTATTATGGTCCATAATAATTTGCCGGTCAGGTGGCAGTGGTGCACACCTTTAATCCCAGCTACTCAGGAGGCAGAGGCAGGCGGATCTCTGTGAGTTCCAGGCCAGCCTGGTATACAGAACAAGATCCAGGACCGGCACCAAAACTACACAGAGAAACCCCGTCTCGAAAAAAAACAAAACAAAACGAAAAATTTGCCACAGCACAAGAAATGCTTTTAAACTTAGGTAGAAAGCCTGAGTCACCTTTCAGTGTCCCCATCATGATTTCGGGTCTCCCCCAGAGCCAGTGTCCACAGGACTTGCGAACATGGGGGTCCTGCTGGTCTGCACAGCACACGCTGACAGAACACGAGCCTTTCCCCTGCTGTCTCCACTCCTGCTCGTCATCAGGGTGAGGCCTGCGGATGTGGACCCCTCCTCATGCAGGATCACTCGCCTGCCACTCAGTGACCTTCTCTTTACTCAGAGATTCAGGTTGGTTCACAACATGGTAAAGTCACTAAAATTCTGATTGTTTTTTCTTGGACAAGGCCTCGTGTACCCAAATCTGTATCTAGCAGAGGCTGATCCTCCTGCCTCCACCTCCCAAGTCCTGGGATTTCAGCCACACGTAACTGTGCCCACCCTGAATTCCTATCTTTAGTCAAGCAGGGCTTCCCCAATGGCCTTTCCTATTTTAACTTTCTATCAGCTCCTAGGAATCATCACTTATCCACATATCAATACAGAGAAACATAAAGCAAGCATCTAAACTGCAAAAAAGTCAAGGTAATTTAGCTCCACAACTCCACGTTTCTTGTAATCATGCCACATTTACTGGATCAAAAATTCTAAGACTATTTGGTAATTAGCAATTAATTGCTCTTTTCTATCTGGCATGTTTACAGAGTACTTTTCCTCCAAGAGGAAAAAAAATCAATCAGAGAAAAATGAACTCTAAACACATGCTGGTGGTCTAACAGTTAGCCAAACACAAAATGAAACACACACTTTTCAAACTGTCACATTCGGCAAGTCTTTGCAGAAGCCTCATAAGAAACATAAAGCAGAAATTTAAACAATTCTGGTTCCAAACCTTAAACTGTTTGGACATGACTCACAATGCGTCCATCACCACTGCCGATGTCTACGAGGGGTCCTCTTCTGTGTTGCAACATCTTCACAACGTTTTCGATCTGCTTCGAAGTGGCAGGCACGAACGGCAAACAAACTTTCCGGAGGGCTGGTGTGATAAACGGTGTAGCCACAGCATACAATGCCACCAATGCCCCACCAATGAGCCCAGTAAACAAGAACCCCCAATTGCTCTTCTTCAAATGGTTGGGATCCAAACTGGTAGGCAGAACAGGGTTCGGCTGCCTTTCTTCCTCAGGTGTTTCTAGGCATAAGCCATTGTTGAAAGAGAGCAGAAACAGTACACACATTAGAAAACCGGAAACTCTGCTGACACTTTTTCTTTGTGTTTGTGTACAGGTGTGTGTGCATGCACACACACACACACACACACACACACACACACACACACACACGCCAGCAGAGGTGTCAGATTCCCTGAAGCTGCAGTTATAGGTGGTTGTGGCTGCCTGACATGGGTGATGGGAACCAAGCTTGGGTCCTCTGCAAGAGCAGCAAGTGGTCTTGACACCAGGCAACCTCTCCATCCCAACTCATCTTTTTAAACGATACATTCACCGGATACAACCTAGTTTACAAGTATAAAATTCTACAGTGACTTCTAAACTTCACCAACAAAATTAAAGTAATTTGGGGAAAAATTCTTCAATGCTAATGAAAGATCTGAAATCTTTTTTTTTCCAATGTACTGGTTTGGTATGTGTCTAGGACTCAAGTAATGTGTTATCTCAATACCTATTATTGCAAATTTTAATCATAAATTTCACATTTTTACAGTCTGAACAAAGAAAGCTTCAAGAAAAAATAAGCATGAAAATGTCCAGTTATTGACCATTTAAAATACATTATGGCATCTATAATCTAGTTAGTTGTATAGCTACAATTTTAAGGCAACCAGGGATGAAAATTATATTTTGCTGGTCTATAATAAATATGGTAATAAAAAAGTTTAAAACACATGTGGGGGAGTCATTGCATTATTCTTAGCACAGAAGAAAGCAAACAAACTCTAATAGATGACTGCGGAGAAATGAAATGAAAGCCCCCTTAATGTTCCTCCTTCTGTGCTGGCCCTTTAAAATGCGTCCTTAGTAAGATGAAAACTGAAGGGAGAGGAAGCTGACTAAAGACAAGCAAAGCCCAGCTAGGAGCCAGACAAGGTGCCAGCTCTGTCGGTGTTGACAAGTGACTTCACAGTCCTCCTCCTCCATAAACCATGGGCCCCAATGGCTGGGAGAGGGACTGCAGGGCTGGGGTAAGACGATCCTAAGGCTCAGGTCAGGCACACAGCAAGCAGAGGCACCCAGTGTCAACTATTTCACATTACTGGAGGAACACTGTGGGCCCCACCCCCACTCCCACCCCCACCCCGGCAAACAGACCACTGCTGAGGATAATGAAAACACACGAATCCACAAGAAGCAGGAAAAGGTCGAGGAGGGTCAGCAGGCGCTTGTCATTCATATATGGCTGCTCACAGCTGTCAGAAAGCCATTCAAAAGGCCTGCAGTGCTTACTCCATGCTGCTGTAAGCAGTGACCACAGCCTTTCTGGCTTACAACACCTTCTCACCATCTGCTGGAGGTCAGGAGTCTGCAGGGATTGGCAAGGCTGCATTCCTCCTAAGGCCTTTGGACTGGGAATCAATTCCTCTGCATTTTCCAGCTTTGATTTAACCCCACAGCACCCCCAATCCCTGCTTCCATCCCGGTATCTCCTTTCTCCCATCCCTGTCCTCCTTTTTGACAACACTGTGCACACCTAGTTAGTCTAAGATAATCACTGATCTTCAGTCCCATTTGCACAAACTACATCAGTCAGAATGCTCATATACTGGGGCGAGGAGACATTCTACACACTAACCCATCAGTGGGGACAATCTATTCTACTGAGTTAAAACTGAACACAGGACACAATAGAAGGGGCCAAACAGCAGTAGGTCACAATCCAGGGCAGCTCTCAACACACAGCTTCCTCAGCTCAGCATAACTTTACTCTCCTTTGCTTCTGATACCACCTTAAAGTGAGGTTTTTGGGTTGTTTTGTTTTTGTTTTGTTTTTTTTTGTTTTGTTTTTGGTTTTTGTTTGTTTGTTTGTTTTTGGGGGTTTTTTGGTGTTTTTTTTTTTTGTTTTTGGTTTTTTTTTTTTTGGTTTTTCGAGACAGGTTTTCAGCAATGCCAGAAAGAGGCCTTTCACATGTGTCTGACTTACACCCCAGCTTTACAGGCTCTCCAACTAGGTCTGTGGACAGCAGGTATATTTCATCTGATACAAATGTAATCAAGAGTGCTAGTCTTGCGGGTACTTTAATGGACAGTCCGATGCACTTAGAACCATCTAATCAGGTTGGAGTGATCCAAAATAAGTCATGGGAGATGCCTGTTGATAAACTGGAGTCTTTAAGCATCAATGAGGTTATCTGCCCAGATTCTAGTACATCTGACCAATATTCCTCTGCTGAGAGTTTTTGTAATTCAGAAAACAAAATGTTAAGAGAACAAAATATTGATGGCTTATCCCTACACCAGACTGATCTGCCAGGAAACTCATGTGCTCAGGATCCAGTATCCTTTCTCTTGTTTCTCTGTAGCTTTGGAGCCTGTCCTGGACTAGCTCTGTAGCCCAGGCTGGCCTTGAACTCACAGAGATCCACCTGCCTCTGCCTCCAAGTGCTGGGATCACAGGCGTGTGCCACCACCTCGGCTGAAGTGAGTTTTAAAGCTGCTTTTGTAGTAGAGCGCCAACATGAGGAGGGGAAGTAAGCCTGCTGCTGGGGCAGTGATCATGGGAGGGAAGGGCAGGGAGTCTGCTGCTGATGCTGTGGTCATGTATAAAGTTACCTTTAGGTGTCATGGTAACAGAAACCTTCAGTAATTCCAGTTATCAGTGGACACTGAGTGGAAGAATATGCTATCATCATTGCACATTTGCTTATTTGAGAGAAGTCAAGGCTCATTGGTTGCCTTCATGGAGAGTCTTCCTACAAGGGTCCCAGTGGAGCACAGCACAGGTTGTAAACATATTTAAGATTCAGTCCTGGTGTCTCAGAACCTAAGCTAGCTGTTTAACATCTGATATTAAGCTGCTGTTGCAGTATGGCTTGCTAATCAGGAGAATTTTCACTTTTTTCTTCTGCACAACTCAAAACTTAAGAAAAAGAGTTGAATAATACTACTATCCTTCTCTGATTACCACATTTAAATTAATATGTATAAGGTATAAACCGAAAGACTGTGTAACAACTGTTAACTGCCATCCTTGAAGACTACCATTTGGAGGAGTGGAGGCTCCATTGTTTTTTTTTTCTTTTTGAGACAGTCTTGCTATATTGGCCTTGAACATACACTGACTGTCTTGCCTCAGCCTCCCAAGTTCTAGGATTATAGGCATCCACCACCACACTCAGCTTAGAAACCCAGTTTTTAGGCTTTATTGGCACATAATTAATACACCTTGTCCATTAAACATGTACAATTCAATGGATTTTAGTGGGTGTATGCAGTCCTCATCAGTCAGTTTCAGAACATGATTGCCCACGAGCCCCTTAACCCCTTAGTGTCATCTCCCCCCCCTCCCTCTGCTACCTGCCCCAAGTGACCACTACTTTAGTCTCTGTAGCCTCTACTTTGGACTTAGATCAAACAGCTTGCAAAGGCCAGGGAGAGGGCACAGTGGGGAGTGCTGCTTGTTCAAACATGATGACCCATGCAAAAGCCAGGCACAACCCAGCACTGGAAGGTAGAGACAGGTAGATCCCAGGGACTGGCTCACCAGCCAACCTAGCCAAAACGGCCAAGTTCCAGGTTCAGCGGGCAACCCTGTCTCAAAAAAATTAAGTGACCGAGCAGTGGTGGAGCCCGCCTTTAATCCCAACACTTGGGAGGCAGAGGTAGGTGGGATCTCTGTGAGTTTGAGGTCAGCCTGGGCTATAGAGTGAGTTGCAGGACAGTCAGGACTGTTACACAGAGAAACTCTGTCTTGAAAAACTAAAAAAAAAAAGAAGTGGAGTACAACAGAAATACATTATGTCAATCTTTGGCCTCTATGGGTACACATATGGCCACTTCTGCACACACACAGAGACAAACATACATGCTACAGTCTGTGGTCTTCTAACCAACTTCTGGCGTTTAAAATGTACTCTAGAATCCTTTGTGCTATTTCTTATCAGTGTTTGAATCCTTTTTACAGCTGAACATAATTCCCTAATATAAATAGATCACACTGTTTATCAAGTTGGGCAATAGTTAAACACGTGTCTGGTGGCCCAAATTCCACCTCACCTGTATATACATGTACCCATCCAGAAGCCCCACAATGTGTACAATAATGAGATCCTGGTCTCCGGGTCTCCCAGCTGGCCTGTGTAAGTAGTGGAGACCAACTGAGGCAGACAAAGGATGCAAGAAATATTATACTGAATACGGGGGAAATAGAGGGAAACTATAAGCAGAAAACTTGAACTGAGGGCAAAAAAAAGCAAGTCTGGGGACCAGGACATGGAGGCTGGACAGAGCAGGGCCTACTGGAAGGAGAGGAGCCTACAGAAGGGCAAGACTTTGAATACAAGTGCTCATCTGGTCTCTCCTTCAGCATGTGGGATGGAGATCAGGTCGGCAGGCTGGCAGCCAGTGCCTTTACTGGAAGTCTTCCGTGAAGCCAGCCTTGATGCTACCAACAGATGAATGGTTACAGTTCAGTACCTGCATACAATGGAGTCTTATTCAGATGTAAAATAAGAATGACTCAAAAAGAGAATACGGTTTCTCTTGATTGTGTGTGTGTGTGTGTGTGTGTGTGTGTGTGTGTGTTTCTGAGGGAGGCGGAAGAGGTCTAAAGGGAGAAGGGAAGGAAATTAACAGAGCAACCAGAGAGACAACATACTGCATGTTTTCTCCTATGTGGAACCTAGATTTGATGACATATAACATATGCACATATGTGATAAATAACGATTTGGGGAACAATGAGGAAATTCAAGTAAGAGGAGGGGGAGGGGAGGGGACAGTGGGGGTGCTTAACACAAGGTGCAATGACATAATTTTATACATGTGAAAGTGTTATCATGAGGCCTTATTTTGTATTTTTTAATGTCATCTGTGTCCTTTTGCTATATATCCCCTACTGATACTAGAAGTCATCCTAGACAGGGTTCTGACAGGAAATAGGGTGCAGAAGACGCTGTGGGATTATTTTCTATTCTCAAAACAACAGCAAGAACCCACCATTTGAATATTTAAAAACACCAACTCAACAAAACTGAAGGGAAATGAGACTACTACAAAACACAAAAGACACTAGGTGCATCACTGAGATTAACACATCAGCAACTGTAGGACAGCAGGCTGCTTCCAGGTCCGTGCTGGTGCACGCATTCTAATTTTGAGTACCTAGTAAAACCCGATAATAAAACAGCAGGAACAGTTTCTGTTCTGTGGAGTACGGGTGGAGAGATTGGAAGTTCGCGATCAATCTAAGCTTATAAAATGGATCGTGATTTCGGGCCGACCGACAGCGCAATTAGCGCTCTGGTATCTTTCCAAAAGCAAAACGCTGGGGTTAAGAGACTCCGAACCTAGCACAGACCCGTGGGCAAGTCACGGGGTCTGTGCAACGCGGGGAGTGAAGAACCAACACTGCGTGCTGACGACCAGGCGCTCTCCTCCTGAACACTGCCAGCAACCCTGTCAATTATTACTGGGTTTTTGTTTTTTGTTTTTTGCAGACAAGAAAATAAAACCGCAGGCTCAATAACTTCAGAGCAGCGGCTCGTCCACGACAGGGCTGTGACTCCAGCAGCCCCAGGTCTTAAGATCGGGCTGAGCAGCGAGTCGCGCGCACGGAAGCGGGAAGAGTCCGCAGCAAGCACTGTGGAAGCCGCCACCCAGCCAGGAGAACACGGGCAGGGGCGTGGAGGACGGCGCAGGCGGGGAGCGCGGCACCCACGCGCGCCCGCGACCACACCGGCTGCCGGCCGCGCACCCGCGCACCCGAGCCCCACGCGCGCCCGCACCGCAGCCCACTAAGGAACCCGCCGCCATGCCGGCCAACTCTCACCTCCTCCCTCCATCGCGAAACTTCCGGGGGGGGGGGGAGACCGGAAGTGGACTCTACCACCTTCCCAGAGCCGAGGTGGGAATAAAGGAGAAAATGTCCTAAGGAAATTAGCTCCCCGCTGCGACTCTGCATTCAAAAACTCTCAGAAACCAAAAACCTTGAATAAGTGACTGAATTGGATCTAGTATTAGTATTTGGGTTCTAGAAGTTGCCTTCCGAGTTTTGGAATAACACTCCCCCTAGCTTCCTGGGCAATAGAAGTTTCCAAAGGCGGAGGATTCCAGAAGGTACTCTCTGGCGTTAAAAAAAGTCACAGGGGGAAAAGAAAAGTCTCGCGCGGCCTGTACTGCGCACGCGCGCGGGGGGGGTTTTGCGTCCTCTCGCGAGAGGAAGGTGCCATCTCTATTCCGGAGTGGTCCCCAGCGGTTGTTAGAAAGCGCCTGTTCTCCTTCGCCCACCATGGCGTCCGTGGGGACCCTCGCCTTCGATGAGTATGGGCGCCCCTTCCTCATCATCAAGGATCAAGACCGCAAGTCCCGTCTCATGGGGCTTGAGGCCCTCAAGGTAACGGCCCGGAACGCGAGGCAGCGGGATGAAGGGAGGCGGCCGGAGCGCTCGTGTGCGCCTGCGCTGGCCCGGGAGCCGGTCAGCCATGTGCTGGCCCGAAAGGTCGACGAGAATCCCCGGTTCCGAGGGGCCGCTCTGGGCGCGGGACGGGGCGTAGAGGCCTCACCCGAAGGTGGGGTGGGGAGGGCCGCCCGGCCCCTCCGAGCTGGGTGGGGCCGCATCCATCAGCTCACCTGGGGAGCCGGCCTGCGGCCCCCGAAACGGAAGGTGTCCCGCAATGGTAGAAAGTAGTTAGAGGCGTGGGAAAGGGGGCGTGCGACCTGCCGCGTGCCCCCGGAGTGGCTGCTTGCAGGAAGGTTACTAATGACCGTGGAGGGAGCTCTTCCAGCTTCTGCTGCAAGGAACTGTCCGGTCCACACGCACGTGTTTGAAAGGGTGGAGCCCAGTTGGCTGCAGATTATGATGCTTCCCCCCAAGTTGGAGCTCTGGAACCCCCATCTCAGGGAAACAAAGAAGTTACCCTGAGGGAAGGCAGAGCCGAATTGTTGGGTAGGAAGGAATGAAGAGGGCCAAGCCCCAGAGCTTAGAACCCAGATGAGAAAGGAGTGTCATTGACCAGTGTTGCCACAGAAAACGCAGAGGAAGGAGGGAGCCCCGTCTGAGGTTTGATGCGTACCAGTCATGCCTCCAGGTTTGAGGTGTCCTTGTTCACCCAGTGTTAGGGTTTTTATTTAAACAGATTTAGAAATAATAACACCACCTCACTGACTCCAGCTACACAACCTCTGTCGACCCGGTTTCTCAGTGGGGATTTTCTGTCGTGCCAAGGACTTGATAGTGTATTGAAGTGTCTGAAGAAGTGGACAGAGCGATCGTAGACGCTTGGTTCTGTTTCCTTTCTAGAGGAATTATTTTTTAGGTAGTATGATGCATTATGTATTCAGTTCCATCCCCCACCTCAGGAGACTTGCAGATTAAGTAACATTCCAACAGACAGAAATTTTACCAATGTTAACAGGTTTGTGCTAACTGCATGGACTGTTGTAGGTGGTCCTCACTCAGGGTAGGTCTGTTTACAAAATTAGGCACTAAGGGACACGGTCATAGGCAAATTGCCAAAGATTTCACAGCTGCTATGATAGAGAAGGTATGACTTCAGTCTACCTGAGTCAAAGCTGGTGGTCCAAAGCAGTGAGCTTAGCCTTGGCATTCAGGGCCAGATTATTTGTTCTATGTGTGATGTTGAACTGTTGGTCTCTGCCCAATATATACCCTTTAGCCAACCAAAAATATCCTTGGGCACCCAGAGAGTCATTTCCCTGTGGTGGGTATTCAAAAGGCCCATTGTGAATACATACTTTCAAAGTGCAATTTAAGAGTCACCAGAGTTGCAAAGACAAATGAACTTGGTGTTTTGTAATCAGCCATTGAGGGTGACAGGAGAAGTTCATGAACTGTGTACTTGCACAGGTCTGAAGATGCCCAAGATTTCTGTGGTTAGAGAAGTTTATATCCACCTGCACCTTGGGGATGAGTTACAGAGTGCTATGGAGTGCTTTGCCTTTGAACTTCAGTATGAAGGCGCAAGAGTCCTTTTAAACCTTTGGAATTGTTTCTAAAGGACTCTTTAGAAAATGAGTTAATTAGCAAACAGGAAGTGGAGGGAATATGGCTTTGGAATTCTGTAGGATGATGTTGACCTGAGTTGGTGGTGGCAAGGATAAAAGAACGTGACATTGAAGGAAATGAGAGCCAGGCATGTCTGGGAACAGGGAAGGGTCCTTCCAAACTTGTATAGTTAGTATTTTAATAACATTAATGTAAATCCTGGTGTGGGGAGATTGTTGTCATTAACACCTGAGTTAGAAGAATTTCAATGAAAACTCATGAACCAGACCAGATGTTGCAGTGAAGCTGCGGGGTGTATTCCTAGAGTGTAAGGATCAAAATCTCAGGCTTACGAGGGTAGTGGTATGGGTGCTGTAAGATTGGGTGTTCTGGGTCAGCCCCTTTGACTGTTGAGGTTCTTCTGTTTAGGGGCATGTTGTTGGCCCTTGATCTTGTAGGACTTCTGATGCACTGAGCCAGCCAAGATGACAGAAAGTACCATGTGCTTGGTGTGGGTGAAGGTCACATGACCATAATGCATATGTGGGTAAGGGTCACATACACTGTTCTCCAGTGAAGTTCTACATTACCCGGGGTATAGATAAAATAGGCATACAGATTAAACCTTTACTGGAAATAAATCAGAAAAAAACATTAACTTTAAACAATGTAACTTTGCTGTTTATTAAAGACAAAGGGCAGACTTGTGTAATAATGAGATGTCTGTGTGTTGGTTTGGGGTTTTTTTAGATTTATTTATTCTATGTGTATGTGTGAGTACCTTCAAGTATGTATGGTGCACTCTGTTGCCTCTGGAGGTCAGAAGAACTAGAGTCCAGGCCATTGGGAGCTGCTGTGTGGGTGCTGGGAACTGGACCTGGGTCTCCTGCAAGAGCAAGTGCTCTTGACGGCTGAGCCATCCTGTGCGTGCCGGGCAGTGCTGTCAGTGAGCCACTCCGGCCCTTACTCTCCAAGTGTGGCCTGTCGTTGTTCAGGGGTTTCGG
This sequence comes from Onychomys torridus, assembly GCF_903995425.1. NCBI lineage: Eukaryota > Metazoa > Chordata > Mammalia > Rodentia > Cricetidae > Onychomys > Onychomys torridus. Next base: position 69,692,097 of record NC_050457.1, on the reverse strand, counting down.
GTGGAAGATGAATCTGAGAGCAGTCTCCAGCTTCCGCGCCCCGTTGGGGTCACTGGTAGAAATTCTTAGCCATCATTCAGAACTTGCCTTTTGAAAATAGTGTTTGCTAAGAATGTTAGCAAGGGTGGCTCTCCTGTGTGGGGTTAATGCTGTATATCTCTACAGTGAGCATTAGTGAAAACTGAAGGTGTTCTGTGTTTACAGATGGACGTTGTGTTCTCAGAGTTCAGTAATGGAGACAGCATGCTTCCTTCCCATGCTGAAAATGCCTGACACTAAAGCTTGTAGCTGTGTTATTGCTCAAGTCAGACCTCTCTGTTGATGTAGAAATTTCTAGATTTTAGAGATTACATCCGAGGGCCGTTTTTCCCCCTTAACATCAACTGTATACCTTTATTTTTTGAAATGACGTGTAACGTGTGCTTTTTCTGTTCCATTTAGTCTCACATTATGGCTGCAAAAGCTGTAGCAAACACAATGAGAACATCACTGGGACCAAACGGTGAGAGAACCATTGATATTTTTAATAAAGGTTTGAAGTCATTGTGCAGTCAATAGCACCTTCAGAAATGCAGTGGAGCAGTCTTCCAGCTCAGTTCAGCCAAGCCGCTCTGAGTGTCTGGGCTTATAGGTACAGTGTGCCCACAGCTTTAGATAGGCCTTTTTTCATTTCATTAGCATGTTCCAGAGCACACCAGTGTCTTGAGTTAATACTGTATGTAACAGTGTTCTGTATATTCGATTAGCTGATGGAAAGATATCTTTGGTGGATGTTTTATACGTGTTGAATTACTCGTTTCTAATTAATTTCATGGTAAGAATTGAGATGCTCTCTAACCCCTGTAGTAGTTGACAATACTGGTTACACATTGTGTTGTCCAACTTCTTTCTGAACGTTTGTCTTTTAGGGCTGGATAAGATGATGGTAGATAAGGATGGCGATGTAACTGTAACAAATGATGGTGCCACCATTCTAAGCATGATGGATGTTGATCATCAGATTGCCAAGCTTATGGTCGAACTGTCCAAATCCCAGGATGATGAAATTGGAGATGGAACCACAGGAGTGGTTGGTAAGAAAAGAAACAGCCTTTCTAACTTCAGAGGTTGTTTAGAATCGGAACACGAGCTGATGTTTCCGCATCCAGTCCTGAGAACAGTGGAGCAGACTGGAGTGGGACATGTTATGGCACACGTGAGCCAGACTGAGAATTCAGTGTTGGGAAAGAACAGAGAGGAGGCAGGGAGAGTTAGCAGTGAGGTAGGACAGCTTCTGGTGTGTGCTTTAAGCTAAAGGTTGTTCCCATAAATGTGGAGAAGGTAAAATTTTGGCTTGTGGGTTGCATTATATTTTATCAGTGTTCATTGTCCTTGAGCTGACAGCTCTATCCTGATTATACAGAGAATGTCCTGGTTGTCATAACAAAACATAGGAGGGAATGACATGCCTTGATTCCTGCTCCTAATTCTCAAAGGGTTAACTGGAAAAGGTGTATGCATCTGAAGAGAAAACAGGCATTATCCTGTTTGTTTTTACTTTTCTTAGCATTGTTTCCCTGAGATTTGAAATCTTCAAAATGATCCAAAGTTTGAGGGCCAGCAAGGTGGCTCATCTTGCCAGTAAAGCCTAAAGCCTGAATTTGATCCTTGTAATCTGGAGAGAGCTGACTCCGGCTTGTTATCCCTCACCTCCACACCCATGCATGCTTGTGATACATACAAAAATAAATCTAATTTTAATTGCTTTACAGGTCAAAGGAGATGAAAACACATTAGCAGAGTTAGCTTTGCTTCAACCAATTTAAAGTCATTCATTCAACACTCTTAGAACTTACAGCAGTGCTTGGAGTGCAACAGGTTTTAAATTAGCAGAACCAAACTCATTTCTGTCACCAAGATTGGAAGGGAAATGTGTTGATGCTTAGGGATCAGGCACTCAGCAGCCCTCCACAAGCCAGGATTCCCTGGCCACAGAAAAACAGTTTGCTACTTTACATTTAAAGTGTTGTTCTTGCATTGTGGCCTACGTCTTTCTGTTTGTACATTTACTGTGAGGAGGGTCATAGGACGATCAGAAGACAACTTTTGGAGTCCGGTCTACTATGTGAATTCCAGTGCTGTCAGTATTGGCAGGAAGCGCCTTCCTTAAACCACAGACCCATCTCACTGCCCCCACTTGCCTAAGTGTTTATTAGTCAAATTCATTTTTAAGGGGCAGCTTATTAGACCTTGACTATGATCAAACTAAGAGAAAGAGAGAGAGGGCCTCCTCCCTTTCCATCATAGCCTTAGCTTCTAAGGTTATATCCAGCCCAATTCTAGAACTTTCTTAGTTTTGTAACTTAAACTGGTTGTCTATTGTCTCACTTGCAGTCCTGGCTGGTGCTTTGTTGGAAGAAGCTGAGCAGCTGCTGGACCGAGGCATCCACCCAATCAGAATTGCCGACGGCTATGAACAGGCTGCCCGAATTGCTATAGATCACCTGGACAAGATCAGTGATCATGTGCTTGTTGACATAAACAACCCTGAACCCCTAATTCAGACTGCAAAAACCACGCTGGGCTCCAAAGTGTAGGTGTCCTGTCAGTAGAACAGTGTGGTGTGCAAGCCTGTCCTTTGGAGGATGGCTGTTCACTGTTCTAAAAGGCGGCAGTATGGTTTGCTGAAGTTGCTGTTAGATTTGCTTGTTCTTCTAACACTTTTTCCCGTCCCCTCTTCACTAGGAAGTCATTCTAGGGGAGCATTTGTGTTTTTATCCAATAAGCAAATGGACTGCTCTAAAGTTTTAATGTCATTGGGAGGATGGTCTTAACATTGACCTTCCTTCCTGTCTTACAATTTCTGTCAATATCTCTTAATGTCTGCTCTTGCCCCTGACGATTAAGTGGTCTCGGCCTAGGGGTGTTCCTCTCTAAGTGGCTGAAACTCCAGTCTGCTGCCGAAATGTGGCATTAAAACCCAGCAAAAGTATAACTACACATGAACTCATTTTATTTAGTAGCACATAGTAGGAGCTTTATTATGACATTTCATAAGTGTTTCCTTGTACTTTGCTCCTGTTTGTCCCCCTCCTGCTCGATACCACTTTTTTAAATGTAAATATTCATAAAAATGTGGGAGAAAATGGGGTAATTGTCTTTATTTCCCCGTTATTACTCATTTTACATTTGTGTGTGCGTGTACAACTTGTGGGAGTCTGCTCTCTCCTACCAGGTGGGTCAGCAGGCTTGGCAGCAAGTGCTTTGACCCATAGAGCTATCTCGCCAGCCTTATAACTCTTTGTTAAGTCACCTAATGATGTGAGCAGTATTTAAATGCAAAGCTGTTGAAGTTTTTGTATATCTGGTAGTTTTAGCAGAAGGAATGGTCTCAATAAAAGGCAAATGCAGTAAATACCCAGAACAGAAACAAGGCTAGAATGTAGTTAGTATCCGCGTAGATAACTGAGAATCCTGCTCTAAGGTGGACCTGGCCACCCCCAGATGATTTGTACATTTTTAGAGGAAAATCAAAGTACACTTAGGTGTCAAGACTTGCAAGTAGAGTTAGTTCCAATCATAAGGTGCTTGCACAGCTCAGATTTATTGCTTTGCCTAGGCCATTAGTGTCCCCGGTTTGCTTTGAACTTGGAAAGGAACACTAGTTTTCCTAGACCCATTGTTGAATTGCATGACGTGCTGGATTGCTTACTGTAGTAGTGTAAGGAATATGAGAAAGGTGTCTTTTCTCAGGGTGAACAGCTGTCATCGACAAATGGCTGAAATCGCTGTGAATGCCGTCCTCTCTGTGGCAGACATGGAGCGAAGAGATGTTGACTTCGAGCTCATCAAAGTGGAAGGCAAAGTGGGCGGGAGGCTGGAGGACACAGAACTTATAAAGGGTGTGATCGTTGATAAGGACTTCAGTCACCCACAGATGCCAAAAGTAAGTTAGTGCTCCTGCACTTGCCCACTGCTCTGAACTAAAAACCCTCCACTTACGGTGTTACTGCTTTCCCCTAGAAAGTGGAGAATGCTAAGATTGCAATTCTCACGTGTCCATTTGAGCCACCTAAACCAAAGACAAAGCACAAGCTGGATGTGACCTCTGTGGAGGACTACAAAGCCCTGCAGAAATACGAAAAGGAGAAGTTCGAAGAGATGATTGAACAGGTCAGTCCTCTGCTGCTCCCTGAACCAACTCCGCAGGACTAACTGAATTACCATCTGGGGACTTTGTCACATAGCTACAAATAATGTGCAGTGCAGCCTGTGTTCAGTGTCAGTTGTAAAAATAAGTACAGTAAGAAAAACCAAATGGCATAATAGGAAAGCAGTTGGTTTGCCCTGAACTTCCTTGAGGGTTTGGCGTCTTAGCTGTGCCTTTGGTTAGCAGCTCTCCGGGGCTTGAGTGGAGCAAATGAGAGCTGTGAGTAAGAGGAATTGGAGCACAGTTGGAGAGCAGAGTGGGTTAGTTGGTGGTGTTTTAGTACTGGAAGGAGATTAGGGTGCACACTTGGGTATTTCTTCTCTGTGTGCTTTCCTGTTCTTTCAGTGCACGGACTTCACACACTCTGCTGTGCGTCCCCCCTTTTTTTCAGGTCATGTAATAAGGACCAAATAACTACTTGTTTACTGATAAGAGTTATGGCATTTCTTTTCCCAGATTAAAGAAACTGGTGCTAACCTGGCTATTTGCCAGTGGGGCTTTGATGATGAAGCCAATCATTTACTTCTTCAGAATGCCCTCCCTGCAGTTCGCTGGGTAGGAGGACCTGAGATTGAGGTAGGAGGCTGGCATTCAGAGCCCTTGCTGAGTGTGGGGTGAACCTGCAATGTATGCTTTGTATTAGGTGCCACTTTGACAGCTTGCCTGAAATAACCATCGCACACCAAAAAGCAACAGCTTAGAGAAAGAGTAACTGGAAGAACATTCTAGAATCATCTTTATTTGAATGACAGTGTGTTGTGGAGTCAGCTCTCTGGGCTTCCCTGTTAACTTTCAGGGCAGGAAAGCCTGGCACTGTTTCTTCAGTGGCAGCAGAATAGGAACAGCTCTCCTAAGCCCTGGGCTGGACAAGCTTTGCTTCTCTTCTCCTTCTGCAGCCTGCTGTACTGTGGGGGCATGTGAGCTGGGTTTGCAGACAAGGCCGCCCAGACTGTAAGACTGAGTTGGGGTTAACTATGATAGAGCTGGGTAGCACCAGCGCCCCAGAGCCTGTTGGTCTAGCAAGACATTGAAACTTTGCCCATCCCAGAACAAGGTGGTCTTATGTTAGATGTGGTTTATTTGTGGTCCACTTGGAAGTTCACTAGCATTGATCACACTGTCTGTCCTCTAATAGCTGATCGCCATTGCAACAGGAGGGCGGATCGTCCCCAGGTTCTCAGAGCTTACCCCTGAGAAGTTGGGCTTTGCCGGTGTGGTGCGCGAGATCTCGTTTGGCACTACAAAAGACAAAATGCTGGTAATTGAGCAGTGTAAGAACTCTAGAGCTGTGACCATTTTCATCAGAGGAGGAAACAAGATGGTAAGAATCTGTCCTTGAGCTGGGAGGTGGCTCAGTTGGTCCAGGGTTTTGGTCCAACTGCATGAGGAGCTGAGACATGACCTTCTTCCCAGATCATTGAAGAAGCAAAACGATCCCTCCATGATGCCTTGTGTGTCATCCGGAACCTCATCCGAGACAATCGAGTTGTATATGGAGGAGGGGCTGCTGAAATAGCCTGCGCTCTGGCAGTCAGTAAAGAAGCAGATAAGGTAACGGGCAGAATCGCAGTGAGAACTACTGTCTGTGGTTCAAGACATGTTTTATATCCCACCACCTTCATTCTGTAGATAAAGTAACCATGGTTTCATGTCCTAAGTTTTCCGGTGCATACTTAGGGAACTGCTGTTGGGTCAGGTTGGCTCTTGCCAAGTGTGCTCACTGCCCCTGTGCCCTTCCAGTGTCCGACTTTGGAGCAGTATGCCATGAGAGCTTTTGCAGATGCCTTGGAGGTCATCCCCATGGCCCTTTCAGAAAACAGTGGCATGAATCCCATCCAGACCATGACTGAAGTCCGAGCCAAACAAGTGAAGGAGTCCAACCCTGCCCTTGGAATTGACTGTTTGCATAAGGGCACAAATGGTGAGTTGTTGGTCTGGGGTTCTGTGAGTGAACCAGGTTTCCACTGACTTGGAAGATGTGTACTCTTGCTGTGTGGAGTAGTACATACCACAAGGCTGTCTGTTGTGAGTTCTTGAATGTACTTGGCTAGTTAAGTTCTTGGTTTGAGTATTTGAGTTGATTGCTGTGGGACCTAGTCTTAGTGACACACTACACTCATTTTACTACAGTACAGTACTGTCATCCTTCACACAGATGTCTGTCAGATTTCATACAATGCAGTTCCATTAACAGCATGCCACCTGGCTGTCCTGTGACTGTGGAGTTTTGGTAGATTTATAACTAGCAGCTTGGCAATTCAGTTGTTGAAAGAATGGCAGACATTTAACTTGGTGGAACTTTGCTACATTACTAATAGACCATGCCTGCATTCCTGCAATGAATTCAACCACAGAACTTGATGGTTTAGGAAAGTATTTTGACAATAGCAACTCCAGCATCCAAAACAAAAGAACAACTCTTTTAACTTTTGTTGATATTCTGACATGAAGTGTCTACTGATTGAGCGTTACAGAGACATGATTTCACTGCTGTGCCTCTGGTGCTTTGAGATGTCATGTTACTGACCCATGAGCCCTGGCAGTTCTACCATTTTTTACAATGTAAGCATGTCCTCGGTACTAAGGAAATTCATCTGAAGATGACATGGGAGAAATTGACTGCTACAGCTTTGGGATTTTCAGTTTGGGTTTTTGTTTATCTGTTAAAATTTATAAGCTGTGTGGTGGTGGCACACACCTTTAATCCCATCACTCAGGCAGAAGCAGGCAGATCTCTTGAGTTCAAGGCCAGCCTGGTCTGCAGAGTGAGTTCCAGAATAGCAGAGCTACACAGAGAAACCCTGTTTCAAAATTTTTTCTTTTATGTGCATGAGTGTTTTCCCTCGGTGCACTTAAGTGTGTATTGCTTGTGTGTCTAGTACTCTTGGAGACTGGAAGAGAGCACTGGGATCCCCTGGACCTGGAGTTAACCGGATGGGTGTAAGCTGCTGTGTGGGGCTGGGAACTCAGGTTCTCTCTAAGAGTGCTTGATACTCTTAATCACTGAGCCATCTCCAGCCCTTCTTTTTACATATACAGTTCTTATTTACTTCATTGTTGAACACTTTGATATGGATATAGATGGATATAGATGCAGATATGATGAATTCTGAATACTCTTGCCCCTATACCCTGTTTTCCTCCCTATAAATCTTTTTCCTACATTCCTACCTTTAGTTCTATTAGAGTTTAACCAGGGCTATCTCTATGACCATAGGTTTGTAAAATTGTCCGTTGGAGCCCAGTGGGCTCTCTCTCGTGGGCACAACTGAAGACATCACCCAGAGTCCACCAGGGGCCAGTAGTTAGCAGGGAGAGGTAGGGCCCCATGAGCCTTTCTCTGTCCGTGACTAACAAATGGCACAGTCTTAAACCATTTTTGTTTTTGAAGTGGAATTTTGCTATGTTGTCTAGGCTGACCTTGAACCTCAGCCTCCCCAGTAACTAGGAGCACAGATAAGCACACTACAGCCTGCTACGTGTCTTAAGCTTTGTGGTGACTGCATGAATTCAACGGCTTGTTGACAGTAAATTTGGGTGCTCTGAGACCACTGATTCCTATATTTGTTTTTCAGATATGCAGCACCAGCATGTCATAGAAACTTTGATTGGCAAAAAGCAGCAGATCTCTCTTGCCACACAGATGGTTAGAATGATTCTGAAGATTGATGACATCCGTAAGCCTGGAGAATCTGAAGAATAAAATATACCGTCCACCACTGTGACTAATAAAGGGTGTGTTGTGCTGTGTCTGCACTGACCACTGGTCCTCTCGGTGTGTGATGCTGGAATAAAAGCAGCTCTTTGGTAACTGTGCCCCTTGTTCAGAGCTCAGTGCAGGATACCTTCTCATGGCTTCTGTGTTCATTAGATATCGTTAAGCATCCTTCATCTGCACTTAATCATGTGAGGAAGCAGATACAGATGACAGATACTGGTTCAACAGCTTAGCTGTCCTGTTGTTGGGGTTTTGTTCTACAGTTGACAGGACATGAGCTCCCGTCAGAAAGCAGAGGCAGGGCAGTCCTGACTGTAGAGGTCCATGAGGGTACTCCTGGGTTGTACAAACACTTCAGGATTGATGACACCAGTGCTGGAGACCAAATCCTCCCTCTCATGCCCCAGGCTTGCTGGACAATGGCCACAGTTAGCTCATGTGCCAGTCAGAACTGGCATGGGCAGCACTGTGCCTCTAGCATGTGCTTAGAGGGCATTTGAGGCACAGGTGCCTTCTTGGCTCATGTAACATACTGCTTAACCCTGGGAGGTCAAGGCCAGCCCAGGCAAGCTGGCATTCCCTGTTTCAGGGGGATCCCATGAAAAACAGGACATTGTTGACACCTGGAGCCTCATTCCTTGCAGATGTAGACTATGGGCTCTATCGTCCTCCACCTCCACCAATTTAACGGACCTTTGGAGCCCAGTCTTGGACACAAAATGCCAATCCTTGAGGAAAGTGTGAGACACAGCAGGATAATAACTAGTCTTACCACTTTCTGTCAAAAATGCCTACAAGGTGGTTCAGGCTGAAAGTTGCCACCAAGTCTGGTGACCATGATTCTTGGACCCACGTGGTAAAGACTACCATTAGTTGTCCTCTGACCTCCCCCTGTGGTGGCACATAAAGACACAGATGCTTGTTTAAAAGTGAAGCTACAAATTTTTAAAAAATCAGTTTATTAGATTGAATAATTGGATCTGTGGGAGCTGAATTCCAACACTACTCACACCAAAGTGCATATGGGTGGCATTGAGCTTCGCCAAAGCCCATAAACATCTTGGGAGGTTTAACCTACCTAGTTGAAAACTTGTGATCTTCCTGGCTTTGCACATGACTTGTTTTAACAGTCTTCAGTTAACAATGTAAAGCCACATCTGAGAACCCAGCTGGTCCCTGAATGGCCCCAGAATCCCCTAATAATTAGTTACACTATCATTTAAAGTCTTCAGGTAATGAGCATTTATTAAAAATTTCTATTGTGTGTTAAGTATTTTTTGCTTAGTTTTGGCTGTGTTTCAGAAAAATTTTAAGATTCCTGTATTTTACGTGGAGTAAGAAATCAGATGGTTAATTGTGTCCAGGCAGACCTGAATGACAGCTGTCATGGGCTTGAGTGCTGTTAAATGAACTTGTTCAGCCACTCAATGAGATTCCTCCTCGCCTCCTCAATGTAGGGCTTGTCAGCAGGGGAGCAGTCTTCTCTCTTCCGATGCACAAAGCCATGAGTTTGCCCAGAAAATGTTTTAACTTGGTAATTAACTATGCAGTGTTCTTTGAGTTTCTGGGTCAACACAGAGACCTAGTGCACAAAAAAATAAAGTGAGGTGTTGGGACTTTAACCCTGAGCTGGCATCATGCCTTACATAGAGAACTGGCTCCACAGCTACTGAATTGACAAACAGTTCCTGGCCCATCAGAGGGGTTGCAGAGCAGCATAGGGATGATGCTATGCCAAATACAGAAGCTGCTACATTTACCCTAGGCCTGAGACCCGACAAATCCACTGTAAGTAAGTTAAAAATACTATAGGTCCAAAGTACACTGAGTATGGTGGTGAACATTTTTACCCTAGCAGAGACAGGCAGGCAGATCTCTGAAGCCAGCCTGGTCTATGTAATGAGTCCTTTGTCTAAAAGGGATGCTCAGTGGTGGAGCACATACCTAGCATGTGTGAGGCCTGCTGAGTTCAGTCCCCCATAGCACCAGGCAGGTTGGACAGTGAATACAGCTGCCCTGCTGACCGTCCCAGCTCAGCAGAGCACAATGTGACCATAGGGCTGATGGGGACATGTATTTTATCCCAGCTACCAACATCATGAGACCATGTGCAGGTGTGGCTAGTCCAGGAAAAGAACTGAATTCAAAATGGGTCTACTGTGTGTTATACTTTTGCACTATAGTAAAATTAAACCAAATATCTTAAGCTGGGGACTGTTGAAAAGGCACAAATGACTGCTTTTAACTTAGACTTTTTCCTAATCAACTTCCTGGTCTTAATCTCCAACTTTATGGTAACAGTGGGTTATGGTGGAGACCATTCCTTCTCACTGAATGGGCTGTTGGGAACATTCCCTTCAGCTCTCATTCTGAACAGACCCATTCTGGGCTTAAGTTCCATTCTTAGTAAATTTTCATCATTGGAAACAGTTCCAGTGATAAATGAGCTCTTTGGAACTTACTCCAAAAATGTCAGGATATGCTTTTAAGGCTGCCCACTCACCTGCTCAAGTGGGATCACGGTATCATTTTCTGCAAAAATGAACAACGTTGGGTTCTTCAAATTATAAATACCTTCGGACTCTCTGATGATGCCTGGAAAGAGTTGAGGGAGATTGACTTCCACAGAAAGCTGCCTGGATTTGGTGTGGTTTTACAAAGTAAAGCATGTGTTAAGAGATTTCCGTGAGGTGGGGAGGTATGTGCATGTGTTGATGTACGTGACCACATGGGGTCTTGTGCACAGGTGTAAGTGTGGAGGCCAGATGTCCACATCCAGTGTCTTCCTCAATCACTCAACATCTTAACCTTTTGCTATAGGGTTGCATTGAACCTAGAGCTCAAAGGTTTCCCTAGACTGGCTAATGAGTGAATTTGAGCTGCCCTTCTGTCTCCCCCTGTCTGCTGCCGGGGTGAGAGACATGCAACCTCCCAGCAGGTTCTTATGCAGATGCCAGGGATCTGAACTCAGGTCTTCAAGGATATGCAGTCAATACTTCACCGCCTTGACCATCTCCCCAGCCCTTGGTTTATTTTCATTTTGAGCAATTCGACAGAAGCCTGACCTCTGAAACTGTAAAAGTGCAACTGAGTTAGCCAAATCCTTCTTTGCACCTTGTTCAACAGGAACCAGGCCAATAAAGTTAGTGCTGTGTGCTGCTGGTGTGTGGGGCCAGGGATTTTAGAGATGCTCCCTCTTGAGATGGCTGTTGCATCAGGTCATTTTTAAACCACTGCTCTACAAGTTTCTATGCAGGCCCCACTTGTTCCGGTTTCAATGAACTAGACAGTTTTATTCATAAGAACGACAGCCATTGGACCAGGATATTAATCCAACAAGACTCCAAGGGTTCAATGTCTGCTCTGCAAGTCATTGTATGAAATTCAGTGTCCATAGTTGTCTCTAAAGGTTAATTAGTGCAAAGACCCAGACAACCCCTAGGTGTGTTTGCTTGGGGAAAAAGCAAGTCCTGTACTGTTGGAAGACTGGACAGAAAGTGAGTCAGAGGATTCACTTGCCAAACAAGCCTAAGGATCTGAGTTTGATCCTGGAACCTACATAAAGTTGTTCTCTGGCTTCCACACAGGCATTGTTGCATGCAAGTCCACACACGCACTCTGCACACATACACGTGATCATGATGATTTAAAAAGATGCGAGAAAAACAATTTTTTTCCCTGCTTTCTGCCCGTGTGATAGCAGAGCTAAGTAGCACACAGCATCTCTCTTCCCCATTACTCCTCTCCAGAAGGCAGCAAGCCACAGGAAGGATGGTAGTGCTCCCTGCCCAACTCCGGTAAAGCCACATAATGGGTCTGGATCTTTAGTGGATGTGTCGTGCCCAATTCCTGCCATTACCTTTCACTCACAGGCTTCACAACAGCAACCAGCAGGTGGCGCCAGAGACCCATGCACGCCAGAAGCAATATTTTAATTCACCGATAGGCACCCTTGGCCTGATGTCTAAGGCCAACTGGTGATTTATTGAATTTGTTTTGTTGTTTGAGACTGGCTCTCACTATGTAGCTCATGCTGGCCAGAAAATTCCAATCCTGCTTCAGTCTCCCAAGTACTGGGATTACAAGTTGTGTGTGTGTGTGTGTGTGTGTGTGTGTGTGTGTCAATTTTCTTGCATCATCTTGACATTTTAGTCTGGATGCTTTTAAATTCCCTGTGCTGCTGCTTCCAATGGGTACAGAGTTCTTATCTCATGCTTAGAGTAACTTTGTTTCCATTTGGGTAAATGTAAAAGTTGGGGCTGGAGAGATGGCTCACTAGTTACTGGCTGCTCTTCCAGGGGACCCAGATTCAATTCCCAGCATCCCATGTGGCTCACAACCACCTGTAACTATAGAGGGGATCTGACAAATGTCTTCTGCCTCCATAGGTACCAGGCATACACATGGTGCGCAGACACACATGTAGGTAACATACCCATACACATTTTTTTAATCTGCTAATTTTTTTAAAAAGATGGAAGTTGCTGTTTGTACTTTAAAGTAGACTTTGCTTTTTTTTCTGTGTCTGTGTGTGTGTGTGCATGCGCGCATGTGTGCACACACTCACACACAGTTGCATATTCTTCCTTTAACTGGTGCATAGGTGCACGTGCATTTGGGAACAGAAGACAACCTTGGATGTGTTCCTGAGGAGCTTTTCCACCTAGATTTTTGAGACAGAATCTAGGACTTACCAAGTAGGCAAGGCAAAGTGCCCAGTAAGCCAAATCTGACCTGCCCCTGTCTCCCTTAACACAGGTTCTGAGAAACAGATTCAGGAACTCATGCTTGCAAGACAAGAACTCTACTGACCCAGCTGCCTCCCCGGTTCTGTTTTCAGATTCAGAAAACCATGCTAAGCTGGTTCCTCTCACACCATCGGGTTTTGTATTGCAGCATTGGGAGAGGCCTGTCACACACACACACACACACACACACACACACACTCCCCTTTCTTTCTCTTGAGGGAAATGCACTAGGCACTTACCATAAACAGACACCCCTGCCCTGACTTCTGGGTATGTCATCATCACATGGTGCACAGCAGCACCTCCCCAGCAGAAGCCTACAATGCCAATCTTCTGGGCATGACACCGTTGTGTCAGATACCTCATGACAGCCTCCACCTCTCTAGAGCAGAAAGAAAAGGCGTTGGAAAGAGAGGGCTGATTCGTGAGCCTCCAAGGTTCTGGTGACGGGAATGTCTCAGTGGATATTACTTGAAGTTTTTTGTTTGTTTTTAACTTGTTTGGTGGTAAGAACCAGGATTCCTGGAAAGAAGCTGTGACTGCAAGGCTGATGGACTGCTTGAAATGAAAGCTTGAGCAGCTGTGCCGAGTCTGGAAGGTTGCAGATCTAGAGCCTAATTACAATGTATCCCTGTCTCTAACCCACTAATGAGCCATCCCTTGTCCACCTCTGTTGGCTCTAGCTCATATCATTAGCAGGTAAAGCTGAACCTAACATCCTGATAAACAGATAAAAACCTCTGGAGTGCATCAACTCAATAGAACCCTATTCTCCACCAATCACAGAGCTCAGAATGCTATCAGCTAGCATCTGGGGCCTGCAGCTGAGATTTCTCCATTCTACTGTAACCACCTAATTAGTGTTTCCACCAATGTATTTCAAGTGTCTTGACTTAGAATTTATCTTTATGCTGTTACTATGAGACCTTCATGACAACCTTGTTTTCCACAGTGGAATGTGGAATTTGAGGTCAACTAAATCTCTGTGGTTGCAGTGGTCTGTGGCTCATACCTGACCAATCAGAGAAGAACAATCTCCTAGTCAGGATGATGGTTTTCCAGGATGGGTTCCAGAGCCCATCATAACGGGAAATATGATGCTCTCCAGGTTGCTGGGAGAGAAGCTGTGGAAGAATGGGCTGCCTCTGAGGTGGGGCTTCTTGAGGATGAAGCCAGCACACATGAAGTGAGGCTGAGCAGCGATGGAAGAATGAGAGCTGGGGAAACCTTTAAGCTACAGGCCAGTTCCTACTTGAACCCTGAGCTAATTTCCATGGTTCTATAAGCCAATAGCTCTTTGAACTGCTGATCCACTTGGGATAGGTGTCCTAACACTCGCAAAAAACAAGCACCTATGTGGATACAGGACTTTGAACTCATTGCTTGTAAGAGAGGTGAGCAGCTATGCTTGCTGGGGCAGTGGGGCAACGGGTGTGTGTCAGCCTCCATCCACAGCTCATAGTGTGCTGGAGCAAAACTTTCCCATCATGCTGTTGGAAGGACTTTGATAAGGCCAAATGAGGCCCTACCCCATAGGAAGGGAGGAAGGGAGAAGCAACCTGTGGTGAAGCCCGCCCCTCTTTGGGTTGTGTCACATACAAAACCAAGCCTGTTGATAACTTACCTATTGATATTTCTGGGATTTTTTGACTTTATCCACTCAGGGAATGTAGACCAGTCACCAGCTGGGTCCCATGGCTCTTGCCCCACAAAGAAGTCTGGGACGATGGTTCTGTAAAATATGGACATGAATAGGCCTTTGATTGCTTTGATTCAATGTTTGTCCAGGCTTATTAAGCACCTTGTTAGGTTGACAATTCTTGGCAGAGGGAAGGAAGAACATGGGCTATGAAGGCCACCCTTGATACATCTGGAACCAGGCCACTTTGCCTCAGATTCCACAACTGCAGCTACACAGCATCCAACAGCTTGGGTGTGACTCTGATTCTCAAGAGCTGTTCCAGTGCAGAAGGAGAAAGACCTGGTATGGACCCTGAAATGTCCTTCCTTCCTCCATGGAATTAGTTGTTCCTCTCAACCAGACGCAGAGCATTGGCTTTGGCCAAAGGTCCCCCCAAAGAAAATGAATAGTCACTGTGATCAGGTAATGCCCCACCCCAGCCTCTGCACAGCCTACCAGTTTCCTGCCCCAAGAGTAAGGTCCACAGCACGTTCTAGAATAGGCCAGAGAAAGAGTAAACAAGCAAAGTAAAGACTAACAGAGGTTGACCTCTGCCCTCTATGTGTCATTACAATAAGCATGAACCCTCACTCACACACACATATATACATTGTACACATGCACAAATCATACGATCAAATAATAGAGGACCCAGCACAGGTGATTGGCACAGTTTGGAAACCATGGACATTACTAATCCTAGTACTTGGGAGGGCAGAGGCAGGATTGCACATTGGAGTCCATGCCATTCTCCTAGAAGCCAACTCAGGAGGGATGGAGCCAGGGCCACAGTCTCCCAAAGGAAAGAGTTAGCTGTGGGTGTGATTCAAGGCACCAGCCCCTCTGCTGCACAGGTGGGCAGAAAACCAGGGACTGGGCCAAAAAGGTCAGGTTCGTGTCTCAGTACCACCGTATACTGTATAGCAAGACCTTGACAAGTAACTGACCACTTTCATCCCTCACATTCTTAATTATTTATTTTGGTTTTTCAAGACAGGGTTTCTCAGTGTAACAGTCCTGGCTGTCCTGGAATTCATTCTGTAGACCAGTCTGGCCTGGAACTCACAGAGATCCACCTGCCTCTGTCTCCCAAGTGTTGGGATTAAAGTAGTGCGCCACCACTGCTTGGCATCCCTCCCATTCTTTAAGATTTATTTATTTGTGTGTGCGTGAGTACTTGTCTGCATGTATTACGTACATGCCTGTTGCTTGCAGAGGCCAGAAGAAGGTGTCAGATCCCCTGAACTAGTTACGGACAGTTGTGAACTGCCACGTGTGTTCTCAGAACCAAACCTGGGTTTTCTGTCAAGTCATCAAGTGCTTTTAAGCATTGAGCCGTCTCTGCGGTCCCTAGCCTCACATTCTTGAGCAGACAGACAGACAGATATGTGCACTGCCCGGCTCCAGACTGCTCTGCGTAAGTAAAATGAGCGGTGTGAAAGGGACAGAGTCTTGTAAGTCCTGCTGCCATTCAAGGAGCGACTTCAATTCACCAGAGCAACTAAGGGCCTCTGTCTTTGTGCCTTGACTCCCCAGTCTTCGCTATGGGGAAGGTAATATCCCTCCCAGGGCTGCTGGAAGCATGACGGGCGGTCCACATTGACTATCATAGCTTCATTGAGAGGCGTCCCCCAGGAAATGGTCCCACTCTCCTCAAGGTCGTCTTTTCATCCCTCGATAGGTCTGGTAGGTCTGCATCGGCAGTGGGGGAGAGAAGACAGGCTCACCCTGGACTTCCAGCTTCCTGTGCACTGTGAGCCCAAGTTCCCAGAAAATAAGTCACCTTGCCTTTGCAAAAGATGGCGCTAGGCTCATAAACTGTGGAGAATTTGGAATGCTGCGGGCCCAGAGCCCAGTTCTCCTGGGTTGTCTTTAGCCCTCGTAATCTATTCTTTACCATCTCTGGGTCTGACCTAACAGCCCTGTGACTATCAGCTAAGTCATACAGAATGCAGTAACAGCAGTAGCAGCCACCAGCACAAGAGCTAAGAACATCATCAGATATCCTGTGACATCCACAGCAGACGGTTTGGCTGGAACTCACCTGAAATTTCCACTGATTTACTTTAAAAGAGCCTTGACCTGTGACTTTCTTTTGTTCTGAGTCACCTTCCAAGAAGACCTGTGAAACCCACCCTGAGGCTGAGATGCTTGAGTGTGCACAGGTGTGCTCACATATGCCTGGACGGGACCCTTTGTGGGGACCCTCTGTCCAGCATGACTGTAGGGCCAGGTACCACTGGAGACCTGATGCCCAGGGATTCTGTTGGGAAGGGTTGGCTCCACCAGGTCAGTGTTAAATTTCAAAGGACAGTTCCCAGTTCCCATCACTGAAATAAGGAAATAGATAATGTAAATGAGAATACAGCTCAGGCTGCTTGGTTTTGGTTTTGTCTTTTGGAAGGGAACAAAATGGACCACAGAAATGTACATGAATTTAAGCAAAAAAAACAGAACTTCATACATACGTGTATCCATTTCCAGCAATCATGTCAGCCATATACCTAGTGTTAGGCAGCTGCCAGCCAAATATATCCTGGACGACAATCACAGCTTTGCCTGCATCCACAGGGGACCGGGTGACATATGCCTTGATGTGCTCAACCTGAACTTCCTGGCCCATGCCACCGTACTCTAGCTTGTGACCAATGTCACATGGGCAAGGGTTAGCTTCATTAGCCATTGGGGTCTTGATGTCAGGCTACAGAGGAAATGAAATAGTCATTACATGCTGACTAGTACAGATCTAAAGATAATCTATACTAAACAAAGTATCATCAAAATTACTGGAAAAAACATCTAACTCCACCTATGACATTTATTCTGGAATGACTCAATGTTGTGCTGGCTAATGTTGACTGTGACCTTGACTGGATTAAGAGACAACTAGGTATTTAGTGAACCTGTCGTTTCCAGAGACAATTAGATCATAGCATTAGGACCTGTTCAATAGATTAGTCCTTTGATGGTTTTATATCAGGGGGTATACAGGTAATGCCTTCAGGAAGCATTGGCCAGGACAGTCTTTTCAAAAAGATATGAACAAACTCTCCATATAGTAACTTTGGTGTAAATCTCAACAAATATTTTACATAAATGTAATAAGTGTGATAAAAAACCAAACTGGAAATTAGCTCAGTTGCTAGAGCACTTACCTCGTATGCATGAAGAAGCCCAGAGTCAGACCCTAGCACTTCACTGGAAAACCAGTGAAGTCTGGCAAGCATGGGGAATACCAACTTAGGGCTCCACTTGAGTCGAGATATGCACACATCTCTCTTCTAATAACACACCTAGCAGCCTAGAAACCTGATCTGCACACACCATGCACACATACCCACTCTGAACAATACACATAGCAACCTGGAGCTCCTGGCATCAAGCTGTGTGCACAACCCCTCAGAACAATGGGATAAGTTTCTCCTCTCCTTAACAATCTTCAAACTTAGATTCTATTCAATTATGCTCCAGTTGTGTTACAGTAAGGAGGGGCTGATCTGGTTTCAACTGGTTTGGTGGGCATTTGCAGTAAAGCAAACTCTGTCCTCTAACTGAACTTTTAGGAAAAATCCTCTATTTGGCATCTTGTGTCTACTCATAATTGAATATACATATGATTAAAACCAGGGGCATTATGGGAAGGGATATGCACAATTAAAAAAAAAAAGATTATATAGCTTAAAAACTGAAATAGAGAACCACAAAAAAAAAAAAAAAGAAAAGAAAAAGAAAAAATAGTCCAGGCATAGTGGCACATGCCTTTAACCCCAGCGGAGATAGATCTTCTAGTTCAAGGCCAGCCTGATCTACATAGTTCCAGAACAGCCAGAGTAACACAGTAAGACCTTGTCTTAAAACAAAACAAAACAAACACAAAATATAAAACCACCCAAATCATCCCCCTATTGACTAAGCTCTCCCTCCTCTCAAACTCTACAAAAAGAAGGCCCACCGCGGTCAGGGCTGTTGGGTACTTTTTCAACCCTATACTTTGCTGACAGTGACCCGTTCTAATGCTTTGTTTTAAATAACATTGCCCGATCCTTGGAGATTCGTGCAAACCTGTATTTCAATTCTTTGAATAAGAGACAGAGAGCCTGAAAACACCTGATTGACCCTGAACAGTTGCCCTGGTTTGTAAGTCAATCAGCATGTAGGAGGTCGAGGCAGGAGGATGAGAAGTGAGTTTAATGTTATCCTCAGCTACATAGCAGACTATGTGAGAGAGACCATGCCTCAAAACTAACTAGTTAAACACAAGAAGATCATACTACAACAAACTCACAAGGTTTAGAAATCAGTTACGATGGAAGCCTGCATAGTGAGTCAGTACAACTCACTGCAGAGAACTCTCCAGTCTGCACGGCAAGTGTTCAGGGGGCAGAGTGAAAATGAGCTCAGCCTCAAGGAGAGTGAGTCCACTTAGGCTGCTTCAACAAAACAGAGCAGCTCGGAAGCAACGGCATGGTCTTAAAGACTGTGGGAGCCAGAAGCCCCTGATCAATGTGACCGTCGCTCCGCTGTCTGTAGCAGGCATCTTTCTGAACCACAGATGTCACCTCCTTTCTGTGTCCTCACATGGTAGGAGCAGACAGACAGTCTCTGGAGTCTCTTATGAGGGTGCTCATAAAATCCGAAGAGGGGCTGGGCCTTTGTGACCTTCTCCTCTCCCACAGGCCCCACCTCTGGATAGCACGTTTCTTCCAAGTGTAATTGCTTCGGAAGTACATGAACATTCAGATCTAACAAATCCTTCAAAGAGATGAACAATAGAAGATCCTGGAAACATTAAATTCTGACTCTTGGAAGAGTTCTAAACCAGGCTCACACACAGCCACGATGTGACTAATATAAAAAGTGGGAGGGAAGGAGAGAGGGAGAGGGAGAGGGAGAGGGAGAGGGAGAGGGAGAGAGAGAGAGAGAGAGAGAGAGAGAGAGAGAGAGAGAGAGAGAGAGAGAGAGAGAGAAGCACAGGAAGGAAGCAGGGTGGCGCGAGAGCGCTGGGAAGGAAGACAAAACTAAAATGTGAAAGGTGTCCGGCACCTGAAGAGTGATACCCAAGGCCATCTTCCAGCCTCTCTATGCACACACACACATACACATGCACGCCTGAACACAGACACACACGCGCACAAATAAAGAAAGTAAAACATAAACCATCTGTAATTAGTGGTGAAATTCCACAAAACCAAGGAGGGGTAAAAAACACAGGAGAGGACTGTGTCCCAAGGTCAACTGTGGGGACCAGAGTCGCTTCATTTGCTCACAGTGCTAAAGACTAAGAACCAGAGAGGTAGGAACCTAAAATGGGGTGGGTGGGTGGGTGGGTGGGTGGGGAACACTGTTCTAGACACCCCGAGCCTTGTTTGTGCAGTCAGGTGTCAGGTGCACAGAAAGGCACAGCAGAGATCTGTGTGGTCATCCACAGGCCAGCAAGACACACTAGTCAATCCACATGGGAAAGACAGACTGGCCAGGGTAGGAACAACAGAAACCACATGGAGTGGCCCAGCTGAGAAAACAAGTCACACAGAGCCCTCGAAGCGCAGCAGAGATCATATCCCAAGACGCAAAACCCAAGCAGAGAATGCAGAATTCGCCTGCTCCGTGTGAACAGCTTCCCTTTAACGTTGGACTGAGGCCTGATTTCTTAAAGGAGACTCCAGAATCATCCCATCAACAAGGAAAAGATTAGTGAATTTCAATCTACTTTAACCAACTGTTAAGGAATAAAAAATGGTTGGGACTGGAGAGATGACATGGTGGCTAAAAGCACTTACTGTTCTTGCAGAGGATCCAAGTTCAGTTCCCAGCACTCACATTAGGTGGCCTGTAACTGCAGTTCCAGGGGCTCTGAAGCCCTCTGACCCTCGGGACACCAACATGCATGCAGTGCACATAAACTTATGCTGGCACACACGCACAGATATAATGAATATATATTTTTTAAAGAAAAAAAAAAAAAAACAAGCTGGGTACACACATTAATCCCAGCACTTGGAAGGCAGAGGCAGGTGGATCTCCATGAATCTGAGGCCAGCCTGGTCTCTCTACAAAGTGAGTTCCCAAACAGTCAGGGTTACACACAGAGAAACCTTGTCTCAAAAAAACAAAACAACAACAAAAAGGGGGGGGGGGAACTACAGACAATTGAATGTTGAGTAGACATTTAAAGATGCAGAGGACTGCTGTTATGATGGTGAGGGAGGGTACTGTAGCTGGGTTGCACAGTCCTGTCTCTCCTAGACAAATGATGTCTGTACAGATAAAGATGCTTGGGATTTGTTTCCCTGTGTCCTGGGTGAGGAAGGGAGACGGTCATGTTTCATTAGAGTCTGCAGTGAGTTGTGAGTTCAAGGTTGTCCTAGTCTCTCTGCTTAGATATCCTTGAGGTTGTTTCACCAGCTTTCAAATGTTCACTATAGAGAAGCCAATAAAGTTTCTAGGAAGTAATTAGGATAAATAACAAGACTGAAAGGCAAAGGGTGTCGTGATGCACACCTTTAATCCCAGTACTCAGGAGGCACAGGTGAGCAGATTCCTTGAGTACGAGGCCAGCCTGGTCTTCATAGCAACTTCTAGGCTGGACTGGATGATATTCTGAGATGCTGCCCAAAAATATGTTAGAAGGCTCAAAAAACTCAGGTATTTTATACAAAGAGAACAAACACAGATGAGATGCGTGTCCTGGAGAAAGTCACAGGGAGATGTGCACACACTACCACATTAATGATGAAGTTACAGGGAGGTGTGTGCACACACACACTACCACACATTAGTGAAGATCAACTTTTTTTTTCTTTTTTGTTTTTTTGAGACAGTTTCTCTGTGTAACAGCTCTGGCTGTCTTAGAACTCACTCTGTAGAAGAGATCCCTGTGTGTTTGAGGCCAGCCTGGTCTACATAGTGAGTTCTAGGACACGCAGAGCTACATAGTGAGACCCTGTCTTAAAACACAGACACACACAAAAGAGAGTTGGCAGGGGCGGGGGAGAGGGTAATATTGGGCTATATCAGTAGTTCTCAACCTTTCTAATGAGTCAGGAAAAGTCCACCCTGAACACTGCTCTGGGCAGAGGAGGAAAACGAATCTCCCAAAAAAGAAAAAAGGAAGCAAGCGAGCTGGCTGAGCAAGGCAAGGGGAGCAAGCCAGTAAACAGCGCTTCTCCATGCCTTCTGCTCCAGTTCCTGCTTCCAGGTTCCTACGCTGAGTTCCTGCCTCAACTTCCCTCTGCAATGGACTGTGATGTGAACATACAAGCCAAATAAACCCTGTGCTCTCCAACTATCTCTTGGTCATGGAGTTTAACCACAGCCATAGAAAGCTAACTAGGACACAGGAGGATTACAAGTTGGCTTGGGAGCCAACCTGGGTCAGAGACCCTTTCTCTAAAAGGAAGAAGGAAAGAGGGGAAGTGGCTCCTTGAGCTGCTCTCGGCTGCTGTGAGGACCCAGGGGAGCCTAGCCTCTCCTCCAAGGCCACCAATAACAGGCCCTTTTGACTTGAGCTCCAATTACAAAAGGAATTTTTACATCTAGGAGCGCCAGGGTTTTTTTTTTTTCCTGCCACAGAATGGGGTAGAGCCAACACAGGCCCAAGAGTGCCACGTGTGGAAGGCTGGAGTTCTGCCAAGCTCTTTCACATGGTCTCAACTGCTGAGCCCAGCCTGGAAAGCAGGAGCCAAGTGTACTCTGGACAGGGCAGGAACAGGGCAGGCAGTTTCTACCCACGGATTGGCCTGTTGGAGTCCAGGCTAAGAATCGGGAACACATGCTTAACCCTTGGCAGCTTATGTTTTCTGCGTCTGTCTTCAGGATTTTTGCTTTTCCCCATGACACATTTTCTAAAAGACAGGATAAAGCAAAGGTGTCACTCTCCTACAGACATAAAAATGATAGCCCGCCTCATGACCAGTGAGACCAAGTCTGAAAAAAGATCTGGGTGGGAACAAACCACGGGACTTGAGGCGTCTAGGCTCAAGAGTAGCACAAAGCACTTCTCAATTGTATTACTAAAGCAAACAATACATGAGGTGACATTTACAGTTAGCTTAAGCAAATATAAGACCAGCGAGGGGATGTGCCTGGTGTTATACCTTAGCATCTTTGGTCCTGTGAAAACAGCATGGAGTGAATATTCTCCCAAGGCCTTTGCCTTTCCCCATGTGGACATGCCAGGGCATGCCTTCACATCTTTGCTTTCAGGTGCATTCATGTATGATAGTGTATGCAGTTCTTTCTAGAAGGCCACCTTGTGAGAGCATTTTGCACTCTTTCCCATCCATAGCTCATAGTAAGTTCACATCTGGGGAGCCGGGAGAGGAAGGGGGAGATACTCTAACTGGCTGGAGCACATGCCCCCAGGAAGGTGGGATGAAGTCCGCATGGATACAAGCTTTCTTCCCAAGGAAGTGAGGAAGGAGATTGATTGTGTAACAGGCAGGACAGAATTTAGAAATCTATCAGTCTACCAGTTACCCCTGACCTACAAAGAATTGCAAAATGACTCAGATACACGGAATAGGGCTGGACTCCAAGAGCCAGAGAGTGGGCCAAAGAGGAAGGACACTTTGCACGGAAGCATGGTTTCTTCTGCACATTACCAGATCCTTCACAGGAGTGGCAGGGTCCTGTCCCTCCATTGTAGGGTAGGCTCATTAACTGAGTGAGGACACCCCCTCAGATCAGGTCCATGGCCTCCACTGGCAGAGCCTCCAGAACTCAGGGAACTTTTTGTGCCACCAAGAAATAGTGGGACATTCCCCCATGGAGGGCATCCTGACAATTGTGTCTCTGGCCAGAGCCACAGTGGCTAGCCGCAGAAAGTACTGGATTCTCCATACACATTCATGGAAGACACTGCAAATGTATAAAGTTCTTGTAGTAGGACATGTGTTGCCCCTCCAAGCCTGCCTCCCACAGGCAAATTCCTCTGTAAATTATAAGTCAAAAGACAGGGTGGGCTGGGTTGCATCACTCAAGCTGGTGGAGTGCTTGTCTGGCAGGCATGGAGCCCTGGATCCAATCACCAGCTCTCCCAAAATACAGCATGGTGGCATAGACCTGTAATCTGAGCACTGTGGAGATGGAGAATGAGAAGTTCAGGGTTGCCCTTGGCTACATAGGGAACATGAGGCCAGCCTTGGCTAGTGACCCTGTCTTTAAAAATAAAAACAAGCCAGTTGTGGTTTCAAATGCCAGTAGGATTTGCTGAAGGAGGCAGAGACAGGAGTTTGAGGCCAGCCTGGGCTACACATATGTCTGGGCAGTTGTGGCACATGCCTTTAATTTCAGTACTCTGGAGACAGGGGCAGGCAGATCTCTGTGAGTCTGAGACCATCCTGATCTACAGAGTGCGTTCCAGGACAGTATGGGCTACACAGAGAAACCTGGCCTTAAAAAATAAGATAGGTAGATAGGTAGATAGATAGATAGATAGATAGATAGATAGATAGATAGATAGATAAAAACTCTAAGAGGGTTCCTGTTGTAGGTGTGATGTACAAATTTCAAGGGCTCCTTCACCCTATCCAAGAGCTCCCTCACCCCTTCCCAGAGCTCCCTCCCACTCCAAAGGCTCCCTCACCCCTCCAAGGGCTCCCTCATCCCTTCCAAGGGCCCCATATCTCCTCCAAGGGCTCCCTCATCTCCTCCAAGGGTTCCTTCACCCCCTTCAAGGGCTCCCATATCTCCTCCAAGGGCTCCTTCATCCCTTCCAACGACTCCTATATTTCCTCCCAGGGCTTCCCATGTCTTCTTTCTCACAGGCACCTCTCTGGGGCCTTTCCTCACTGGAAAGTCTGCACTTTCTGATTTCTTTGAGTCAGCTAAGACATCTGTCTCCTCCGTCATGACAAACACAACACCTTTACACCTGCCTGGAGAAGCCTGTGGTGATATATTGTGTCCCCCGATATCGTGCACCCTAATAAAGCTTATCTGAGGATCAGAGGAAAAAGGTGCACCCTAATAAAGCTTATCTGAGGATCAGAGGAAAAAGCCAGACACTATATTAAATATAGAAGTCAGGCAATGGTAGTATACAATGGTAGCATACACATTTAATCCTAGCATTTGGGAGGCAAAGATCCACCTGGATCTCTGTGAGTTCAAGGCCACACTGGGGAACAGAGCCAGGCATGGTGACTCACGCCTTTAATCCCATCACTAACCATAGAGGTCTGGAGGTCTGTACCAACAGACAGGAAGTGATGTAGCTGGGTGGAAAGAGCAAGTGAGATTGTAGAACAGAAAGGCACATAGGCATGGGTATGCAGGAAGTAGGTCTCTTTGGAGACTGAGGCATCAGTAAAGTGAGGTTGGCTGTGGCTTGTCCTAGTCCTCTGATCTCTCAGTTTTAACCCCAATATCTGGCTCCAGGTTTTATTATCATCGTTGTTGTTGTTGTTGTTGTTAAGACCATTTAGCACTTTGTGTCACAGAAACCTTTTGTGGAAAACAGTCTTTTAGTAGCAGAATTCAGTATCAACCCCCAGAAGTTAGCCAGGGCAGAAAAGCATGTGGGAATGTAGTTTCCCTGGTTTTATGCTTTCAGGATTTGTGTGGCTCAGAAGTCAGATCACACAATGAAGTTGTCCAAAAGAAATGGGGAAATAAGTTCAGCAAGCTCAAGGCACAATCAGGATTGCAACAGGAAAGTCTGCAGATAGGACTCAGGGTGCAAGCATGCATTTGATTCTGCAGAAAGCTGGCTGGCATTTAACAGGGAAGGACTGGAGGTTTGCCAGGTTAAACTTCCCTGCTCCTGATTTTGAGTCCTGCCCTGGAAAAGGCAGAGCCAACTCTTAGCCTTAGGTGATTCTGCCGTCCCTCCACGTACTTAGTTTTCTTGACCATGCTTGCAATTTGCCTATCTATTATTTGGATAGCATTAGATAGAAAGCTAAAGAGGAACACAGCAACCTCTTTAGACGTGCCAATCACAACCTGCCTCTGGCCTGTTCTCTGGCTGTTGGAGGCCCAGCAGGCTGTCCCTAGTGTGCACAGGGCTCCTTTCTAACTATCTTGTTTTAAACGGGC
Source organism: Onychomys torridus (assembly GCF_903995425.1). Lineage (NCBI taxonomy): Eukaryota > Metazoa > Chordata > Mammalia > Rodentia > Cricetidae > Onychomys > Onychomys torridus. Next base: position 69,666,721 of record NC_050457.1, on the reverse strand, counting down.
TCTGAAAACAACAGGTGGCCTTTTCTGTCAGCAAGTGGATATAAACTGCATCAGCCAGTCTCTGCAGAGCCTGGGCCAGACCCAGTAGCCATGGAGTGTAAAACCGCACTATCTCTCTTGGCAAGACTGACCTGCCATCTAGGATGTCATATTCTTATATGACAGCACCTCTTCACAGCACAGAAGATCTGCCAGACATGGGTACTGATTTTGATGCAAATATGCTCAGTTTGTTCATGATTACATGTTCACAAAAATCATACAATAAAAATGCCCAGCTTAAAAGTAGTATTTAAGGGCAAGGGAAAAGGGTTCACGAGTTGGTCTACAAGCTCTCGGCTGTTTTAAAAGCTAACATCTGAACACCTACAAGAAAATATACTCCGAAATATAGGGTGGCTGCCGAGGTCTGGATCGGGGTGTGGTCCTTGTCTTTTTTTTTTTTTTTGGCAAGGACGGTATAAACTGTCATGAAAGTTCATTTGGGAAGACGGACTTGGAAGTGCCTCACCTCTACACCAGCAAAAACCCTTTGCTTTACTGCAAACCCACGCACAGGTTCAGCAGGCTTGACCTCCCCAGCGACCTGCACCTACCTTGTCTGGTGGAGGGGTGAAGAAGGCAGGCAGGCAAGCCGCGGGAGCAGACGCCCTGGAGCTTACTGCCGGTGGAGAGCGGTGCAGAGCGAGGGTGAGGGTGGAGCCTGGTCCAGCACGGGAAGAGGACGCGCTGGCGGTGACGGTGGCCGGGTGACCTGTATTCCCGGGAAAAGCCTGAGCCAGGGAGCAGGGGAGGAGGAGGAGAACTGAAATCAGGGGGGTCTGCAGGGATGGCCAAGGGGCTCTCTCTGGGATGGAGGCAAGAGGGCAGGGTGGGAAGAGAAGTGATAGGAAGAAAGCAGAGGCCTGAGGAGGCAGCGGGGCGTGTGTTGGAGGGGAGCCTGGGACACTGCCCGGTGCCTATCTGCTGGGACTCGTACTTCTCTGTTGTCAATCACAATCAGGCTATTTCAAGGAACGAGCTACTGCATTTCTGTACTTATCCCCCACGTCCATGTTCACCTCATGCAACCCAGATCATTGTCCATAGAGGAAGGAAAGTGAAAGAAAACTTTGAGAAAAGAAGATGGAGTGGGTAGTGGTGTCCTGCTGCCCTAACTTTCCCCAAAACAACCCCAGGCAAGGGCTGTGAAACCGGGTTAATCTTCCTGTACTGTCCGAAGATGTAGGGGCTGGTTCATGGCCTTCCTCTGGGTAGCCCTTGTCTTCAAGACAATCCAGACAATACCACAAAACGACCCCCGGGAGCAGGTGTGTCTCTGCTAAGAGAGATGGACGGATCAAAGGCCTATGAGTTCCATTCAACATCTCATGTGGGACAGGATTGCTCCTCTGTTATGGAACTGTCAAAAGAGACACAATGGACCGGGAGGGTGCCCTTCTTCAGTTTTTGGTTTTGTTTTTTTTTTGGGGGGGGGTGTTAACTTGGGTTTCTTGTTTTGTTTTTAATTTTGTGTGTGGATATTTTGCCTGCATGTATGTCTGCATGCCTGGTGCCCCTAGAGACCAGAAGAGTGCAGTGGAACCCTGGGATTGGAATAACAGACAGTTATGAGGCCCTGTGTGAGGGAGTGCTCAGAACCAAGCCTGTGTCCTCTGGAAGAACCTTGACTGCCAAGCCATCTTTCCAGACTCTGTTTGTTTGTTTGTTTTTGAGATGGAGTCTCCCTGTGTGATCCAGGCTGGCCTTGAATTTGCTCTCTAGCCACGTGTGGCCTTGAACTCTTGACGTTCCTGTCTGCTTCCCAAGTGCTGGGCTATGGTGTGTGTGTGTGTCACCACACACACGATACCACTTCCCCCCTCTCTTTTCTCTTTTTCTTAAATATGTATGTATGTATGTATGTATGTATGTATGTATGTATGTATGAGTGTTTTGCCTGCATGTTGAATGATTGAGGAGAAGGTTTTATTGTTGATATAAGGGAGAGTACATCCAGAGGCATCTGGAAGAGTCCAGACTGAACATGGCCAGCAGAATAGACCAGGCCATGAGAGGAGAGAGAAAGGGGGAGCATAAGAAAGGAAGAGAAGAGAGAGGGAGCAAAGGAGGTGGGGGCTAAGAGAACCAAGAAAGGAAAAAAACCAAGAGAGCATGTGGCTAAAGTGGCAGGGTTAGGTACAAAAGAGAGCTGGGGGAGGGGAGGGGAGGGAAGGAGAGGGGAGGGGAGGGGAGGGAAGGTCCCTGGGCTAGAGAGGTTTAGGGGAGGGGCATGATGAGAAGAACTGAGAGGTGCCATGGGTACTGAGTGAGCCTGGAGAACTGTGTTTGCTTTGATAGGCACCACAGTTAACCATTTGTCCTGAGTTTCTTTGGGACCTGACACACATGCATGTATGTATGTATGCAGGCATGCATGCATGCATATATATGCATTATGTATATATGCATGTATATATATTTTGTATGTGTGTGTGCATGTGCACCATGTGGTTGCCTGATACCCTTCAAGGCACAAAGAGGATGGTGGATCCCCTGGAACTGCAATTACAGACCCCAGTTGTGAGCCACTATGTGGGTGTCGGGGACCAAGCCTGGGTGAGGAGCAGCAAGTACTCTTCACCACTGAACCATGTTTCAGCTCTTCTTTTTTCTTTTTTAAAAAATAGGAATAGAGACAGTATGTTAAGAAGAGGAAAGCAGGCCAGATATGGTGGCACAGGTCTTCAATCTCAGCACCCTGGAAGCAGAGGCAGGCAGATCTTTGTAAGTTCGAGGCCAGCCTGGTCTCCATAGTGAGTTCTAGTGCAGTCAGAGCTACATAGTGTGTCCCTGTCTCTATATAAGTAAGTAAATATAAACTAAGAGGAAAACCCCCTAAGAATGGAGTGGACTAGTATTCAGGGAACAGAATGGACTCAAAAGCTTCAAGAGTGTTGTAAAGGATTGGGATTGTAGCCCAGTTGGTAGAGTGCTGGCCTGACATACACAAAGCCTGTGTTGGATTTCCCAGCACTGCATAATAAAATCAGTAATGCTGGCAAACTGTCTTGATCCCAGCACTCGGGGGTGGGGACAAGAAAAAGTTCCAAGTCTTCCTTGGCTACATGGTGGATTTGAGGCCAGCCTGGGTTACATGAGACACTGTAGCGTTAAAAACAAACAACTAGCTTTTAATTGCAGCACTCAGGAGCCAGAGTTGAGTGAATCTCTGTGAGTTGAGGCCAGCCTGGTCTACAGAGTTAGTTCCAGGACAGCCAAGGCTACACAGAGAAACCATGTCTAAACAAAAAACAAAAAACAAAAAACCTGTTTTCAAGTATTGTTCAACATCTTTGAAACTCTGTAGACAGGGAAATAATAGATATGACTAATTACATATCATTTTTCTCTATTTGCTAAATTTAGCTCCTCAAGCATCAGTTCTAGTCTCTGATTTAATAACACTGTTATTAATAGATGGGATGTTATATTCTAAGGACTCTGCCTTGTCATAATTTGCTAGCCTTGTAACACAAATCTTAAAAGGTCTTATAATAATAATAATAATAATAATAATAATAATAATAATAATAATCAAAGCCAGATAGTGGGGTGAAAGCTGAAAGATCAGAGAAGCCAAGCAGCCAGCCACAAGCTTACCTCTATGCAATCCTCAGCCTCAGGAAAACAAGTTCCTGTTTCCTCGCCCCTTATAGATCTTTCTCTGTCCTGCCATATTACTTCCTGGGATTAAAGGTGTGCCTGGCTCTGTTTCCAGTGTGGCCTTGAACTCACAGAGATCCAGACAGATCTCTGCCTCCTGAGTGCTAGGATTCAAGGTGTGTGCCATCACTGCCTGAGCTCTATGTCTAATTTAGTGGCTGACTCTGTCCTCTGTTCCCCAGGTAAGCTGTATTGGGGTACACAACATATCACCACAAGCCTGTGGTGAGCCCAGTTTGAGGGGCTGAGTAGAAGTGTGGTAATGGAGAGAAGGTGGACGGTATAACTGGGCCCCAGGATCAGCAACCATCTTCTGGTTGAAGAAACCCTGCTCTTCAACATGAGTCAGCCCTGATGATTCTCCTGCTCCCACTCTGAGCAACCCAAAGAAATGTCTCACTCTTTGCCTTTGTCCCCCTAACTGCAAAGTCAGGGGGTTACACTGGATTTGGCCTCTTCCCAGGGGAGGCTGGCTAAACTGCAGGGATAAACCCGGACCAGGGGGTCTAGATGGACCTCAGTAACTGAGCCCCTCGAGCCAGACACACACCACACGCTGTCACTGCAAGGGTTCAGCTTATTTATACAAGCTGGCTGTGAAGTGTTGCTAAGTAACCACATCCAATGTTAAAGGCCAAAGTTGACACACAAGGCGGGGAGGTGGTGAGAAAAGATCGTGACTCAGCAACACCTGATGATCAAAAGCCTGTGTTCGTCCTTCCCACTTCTCAGCGGGATAGTGAGAAACACAGAACTGTTGTTCATGGAACGAAACTCACACACTTGGGCAGGGATGAAGCACACTAGGAGAAAGCCAGCTGACTGTTGGCCCTGTTGGTGCATTAGCCAGCAGAGAGGTATCAGCAGAGAGCGCCACAGGAAGCTGTAGCCTTCCTCCATCCGCCTCTCTAGAGAGCACAGTCCTTCCAGCTCACCCAAACCGGAAACACAAGCAAAGGGAATTCTAGGAAATATGGTTCGGTCTACGACAGGGGACACATTGCCAAATTGCTACACCATGGCAGGTGCCTTTCCTGGCTTCTATCAACACAGCCCATTCAGATGCTGATCCTAACTTCCACAGAGATGGGATTAGGAGGTGGAGTCTTAGGGAGGAGCCCTATACTACCCTACCTCAGGCGCAGGGCTGCTTGAGGGATGTTTGTTGTGTAACTGACCGAACTTAGCGTGATTTGGTTGTGACTGTCTGATTCCGTGCCTAGAGACAAATCACACATGCACAAATGTTCTCCCGTGCAACTGGTTCACCTGCAAACAGAACCCTTCAGATTCTAGGTCTGATGTGTCTGAAGTTGAATTACATACTGCTCCGAGACTTGCCTGAAATAGAGGATAGGTATATTTTAAGGTTTGTCTTGTCTATTGTTGTTCATTTTGTTTTGTTTTGTGTGTTTGTTTGTTTGTTTTTGACACAGGGTCTCACTATGTAGAGTCCCTGGCTCTCCTGGAACTCACTAAAGTAGACCAAACTGGCCTCCAACTCACAGAAGATCTGCCTGCCCCTGACTCCTGAGTGCTGGGACTCAAGGTGTGTGCCAGCACACCTGACCTGTTTGGGTATTTTAAAAAAAAAGATTTATTTCTATTTATGTATCTGAGTGAGTGTGTGCCATGAATGTGTGGATGCCCACAGAGAAAAGAGCATCGGATCTCCTGGAGGTGGATTTGCAGGCAGTTGGGAGCCACCAGAATGGGTGCTGGGATTAGAACGCAGGTCCTCTGGAGGAGTGGCAAATGCCTTTAACCCCTGGGCCATCTCTGCAAACCTGAAGTCTTATTTTTAAACATCTGAATAATGAAGAGAAGACACCAAGGTGTTACCACCTAGAATGAATTGAGGACCAGCCACAATCACAAATTCTTTCTATGGGACCGGTGTGGCAGTGGGGGCGGGGTGGGGGTAGTGACACCCGAAGTGACTGCTTTCTGGCACCAGCTGCTTCATTTCGGACTCCACTGGAAACCCATCCCCAGCGAATATTTAACAAAGGCTGTTAAAGTCGGTGCGGGTTTCCTGATGAGCTCTCCCAGCCGAGTGAGCCCCAAGCTTCAGGGTCCAACTCAGCAGCTGCTGCAAGTTACTCTTGCAGAGTTGTTTTGATTTTTCATTAGGACCCGAGGAACCAAATTCCAGGGACCGATGAGTCCAAGCTGAGTTAACAAAGGAACAAGGGCAAAGTTAAACAGAACTGCTGACCGTGCCAGCCCCTGTGAAGGACGCTGCCCTTGACCACAAGGTTAGGAAAAGCATTCCCTCTGAACCACCTCTCCAAGGAAAACTGAAACAAGTCAGAAGCGGCGCCTTCGTGCTTCAGGGTATCTGGGGAAAGTACCTGAGGAGAGCAGCCCCCACATCATCTGGTCCCACTTACAGGCTGCCGCTGCAGAGAGGCAGCTAGGAAGCGCCCCTGCCTAATGTGCAGGCCAGGCATGGGGGCGCTTATTGATCTCTCTCTCTCTCTCTCTCTCTCTCTCTCTCTCTCTCTCTCTCTCTCTCTCTCTCTCTCTCACTTGTCACATATCTATGCTAGGTAAGTAGCTGCCATGTTTTCTTTGAAGGGCTTATATGACATAGCATGGGTCTCACTACAACCCCAGTTTACGCCTTCACGACAGATGCTGGGTCAGCATCACTCCCAGAAACCTGACAGTCACAAACTATGCAACAATGTTTACTGTTTCACCCCGCTAAGATCGTGGCTAAATTTAGCCATTTTTGGTATCCAAATTAGGTGCTGCTTTTACTAATCCTCACATATGGAAGTGGCTTTGGAAGTGGGCTAGAGGCTTTGTTGAGAGCGGCTGAAAGCCTTGGACAGCCTCCATAGGCTTATGGTGCTTGCAGGAAAGCAAGGCTGAGGCTGTTAGAAATGCAAGGATGGGATCTTCTGAAGCTGAATGCTGAGCAGTGCTGTCCTCAGCCATGGGGACAGAAGCGGATGTACTGGGCGCTTTAGTGAGGATCTCTCAATTCAGAATGTTAGGGTTTGCCAGTTTCCTCAAGTTGCTTCAGGTAAGATGCTGATGTTCTCTGGTATGATCCTTCTGTAAGCTGTCAATATGTATTACTCCCATTGGTTAATCAAGAAGCTGTTTGGCCAGTAGCCAGGCAGGATAAGGTTAGGCAGAAAAAACAAACTAAGGAGGGGAAGAAGGAGAGAGAAAGAGAGAGAGAGAGAGAGAGAGAGAGAGAGAGAGAGAGAAACGAGCCAGCTGCCTAAGATGCCAGATGCCAGAGGACCAGTAAAGCCACAGTGTTGTTGTTTTTGCTCTTTTGGGGACTCCAACACCCAGCTCCAAAGTAAATCACACATAGAGGCTTATACTTAATTATAAGTGTCTGGCCTTAGCTTGGCTTGTTTCTTGCCAGCTTTCCTTAACTTTAATTATCCCATCTGTCTTTTGCCTCTAGGCTTTCCCCATTCTCTTACTTCTGTAAATCTTACTCTTACTCCATGGCTTGCTGTGTAGCTGGGGAGCTGGCTCCTGGAGTCCTCCTCCTTTTCTGACTATTTTTTCTCTAGATACTTCTTCTTTCTTCCTCCTCCCAGATTTCTCCTTCTATATATTCTCTCTACCTTCCAGCCCTGCCACCTATTTTTCTATCCTGCCTTGTTAGTGGCTGTTCAGTTCTTTATTAGACCATCAGTAACATCTTTATTAGACAGGCACAGTAACACAGCTTCACAGAGTTAAACAAATGCAACATAAACAAAAGTAACAACTTAAAATATTGTATAACATTTCCCCCTTTTTGTTTAATTAAAAAGAAAAGGTTTTAACTTAAACATAGTAAGACTATATATAATAACAATTATCAATTAAGGATTACATTCACAATATTCTGTCCATTTGTAGTTAGCATATGCAGAGAAAATAATGCATCACCTATCCTATCTTAATGAATCCAAAATTTTACACCTAATTTACTTTCTAGGATAACTAAGGAAACCTGCAACTGTAACTATCTAGTCTTCAACTCCATCAAAGACCTAGAAGGATGTAATATTATTTAACAACAGAGACATTTGGCTACCTGAACAGTCACCCAAAGTTTCTCTGCAACATTGTGGCATACATCTTCAGCCTAGAGGCCCAGAATATCTGGCAGACTTTGCAGTGAAAAAGGAAATTTGAAGGACTATCCAGCCTTGTATTGGCAAAGTTCATCAGTCACTTTCCTCTGTATCCTGCTGAATATTGGCAGACTCTTCTGTGAAGCAGAAATCTTTTTTTAAGATTTATTTATTATGTATATAGTGTTCTGCCTGCATGTATGCCTGCAGGCCAGAAGAGGGCACCAGATCTCATTACAGATGGTTGTGAGCCACCACATGGTTGCTGGGAACTGAACTCAGGATCTCTGGAAGACTAGCCAGTGCTCTTAACTGCTGAGCCATCTCTCCAGCCCATGAAGCAGAAATTTTGAAGGATTTGTTTTGGCAAAGTTCAACAGTCTTTTTCCTGTGTGTCCTGCATGTCCAGTCTGCACATCACATTGTTAGCAGTCAAAGGCAAGAACAGTTTATTTGCCTAGTGGCTAACCTTGCCACAATGAAAGGAAACTTCATAAGGAGTTTCTTCAATGTTCATCATCTTCTCTGAAGTAAATTGGTGCTGCCAGGAGCAGATGCATCTCATTGTCATGAAAACTTTCAGTTAACAAAACATTTTAAATGCCATATTCTATAGGCCTTTGAAGTATTTGAAGACCATCTATCTAAAACATATCTATTTAACCTAGAAAACATACCTATCTAAAAAATTGATTGTTACAAATGACTATCTACTGACCTATGTTTTTTGATTGTCCTGTATAGTTTATAATAATAGCTTTCAAAAACTAGAACTTTACCTTACTTTTTAAAAAATTTTTTATTTTCCAGAGCTGAGGACTGAACCCAAGGTCTTGTGCTTGCTAGGCAAGCACTCTACCACTGAGCTAAATACCCAACCCTTTACCTTACTTTTAAATGAACTGCATAGGTACAATACCTTAAACAAGAGTAGAAATGTATATACAATATGTGGTAACAAAACAACCTTAAATTTGTATCAATATACAAAAACCCTTTAGACAAGAGTAGAAACATATGAACAGTGTGTGTAACAAAAGTAACTTTAAATTTATATCAATATACAAAAATCCTTTAAACAAAAGTAGAAATATATATATATATATATAGTGTGTGTGTGTGTGTGTGTGTTGTAACAAAATTTACTTTAAATAAATTTATATCAATATACAAAAGTCCTTACAAATACAAAATATTTGAGATCAATAGTTGTTCCTTAGTTTATAGTCAGTTCAATAATCTACCCTATTATTTAAAGTAGATTCAACAATCTACCCTTCCATCCTATCATTTTTTAAAATATTTATTTATTATGTATACAGTGTTCTGTCTACATGTATCCCTGCAGGCCAGAAGAGGGCATCAGCTCTCATTACGGTGGTTGTGAGCCACCATGTGTTTGCTGGGAATTGAACTCATCGACCTCTGGAAGAGCAGTCTGTGCTCTTAACCACTGAGCCATCTCTCCAGCCCCCCATCCTATCATTCTTACATTCCTCTAAATGATAACAAACATCCACAACCCACCAAATAACCAAAGACCACCCACACCCCCAATTCTTGGGAATGTGGGCATAGTTTTCTCCATACTGCTTCCTGCTGTCTGTAGAAAAAGTATCTTTAGGGTCCCAAAAAGAAAATTTGAGATAACCCAAGTCCTGGGAAGACCTGTTAAGGTTCAGGAGGTCTCCCCTGATCAAATCTGATCCATATTAACCCCGAAGGAATCCATAACCTCTTATCTCCTGTGGGAACGAAACTCCAAAGCATTTTTGATTTCCACTTGATAAATGTATTTTTTTACTTCTTTTTTTAGATTTAAGGTAGCCTTAAAGTATCTAGGTTGGTTCAATTTTGCAGTCCTGTTCATAAGCCATGTCTGCCAGCAGCTGTCTCTTGCCCACTGGCCATCAAAAAATTCAAAATCAATACAAATAACATACAGGATCCAGACTCCCTGTATATTTCCCATCTCTACATGGCTTATTTTTTTAATTATTATTTTACTTCTCTCTTTAAAGACTTTATTTTTAAACTATTCATTTAGAGTTTTTTTTCCCTACCTGGATCTCTTTTATTGCATATCTTTCAGCCTTTTTGATTGCATGAACAAACTTCAAACTGCTAAGTGGGATGGACCTCTGCCCTAGGCTTTGGCAGAATAATATTGGAATAATATCCTACATGGCAATACTTAGGTTAATGTAAATGGGTTAATTTAAATGTAAGAGCTAGCTAGTAATAAGCCTGAGCAATTGGTCAAATATTTATAATTAATATAAGCCTCTGTGTGGTAATTTGGGAAGTGGCTGCTGGGTATTTGGGAACAGGCAGTTGGAAAAGAAGGTTCTGTTTACACTGATGGGGACACTTGAGCAGAAAAAGCAGCTAGCACTGTACCTGGGGAGACATGGATAAGTGTCTCTTCACCCCAGACAGAGACCCAATGACAGACCAAAATAAGAATACCATCAAAGTCAACCTGGTAAGCCAATGAGTTTATTGGGTGAAAGGTTATTTATAGGATCAGAAAGAACTCAAAGGCAGCTGCATCATTAAAGCCCACCCCAGCATGAGTAACAGCTCATAAAAGCTGACCTCACCACACCACTTGTAGACAGCTCACTGCACCACTTGTAGACAGCTCAATAGGTTGGAGAGTTGCCTCTTCCAGGCAGCTAGTCTGGTCTGGTCGCTTCAGCAGTCCTTACTGCTTATCTGACCTTGGGGTCTGATGGGCTTATGATATGGTCAGTTTCAGGGACTTCCTGGGAGTTCTGAGTTGTTCATTTGAATCTGAAGAGCCCTCTTTAGAAATCATTGGGTTTTAATGGAGGAAGCTGCTACATAGCAGGAGCTTGGACTGGGTGGCTTTGGAAATGGTCAGCTTCCTCAGAAGCAAATTATATCCAAATGTGAAATGGATGCAGGGGTCTGCCAGGAATGCTGTCACCCAGAGATCTGGAGGCATGACCAGAAAACATATATTTGTAAGATTTCAGGAGCAGGGAGATAGCTCAGCAGGTAAAGTGCCTGCTCTGCAATCCAAATACCTGAGTGCAGATCTGAAAAACCCAGATAGATATCTGGGCATGACAAGAGCCAGCCTGTAACTCCAGCCTTGAGGGAAGGGGAGCAGAGCCAGCATAGCTTACCTGATGAGTTGGTTCTGTGAAAGACCCTATCTCAAAAAACAAAGGTGGAGCATGATCAAGATAAGACACATTCACATTAGGCTTTCACATGCATATGCACATACACACATAACACACCTGCACATACATGAGCGTGCGCACACACACACACACACACACACACACACACACACACACACACACTCACTTCAGAAATATACAAGGCATCACCTCAGACGACCTTATTCAAACAAGGGGTCCTTCACTGAGATTAAGAGCACACCTCATCAGTGCCCTCTGTGGGGAACTCCTCCACAATGCCCACAGGGCTGATGCCATGCTCAGCACACAACTGTTTCCACAATTGGAACCCAACTGAGGGAGGCAAGGGGGCTGTACTCCTAATAGTCATTTAATTTTTGTAAATGTGACTTTGACCTTGATGCTCAGGTGCCCATTTCCCCTCCCACATCTTGCTTGCCCTCCTCTGTCTGTCCACTCATGATGAATAGCTGAAGCTGTTAGCAAAGGCCAGCACGGAACTAAGGATTCTCTCCAATTGGCCATATGGCTGTCCATTTGGGAAACAGATCCTTGAAGCCCAGTAAATCACCAGATGATGGTACTCCTGGATATCTACTGAAACTAACTTCCTGAGAAACTCTGAGCCACTAAGCTCAGAATCCTGACACTTAGAAGGTATGTGAACTATTAAATGTTGGTGAGTAGCATTCATTTGTTGAGAACAAGATCTGTCCCTCTGCAGCCCGTGCTGACCTCGAACTTGCAATCTTCCTGCCTCACCCTCCTGAGGGCTGACCACAGTCATGAATCATCGTGCCTGACAGTATTTGTGTTAAATTGTGTGTTTCTGATGCTTTGGCAGCTGGGTCCTTGCCATTCTGGACATAGCCTTCCAGGGCTAGCTGATTCCTAGAGATAATATACCTTTTGTTGGCAAACTAACCAATCCTGAATCAGATCTCAATGCTCCTTTATCAGTTGCTACTGGGCTCTCAAACTCAGAACACTGACCATCAGCTCTTCATGCTAGACATTTATAGATAGCCCTTATGTATGGTGATATATTGTGTACCTTAATAAAGTTGCCTGATCAGAGGCAAAAGCCAGTCACTAGACAAGACATAGAGGACAGGCAGTGGTGGCACACACTTTTAATCCCAACACTCATGATCTCATGCCTTTGCGTGGGAAGCACACACGCCTTTAATCTCAGGAAGTAATACAGCAGAGAAAGGTATATAAGGCATAAGGAAACAGGAATGCATTCTCTAAAGAGATTTAGTAAAGTTAAGAACTAGTGGCTGGCTGCTGTTTCTTTGATCTTTCAGCTTTCACCCTGAGATCTGGCTCTGGGTTTTTATTAAAAGACCAACTAAGATTCGAACAACAATTATGCTTGGAACTCTCTGACATCACTCAGATTGGCCAGTCTCACCCTGCCTTACCCACTTCTTCCCATGGAAATGACAAAAAAAAAGGCTTTCTTCAAGGAGACATTATATCAGATACCAAGGACAGTCAGAAAATCAGTAAGATATACCTTAATAACTTATATTCCACTAAACTGGAAAAATCTTTTAAAAATGCACAAATTTCTATGTTCACAAAACCTACCTAAATCAAACCATGTGAGACAAACAACTTAGACAGTTTTATGACAAGCAATGAGATTAAAGCAGTAATAAAAATTATCTCAACTTAAAAAAGCCCAGACTTTGGAGGATTGACTGCTCAATTCTACCAGACATTTAAAGAAGTAATACCAAATGTTTCCCAAACTACTCCATAAAATAGAAACAGAAAGAAGGCTACCATTCTCCACACAAGGTCAGATTTACCCTAAAACCAAAACAAAATACAAAACACACACACACACACACACACACACACACACACACACACACACAGAGAGAGAGAGAGAGAGAGAGAGAGAGAGAGAGAGAGAGAGAGAGAGAGAAGCCTCCATGGTGAACACAGATGCAAACATGCTCAGTAAAATACTTGCAAACTGGTTTCAAGAACACATCAAAAAGATCATTCATCATGTTCAAGGTGACTTCATTCCAGTGATATAGAGATGGCTTAATATAAGCAAATCAATAATGGTATACATTCCATGAATAAACTCAAGACAGAAATCAATTATCAGGCTGGGTGGTGGTGGTGCACACCTTTGATCCCAGCACTCGGGAGGCAGAGGCAGGCGGGTCTCTGTGAGTTTGAGGCTAGCCTGGTCTACAGTTTGAGTTCCAGGACAGGCTCCAAAGCTACACAGAAACCCTGTCTCAGAAAACCAAAATCAATCAATCAATCAATCAATCAATCAATCACACTATCATCTCAAAGATGCAAAAAGAACTTTTGACAAAGCCCAAATCTCTTCACCAAAAGCCCTGAAAAAAAAATCGGGAACAGAAGGACCATACCACAACATAATAATGACTAATAATGATGAGCCCACCCCACAATTATACAAGACAGGAAAAAATCAGCCCGGCGGTGGTGGCGCGCGCCTTTCATCCCAGCACTCGGGAGGCAGAGCCAGGTGGATCTCTGTGAGTTAGAGGCCAGCCTGGTAGACCAGGCTGGCGAGATCCAGGAAAGGCGCAAAGCTACACAGAGAAACCCTGTCTCGAAAAACCAAAAAAAAAAAAAAAAAGACAGGAAAAATCAAAGCATTTCCAGACAGGACTAGACAGTGGCAGCCAGTTTCTCCACTCACACCCAGTACAGTACTTGAAGTCTTAGCTAGAGCAACAATCCCAGAGGGGAACAGAAGGGAGACCAATATGAACGAAAAAGAAAAAGTCTTTATGTGCAGATGACACATGAGACCCTAAAGACCCCAGAGAGCCTGAGTTCAATCCCTAGACTTACGTGGTGTTAGTAGAGAACGGAACTGACTCTAGAAAGCTGTGCTGTGGCTTTTACACACACATTGGGACAGCGGTGGCCATACATGTGCTTGTGTGCACTTGTACACACACACAAACTGAATGCGATTTAAAAATAAATAATAAATAAAATCAGCACAACATCCCCATTCACAATCATTTCAAAATAACAACAAAACTGACTTTGAAGTAAACCTAAATCAGGAAATGAAAGATTAAAACACTGAAGAAAGAAACCAAAGAAACACTAGAAGATGGAAAGACCTCCCATGTTCATGGACGTTGTGTGACAAAGCTTTTTGGGGGAGCTGCTACACACACATTCATTCACCTTAGATACAGGGAGCCCATGACAGACCAAAGTATGGATACTACCAAAGTCCAACTTGATCAACTGATGAATTTTATTGGGGTTACTTACAGGAGCAGAAATGCTGGGAACCTGGAGCATATTACATTATTTCTGTGGCCTCCTTTAACTTAAAATAATCCCAGTAGTGATTTTTTTGTTTGTTTGTTATTTGAAGGGGGCTTGTTTTGTTTTGGTTTTGTTGTTTATTTTCTGAGACAGGGTTTCTCTATGTACCCTAGCTGTTCTGGAACTCACTCTGTAGACCAGGCTGACCTCAAACTTTACATCCACCTGCATCTGCCTCCTGTGTGCCACCACCATCTGGCCCCCTAGTGGTTTTTAAAATCTCCCATAAATGGGGGCTGCTGGAGAGATGGCTTGGTGGCTAAGAGCACTTGGTGCTCTGGCAGAGGACCCAGCTTTGGTTTTCGACACATATGGTGATATTTTATTTGTACTGAAATGCGATTTTATTTGTATATTAATAAAGTTGCTTAGGGTCAGAGCAAGCCATTGCAGAAGCTGGGGTGGTGGGGTGGTGGTGCACGCCTTTAATCCCAGCACTTGGGAGGCAGAGCTAGGCAGGATCTCTGTGTGTTCAAAGATATAGACAGCATGGAGACACACGCCTTTAATCTCAATACCAACCATAGAAGACCTGAAGGTCTGTACAGAGAGGCAGTGATGAGGAGGTCATGTGGCTGGGTTTATAACCAATGAGAAGGCAGTACAGAAAGTCTGTATAAAAGACAGGACAAAGGAAGTAGGCCCCTTGCAGAGAGGAAAGACAGCAGAAGCAGTGAAGGGTAAGGTTTTCAGCTCTCAGCTATTGCTCTGACCTCTTGGCTTTTAACTCTGCAATTGGCTCTGTGTTTCTTATTTAACGAGATGGTTATATCTACACACACATACATAAGGGGCTCACAACCATCTGTAACTCTAGTTCCAGGAGTTCTGACACCTTCTTCTAGCCTCTCTGTATACATACAGACAAGCAGGTAAACATAAATAATAATAAATTTAAAATTTTTCAATCTCTCCATAAATATTTTGATTCTTCCAAGCAAAGGACAGCTCCTCCCCTTAAATGTTGGTTATTCTTAGTGGCTAGTAATATGACAGTGTATGCCTTCTAAACTAAGTCAGAAGAAGCATTGTGGCTTTCTCTTTGCTTCTTAGAGAAAGATGAAATAGTGTCTACTGTTGTTTTGCAGCAAAGATGCCACTCTGTTATGGCGAGGTCACTCCCTCACTATAAATTGAAAATATTCTAAGCAGAATATATTGTGCACACATAAGTTTCTGAACAGAATAGCTTCACTGCACAGTACACTATAGAGTAGTGGATTTGTTTTTTGTTTGTTTGTTTTGAGACAGATTTTCTCTGTGTGATCCTGGCTGTTCTGGAACTCGCTCTGTAGACCAGGCTTGCCTGGATCTCAGAGATTCACCTGCCTCTGCCCCACAAGTGCTGAGATTTCTCGAATATTAGTAAGGACCAGCCTTAATAATCTTCCCAGCGGCTCAGAAGAGAATCTATGAATGGCGTGAATTATTTTCAGGAAAAGAATCTAAGCTGAGCTCTTTTATCTATCTACTTTATTCCTCTGAGATAAAATTCTGTCTACACAGCTTCAGTTCTGTTCTCATGCCCAGCTTCTTTCTCGCCTGATTTCTGTCTACATTTATCTGCTGTCCTCTAAGTTCTATCTTCATTCTCTCATCTTAGTTCCACCCCATCTAGGTTCTTAGCCATCTAGTTCCTTCCTGTCTCAGCTCCTCTCCCATCTCCTTCTTTCCCATCTTGTTCCTCATCTTGCTCTTCCCCATGCCCCCTCTTCCTCATTTTCCATCTCATTCCTCTAGCACTCTCTTCTAGCCCTTCAATCTTCCCCATTTCAATACATTCTTCTCCAGTTTTTACCCATCTAGTTCTTCCATTCTCTTTTCTCTTCTCCATCTAGTCCTTCCAAGTCTCTGAGGTTTACAGTTATATGCCCATGCAATAGTAATGCTCTGGCTAAGTTCACCAGGCTTGAATTCTCTCAGAGTCAAAAGGAGGGGCAATAAGATCTACACAAAAGGGCAGTAATTGCCAGCCATCATCTGCAACCCAAATGGGAAGTGACTAATGGGGAATAGTATCAACTGAGGGCTAAATTTGGTTAATATCTGAGCATGGGATTTTATGTGCTCAACTATATTCTTAGAAGTTGTTAGTTAAAGTGTTAGGAGTCTATTAGTGACAAGTGAAAATAAAACTGCCTTATTTTCCTTTGGCCCCTTATCTGTCCAAGCTATCTTGACTACTGCATTCTGGCAGGGTTGAGGAGTGTACTTGGTGACTAGGCAGCCTGAGTCAGCTTGATGTACCAGTAAGTAGAAACCCTTTAGTTCTGAGTTAATAGTTAAAGGGAGATGTAAAACTAGAGATACGACTTTGGAAAGGAGAAAGGTAAGCTTAATTAGCACATCCACCAGGCCTTCTTGAACAGATAGTCTGGACGCTTAAGTCTGTTCTTAGAGAGTACAGAGGTATCTCTGATAAGATACTTTCATCCATCTGGGGATGGTCCTGGCCGGATGCCGCTAATGACGATAATTACAGAAAGGCCTGAAATTAGGGATCCTGGCTGCATTACTGCACAGAAGGTTATCTAAATATTCCATTAGTAGAGGAGAGATTGTGCTCAATGAATGATGGAAACGCTACAACAGCACACGAGAAATTCATAGCAGGAAATGGCTAATAATCAAAAGCCAAGATCACCAAGACTCCTTGAGCCTCAGCTTGACCTCTGGAAGGCCCTTGGCTTCTTCCAGGTATAGCTCTGTCATAATGAGCTGAAATCCTACTTCATATATTTTTCTGTGGCCTGCAGCAGAGATTAAAGACATGCACCATTACCTACCCCCACCCCACCCTACTCTACTCCACCCCAAGCTAGAGTGGTGATTTCTGCCCCCTCATGAAGTCCAGGCTGCCTAAAAGCTGCTGCTACTTGCTGCCACTGGCCAACATCACAGAGTGCCAGTACAGGATTTTCTACCAGGAAGCTGGCTCCTTGGTTTAAGGTAAGAGGAAATGAGTTACTTTGCTAGAGTATGGCTGGAATAGCAACACATGAATTCAGGTGCTTTACCATGGCCATACTCTACAATATAATTAGCTCTATGGTAGAGAAGACAGTGAAGCAGGCACAGAGGTAAGGAGGGAGGGTGTGGTAGCACACACTTTAATTCCACAGCAAGGCGTATAGACGCGGGTAGACAGGAAGTAACTCACATTTGGAAGCTGCAGAGTTGGTGAGGTAAGGTTGGCTGGTGACTTTCCATATTTTCCTGATCTCTCTAAGGCTTTCACCCCTATATTTGGCTCCGTGTTTTTTATTTATTAAAAACATTTAGAAATTCATCTACAATTGGTGCCCATATGGCAAGAATTCATTTAAAAAAACTGCTTGTGGGTTTACAGGGCCCCTGCCTCAGGTCCAGTTGTACAGTTCAGGCCAGAGCACACGGCTGGAATCTCTTTGGCTTTCTTTCTCCTGGTGGATGGTGGGGTCTCTCTTCCTCTCTGGATTCCCATCTCAGACTGCAACCACACTAGGTAGTTGCTTTGAAAATCCCTTGGACTTCTACTGTTCTATGCAGTTGACAGACTTGGTAAGTCAATTGAGATATCTTAAAGAGTGAAATTAGTTAAAAGAGAATCTTTTTCCCACATTAAAAAAGTGGGAAACATTGGCCAAGTGGTGGTGGCACACACCTTTAGTCCTAGCAGTCGAGAGGCAGAGCCAGGTGGATTTCTGTGAGTTTGTGAGTCTATAGAGCAAGATCAAGTCTATAGGACAGGCACCAAAACTACACAGAGAAACTCTGTCTCAAAAAACCAAAAAAAAAAAAAAAAAAAAAAAAAGAAAGAAAGAAAGAAAGAAAGAAAGAAACATTTTACAAGGGAAGGAATTTGGTCTTGTTTGATAACACATTTAGGCAGTCTGAAAATGGAACAATTAAATGCGAGGATAATTAACGTTGATGGGATGTATGTAACATCAATTATGAATATTATTTGTTTGATCATTTTTATTTTAGCATTAAAAAGATTGGTCAATTTAAGTGCCAAGATAAAAAACTTCAGAAAAACCTGTTAAAATGAATTATAGAGAAATTCAGACCCAGACAGGAGAATTTAAAGGTGAAATTATTTCAGGATTGAATCTTACAGTTACAGAGAGACAGCCTGTTTTCAAACAGTCAAACTTAATCTATCTGGTAACCTTACAGGAACTACCTCCTCTAGGGCATGTATAAGCTAATTGGACTCCAATGGAAATGTTAGACTTAAAGGAAATTTAAAGAAGCTAAAGTATCATATGGCATGCATTCTCCATTTGTAAAGCAGATGTTAAACTTGTGGTCAACTTGTAATAGAATTATCCCTCAGGACTGGAAAGAATAAATTACAGCCATCCTAGAAGCCAGAGCACAATTACAATTGAGAACTTGGTTTAAAGAGGCAGTTAAAACAATAGAACACCAATGTAGAACTAGAGGTGTGGAAACTTACCAGGACCAGCTTCTTGGAGAAGGTGATTACACTGATATACTAAGACAATGTTTATATGATAACAAAACCTTAATTCTATGTTGCATGACAGCCATGAATGCATGGGACAGAATTGAGGAAGCAGGAAAGAAAATTGAATCATTTCCAAAAGTTATACAAGGCCCAAAAGTATCCTTCACTTGGGTTGGGGATTTAGCTCAGTGGTAGAGCACTTGCCTAGCAAACACAAGGTCCTGGGTTCGGTCCTCAGCTCAAAAAAAAAAAAAAAAAAAATAGAATCCTTCACTTATAAAGAGAGCTGATTGGATTCTGTCTTGCATTATTTGGGAAACACCCATATATAGAGCCTATATATTTTATATACATGCAAACAAACAAGGAAAGGCAAGGTAAAAATCAGAAAATTTAAGTAAAGTGGTTCAAAGTCCTTATAATTTGGCTCAAAAATCAGAATTGTATGCTACTCAGTTGGTATTAATGGATTTTTCTGAACCTCTTAACATAGTTACTGACTCACAGTATGCTGAAAGGGTGGTCTTACATATTGAGACTGCAGAATTTATCCCTGATGAGTCAGAATTAACTTTGTTATTTATTCAGTTACAAGATATAATCAGGAATAGGATGCATCTCTTATACATAACTCACATCCAATCCCATATGGGTCTTCCAGGCCCTCTAACACAGGTAATGATGAGATTGATAAACTATTGATAGGACATGTGCTGGAGGCCTCAGAATTTCATAAAAAAAAATCATGTCAATAGTAAAGGTTTAAAAATAGGGGCTGGAGAGATGGCTCAGTGGTTAAGAGCAGTGACTGCTCTTCCAGAGATCCTGAGTTCAATTCCCAGCACCTACATGGTGGCTCACAACCACCTGTAATGAGATCTGGTGCCCTCTTCTGGCCTGCAGGGACACATGCAGGCAGAATGATGTATACATAATAAATAAATAAATAAATAAATCTTAAAAAATATTTTTTCCATAACCTGGCAACAAGCAAAGGAAATTGTGAGGAAATGTTCCACTTGTTCTTTTTTACAATCAGACGGCATTACCAGCAGGATGTAACCCAAAGGGTACTCAGAGGAATGAAATCTGGCAGATAGATGTGTTTCACTTTGCAGAATTTGGAAAACTGAAATATGTACACCACACCATTTATACTTATTCAGGATTTCAATGGGTGATTGCTCTGAGTTCTGAAAAAGCTGATTCAGTAATCACACATTTGCTAGAAGTTATGGCCATCATAGGTATACCTGCACAAATTAAAACTGACAATGCTCCAGCATATGTCTCTATTAAAATGAAACAGTTTTTTGGCTTATTACACTATAAAGCATATTGCAGGTATACCACATAATCCTATAAGCCAAGCAGTCATAGCAAGATCAAATCGAACTCTAAAGAATATGCTAAATAAACAGAAAGGGGTAACAAGAACCCCCAGAAATAGATTACATAATGCTCTATTAACTTTGAATTTTCTCAGTGCTAATGAGAAAGGAACAACAGCTATGGAAAGACATTGGATAACAGAAAAAACTTCAGGACTAAATCAGCCTATATATTTTAAGGATGTGCTGACCTCAGAATGGAAACCAAGATATGTGTTATGCTGGGGATGAGGTTTTGCTTTTGTTTCTATAGGAGAAGAAAAGCTGTGGATAACATCAAAACTGATAAAGGTTTGATTTGAACAAGAGAGACCTCTTAATTAGAAGAGGTGATAGTTCATCAACCAGCATGACCATCCAGTTTAAACTAACTTATACCACCAACAAATGCTTTTCACTTGGTCAGATAGAACTTGCCAAAAGGGAACCTCCCCAAAGTTAGTCTTGGGGAAGGGTTTTTGTTTTTGTCTTTCAGGAGAATGAAGGCTAAGGAATCTGAAGAACACTGGACAAATGAGACATCTGAAGAAAAAGGACAAATCATCTAGAAAAAATATCACAAGAAAAAGAGTAAATTGGCCTATTGATATATCACATATAAAATTTCATATGTCTTCCTAAATGTTTGTTTCTGCTCTTCTCTATAGACACTTAACACAAATGGTCCTTATGTAGTCCCAGTGTGTGTGTGTGTGTGTGTGTGTGTGTGTGTGGTGTGTGTGTGTGTTTGTGGTGTGTGTGTGTGTGTGTGTGTGTGTGTGTGTGTGTGTGTGTGTTGTGGTGTGTGTGTGTGGTGTGTGTGTGTGTGTCTATTTGAGGCAGTGTGCCCTATGTTGCTTAGGTTGGTCTCAAACTCTTGGGTTAAATCTCCTCTTGGTTCAGCCTCCCAAGTAACTAGGGCTATAGATGTGCACTGCCTCACTCGGTTTTAAACTGGTTGACTTTAAATAAAGAAGATCAACCTTGATAATATATATGGGTGAGGCTCATAGTGTCAGCTGAAGATAAGAACACAAACTGCAGTTTTCAAGAGAATATGTAGCTTCACCGAGTTGTTAGTGTGACAATCTGTCTTGAAGACTTCCAACTGGCCAGGCCACACAACTGCATAAACCAGTTCCTTAAAATGAATGAAAATCTACCTCCCTACCTACGTTTGTCTACCAGGATTACCATAACTAAGTACTACAGATGGGGTGACTTCAACAACAGATATTTATTTTCCTAAAGTTTTGGAGGCCAGAAGTTCAAGATCAAAGTGCTAGCATGATTTGTGTCTGGTGAGGTTTCCTTCCTGCCTCTCGCACAGCTCCCTTCTGCTCATCTTCACACGGCGTCTCTTCTGTGCTCCTGTAGAAAAAGAGACACAGCAATTGTCTTCCATGTAAGGACAGCAGCCTATTGTAGAAAGGCCTCAGCCCATGACCTTATTTCTCCTTCATTACTTCCCTCAAGGCTCTACCTTCCAATTCAGTCTCCGTGAGAAGTGCTTCAACATTTGAATTTAGGGAAGAGGCATAATCCAAACGTAGCTCTAGCTACCCAGCCTATTGAACAGCAATGTGGAAGTGTAAGTCTTTCCTCCCCAACTTGCTTTCTGTCATGATGTTCTGTCGCAGAAATAGAAATGTAGTTAGAGTTTTCCTGCCTGGCCCAGTCAGGACAAATCTCTCTTACCCGCCAGTCCCAAAGTCGCTCAGACCCAACCAAGAAAGCACACAGAAACTTACATTGTTTAGAAACTGTATGGCCGTGGCAGGTTTCTTGTTATCTGCTTCTTCTATCTTAAATTAACCCATTTCTGTTAGTCTATACTTTGCCACATGGCTTGTGGCTTACCAGTGTCTTTACATGTTGCTTTTCATGGCGGCGGCTGGCCGTGTCTCTCTCCAGCCTTCTATTTCCCAGAATTCTCTTCTCTCTTGTCCCGCCTATACTTCCTGCCTGGCCACTGGCCAATCAGAACTTTATTTACACAGAGCGATATCCACAGCATAGAAACCCTAACTAAGACAAGTTAGTATCAAGATTGTGGGATATTGCTGTGACAGACCTAGCCATGTTTTTAGGTGGACCGTGGAAGGATTTTGGAACTTTGGACTGAAAAGCCGTTGAGTCTTGAGAGTTCAGTGAGCTGTTCTGTACGAGCTTGGAAGATAGGAATGTTGAGAAGAGTGCAGAAGATGGAGGCCTGGCTTGTGAAGTTTTGGAGGGAAGTTTAAAGACTCTAGGGGATGGTTTGCTATCTTGAATTAAGATTCTATTGTTCTGGTCAGCTGGGGTTGAAGAGTCAGCATGATTAACGAAAGACTGGCAATACTGCATCACTGGACCAATTGATGCTGGTTAGCTGGAGCTAGGAAATTAGCCGTGATTGAGAAGAGACCAGCATCATTGAGGTGAAATCTTCCCGGAAGTGTTTCCTCAGGGTCAGCACATACAAGCTGGGTGTTTCAGAAGCAACTGAAGTTGTACTTTGTGCTGACAGCCAAACTTGGTAGTTTAAGAGTCACCTAGGTGGTACTGACTTTGAAAGCATGAAGGGGTCATGGAGAACAGCTGAGGCTGGTACTGTGAGCGTCCAGGAGAAGCTATTAGTGAAAGTGCAGCCCACTTGCAGCAGGGACCTCCGAATTTTGGAGATGCCAGGACCATGGGATGACTACCAAAAGCAGTTGTGGAGTGGAGCCAGCTGGAGCCTGGAAGATGAACTGTGTGTGCTGCAGAGGGGGAGCTGGAGAAGTGACTCAAAGTCCTTGGAGGAGCCCAAAAGATCATGAGTGAATCCCAGATAGTTGGACATTGGCTTATTTACACTGTTGGAATTTGGTTTTGCTTGGTGCAGATTGTGACCATGTCCTGCTTCTTCCCTCTTGAAGAAGGTATTTAATTTAATTATGATGTTTATAGAAGCCCACAGCTGAAAGACTTTGAACTTTTAAAAGACAATCTGGCCGGGTGGCGGTGGCGGTGGCGCACACCTTTAATCCCAGCACTCGGAAGGCAGAGGCAGGTGGATCTCTGTGAGTTTGAGGCCAGCCTGGGCTACAGAGTGAGATCCAGGAGAGGTGCAAAGCTACACAGAGAAACTCTGTCTTGAAAAACCACACACACACACACACACACACACACACACACACACACACACGACAAGACATTCTAGATTTTTAGAGATATTGGGTATTTTACAGACTGGAATTTTAATGTGTTTGAATTTGTAAAGACTGTGGGACTTTTAAAGTTATTTATATTTTTTAATGTGAGATCTTATGGATAAATTAGAAAGGAAAAGCATGGCTTAATAGTGATGTGTCAAGTTAGCAGTGGGGGGTCAGTTGTGCTGGCTGGTCTTATGTCACCTTGACACACAAGCTAGAGTAATCTGAAAAGAGATCAACTGAGAAGATGCCTCCATAAGATCTGGCTGTAAGGCATTTTCTCAATTAGTAATTAATGGGGAGGGTCCAGCCCATTGTAGGTGGTTCTGTCCCTGTGCTGGTGGTCCTGGGTTCTATAAGCAAGCCAATAAGCAGCACGTCTCCATGGCCTCTGCATCAGCTCCTGCCTCCAGGTTCCTGCCCTATTTGCGTTGCTGTCCTGACTTTCTTCAATGATGAACAGTGATGTGGAAGTGTAAGCCAAATAAACCCTCCGCCCAACTTGCTTTTTGGTCATGGTTTTTCATTGCAGCAAAAGAAGTCCTAACTCAGGCAATTCTGTTTTTGTTTTTGTTTTTTTTCTGGAAAGCCCCTAATTGATACAGAGAGCATGGAGTTTGACACTTTACCACACACAGTTGTTCAGCAGATCCCAGTGCTAAGCTTGATAGTCTGTTGCCACCCACAGCCTGCTTAGTACAAGAGGTCAAACCTAGCTGTTTTCCAAATGAGAAAGACAAGGACAGCGTCTTTTCTTTCATATGTAGACTCTAGAAAAACAGATTATGCAATGGAAAGGGAACTATTAAAGGACAGGCAGACAGAGGGCCAGAAGGTTGGAGGCAGACTGTCATGTGTAGGTGACACAAGTATATTTTATAAAAATGTCATAAGGAAAATAGGCATAGTGTCTTACACCTGTAATCCCAGCGCGTGGGAGGTTTAGGCAGGAGAATTATGCGTACAAAGTCATCCTTAGGTACATAATAAGTTGGAGGTCAGCCTGGGCTATGTGACAACATGTCTCAAAATAAATGTAATAATGAAAATCATCAGTTTTTTTTGTTTTGTTTTGTTTGTTTGTTTTACAATTAATATATACTTAAAATGGCACCATACGAAGGATATCCTTATTAAACATTCCCAAAACTACTAAGGTAAAGCCTTGACATATAAAGTCAGACATTATAAATGACTTTAATATTACTGCTGATAAAGTAGTTTTATGAATTAAAATGATGAGAGGTTTATAATAGCGTTATTTATACTCATGCCAAATAGAACCAACCTTAACATCTAATGAACGTCAACAAGCTGTTGTACATCTGCACAATGGAAAACCCCTCAAACATTGAAGGGAACAAGTTATTCACATAGCCTAACACGTGAGTAGATCAGTGACAGAAATGAGCCTCAAAAGGTTTTATCTGACTTGTCCCATCGACAGAGTTCTGAAAGCTGGACCTGGAGGGAGAGCTGCTGAGGTGTAACAGTTTCTACAGTTGTTTTTTAAAGATTTTTATTTACTATTATGTACACAGTATTCTGTCTGCATGTACATCTGCGGGCCAGAAGAGGGCGCCAGATCTCATTACAGATGGTTGTGAGCCACCATGTGGTTTCTGGGATTGAACTCGGGACTTCTGGAAGAGCAGTCAGTGCTCTTAACCACTGAGCCACCTCTCCAGCCCCAGTTTCTACAGTTTAATGTATGAATGAAGCCCTGCCTTTGATTCCCAGAACCGCTTAAGGAGGCATAATTGCACACACCTGTAATCTCAGCCTTCAGGACATGGTGGTGCAGGAGGATCAGAAGTTTAAGGTTTTCCTCCATCATGAGTTGGAGTCAGCTACGTGAGACCTGTTGTTCAAATCTTAGATGCTCTTTTAATAAAAAATCCGGAGCCAGATATCAGGGTGAAAGCTGAAAGATCAGAGAAGCAGAACAGCCAGCCCCTAGTTCTTACCACTATGAAATCCTCAGCCTGAGGAGAGTGAGGTCCTCTTTCCTCACACCTTATATACCTTTCTCTGCCCTGCCATACATATTATTTCCTGGTATTAAAGGCGTGTGTGCTTCTCAAGCAAAGGCATGAGATCTCAAGTGCTGGGATTAAAGATTTGTGTCGCCACTGCCTGACCTCTATGTCTAATCTAGTGGCTGGCTCTGTCCTCCGATCCTCAGGCAAGTTTATTAGGGTACACAATGTATCACCCCAGAGAACTTGTCTCAGAAAACAAAAACAACATCCAATGGAAACCCATGAAGGAAACACTGCCTGACTATGTGTTCCTGTGGTTTTTTTGTTTGGTTTTGGTTTTTTGAGACAGGGTCTCACTATGCAGCTTGGCTGTCCTGGAACTCGCTCTGTAGACCAGGCTGGCCTTGATCTCACAGAGCTCTGCCTACCTCTGCCTCCCGAGTGCTGGGATTCAAGGTCTGGGCCACTGTGCCTGGCTATTTGTTTCTTTTTTCATAAAGCAGCAAAGTTTGTCCTGCAGCAGAGACTAGGAAGAAGAATTTTAATTTAAATTCCTGCAAGAGTGTCACGCTATCAGAGAGGGAGAATGGGAAAAAGAGACGTGCACCCCTTAGGAAAACAGCCTTGTCTACCAGTGTGCAGGCAGCTGCTGAGCGGGGAGTATTCCCACCCGAAAAGAAGAGCAGGGAGGAAGGGTCCAGCTCTTGATGCAGGAGGCCAAGATCAAAGAGGACTCGGCCACACTGGCCACACCCTTAGAGCACAGGTGAGAGCAGAAATGAAGGGCAGGCACGCAGTCCCTTTAGCTGCTTCCTTTCACCCTGTTTTGCTCAGTGATAAAATTCCACATGGTACATATTGTTATATTTGGGGCTGAAAGGTGAATCTGTAGGATTTCTCAGTCACTTCAATGGTGGGAACCTTACCATTGTACTGCGAGGTTGGGAAACATTTTTGTTGTTGTTGTTGTTGGAGGGTTTGGTTTTTAGAGCTGGGGATCCGCAGATTGGACCCAGGCCTTGCACACACCCAGCAAGCGCTTTACTGCTGAGCACTGTCTGAAGTCCATAAGGTCTTCCATGGGCAAAGGACTCCATTGTGGCATTGGCAGGATACCAGTTGTATTAGTCACTTATTGCTGAAGTCCCAAAGTCCTAAAACAACACTGTATGGTGTCTGGGTTTTCTGCTGGTCTCCCTGTTCAGTCAGCCATGGGGTAGCTCAAGTTGGAGGGACAGGTCTGGGTCCCCTTGCTAGGAGGTCATTTCATGTCCTCAGGGATTAAAAAGGTTCACAGCATCCCTCAAGGCCTGGACTCAGAGCTCATACGGTGCTGCTTCTGCAACATTTAATATAGTGAGTTACAGGCCAACAGCAGAGTGCTCCTGTACAGACCGAGGTGATACACTGCCAAGCAGTAAAAGATACAGGCACACCATTCTTTCGGGTTCCTAACTGTAACCCCAACCACCATTCTATCAGTAACACTTGGGAAAGAATGAGCTCAATTAGCTCTTTTGTTCGTTTGATTTTTAAGACATGGTTTCTCGATCACATAGTTCTCGCTGTCCTGGAACTTGCTATGTAGACCATGAGGCTAGCCCCCAACTCATAGAGATCTGCCTGCCTCTGCCTGTCCAGTGCTGAGATTAAAGGCATGCTCCACTAAGCCCTTAACTCTGAAACTGTAAACTGAGTGAAATTAGGCTAAAATGTTTTTAATGGAAAATTCATATTCAGTGCAATTTTAATGCAGTATGCAGTTAATCATTTTTAAAACATCAGAAATCAGTTGTAGATGAATGTGAGAAATGTTATTTCCTGTGGTTTTATTGTTTGTTTTACTTTTTTGTTGTGGAGAGGGCTTTTTGAGACAGGATTTCTCTATGTAGCTTTGGAACCTGTGCTGGAACTCACTCTGTAGACCAGGCTATTTTGTGTGTGTGCATGGGTGTACGGAGGTCTGCGTGTGTGTGTGTGTGTGTGTGTGCGTGTGTGTGTGTGTATCAGAGGACAGCTCTCTGAAGCCAAGACTCTCCTTCCAGCAAGTTGAGGCTTCCCTCACTTCTGCAGCCCCGGTCTCCCAGGTAGCTGGCCCCTGCTGGGGTACCATGCGCAACAGTATCTGGCTTCAACTCTCTTTGGTTTCCTGATATCTAAACATTGCCCAATGCTGTAGAACAAAAGAAGGGATCCAATTCCAAGAAGGATGTGGTCAAACTCGAACTTCCTTGTGCGCTGGAGCAGCATAAAGACCTGCATGATCTTTCCACACTGTGTTCAGACTTATCCTCTCACACACACCCCTATGCGCAGCCAAGTCTTGCCAAACCAGAACTCTAGCAATAAGAAGGCATGCTTGGATGGAGACCAGCTCCACGCTGACACACAATCACCTCTGCAGCCTGGGCTCATTCCAAGAAAACCCTGGAAGAAGGTACAGTGCAGAAATGCCACAGTTAGGAAACCAAAGGCCAGACTGCCATGCTTCACCCTTGGCAACCTCTTCCTTTCAAAGCCTTTGTATTGACAGTTCTCTTTGGCCATGAACTTGGCCCTCAAAAACATTTAATGAAAATCAAGAACATAATCAAGGTTTTGGAATTTTGTACTCTGGCCTGCCATTCTTTAGTTCAAGCTCAAATTTTAGCCATATCCATCCCATCCATGGGCTTTTTTTTTTTTTTTTTTTGTCCTCCTGACTTTGCGTTAGGAGCCCTCTCTAGAACCCTGATCCTTGGCTTGGGCCCACAGCCTGAATGTTAGAGCAGACATGGTGCCACCCTGAGATGCCAGTCTCTCAGGAGCTTTGGGCAGGTGGAGAGTGGCTGTTTTTTACTGACAAGCAGACAAACAGAGCAAAGGAACATGGAAGAGAAAGAAGGTAGAAAAAGGCACAGGAAGCACAGGGCTCCTGTCCCCACGGCAGCTGAAACTGAGGTGCCATTGACTGTCTGTGTAGAGCCTGGAGGGGTTGGCAAGTACATTGGTGGGCATGGGGTCGGGGTGAGGGGTAAGTTGCAGAAGGAGCTTTCTTGGGCAGTTCCCCACAAGGCAGATGGTAAAGGTTCTTCCCCAAACAGAGAATGTTGTGACCTCCCTCCCAACTCCAAGTCTCCTGCTGAAGCTAACTTCTTGGCACTCAAACTCACTGATGCTCTTAAAGCTGTATATTCATGACTCCTCCTCACCAGCATGAAATCACCTGAGGAAGCAACCTGAAGAAGGAAGGGTCTATTTTGGCTCATTCTGAGTCTAGAGTTCTTTATGGAGGGGAGGCACAGCAGCAGCCTGCTGTGTGGCAGGAGACACAGAGCAGAAGCAGGCAGGCAGGATGCGATTACACTTCTCAAGGTGTGTAACTTCCTCCCAAAGTTCCTATAACCTCCCAAAAGAGTGCCATCAGCTAGAGACCAAGTTTTCAAACACATAATCCCATGGGGACGTTTTACAATGCAAACATAACAAGCAGTTAGGGACAACATATGCCCCAAGAGCTGAGAATGTCAGACCAAGTTGCTCTTTCTCTGGAAAATGTAAATGAAAGCTTATGGAAGCAATGTGACTCTCCTCACTCACTACCCACTCCTGTTAAGCATTTACCTCCTCCCCTTCACTGTCTCCCAGATAGCAGCCCCGTGAGACTTCTACCCTCAGGCTCCCTGGCTCTCCACCTCCAAGATCACCCAGATATGAGGTGATCTTTTACTTGCTCAGGGAAAATACATAGTACCAGGGCCTCTAGGTTCCCATCTGAACTTCCTGGTGTGTCACTGACTTAGTGCCTCAGTTTATCTTTTCTCTTCTCACTACTGCTATAAGAATAAATACTCAGACATGGCTTAGTTTTGATGCAATCTAGTCTTCTTTCCCAGAAGCCTCCTTTTTGAGTTGCTGCCAACACACAGACTCTTTGGGAGGTAGAGGCAAATATTATCTCAGCTGCTGAGCTCCTCACCAGACCTGGCAGATCCCCCTGCAGAGCTGGCCTCTCTTGGGCGCCCCTGTGGATTTCCCACTCTAGCTAAAACATCTGGGATGGGTTATGGCTGCAAGGCGGGGTGTCTGTCTCTCTCCTTCCCTGGGGAAGGAGGAAGTATTTATTCCCCTGGTGTTCTTCCGATCCATCCCCTCTTTCCAGAACATCTCCTCTTTCTTGCATTCTGGGATATCCTTAGAGAGGCTATCCTTAAATCCCCAGGAGGGAAGTGATCAGTGCTGTGCAGTCTGTTGTCTCCTTTTAGGTTACATTTAATTTCATTCAGAGTGTGTGTGTGTGTGTGTGTGTGTGTGTGTGTGTGTGTGCGTGCGTGCGCACGCGCGCACATGCATGTCACGACATGGCAGAACTTGGGGAAGGTGGTTTTCTTCTCTCCCACCTCATGGACCTGGGGATCAAACTTAGGTCATCAGATTTGGCAGCACAGACTCTTACTGTTGACTCATCTCACCACCCTTGTTTGCTTTTTAAATTGCTCCTTCTTACCCTAACATCTAATATTAGGTTTGGACAGTCCCTCAAAGTCACTTACCACTTGACCTCAGCAATTTCGCTTCAGAGTCTATAAAGTCAAAAGTACATATATCCACACAATATGACTATGATTGTTATGATTATTCATAACAGCAAAAAAGCAGAAACAATCTGAGCGTTCAGTACCCGAGGATGATATACACAAAATGGGGCATATTAATACAATGGCCTGTGGTGGGATATATTGTGTACCCTAATAAAATCTCCCTGAAGATCAGAGAACAGAACATAGCTGCCAGGCAGTGATAGCACACACCTTTAATCCTAGCACTTGGGAGGCAGAGATCCATCTGGATCTCCGTGAGTTCAAAGCCACTCTGGATGGCTTTGGAAGACTGGATGGACTAAGTGCCAGGTTATTGTGGCACACACCTTTAATCCCAGAACGAAGGAAGTGATATGGCTGGGCAGAAAAAGGTATATAAGGCTTATGGAGACAGGAACTGAAGGCTTTTCAGGCTGAGGAATCTCTGAGGTAAGAGGTGGCAGTGGCTTGTTCCTTTGTCTCTCTGATCTTTCAGCATTTACCCCATATCTGGCTCAGGTTTTTTTATTTTTTATTTTTATTTTATTTTATTAAAAAGACCATTTAGGAATTTGCACAATGGGCTATTATGTGGCAACAGAAAGGAATGAGGGCTGATTCAGGCTATACTGTGGGTGGGCCTTGGAAGCGTGTTACTTGAAGAGGTTAGACATGAAAGGTCACATGTTGTCCGTCTTAGCTACTTTTCTATTGTTGTCAAGACACCATGATAAAAAACAAAACAAAACTTATAGGAAAAAGAGTTTATTGAGGCTTATGGTTTCAGATAGCGAGTCCATGGCCATCATGGCAGGCAGAATGGTAGCAGACAGGTAGGCATGGCATTGGAGCAGTAGCTGAGAGCTCACATCATGAGATATAATCACAAGGCCGACGGAGTTAACTGAGAAAGCTGCGGGCTTTTGAAATCTCCAAGGCCACCTCCAGTGACACACCTCCTACGAGGCCACACCTCTTAGTCCTTCCAAAACAGTTCCAAACTGAGGACCAAGCATTCAAATACATGAGCCTATGGAGGCCATTCTCATTCAGTCCAGCACACTCTCTGAGAACGTCCATTCTGTAGTCCAAAAGCAGATCAGCAGCTGCCACTGGCTGGGGAGCAGTGAGTGACTGCTAAATGGGGATGGCTTTCTTTCTGCAGAGAGGAAAATGGAGAAGATGGATTATGCCAGGGCTGTGTAACTGTTTGAATAAACTAAACCACCGAACTGCATGCTTGCAGGGGAAGAGCGAGTCAGACCCAATGGGGCCTTGTGAGTGTTTGTAACTTATTGTCTCAGTCAGCTCCAGGCTCTTCCTCTATCTCCTCCCCCTTACTTCATGCTTCCTCCTTTCTCTTCTCAGTGCTGGGGCAGCAAGTAGATCAGAGAAGGCTCCTAGGGCCATTGAAGTTCCTCAGGGTAGGGGGCAAAACCTGTAGAGACCAGGACCAGCAACCCTGCCATCTTCTCAGTTCCATGGTCTCTAACATTTAAGGAGCTGTTTTCAAATTCTTGGTGCCAGCAAATCAGACTCTGGCACCTGGATTCTATCCCTGTAGATCATGGTGGGAGTTCAAGGCTAGCCTGATCTATATATTGAGTTCTAAGTTAGTCGGGGCTGCATAATGAGACTCTGCTTAAAAAACAAAAACAAAAACAAAAGAACAACAAAAACCCAAGCTGGTGAAATGGCTTACAGGCAAAGACAAAGGCTGGTAACTAGAGGTTGATCTCGGGACCTACATGGTGGAAGGAGAGAGACAGCTCCTACAATTGTCCTCTGATGCCTACCAGTGAGCTGTGGCATGGTCCTCCCCACCCACACATTCAAACAAAGGAAATGAAAATATAATAGAAACCATACAAACACACACTAGGGGCTGGCTCAGCAGTTAAGTATTACTGTTGCAGAGGACCCACACTGGGCAGCTCACAATCACTTGTAACTCTCCTCCAGGGGGAGTTACACCTCTGGCCTCTGTAAGCACCTGCACTCACATGTACAAACCTCCACCACTATGTAATTAAAAATAAAGTAATCCTTAAAATACACACACACACACACACATACACACACACACACACATACATACACACACATATACATATACACACACACATATACACACACACATACATACACACACATATACATACACACACACACACACACACACACGACATATCTAGGGGTAAGAATGTATATTTATAATCTCTTAAATGATTTTTTAAATAAATTGATACATTATATAGACAATGAGAGAAACACTGGTAAAGAAAATGGCAAAATAGTAATTTGGCTACTGTGGGTGAAATGTCTGTGAGAATTTGTACTACAGGCTTCAGTGCTCTTGTTAAGCTGGGAATTATTTCAAATTTAGAAGAGGATCAATTACTGAATGGGACACTCTTGTTGCTGAGGTGAAGGGAACTGGGCTCAGCAGTGTGCGTGTGTGAATACACACACACACACACACCCCTTACTGCATGCGTATGGGGAAACTCACTGTCATAGTGCCCACGAATTAAGTCAGATACAAAAGGTCTATGTCTCATTCTAGCTACATAAATTTCAAACCAGGTGGAGCAGCAAGGTGTTACTGGAAATCATATCCATGTTGAAGAAGTGGGCACTGAGGAAGGTAGGAGCCTCCTTGGGGACCCTGGAGAAACAGAGATGTTCCATTTCTCTATCTGGAGCTGAATGCTGGTTGAAAATTACCAGAATGTGCACTCATGTGTGCACTTTCTCTGTTCTTGTTAACCTTCCTTTGAGAAGGCTTAGATTGCCCTACCCCCATCTTAGCATGGAGCTCTTAGATTCACACCCTCTT
The DNA here is from genome assembly GCF_903995425.1 of Onychomys torridus. Lineage (NCBI taxonomy): Eukaryota > Metazoa > Chordata > Mammalia > Rodentia > Cricetidae > Onychomys > Onychomys torridus. The sequence goes on along the minus strand of NC_050457.1, from coordinate 69,634,004 downwards.
GAAAAAAAATTGAGGTATTCATACACATTCAATGGAGGTTGCATTTATCTTGTTATTTCGTTGCTGAGCAACAATTTAAGCTGCACAACCCAGTGAGGGCAACCATTAAGAACCAACGTGGGGGGTATGCTAAACAAGGCTCTAAGAATGATAGACATGGAAGATTCCCACTCTCTACCTCCCTTGTATTCTCAGAGGTGGGGGATGGGTTGGGCACATTGAGCAACACACATCATGCAGAAGGCTCGGCTCCTGGCATGGGCTGCCTGTAGCCAGCCACTCTGCAGAGAGCCTGCCTGCCTGCCTGCCGCATCTATCACCATGGCAACCACCTCCCTAGCACTAGGGCTAAAATGAGGCTCTGTGGGTGTCCAACAGTGATTGGATTCTCCTCTGACACAATGAACAAACTGATGAGTCACTGAAGGGAAGGGCTAATTCTCGGGCACCATCATTCCTGCTGAAATGAGACAGAATGGAGGCTGGTGAAGAGCCTTCCCTCAGAGAGAGGGGAGGAGAGTATCGGAAGGTCGGGGTGGGCAAGATTCCAGCCATAAGACCTCAGAACTAGCCACTAAAATTAGGTAAAAATGAACAAAGGCTACCCAAATGAGAACAAGCAGAGATTATCTGCAGAAAAGGAGTCCACCATTACTATTTGTGTTTGGTTGAGACTAAAGGCAAGCAGAAAAGAGAAACCTTTGTAATGAAGAAAAGGAAGACTGGGGTGGGTAGGGAGCGGTCCTGGCTAGAGGCCAATGGTGTGAATGAGGTGCAGAGGAGCTAACTGGAGTCTGGGCATTCCATGTGTCTGGAAGAGGAACCCATTTACCTTTCTCTGGCTGGTCCTGAAGTAGAGGCAGCAGCAAACACATCCGGGTCCATGCTATATACTAAACCCTGACCTGGCTGTATCAGGCTCCCTGCTGCAGAGAATGGGACATGGCTTTCTAACTGGCTGCTGCAGACTGTGGGGCAGAGTTCTATTGTTACAAATGGTCTGGCCACCATCTGCTTATTACACAAGCAGTTTCTCCAGAGGCTGGAGAGCTCCAGAGAGGGGTGCTCACAATCTGGTTGACAAAGAAGTGGGGCATGAGGCAGGGTACAGGGAAACTTTAAGGGCTATCCTACTTGGAGACCCAGAGGAAAGCCATAGAAGGGGTGAGGTAGGGAGGAGGAAGGCTTTTCTAATCTCTGACAAGACAGGATGGACATGAACTAAATGTGGCCAGTTGGGCAGGATTTACAGGGCTGGGGTGCTCATGGCTCTGCCTCAAGCTCCCTCCTTTTCTGCCCCCATGTTACTGACAGTGGTGTGACTCTGTAACACTGAGAACAGTGTTGGGTGTTGTGGTCTGAATGAGATGTCCCCAGAAGTCTCAGGCATCTGGTACTTGGTCCCCAGTTGGTGGCTCTCTGGGGAGGATTAGGAAGTGTGTGTGGCCTTGGTAGGGAAAGTATGCCACTGAGGGCAGGCTTCCATAGGACACATTACCACAAACAGGAAGCAGAGAGAGCTAACTCAAAATGGCACCAGTTTGTGGATGGGGATGTGAGCTCTCAGCTGCTGCTCCAGTGTCATGGCTGCCAGCCTGCTGCCAAGCTCCCCACCACGGTGGTGATGTGTCCTATGGAAGCCAACGGAACACTTCCTTCTGTTGCCTTGGCCATAGTGTTTTTATCACAGCAACCCTGACTAAGACAGGTAATTCTTAAGACATTTTTGAGCTTCTGAACTACAAGTTAAAGAATTTAAAAGGGTACATGTTGTTAAGATTATAAGCTAAGGAAGCCATCAGAGGTTTGGACTCAGGGCAGGTCACTGTACCAGGTGGTGGGTAACTGAAGAGATCACAGTATCTACTAACACTGTGTGCAGGCAGACATACAGATTCAGTCTGGGTGAGACTGTGTGCCTCTCCAGGGATGGGAGGGAGGACTGTGGGGGGTGATTTCTACTGTCTGTTGTGTGTTATTTCTTATTCTTGTAGTTTATATACATGTGTGTGCATGTACACACGCACACACACACATACATGCCGTTAAAGAAGCTCCACAAGGGAACTCACAAGGTAAGTGAGTACTACACAGGTACATTCCTCCAGAAAGAATTCATGTTTACTCTTGCCAGGAGCTTAGGAACCTCAAACCCAAGCTCATCTTTTTTTTTTTTTTTCTTCCTTTTTTAGACAAGATCTCATCATTATTCCTGGATTGTCTGGAACTCACTGTATAGACCAGATTGGCTTCAAACTCAGAGATCTGCTTGCTCCTGTCTCCCAAGATGTGTGCCATGATGCTTAGGCCCAAGCCCGTTTCTACCAAACTCATTGACTGAGATTATTTCATCACCAATGGCTTAGTCTGAGCTCCGGTACATGTGAGGAGTGATGCGTGTATTTAATTTTTCAGGAATATTTCTAGCCTTCCCTCTCTCTGCATATGCATTTCCTCTATTACTGGGAATCTTGCCATTTTACTATTAACATTGTTAGTTGTCCAGTGTAATAGATTGTCCAGCCACACCAGGCTTCTCTCTTTCCCCTGCACACTCTTCTTGCCCACCTTGCTTTTGGGTCTCATTTCCAGAAAGAGGAGTGCGATGAGGAAGACAGAAAGGGAGGGGAGATAGGAACAAAGGGAAGTGGGAAGGAAGGAGTTTTAACACGGCACCATAATTGCCCTCTGATTTGTTACTGTCAATGTCACGGTCGTGCTAAAGCTCTTGGCTTAGTTACTACCGTACCTCTGCTTCTTCAGGAGAGTTCTGTGAGACTGTTGCAAGGTCATAGGTTGGAGACACACTTAAGCTCACAGCAAAAAAGAAAGAGTTGAGGACGTAAGGGCAGTGAGAAGCTGCTAACGCTAAACCAACGAGGTTTAAAATATGGAGCCCCAGAGGGAGGCAGAGCTGTGTCTTAATGCTGCTTCCTTTCCCCTTCATGCTAGTTTCCTGCTGGGAATCTGACAGCTCATCTGTGAAATGGGTGTATTTACTTTGCAGAATTGCTATTGATATTCATGGGACATAATAGAGACTTTGGTTAATTACTGTTATTATTCGTTTGCTATTGTCATAGTTCTTGCTTAAAAAATTATAGTGTGTCCTCCCACATGTCCTCCTGAGTCATTTTCTCATCGCATAACAAAATACCCGACACAAGTCGCTTACAAAGAAAAAGAGGCTCTAGGCTAGCCAAGGCTACACAGTGAGACCATGTCCCAGGGAGAGGGACGGGAGAGAAAAAAGAGGCGTGCCTTGCTCAGTTTTGTAGGTTCAAGACCATGGTGTCCTTTGTAATTTCATGTCTGGTGAGGATCCCATGATGACTGGTGTGTGGGAAGCGAGGAAGCCCTGAGTGAATATGTAAGGAGTGGATGAAGTCCTAAGGGAATGTGTAACATGAACACAGCCATGCTAAGGACGCCAATGCCTCAGACCCATGGGAACTCACAAAGTCTTCCTGTCAGTGAGGCTCAGAGGCATAGCAAAGCCTTCTTCTGGTCCAAGGGTTTTTTTTTTTTTTGTTTGTTTGTTTTTTTTGTTTTGGTTTAGTTTTGTTTTATTTTTTAAACAGCAATTGACCAGTATGTGCAAAAACTGGTAACTGCAGCTTCTTCCTCCACATGACTGCAAAGTGAGACAGCTCTGCTACAGAGACTCCCGTTATGAGTAGCTCACTTGGGGCTGGAGAGAGATGGCTGTTCTTCCAGGGGGCCTGGTTTCAATTCCCAGCACAAACTTCAAGCTCACAACTCTCTTTAACTCCAGTCCCAGGGGATCTGACACCTTCACACAGACAAATTATGCAGGCGAAACACCAATGCAAAAAAAAAAAAAAAAAAAAGACTAGCTCACTCCTCCCTGTGCTGTTCCTAGTAATCACACTGAGGTCCAGGTTGTGGCCTAGTGATGGCAGTCCATGAGAATGAGCAAGGCCACAGGACCCCAGCTTTTCTGTATGACACCTGTCCTTTCTTCATTCCCGTTGCCCCAAGCTGTGCAGGATGTGTGAAAGGAGGGTGAAGTGTGCAGGAGTAAGTGATTGCATCTGGAATCAGGAGCTGAAAGCTTCGCTGGGCTACACTTAGGCTTTTCTGGTGAGAACTCCCCAAGAACAGACCTACATGGACCGTCTTCTGGTGGCACACCCCAGTGACTTAGGCACCTGACCTTAGACCCCACCTCCCAAAGTTACCAGCACTTTCCAAAAGTGACACGTTCAGGTCAAATTACAACATCCTCTTACACCATCAGTAAAGTACCCTCAGAGCACAGTAAACAGCGTATTTCCACACACATGCGGCAGTACTTCAGACATGTTTGTGTCCATGTTGTTTACAGGACAGTCATTAGGTTCAGGGATGGGCAATTTGCTGGACGAATTAGTTGCTCTTCCCTGGGAATGTTAAACTTGGGAGTAGAGAGCCTCACGTTCACCCTGTTTAATGGTAAGGCTGGAGCTTTAAAGCCCAGAACTATAAATGGCCTTGTATCCAGTCATATAGAAGAAGCAGGCTGGACGAGATGAACCCAATATACAAAGAAAGGCCCAGCTGAGGGTGAGGCAGAGAGACTCTGGTTCTAGTAGCCCTGTGGCCCAGCAAAGTCCTATCCTTAAAGTTCATATTAAGAGTGGTTTCCTCCTTTTAGCCTAACCATAGTTAGGTTTCTATCAGAGGCATCTGGGCAGGTCTGACTGATTTACACAATTCAACAGGTTGTTGTGCAGACTGCCTGGCACATAGTAGGGGCTAAAAAAAACTATTGCCTAATTACTTCTATTTTATCCAAAGTCTAAACCAGAAAAGGTAAGTAACTACACAATGTACTGCTCCATGGAAGGGAGACCTGGTGGAAAGTTCTTTGCCTTGAGTTCCCAAGAGAAAACAGAAAATCAAAAGGAGAAAGCCCTCCACTCCACCACCCAACATCATCCATGGCCAAGACGTTTACCTACCTGCCCTGAATAGTATTAATAATGCTTCCTTCAGCAAATCTTTCTCGCCCAGAATCCTCCCCACGCTGACAGACTTGAATCCTGGTTCTGTGTCCCTGGTCTTAGCTGGCTCGAAGTGTACTGCTAAGACCTTATACTGATTTCTTATTGGAATCATGTGGGAAGGACAGAGTTGGGAAAAGAGCTGCCTTCGAATATGATTTTGCTTTTTTTTTTTTTAAATAGTCTTTACTCAATGGCAGCTCAATTCTCAAGGTCAGCCTTTGCAAAGTTATAATTATCCATTACTGTGGCAGTAAGTTTGCCTTGAGTAATACAGAAGGCAGACACATCAATGACTTTAATCAAGGGTTGCTTTTTTTTTTTTGAAGGGCTCATTTTCATTATTTTAAGCCTTACTCAGATGTGGATCGAAAGAATGATCTTTCCAATTCCTACTCAAGAGAGAAATTTCGGTTTCTTGATTCTATGTTCTGCCACCTGAATATTTAAGCGTCGAGGTTGGAAAAACTTCTTTGCTTCTAACCCATACTCTCTTATTTAGAGGGAACTCTAAGGACTATGTGGAGGATGGCCAACTGATGCGAGCGGAGCACAGCCTTTCATCACTCTTTCATCAGCAATTTAGCTCTCGCCAGGTAAGCGTCCGTAATTGTGTCGCCATCCGGCCCAATTTCCTGACAAGTGGATTCAGTTTCGTCTTTCAGCTGTGAAGTGTACTTGCCAGCCAATTGCATAAGCCTCCCCAGGAGAGATTTTGATAACCTGGGTGCTTATCTTTTTACATTTCAGGGAGGCTTTTGTACGTCTTTAAACCGAGCGTCAGAGCCACGCCGGTGAGGAACCAACACGCTCATGCTCGTTCCGGGGCCCAGGCTGCATTTGCCCGGGGAGTCACGGCCGAGTACCCCACGCTTGGGGCCTTTGTCCCGCCCGCCCGCCCGCCCGCCCGCCCGGCTCGCGGCGCTCGCTCCCGCTGCCCCGCGCTCCTTTGTCCCGGGAACACGCCGCAGCTCCTCGAGACGCCGCCTCGGCTTCCTTATCCCATCCCCGGTAGCTTTCGCCCTCAGGGCCGCTCTCCACGCCCGCCGCCCCGCGTTCGGGGCACGACGCCGGGCGCCCGGCACCCGGCGCGAGCGGGCGGAGTGCGCGCCGGAAGTGACGCGCGGCGCCCCAGCGCCCCGCCTTTTCCGCCGCGCGCCCCGCCCAGGCCCGTCTCTCGGCCGCGCGCCCCTCCCCCTCCCCGGCGCTCTCTTTCTGTCAAGCCGCTGTCCCTCTTCCCTCCCCCCTGGCCCGCGTCTGTGGCTTCCTCTCGCACCTGAGCGCACGCACCTGCCCGGGCCCCGCGTCCTCTTCCTCCTCCCTTCTCTCCCTCCCGCCTTTCCCTTCGGGCCTGAAGGCTCCGCCGGGTCGCGGGCGCCTGGCGGCTGCGTCACCGCCGCCCCCCTAGACAAGATGGACACCGCCGAGGAAGGTGAGGCGGCGGCGGCGGCGGCGCCCGCGCCCTTGCAGCGGCGCCCGCGCTCCCGTCGGGCCGGGGCGCTCGCGGCGGCGCTCACCCTACCCACACACACACACACACACACACACCCGGGGGGCAGTTTGCTCGCCGGGCCGGGCCGGCGGGCGGGCGGGCGGGCGGGCGGGCGCGGGGGTGCAGCGGGTCGGTCCCCGCGGGCTCGGGTCGGAAGGTGACCCTCTGCGCGCCCCCCGCCGGTCTCCGCGGGCGACGACCCAGCCGAGGCTGGCGCCCGGGAGTGCGGGGACTTGGGGAGTCCGAGACACGGGGTGTCCGCGGGTGACATGGTGGTGTCGGGACGTGGGGCGTCCGAGACGTGGGGGTGCCCGAGGCGTGGGGGTGCCGGGACTTGACGGGGCGGAGGATCGCGGTCGGCGGAGGACGGGGCGGCGGTGCGAAGGCCGGGGGCGTTTTCCACTCCCCTCCCCCATCCCCCTCCCCCCCCCCCCGCTCCGTGTTCGAGTCTGTTTGCTGATTGTCCTGTAGGCCCTACCTCTTGGCCGCAGAACTTCTTTGTTGACTTTGAAACTTCGCGGAAAATACACGGTCAGGTGGTGACTGCCCAGGGCACTGAACCGACCTGACCCCCTCTGTTGTAAAACCTTGCCCTCTGCCGACCTAAGTGCGTTGACCTGACCCCGGGAATGGAGGGGTCCGAGAGACTAGTGAGTGGAGGGACCGAGGCTCATGTTGGTTGACACCAGCAAGCGAGAGTTGTTTGTTTGTGAACGCGTGTTCTGGATGTGGTGGTTGGGAATAAGCAGATAACAGGAGAGAGACGAAGATGAGTATAGAGGTAGATGCTTGGCTGATGGTGACGGGTGTTTTTTAAAGCAGTTTAATGTTTTTAGAGTCGCTGATTTATTAGTGAGTCTGTAGAGGAAGTTATTGATGGTGTACTTACCGGTTAAGGCGTACACTTAACACTTCGCATATGTTTTTGTTAGAATGAGCGTCGTCTTCTGCCTAATGGTTTATTTTGGTGACTTTAAGTGGCAATTGAATCAAGCACTATATAGAAGTCATTAGAGTAATACAACGTTTTATATTAATGTGATGAGTTGATAAAACTTGATTTTTTTAAAGTCTTGATAAAAGCGTATAGTTTACAAAACATGCTCAGGAGCATCCACTTTAGTTCCGGCTGCCCTGGGGGTGGGTGTGTGTTAACTGTTTAGGCTTATTTTAATAGCTTGTTCAAGGCTCACACAGTTAGTAGGAGACAGTTGACCTATTCTCATTGCTTGTCGCTGCCAGTTCATTAGGCTACAGTGTGGTTATTATATGCAGTGAGACTAGTTGCCATTGGAGACCACTTTTGGAAAGACAGTAAAATGAAACTGTTGAAGATTCACAGTCACACAGGTTGATCTTGTAAGTGTCCATCTCTGTAGGTTTCGCATCCTTTTAGTGAATATTCAGTGTTTGTCTTTTTGTTTTGTTGGTCTTAAGAGTTTTCTCCCTGTTTGTCCGTTTCGGTCTCTTGCACTACCATGACAGGCTTTGATTCAAGTTTTTTGTTTTCTTGTTTTTAATAAGTTGTATTTTGTTTTATGTATACGAGTGTTTTGTTCACTTGTTTCGATGGTTGTAAGCTGCCATGTAGGTGCTGGGGCTCAAACCCCAGTCCTCTGCGAGAACAAGTGCTCCTAACTGCTGAGCCATCTCTCTTGCTCCTTTTAAGTTTTAATGAATAAATCTGGTAAGCCGTGAGTATATTACTTGCTTTGTACCGGCATATTATATGAAATCCTGATTCTTTTCACCCGAGTACTTAGTGCTTGCAGAGACTTATGGTATGACCATAGTTATTAGTAACTCAGGGATTGAGAAACTAAGAGTGTCTGGTGTCGTGAGGGAAATGGTACTTCTAGTGCTTCTTCTAGTGCTTAAGGATACCTTTTTAAAACTATCGGGATAAGATAAATGATTTTTAAAATGGGTTTGGATATTGTTCTCCAAGTAACTAGTAGTTACCAAGGAATCGCTGTGTGATTCCCCTCACTAAACACATTATATTGCATCTCAATTCTGTTAACATGTTTAGGAAGGCTGCAACCTGCCATTGTACAGGTGAAGAAGGAACTAAAGTTTAGTTTGAGTAATTTTCCCAGGTTCACTCAGGTTAAAAATGGCAGGAGAAAGAGTCACACTCATGTCAGATCCCAAACTTGGTTATTTATAAGTGAACATTAAGTGACTTGTTTTTGTCATTTCTTTTCTAGGATGAGTTGTTGATGTAAATTAACAAGAACTAAATTTTCAGCTGTTCTATGTAACTACTATTTGTGAAAGTGAATTTTAGGATTTTATTTACTTATTTGTATGTATGTGTCAGTCAGAGGACAACCAATAGGAGTCAGTTTTCTCCTTCTAACAAGTGGGTTCCAGGAGTTGAACATCAGGTCACTTTACCTGATGAGCCAGCCATCTCTTCAGGATATGAAAGCGAAATTAATAGTTCTCATGTCCACTTTTGTAAAGTTTTGAAATTTTCACAATTTAATTTGGCTTGAAATAGCACTGGGAGGGAGGGATAGTTTCATGATAAATATTGTAAAGTGAAGGTGACAAAAAGCTTGTAAACAACTCTTCTACCTGCTTAGTTACTGCAGGATAGTTCTCTTACAAAAGATTTATTTTTGTGCATATGAGTGTTTTGAGTGTATTCATGTATGTCTGTGCGCCATGTGCATGTTGTGCCATGGAGGACAGAGAGCATTGGATGGAACTGGAGTTAGGAATGGTGTAAGCTTCCTTGTGGGTGCTGAGAACTGAACCTAGGTCCTCTGCCAGAACAGCAAAGTACTCTTAACTACTGAACCATCTGTCCGGTTCCTGTAGATTATTTCTTAAATTAAAGAAATGCATTAATTTGTGTTTTTTTTTTTTAATTACAAAGGAAGCAAGCATTTGTTGTTGTTCGTGTGTGTGTGTGTGTGTGTGTGTGTGTGTGTGTGTGTGTGTGTGTTTGGAAAGTATGACAACAGATAGCAAATTTGTTTTACTGCTTTATTTATTTATTTAGGTGTGTGTGTGTGTGTGTGTGTGTGTGTGTGTGTGTGTGAATAGGTAGGTAGGTGTGCCTGTTTCATGGTGTAATGGAGGTCAGAAGACAGTTTGTGGGAGCTGGTTCTCTACTTTCAGTCTCTACTTCAACCATGTGAGTCTTGTGTACCAAACTCAGGTGGTTAGCTTTAGTAACAAGCACCTTTACCTGCTGAGCCAACTCCATGACTTCATAAAATGATATTTTAAGTATCCATTAATAAGAGTGCATACTGTATGAATGGAGAGATAGTTCAGTTTTAAGAGTGCCTAGTATAGGGCTGGAGAACTGTCTCAATAGTTAAGGTCACTAGCTGCTCTTCCAGAGGACCTGAGATCTAGCCCAGCACCCACATGTCAGCTCACAACTGTTTGCAACTTCAGTTCGGGGGAATCCATTGCTCTCTTCTGACCTCCAAGGGCACCAGGTATGCATGTTGTACACAGACATAGATGCAAGCCAAATACCTATACACATTAAGAAAAAAATTTAAGTGCATTCATTTTTATTCTTTCATATTCTTCTAGAAGGACCCTAGTTTACTTCCCAGCACCCAAGTCAGATGTCTCACAATTGCCTTTAATGCCAGTTTCAAGGGATCCAACATACTCTCCCCTCTTGTGTACCAACACACATAGCTAACATACAGATGCACACACATACATACACATAAAGAAAAGAATAAATAAAATCTTTTTTTTTTTTTTTTTTTTGCCAGAGCTGAGGACTGAACCCAGGGCCTTGCACTTGCTAGGCAAGCGCTCTCTCTACCACTGAGCTAAATCCCCAACCCCTAAATAAAATCTTTTTAAAAAATCTGTTAGTACTATCTCTTATTTAAGAAAATACTTATTTTCTTAAAATATTCTATGACAAATGATTGTTAGTAAATTACTCACTACAGAAACTGAATGTTACTCTTAAAAATAGCATGTTGCATTCTTCTGATAGACCATGTACAATACTGTAATGCTTGTAATGTTTGTATTTATAGTAAAGCATTTATTTTATAATTTCTTCCTGTTCATAGTAAATAATTACCAAAGTTTAAAGATTGCTAACGTGCTGAATGTATTGAGTTATATTTTTGTCCAGTCAGCAAGTTTGTAATTCTTGTGTTTGGTAGATGACTCATTATCTGTATATAGATTGTATGAGTACAGGTGTGTTATGTAAACTACTGGCATCACTTCTTTCAACTTCAGAGCTAGAGTAGAACTTAGGCATCTGACCTTTTCATTTCATAAAGGTCAGGAGTCCAATCTTGCAATGCACTGAGATTTTTTTCAATTTCAGAAAAGAAATTCTATACTGTGCTCAAAAATAATTATTTTATAAGAAAAGTGCTACAGTATTGGACTAGATATTGTAATCAAGAACTCATGTCTGAAGCTCTCATAAAAAATATTAAGTGTTTTGCTACAGTAGGATGCTAATATTTCAACCCAGTGATACACAAAGCAGTGTCTTTTGTTTTCCATTTTGCTAAATAGCTACTAGCAGACATAACACAAATTTTTATCAGTATTTTTGTGGGATACTAAAAGTTCTATTTTGCATTTTATGATGGAAAATATTATTTTTTGTATGTATGTATGTATTTATTTAGGGTCTCTTCTCTATAGCCCTAGCTGTCCTAGGAATTGCTATCTAGACCAGATTGGCCTCAAACTCAGAGATCTACCTGCCTCTGTGTCCCAAGTGCTGGCTGGGATCATTGGCATTCACCACCATGCCTGGCCCTGGAAAATACTAATTTTTAAAAGTATGAACCTGAACTGTATTGTGACTGATCACATTGTTTAATGTTATGGCAAAAACTTGGAGTCATTTAAATTTAGGAGGAAGGCATTAAAAAGATGGGGAGATATCAGAGTCAGACAAGTAGTTTCTTTTTTTAGAACATTTTAGAAATCAGTCTTTAACTGTTTCCAGACATGCTCGCTATATCCTGACCACAGACCTGTGAACCAAGCATGCCTGCATTTATCTGGCATATTTATTGAACGTGTCTTTCAATCTATTCAGTTGGTGTGCTTGACTTAGGAAGGAAACAGAGAAAATTCTTTTTTTCATGAAGCTAGTTAATTTGGTAGGTGAGGAAGGGGCAACAAATTGCACATGGAGTAAACTGTGGCATGCATAAATAGAAGGTGTCATGTGTTGTGCAGAATAGCAGGTATGAGGGCAGTTTGACAGCAGAAGACGGAACAGAGAACATAGGAGGATTGTCCTTGCACATGCTCTGTGTGTGGGTAGAGCAGGAATAGCCTCTAAGGTACAACAAGCATGCTAGGAATGTCAGGAAACCACTAGGAAGGCGTGTCTCTATGGGCTTGGGGGGAGTAGGTACATGGGGAAGACATTTGGGGGTGGTTGTCTAGAAGTTCAGAGCGGGCACCAGTGTGGGACTTTCTGTAGCCCTGCTAGGAGGTAGGGCCTCTAGAACAGTTCCTTCTAGCTGGAGCAGAGGTGACACACAAACTTTCTTGCCACTTTGTCACTGGTTATTTTCCCTGTGTAGATTTATTGGCTACTAGGCCCTAATGCCCAATTTCTGGGAGCTAGAATATGACTAACTCATTTTTATCCAAGAAGCAGGGTGATAGCGGGAAAGGAAATGGAAAAAAATCAAAGGAAAACTGACTGGCATTGTCTTTTCTTCAACTGGCCAGACATTCCAAAAGATGCCTGCTGCATGGCTGAACTGGAGTATTTAGGATTGGAATGCTGTGGTGAATGCTGTGCTACCCAGAGGCCATTTTTGAGTTACTGTTCCCCTTTTCTTCTGTAAGGACATGAAGATCATTCATTTTTAGTGTAATGAAGAATGAGGTCTTAAAAGGGAATAAGAAATCAGTCATCAAGGAAAGCTTCTTGTGAATGTCCATTGTATTTTAGTGGGCCATGGAAGCTAAGATAGTGGGAATGGAATGTACATAAAGCAGATCAGTATAAACACATAAGAACTTAATAGTTGAGATGCTCTAGGGAGTAGGAGTTAAAAGGAAATGATTTCTAGAATAGTTTTATCAGCCAACAATGGGAAAAGTTGGGGTTTGATAATTGTTTTAATTTTCAAGGACTGCCATGACAGAGAATTATAAGCTATGTGTTAACTGAGTACAGTTCTATTGGACAGAAGCTTTGGATCTGAGGAGTTAAGGATGTCTTCTTCCTGTGTGTGTTAATGTGGTCTTCCATCTACACAGACTGTTTCAGTCTCTTACCAGAACAGTCCTACTGTGTAGGTCCTACACTAACAACTGCACTGTGACATAACCACCTCTTCAAATAGAGTCGTGTCTGGGGAGTTTCTCTGTAGGAGAGAGAGCACAGGCATGATCAGTTCTTGAAGGCTTAGACATCAAGGAAGCACTGTCTTTACTTTGTTTTGAGACAGGGTTTCTCTGTAGCTCTGGCTGTCCTGAAACTCTCTCTGTAGCCCAGCCTGGCTTCAAACTCACAGAGATACTGCCTCTGCCTTCCGAGTGCTGGGATTAAAAGCATGTGCCACCACTACCTAGCCACATCTCCTCTACTTTTATTAACTTATTATAATCTTATTTTTCTGAACTTCCTTTAACTTCCACCTGGTGATATATTCTGTAAAGATGAAAATAGGTTAATAAAGTAGTTTGCACCCAGTGAAATTTATCTTTTTGTTGTGCTGTTGTGCTGGAACATGCTTGAGATGGGAGATTTGGAGACACCATGCTTTTAAAAATTTTGTCTGTATTTAACTGAATATTGAACACCTACTGTGTACTTTGAACCTTTGCTAACTAGGTAAATAAATTTCATTTTTTCCTTCCTCAGACATTGCATAGTGCCTAGAGGCATTGTATTGAGTGGAACATTTTGAAGGTTGTCGCACTTGGTCTGTTTCAGGACTGTCCCTATGGGCTAATGTGCATGATGGAGGATACTGTTGTGGAGGTGGGGTCCTCACTGGAGAGAAGTGGGTTATGGGGCACTGGTCCTGGAGGGTCATCCTTTGGTTCTGAGATGTAACAAGTCTTACTGCAGGCTGTCACAGAGAGCTCTACCGGCTATACTTCCCTGCCACTTTGGGCTCACTGTTCTCTTTAAACAGTGAGGGCAGAATTAGACTCCCTCCATTTCTGTCAGGTATTCTGGCACTTTGGCGATAGAAGTAGTCCAAAGGATGCTGGCACAGAGAGATGGCTCTCAGTTTACTCAGAACACTTTATACTCTTTCTTCATGGTTTGTCTGTCTGTTTTGAGACTGGGTCCTTATTTGTCCCCAAACTTCCTGTGTCTCCTAGGCTGGCTTCATACCTGTCCCGTGTCAGTGTCTGACATGCTGGAGACAGAACTAGCTTTCTTTGCACACTTAAAATTGAGAAACCCAAGCATTTACATTTCTGTGGGTTGTATATAGAGATACTTACCCTATTAGAAAGGAATATCAGTCTTGTAAAACTTGGTTTTAGGTTTATTCTGTGTTGTGCACTCAAAGCTTGAGTATGGAGGTCAGAGGACAGTTTAGAGGAGTTGGTTATTCACTTCTACCATATGGTGTTCTGGTGGAACTCAGGAGTCAAGCTTAGTGGCAAATGCCTCTGTCTGTTGAGCTGTCTCACTAGCCTTAATAAACAACCTTTAAAAGTTAGGTGTATTTAAAAGTAACGATGAAGCTGGAGAGAAGACGCAGCAGTTAGCACATACTGCTTTGGCAGAGGACCCAGGTTCAATTCCCAGCACCTACACAGTGCCTCACAACTTCCTATAACTCCAGTTGCAGAGAATCCAATGCCCTCTTTTTACCTCCTCAGGTACCAGGCATGGAGGTGGTGTACATACATATACATAAAATAAGTAAAATTTAAAAGTAATAAAATCAGTGCATGTTAACAAAAATAACTTTATGATAAGTATATTTTCCCAAGGTGAAAATCTTGGCTATGAAGTCTAGTATTATTTCACATCTTAAAAGATGTTTTATGTGTGGATTATTAGAAGACAAATATTCACTTGGCATTTGCATCCACTGTTTACATGTTTTAGTAAATGAAAACTTGGGATTGAAAAGGAAGAAGTATTTTCAGATAGGTTTGTGTGTTTGTTACTATGTCAAAACTTAACAAGGGATAATATATCTGAAAATGTCAGTTTTTAAATTAAAATATTCAAACCAGCTGTTAAAATGTTTAATGTTTGGCCTAGCATTGGTGAGATGGATTAGCGATTAAAAGTACTTGTTCTTGCAGAGGGCCCGTTCACTTCCCAGCACACACATGGTGATGCACAACAATCCATAACTTCAATTCCAGGGGATCTGACTCCTAACTTCTGAGGGTAACAGACATACATGCAGGAAAACACCCATAAACATAAAATTAGTAAATCTTTTTTTTTTTTTTTTTTTAAATCTGTTGGTCTAATGATATGGGGTGCTTCCATGTGTTGTAAAATGTACATGGGCAGTTGATTTTTGACAAAAGTGCAAAAGCAATTCCATAGAGAAAGTATAGGGTTTTTTTTGTTGTTGTTGTTTGTTTGTTTGTTTTAAAGTAAACAGTACTGGAAAAACTGAATATCCACAGGAAAATGAACTTGGAGCCATGGCCTTTTCAGTAAACCAAGGTTAATTCAGAAGAATGTTAGACCCAGTTGAGAAGCCCAAAACCAACTGTAGGAATTTTGTGTGTGTGTGTGTGTGTGTGTGTGTGTGTGTGTGTGTGTGTGTTTTGTGGTCTTGGGCTAGGTTGAAACTTCTGGAAGCTTGATTTCCCAAAGAAGGATGTTGGACGTTGGATGGCTTTGGTAGGTTTTTACAAAGGTGCTGAATAACCATATAATTCAAGCAGTTCTTTTCCTAAGTATATACCCAGTAGTATTCAAAGTAAGTATTTACACAAAAAGTGGATCTTACCGGCAGCTTTAATCATGATAGGCAAACAGTGGAAATAAGAGTGTTATCATTTCATAGATAAATGTGTCCTATGTATGAATGGGCATTATTCACTAGCACTTAGAAACAAGGGACACCTGGAATGGACTGCATGAACATTATGCTAAGTGAAGAAAACCAGTAGCAGAAGACCACATCTTACATGATTCAGTTTGTATGGAATATCTATTGTAGACAAATCTCTATAGAGAGAAGTAGATTGGTGGTTGCTTGAAGTGGGCAGGCCTGATAGAACTGCTGTTAGTTACAAGGTTTCTTTTGGAGTGATGGTTTTCTAAAAGTAGGGATCATGGTGTAGAACTGTAAATAACTCAACTGTTGACTTGCACACTTTTCCATTGAACTTCATGATAGATAAAGAATACTATAAAAAGTTAAATTTTATTTCTGACATTCTAATAGGGTGTCTAAAGTGATCTGATGAAATGACCAAGCCAAATGTTCCCCTTTGTGCCTGTGACATGTCTGAAGTGGGTCAGGTCTTCATCAGTGGCACTATGGGAAAATGATCATTAAAGCACTGACAGCGTAGCAGGAGTAAGGAAGCACCCTTCCTCTTAAATGCTTGCCAGCACCCTTTACTGACAAAACTGGACTGAAGAAAGAAAGAAGTGGTGGAGGAGCTTAAGTGTTGACGAGGTATCTTGATGCTGAGAGTAGCTATTGCTTCTGCTGCTGAATCTTTTCCCCCAAGCTGCTGGCAGAATCCCCCCACCTGACCTCTATTAACAGGTTGGAGCCCTGTCCCTGGAAAGTAGTTGTCTCTGCCAATTCTTAGGACCAGACCTGTACAAAGTTTGTTTCTTTCTTTCATCCTGCTTTCCAAAGTGCTCCTTCTAGACAGAATCTTAACACAATTGTAGTCTTTAAGGAGGCCAGAAAATGTAGTTTTCAGGCTTTCAAGAATAGCAGTAAAGTTTGTAATGATAGTAATCTGGAAAGGTAATACATACATAGGGAATCAAAAATTTAATGTTTATTACTGTATGTGAGGTGTATGTATGTGAATGTTGAGTCACATTTGTAGACTAATTTATTGCCCTCCAACTTTATGTGGCTTTGGGAGTTGGACTCAGCTAGTCATGCTTATGCTTCAAATGCAAATGCCCTTACCAGCTGAACTGCTTGGCCCAGGGATTGGAATTTTCAACTTCCTTCCCAAATTGACATAAAAAAATCGATAAGATTTTCATGGACAAAGAATTTGGGCATCAGAGCAGGGGTTGAGATAGGATGTCATAGGTTGTCCTTGAAGTTTCTATGAGGTTGAGGATGATTGTGGACTGTTGCCTCCACTTCCCAAATGCTAGGAGCACTTAAAGTTTTAAAAGAACTATATTCCATATGGTAAAAGTAAATTTATATAGCTGTATACCTCTTTTTGCATATATAGGCTAAGTAAAGACATCCAGAGTAATATTTTCAATCATATGTTTTTAATATTTGCCTATTATGATTGAAGCTACTAATTGTAAACATTTTACTGACAGATAAGAAAAACTTGTTTCCTCCAGATGAAACTGTTTGAATCATGTTGCTGCTGTATACTCAGGATAGTGTGTGATCAGAGTGGCAGTGTGCCTTTGTAGTCTGCTCCAAACCAGTGAGGAATAAGATAGTTCCAGTATAGGGCATTGAATAGTAGCTTTTTAAGTCAAGGTCATCCGAACAGAAAAAAATGAGAAACTCCTAGAATCTAAGGAAACCCAAGGAGATATGACTGCTAAGTGTATATGGAGCATACAGGAAAGGAACATCAGGTAAAGACTAAGGGATTCTGAATATAACAGTGGACTTCAGTGATAATGTATCTGTATTGGGTTATTAAATTTAAGAAGGCATAACAAATACTAATAAGACATTAATAATAAGAGATACCATGTACTGAATTTTCTGCAATCTCTTCTCATAATTTTTGTAAGTCTGTTTTTATAAAATAGTCTTATTAGTAATAACAGTAAATTCTGAAATTATCACATTTATCAACAGAAGAACTGAGACATGCTCAAATCATCTTACATAGAATAATTTTCAAAGAAAAAAACAGGTCTGGAGAGCTGGCTCAGTAGATAAAGTGCTTGCCGTGTACGTGTGAGGAGGAGCTGAGTCCAGATCCCCAGAACCCAAGTAAAGCTGGGCACAGCAGCATGTCTAATCTTATTGCTTCTGTGGCAAGACAGGATGTGAGATGGGAGAATACACAGCTAGCCTGGTGTATGCAACATCTCTCCATCTTGAACAAGGTAGATGGACCAATACTTGAGGTATTCCTCTGGCCACTATTCTTGCACACACATACACTTTTATACTCTTATTAAGACTCTAATAAAAAAAGTGAAGCAAAGAATTCAGACATAATTCACAGAGAATTGGTATAGTATTTCGAAATGTTCAGCTTGGCTATAAGTCTTTTTAACTAGCTGCTGTACTATATAGTTATTTTTAAATCTGCATTCAGGGGGCTGGAGATTTAGATCAGTGGTAGAGCGCTTACCTAGCAAGCACAAGGCCCTGGGTTTGGTCCTCAGCTCTGGCAAAAAACCAAAAAAACAAAAAACAACTCTGCACTCAGTAATGTGCTTCACTATAGGAAAATATGCTTTACAAATAAAAGCATAGTAAAGTTGAAGGAATAGATGGTAAAGATTGGTATCTTAGTATGTTCTGTCAATTAGGAGTTAAAAGACAAGACAGGGCTGAAGAGATGGCTGGTGGTTAAGAGTGCTACTGCTCTTTCAGAGGACTAGAGTTTGGCTCCTAGAACCCACTTAGAGCAGCAGTTCACAACCACATGTCACTCCATCTCCAAGGGATACAATGCTGGTCTCTGAGTACCTTTGCACGGATGTGCACGCATGCACGAACACAAATAGATAATATATGAAAAGGGGTACAAAGTACTCAGGAGGTGGAGGAGGCAGGAGGATCATCAATTTAGAGTCTCAACTAAGTAGTGTTTGAGGCCAGCCTGGGTTGCATGATACTTTATCTCAAAACAATAGCAGCACTCCCCTGCTCTCCTCCAGAAGATATCTGAGATCGAAAGGCAGTTAATTTCTTAAGAGAGACCTTGAGAATAATACAACATCTGTTTGGAGTTGTTTTTAGAAGTACCGTGACAAGGCAGTGAGATGACACAGTAGGTGAAGGCACTTGGGGACGAAGCTGGTGACTTGTACCTGATTCCTGGGATCCATAAGATGGAGGGAAGATGGACTGTTGCAAGTTGTTCTCTGCCCTCCACATGAGAGGCCCGTGGCACATGCACATATGCTTGTATCCACAATAAATGGATTCTTGAAATGTCTCTTGAACCTTGAGTGTTTTTGTTTTGTTTTTAATACCATGACGGATGGATTGGAGTGGCTCAGTAGTTAAGAGTACTTGCTCTTCCAGAGGACATGTATTTGGTTCTCAGTACCCACAGGATGCTTACAGTCATCCTTAACTTTGTTCCAGGGGATCGGACTCCTCTGTTCTTGTAGCACCAGGCACACATGTGATGCACATACATACATGCAGGCAAAACATGCATAAACATAAAATAAATCTGAGAAAACACCATGACAGTAGAAAATTAATTTTACTTTCTCTTAAGATCCAATTAAGGATGTGTGTCAAACCCCACAATTAAATTTTTTTTTTAATTTTAGAGGGAGGGGAAACAGCTGTTGGGATGTGTTAAAAACAAACATTTTTGTTTTCTTTTTATCATGTCTCATAGTATTAATGGAAATGTGATTGTTTTAATAGTTTTATAGAATATATTTTCACTTGATATGCTTTAAAAAATTATGTTTAAAAAAATTTTGTGTATTATAATTGATATGTAGGAAATTTCCTGGTGTGTTCATGTTTCTGTTCTTGTTCACATAGTTCATAGCCAGTTATAAATTGAATATATATACACCTGAGGATAAATGGAGCTAGTGGAAAGGCACTTAATTTGGATTAAAGTGTCTATTTTTAGCAACTCTTGCATTAGAAGTTTTATACTGACTTATATAACTGGTAAAGAGTTCTTAATTGCCAGTGGGACACAGTGATATTTTAGAATCTCTTTACTGTTTTTTCCTACTTGAGTCCTTGCCTGTCATTGTTTTTATACAGTAAAAGTGACTTAAAGAAACCAATGGGTAGGTTCATTTTGGGGGGGGGAGCTGGAGGGAGTTGTGCATGTGTGTGCATACACATCAGTGTTCCATGCACACACATCAGTGTCCCGTGGTGAGGATTGGCCTAAGAACTACTTGCTCTTCCTCTTGAGTAACTTGTGTCTAGGTGGAGTCACCCTGCATCTAGTGCTTCTGCACTGTTTTTGCTGCCCACGCATTCCTCATTTAGTACCTGAGTTATCAGATCGACTATGATGCTATCACACTTGTGCAAAGATCTCTCACTTTGCTTAACCATTTTTGATGCTTGCGAGTCTATTACCATTTATTAGAATTCCCGACTTATTATTGTTATTTATCCTTTCCTGCAACCTGTGTGTGTATGTTTCAGTGCACCTACATTTATTTGTGCATGTAAGAAAGGCATAGTATTTGTAGGGTTTGACACTGTTCTTAGTTTCAAGCACTCACTGTTCTTGGTATTTGTTTCCTGTGGATAAGGAGAGAATTTTGTTTGTGAACTTTGTTTACTCTACCTCCTTTCTCTCCCAATGCTCTGTTGACAAAAATGTTATTACTTTGTTATAGTTATTAAGGTCTTTTAAGTATTCTTGCTATTTAGATTGAGAGTTTTTATTGTCAAATTTTAAATTCACTGTTTTCTCCAGTAAATGTTTTGGTTTTTGCTTATTTAATTCAAAAATTTACACTGGATTCTTTATCTTCTATGTCTCTGAAAACTTGATCTTCAGTCTTTCACATGTGTTTGTCATTGCTCACGGAATAATTTTTATGATGGTTACAATGTTAACATCTGTTGGTTATGGTTTTTCCTAAATGCTGGGGTTTTCCTTATGCTTGGTATGAGTGAATTTTCAGTTGTATTGTGGATATTTTTGCTTTTGTGCAGCCTCTGGTTCATATTAACATGTTTGGGGTTTTGTTTTAAACAGGTTGTTTTTATGATGTGCAGGTAGAAGAGGCATGGCCTCATTACTACCAGCTGGAAGTGAAAGCCCCTTCCTCCCCTTGGGCCTTTGATGTCAGTAGTGGGCGCTTTGTTATTGCTCTTTAGGATGTCCGAATCCCTGGCAGGCCTTTCCTGATACCCACAGAGTGAGAAGAGTGTCTCCTTATTTGTGGAAATTATATTCACAATAAGCCTTTTTTTCCTTTCTTTCTTTTTTTTAATCATCTTGGTGGGTTTTATACTTGGTATATTAGGTGGTTGATGTCTTGTGGGCTTTAAGTGGCAGGGGGAGGGCTAGGATCACGTTCTTTTCATGTGGCATTTGTGTTGGGTGCAGTGGTAAAAGTTGAATTAGATTGTTGACTTTTGGGAATTTTGTTGAGGCAAATACTATTTAAGTTGTCTCCTTCTTCCCCTGCTGGAACCATTGCCAGTACAGTGTATTGTTCATGCTAAAAAAAAAAAAAACAAAAAAAAACCAAAAAACCTGAGTCAGTAAGATGAGAAAATTATTAATGTGGATTTTCCTATTTTCTTGTAGCATTAGGTTTAGTTATATACTAGAGCCCTTTTGTAGCCTCTGTCCTATAAATTTTTACATGACCACAAATTTTATTTATATTAATTCTGCTTTTTATTGTTTCTATTAACAGTTAATAATTATGCATAGGATTTCTTTGTATTTCCTCTTAGAGTGTAGTCTATTAGGGATGTATGAGTGTACTGCTGGCTTTATGTATTTTTTTAAGATTTATCTATTTTTATTTTGGTGTGTGTGTGTGTGTGTGTGTGTGTGTGTGTGTCTGCTTGTGTATAAATGTACACCTGTGAGTGCCAGTACCCACAGAAGTGTCAGATGCCCTGGAACTGGAGTTAAGAATTATGAGCTGTCTGATGTGAGTACTGCTAACCAAACCCACGTCCTTTCCAAGAGTAGCAAATGCTATTAATGTCTGTGCTCTCTCTCCAGGCCTTGCTGGTTTATCTGTGTGTCTGTCTTATTTTTTTTTTAAAACTGTATCTATTTATTATTGTGTGTATCTATGGGCATGGTTGTAGTGCACAGTATATGTGGTGGTCAAAGAGCAACTGTGTGGTCTGTTCTCTTTCACATTTACATGGGTATATCCAGCCTACATAGCAAGTACTTGAACTTGCTGAGCCATCTCATAGGCTCCATATTGCTGTCTTAAAGTGTCTTCATTTCTTTTTGTGGTTAGTCGTGATGTGTTTGGATTTATTAATTTGTTTGTGTTTTCATTTAGGAGTTGCTTATTTCAAATTTTGATATAACTTTGTTTTGTAATTATAAAAACAATTTCCATGGTTCTGAAACAAGATGAATGAGCAGTCTACAATGACCTTACTTTTTCTCCCATAAAATTGGTCTAAGTGTAGGAGGCCCTTAATAATTTTATGCATATTTGTTTGGAAAGGATCATTACCGTTATCTGACACTCCCCACCTTCTTAAAAGAGCCAAAAAATGTATCAGAACAATTACTAATGAACAGTGGTTCTCAAACAGTGCATGTGCTGAGGTTAGAGGGTAACTTTCAGGAGTTGATTGTTGCCTTATCGACCTTATTAAAACAGGGTCTCGTCTTGTTCCTGCTCTTGTGCTGTGTGCTCAAGGCTAGGTATCTGAGCTTCCAGGCAGTTCTCTTGTCTCTACCGCCCATCTTGCTCTACAGGTACTGGAATTGCAGGTGCAGGTGACTGCATGCAGCTTTTTACCTGAGTTCCAGAGGTCACATTCCAGTTGTCAGACTTGTGTGAGTCATGCTTTTACCTGCTGCGCTATCTATCCCCTTGGCCCTCCCTGGTTCTCAGCTTTTGAGGTTTTAACACCATGTTTACATTTTTTATTTTTATTTATTTATTTTTTTTGTGGAGCTGAGGATCGAACCCAGGGCCCTGAGCTTACTAGGTAGGCAAGCGCTCTACCACTGAGCTAAATCCCCAACCCATGTTTACATTCTTAAAGACCTGGAAGAATAAAACAATCATTTTTAATTTTACTTAAATAGCATATTCACTATGGTAATATAATACTTTTTTTTTAGCTTTTACTTATTTCTTATCTTTTTTTATAATACTAATTTTTTTTCCAAATCCCCCAAACTGATAAGAAGAGTGGGTATTTTTTTATATTACAATTTTTGTTTTTTGAGATGGTCTCTTTATATAGTCCTGGTTGCCCTGGAACTTGCTGTGTATGTATATCAGGTTGTCCTCAAATGCAGAGATCTGCCTGCATCTGCTTCCTGAGTGCTGAGGTGAAAGGAGTGTGCCACTACTCCTGGTTTATCTTTACAGTGATCTTTAATGTCTAGTTTAATAGAACAACAGTTGGATTTTTATTAAAAAAATCTGTGGTAGCATCCAATATCATGTGCCCTCTACAAACACCACTAGAAGCTGGATGTGGTGTTTTATGTATATAATCCAAGCATTTGGAGACTATCACAGGAGAGCACTGAGTGAGTTTAAGGTCAACCTGGGCTATGTAGTGAGATCCCATCTTAAAAGAAAAAAGAAAAGAAAGAAACCTTATGCAAATTGGCTCAGCAGGGAGTAAAAGAGACTCTTCAGGACTGCTAGAAGGTAGTTCTTACCTTTCAGTCTCTGAGTAAGAAAGGGACCCTATGGAATTCCAAGGATCCAGCTTCTCTGCTACACATTAGCTCTGGCTTGAATTGAAGTTGGTTGTCTGTGCATGGCATTATGTTTGTTGGTTTGTCTCTGAGAAGGATGAGACCTTCTGAAAAACAACTGTCCTCTTCAGGTATGTGTTGGGCCCCCTAAGGAGATCTCCCCACCTCAGTCCTCCTTGTCCATAGGCTCCTTCTGCACTGGAACACTCTGGAGTTTGCCGTCACCTTGGTCCCAGCACAGCTTTCTCAGCTCACAGAGTTGTGTTGCCTTGAACGAGTCATCCATGTCCATATGTTTTATCACTCACTCTTGTCCTTGTCTCTTGCTGACCACAGTGTACCAGTAACTTGCATCCTTGCTCTTTCCCAAACCATACTTGGTAGCTGGCCAGTCACCATGTTCCTTCCTGGAGAGTGGGTGATGTGGCAATCTCCATTCATGTGAGCCTGGGTTTGTTACTGCTCTTTTCTTTGCATCATGTTCCCATGTAGCAGTCTCAAAGGAGATCTGTTGATACAGGATCCATATATGGTACTGACCAACTTGTATTAACTCACACCATCCTGCCCCGTTGGTTGATCTATAGTAATGAATGCCTGTGTCATTACTCAGTATGGTAGTGATGTGTAGGATGTTGGGCAGCATTCATCTCCTGCCTCGGTAACTGGTAATTTTAAAGCTAGTCTGCACCCACAGCACTAATGGCTCTGGTACTTGTAGATAACATAGTTCAGCTATAAGCACCCATGGCCTTGTCACCTTTATGTGTTGGTTGCACTTTCTGCTGTGGCAGTGACTAACCTGGAACTGAGGTGATGGGGAATCTTGGTTCCTTTTCACAGAGGGGGCTTGCTAAACTACTGTCTCTCAAAGTAAGGCAGGGGCATGCATATTACTAACTCCCAGCAGGACAGGGCAGGGATAGCAACATCATTGAATTCTGCCACAGAGACTGAGCTGTGAGTTAGTTCTTCTGTGGGCAGGAAGTGTGACTTTTCCATATTGGTGAAGAGACTTGTCTGGTTGCTTGGTAACCAAGGAGAGTCATGTAATAACCAAACAGGTTTTCCTGAGTGTTTAGTGTTCCTTGGCTTGGATAAGCAGCATTTTGTTATTCAAGAATGAGCAGCCAGGAAGTCTGTAATGATCCCAAGTGGCCAGAACTGGTGTGCTGTGGTGCTCAGCTTGTGTGTCTTCTAATCCAAAGGGTACCACAGGCCCTCTAAATTTATTAGTGAGGCAGGGATCAGAGCTGCAGCGATTTTACATTGAGTGAGGAATTCCCTGTAGGAGAGGCAGTCAGAAGCAAATGGTGTATCTTTGCCCCTTTGAACATTGACAGTTGCCCTTGGGATTATTTGGCACTTGGCTGTGAGAGATGGCTGAGAAGACTAAGTAAGAGCAATAGTGAAATTTCAGTGTGTGTACTGCAGAGGAGCTTTAGGAGAAATGAGCAAGAGAGCACCAAAGATCCTCCTGAGGTTTTCCTCCATGCTGCTTGCTGGCCACAGCGATGGGAGGGCAGGAGATGTGTGTGCCTAGAGCCCTTTGGTGCTAGCTAGGGTGGGGAATGCTCTCCCTGTGCTAACTCCTCAGCCCTCAGCTCCTGTAGCTTCTGCTTCCCCTTTCTCTAGTAAGAGTCTGTGAGGTCCTGAGGTCCTTCCTTGGGTCCTGATTGTGTGTGTGCACACTATGTGTGTGTGTGCTCACCTGTTTCTAGTTTCCTTCCTTGTATGTGAGGCAGGGAAAGAGAGTGTACTGGGCATTCTTCTGCTGTTGCTGTTGTAAGTCCTCAGACATGGTTTTTTAAAAATAAAAATTTTTTTTAAAATGATTTTTCCTTTAATGTGTATGAGTATTTTATCTGCATGTACTGTGTACGTGCAGAACCTGCAGAGGCCAGAAGAGGACATCAGGTCCTGAAACTGGAGTTGTAGACAGTTGTGAGCCACCAAATGGATGCTGGAAATCAAGCCGGAGTGAGTCCTCTTGAGGAGCAGCCAGTGTGTCCTTAACCACTGTGCCATCTCACCTGCTCCCTCAAAAGTAATTTTAGAAAAATAATTTTGAGGTTGGCATACAAAGCGACGGGCTTCATTGTTGCATTTTCATGTATGTCATTATAGTATCAATTTCCCTTCCCTCTCAGATGTTCATGTGGTGCTTAAACCCTTAGGACTGGATTTAGACTTAACACTGTTGCAACACTAATATTTGTGATCAGATGACCTGATTCTGCTTATTTGGTTGAGTGTTTGTTATAGGATACTGCAAGTGTAGATAAATTAAACTGTTTTTGTTATTTTCAGCTTTATTTACAGAACATTCTAAGGAACAACTCACCTTTATGCATTTTGAAGGAATGTACTTAGATTCTGATATACCCTTAATGAAAGTTTCATCACAGTTTTCAGGTCTCCATCCTATTGATTGATATAATAAATTTTACCTTTAGCACAAAATATTCTTGCTTTGTTAGTCTTTTTGTATAAAAGTCATAACCAAAGGTAATTCCATTTTTCTCCTTTGTTATCAGACATATGTAGAGTGTGTCGGTCAGAAGGAACACCCGAGAAACCTCTTTATCATCCTTGTGTATGTACTGGCAGTATTAAGTTTATTCATCAAGAATGGTAAGTCATTTGGAAAACTGTATAATTCATAAATTCAGTTTTATCATCTCTGTAATAAAATTGATCATTTTAGTGATCTTGACCCGTAATTCATTATTTTTAAATTTTTATTCTAAAAATTTATAACAATATTTATAGTTTGACTAAACAATGGCCCATAGTTAATACCAGACATGCTATTTTGGTGTATAATGGATATGCTAACGATAGCCTATTGTTAATTTCTATCACTGAGAAGTTGTTTTGTTCATGGAAAGAATTATGCTTTTCTGGTTTTGAGTGGCATAGTTATAGCTTATATTTATTAAATATTCTGTGCCAAGAGCTATCTTCTGTGCTTTACACATCTTAACTCATTTACTCTTTGCAAGGAAAGTCTGGAACATTATTATATGGATGAAGAAATGGAGCACAGACAGGTTGAAGAGCTTGTCCTAAGCACATAACTTGCCAGGGGGAGAGTGGGAATTCAGCCCTGGTTACTGGCTGTGAGCATTGAAAGGCCTGTATCAAAACTGATGCTGACCCCGGGATCATTTACGGGTGTTCATTTAGCTCTGAAGAGATTAGAATTTTGGCTAATTAAATCTTTTTATTAATATAATGTATATTGGTTTATATTTATCTTTTTAAGTTTTATACCCTTGGAAAGCACATAAAAATTTAAAATAGTCCACATTTGAAATTCTGAAATCTATAAAAGTTCTATAATACAAAAATTCTAATAGAAACATGAGTTTTCAATGAAATCTTAATGCTGCTTTGTTTTAAATATTGTATTCATGAATGTCTTTGTAATTACAGCTTAGTTCAGTGGTTGAAACACAGTCGAAAAGAATATTGTGAATTATGCAAGCACAGATTTGCTTTCACACCAAGTAAGTTCATTTGACATTTTCACTACAGTTTTCTTTTGTTATTTCTGGCAATAAAAGTTGTTTAGAGTTTGAAAGCAATAATTTTCAACTTTATTGTCTTTGATAGTAATAGAAAAAAACCTGTTCCACTCAGAAGGATATTTTAAAAACTGTCGTCTTTTAATTTAATACACCCATGCGTGTTTTGTAGGCTGTTTGCTTTGTGTTTTTGCTTATTTGCAGACAAGCTTAAACATACACAGAGGTAGGGTGAGTGGAAGCCCATCACTTAGTTGTGCTTGTTTTTCAGCTCACATGGCCTGTCTCTCTTTATCTGTGCTCTCATTTCTTAACTATAATCTTTAATTTTTTTGGCCTTCCTTTTTAAAAGATATCCTGTCAGTTTTCATTTTGAGTTCATCAGAATCTGGTGCTGTTCAGCCTGAGCTCCTTTTGAGGGAAGCTAGGAGACTGAAACAGTAACAGTGAAGAGTGCCGCTTAGAGCACCTTTTTCTTCTGGAAACCAACTGTTTAAGACGTCTGTGTATGTGTACATGTGCATGAGTGAGTTGAGTGAGCCAGAGATGGATATGGGGTTTCCTTTTTCTTTTTTTCTTTTTATTAGAGACAGGGTTCCTCTGTATAACAGCCCTGGCTGTCCTGAAACTCACTATGTGGAACATGCTGGGCTCAAACTCACCGAGTTTGGTCTGCTTCTGCTTCCTGAGTGCTAGGATTAAAGGCGTGCACCATCACGCCTCATGATGGTGTCCTTGATTTTTTTTTTTTTTGTCCTCTACCTTAGTATATTGTCATTTGAATCTTGAACTCCTCACTTCAACAAGTCTAGCCAGTCAGATTGCCTTGGGATCGCCTGACCCCCCTTTTGAGCACTGGACACAGGCAGGCCATAGCTCCCATGCCTGCCCAGCATAGTGTGGATGTTGGAGATCGTAACTCTGGTCTTCATGCTTGCATGCTATCTCCCGAGCCCCGGGAAAGAAACTTTGAAGCTCATGTGTTGTAAGGCTTCAGTAACTATTTTTCAGATGTCAAAAATTTTAATGATAATACTTGTGTTATATCAAATAAACAGTACTCTACTAGCAAATTATTAACTTGAAGCACAGTTTTTCATGTTGTGGTCTTTATACATTGCACCTGATTTTTTTAAAGATTTATTTATTATGTACACAGAAGAGGGTGCCAGATCTCATTACAGGTGGTTGTCAGCCACCATGTGGTTGCTGGGAATTAAACTCAGGACCTCTGGAAGAGCAGTCTCTTAAACCTGTGAGCCATCTCTCCAGTCCCACACCTGATTTTTTGTATTTAACATTTTTTAAGACTCTTGTGCTTCTCAGTACAAATACTGTAACCTATCATTAGTTTTGCTTGATATCTGACAAACATGTATAATCAAAGTTACTGTGTTTTATTTATTCATTGCCAGCAAAAATGCCACATGTATTCTTTAATAGTCCTTATTTTCTCTGGTGTATAAACTCATTACTACTTGTAAAGATTTATAGCAAACTAGACTAAATGGTTGAATGTCTTCATGAAATTTGACTAATAGAAAATATCCTGTGGACTTTTATTTTGAGGCCAATAAAAACTCACTGTATATGCTTGCTTTTCTCCTGACATGTGCAGTGTTTCCTGTAGACTTTCCTCAGGAAGCTCTGCTGTCCTTCACACCAGTGTCCTGTTGGCTGGGTGATCTGTGGCATGTGCAGACTTGCCATTTGTTAGGGCTAATTACTTATGTTTGTAGATGAGTAGTTTGTGATATTGCTCTTGAATGTTTGGTTTTTACTATTTTTGGGCTGCTTAGGATTAAACCTAGCATATTATCCGTGCTAAGCAAGCACTCTACATCTGAAATACTCGCCAGCATTGTCTTTTTGTTTAGTTTTGGTTATTTTTCCCCTCCCCCAGCTCTGTTTTTATAGATTTTAGGTCATTGATTTTATATAATAATTCCTTGTTTTGGACCCTTTGGAGAAAGAGGTATTTGAAAGACAATGTGTATTATCTGGAGTAGAGCTTTTTAATAAATAGCAGTTTTTGCTGGAACAATTCTTAGGAATTTTCTAAAATGTGGGACTATTGAACCACATCTGAATTACATTTTGCAAAGATGTCTGAATTTATCATTTGAAAATTAAAGTAATATGTTAGAATCGGGGGAGGGTTGGCTAAGTGATGTCAGTGAGCTGTTGGTCCTTCATGAAATGACTGTCTGTAGCATGAATCTTAAAAGTTCTTTTTAATGAAATCAAACCTGAGGCAGGTTATTGGGGTGAATGCTGGAAGATCAGAGAAGCAGAACAAGCCACGGTTTCCTCACCTCACCAGTTCCTCAACTGGTCTTATTTCCTCAGACTGCAAGCTTCTGAATCCTCATCCCAATGGCTCTCAGCTGAACTGTGCTCGAAAGCCTGAATGCTTACCCAGCTGAATGCTTAACTAACTACATGCTTTTCTCACTACATGCTTTTCTCCTTAGTTCCTGGTCCTCACACCTTATATTATTACCTTTCTCTTTCTGCCCCCACTCCCTGGGATTAAAGGTTGTGTTTCTGGGATTAAAGGCGTGGTCACCATGCTTAGCTGTTTCTAAAGTGGCCTTGAACTCAGAGATCCAGCTAGCTCTATCTCCCAAGTGCTGGGATTAAAGGTGTGTACCACCACCGCCCAACTTCTGCTATAGCTTACTCTTCCCATTTTCTAGCCACCATTTTTGGCTTTGTTCTAGTGGCTGTCTGTTCTCTGACCCCAGATATGTTTATTTCAGGGAACACACAATATTTTGGGGAACACAATACCACCACAACTGTCACAGGCTGTGGGGTGCCATGGCTAATACCTGCATTTGGGAAGTTCTCTGATAACATGCCTTCAGATTTGCTTTTGCCCTTGTTACCTTTTCTTGATCCTTTATAGTTTGAGAAGCCATATGATTGTATGGCTTGCATGTTACATATGTGTAAACTAATACTGCTTGAGATTAAAGGCTATAAGCAGGGGACGTAGATTTCTTCCTCTTGATGCTTTTTCCCTGCTCTGTAGCCTTTTTTGTTCATTTACATATTTTTGTTGTGGTTTCTATAAATAAGAGACTTATATAAATGTAGTAGTATTATAATGATTTGACATTCAGTGTCATATAGGAAAAATACTTAAGCACAATATCTCTACTTTGTATATATGAATTAAGTCATTTAAAAGTCCTCATGAAATCCTGTGTATTTTTTTCCTCTTACAGTTTATTCTCCAGATATGCCCTCACGGCTACCAATCCAAGACATATTTGCTGGACTGGTTACAAGTATTGGCACTGCAATACGATACTGGTTTCATTATACACTTGTGGCCTTTGCATGGTTGGGAGTTGTTCCTCTTACAGCATGTGAGTATCCATCCCTCTTCTGGAGTTATTTAATAACTTTTTTTTATTTTATAAAAGATTTATATTTTAATTGTTTTGCCTAATACTATGAATGTTTAATTAGTTGATTTATATTATCATATATTAGGAAAACCTTGTTTAGAAAACATCTTCACCAAATTGTTTCTGGAGGAGGGAAGGGGAAAGGTGTTTTTCTTAAAGACATGGAACGGTATTGGTAATAAATGAATGGCAGAGTATATAGATATGATTCTGTGGACTTTAAAACAAACAAGGGTTTTAGATACATGTAATTTTTTTTAAAGATTTTTATTTATTTATTATGTGTACAGTGTTCTGTCTGCATGTATCCCTTCAGGCCAGAAGAGGGCACCAGATCTCATTACAGATGGTTGGGAGCCACCATGTGGTTGCTGGGAATTGAACTCAGGACCTCTGGAAGAGCAGTCGGTGCCAGTGCTCTTAACCTCTGAGCCATCTCTCCAGCTCAATAATTTACATTCTCATATCTCCTTAAGTAAAACTAGCTTGACTACCTACAGAGATGAAACCGTAGGCACTGGTGGAGAGTGACTTTAGTGAGCTAGATGGAGCCAGTGAATTCTCCTACAATATAATTCAGAGGGACAGACTAGTTCGAGTAAGAGAAATAGAAGAGATGGGAGCTAGAGCTGGCATTTTTAAGTAACTACCTAGCAAGTTGTTCTACAAGGTGAGGTTACTAGAGGTTATGAAGGAGACCACAAACCCAAACAAGAGAGTGGCAAGTTCCAGATAGAACATTTTTTTTTGTAGATTTATTTATTTATTTATTACATATACAGTGTTCTGTCTGCACATATCCCTGTAGGCCAGCAGAGGGCACCAGATTTCATTACAGATGGTTGTAAGCCATGTGGTTGCTGGGAATTGAACTCAAGACCTTTGGAAGAGCAAGCAGTTCTCTTAACCTCTGAGCCATCTCTCCAGCCCTAGAACAGTTTTTTAATGTAAATTCCTCACCCTCCAAATATACTCAGTTGGAAGAACAAAATACAGACACTTCCTTCGCCTTAAGTGTTCAGAATGTTTGCCACCTTAACTTGTAAATGATATACACCTTAATCCTATCTGTATAGAGCCTGAAGCAGGAAGATCCCCCATTGGAGGCCATCTTGGTCTGCATGGGGCATAAGAACTGAAAAAGAAAAGAAATCATTCAGTTAAAGTGGAAGACAACATGCCTTTCTGAAATCAACAGATCATGCAGTCGACCATAAGTGAACGTTCGAGTTCACTGTAACAAGCTTGATTTCTGTCCTGACTTTGCATGTACACATGTGTGTCATATAATACATACTCTTACAGATGCTTTTTTTTTTTCAATTTTTAAAAATTAATTTATTTATTTATATAAAATGTGCTCTTATCTGCATGTGCAACTTTATGCCAGAAGAGGGCATCAGGTTCTGCTATAGATAGTTGTGAGCCACCATGTGGTTGCTGGGAACTGAACTCAGGACCTGTGGAAGAGCAGCCAGTGCTCTTAACTGCTGAGCCATCTCTCCAGCCCCAGACTCTCCTTTGTAGTTCTGTTCCCCATCCCTCTTCCTAGTACATGCCAGAGTTCTGAGGAACCTAATGCTGTCAGTCCACTTGGGTATTGACTGATGGTTGGTTTATTAGTTTTACTTGTTATCAGCATGTTTGCTTCCTTTTATATAGGTATGTAAGTAATTTCTATTATGGACACTTTTTACTTTTGCCCTTTTGAGTTGACCAGTAAAAGAAGCCATTGAACTCATTGAAAATGTCTGATGTAAGACTAAGGACAGTGCTTCAACTAATATGCAAGAAGTGTTCTGAAGAAAAGCCTCAGCATTTCCTTAGTCCCTTTCTAAAGCTGTAGTCTTGTTACTGCATTCTCTCTAGAATTCTGCCTTTCTCACTAAAAAACATTCTACCTTTTCTGAATAAGAGGGTTAAGGATGACAGTGAATTCTTTTATGCTTGTGTTTTCCCTCCATAGCCTTAATTTAAGATATTCTTTGTTTGAGACCTTTTGAAACTTTTTTTTTTTTAAGTCTTTTAAAAACAATTTTCTATGTGTGTGCTCTTATGCTATGGTGTGTGTGGAGGTCAGAACAGCTTTGTGGAATGTTTGCTTCCTCCAGCTTTCCATGGGTTCCCAGGGTTGAGCAGAGGTTGCTGGGGTCAGCCATCTCACTGGTCCCTGAAGGTCATTGGATTATGCACTGTGCTGAAGAAGCTTTTCAGTTCAGAGATGCCTGGTTCCCAAACTGAAATCTTTTGTTTTTACAAAAGTTACTGAATTTTGTAGTTCTAGATTTAAAAACAATCTTCATGTTATGATTTAGATCATTAATCTAGCCCGCCCAACATATAAACTCATGCGAGTCTAAGATACCTAGAACTAAGGATGTAGCTCAGTGTAGAACTCCTGTCTAGCACGTGTGAGGCCCTGGTTTCAATATGGTTCTGCAGAGACCAGCCAACACTGTCATGGATAATTTACTGTTTGCTCACTCTTTTTATGCTCTTAAAAAGTAGGTTTTGGGTTTTTTCTTTTCTTTTTTTCTGAGACAGAGTTTCTCTGTGTAGCCCTGGCTGTCCTGGAACTTGCTCTGTAGACCAGGCTGGTCTCACACCCAGAGATCACCTGCCTCTGCCTCTCGAGCGCTGGGATTAAAGGTGTGCACTACCACTGCCTAGCTAAGAAGTAGTATATTGAGGCCAGTTAGCTACCTCAGCGGGTAAATGCATTTGTCACACAAGCTTCTGAGTTTCATCCCTGGAACCCACGGGAGGTAGAAAGTTGTCTTCTGACTTCTTCACCCATATGCACCATGGTATGTGGGTGCTCATACTCAGACAACCATGCACACAGGCCTGCAAATAAAAAAATAATAAAAACTAAAACCCAGTATGAGACTCAGGCCTACAAAGAACAAGAAAGCTTGTTTTCTCGGTTCCTGTGATGTTCCACTTTACCTCTGCTTCCTTGAGCCATCTGTGAGTTCATGGTGCTAGTTGTGACTATGCTATTGTGCCCTTGTTTATAGGCCGCATCTACAAGTGCTTGTTTACTGGCTCCGTGAGCTCACTACTGACACTGCCACTAGACATGCTGTCAACGTGAGTATCAAGTATGAGAATGGAGTTTGGGCAATGTAAAGGATGTTTTTCCTCTTGTGTTTATTCCTTTTGTTTGTTTGTTATGTTTGTTTGTTTGTTTTAGTTTTTGAGACAGGGTTTCTCTGTGGTATAACAGCCCTGACTGTCCTGGAACTTGCTCTGTAGACCAGTCTGGCCTAGAAGGTCCACTTGCCTTTGCCACCCAAGAGCTGGGATTAAAGGCATATGTCACTACACTTAGCCTATGTTTTTATTCTTATTATTTGAAAATTCATCTAAGAACAGCAATTCATTTTTTTCCCTTCTAACAATTATAGCTACAGTAGAAATTGGTATGTGTAAGTTCTGTTTCTTTAAAAACAAAAGAATTTAAGGAACTTTTTTGTATTGTTGGGAGGATGTGTAAAAATAACCATGCAGTTTGAGTAGTATGCTACTTGATTTGTGCCCTGAGCATACAACACATTAAAAAGTTGCTCACTGTGGCTTTTTCTCTTCATGTGACATTAACACTTTGCTGGGCCTGTGTTGGCATGTCAGTTGACTGGCTTGTGTGCTGCCTCCTCCTTTAGACTACTGACAGAAGAATGCTAGGGTGGAGGGAGAGTATTATATATTTTCTATAGTATACAACTTTTTCCTGAAAATTCTGCAGATGTACCATATGTGGCAGCAGTGTTGTGTGCAGATGAGTTGGGTTATCTCCAGGCAAACCATCTCATTTACACAAATGTGCAAAACACAGTTCTGAGACATCATGGTGTCAGACAGCAGCCATTTTACTTGTTCACATTTCTGGAGGTCAAACTTGGTGTGGGCTTAGTTGCGCTTAGTTGGGCAGTTCATCTCTGAGCTTGTCTGAGTCACATGTGTCTTACCTGGAGCTGGATTGTCTAAGATGGGTCTGTCTGAGGTTTCGGAGTTAAACACATGGCCTCTCAACTTCAAGAAGGCTAATGGAGGCTTCTCCACAAGAAGGGCCTTGGGGCAGCATTCTGAAACTGGGATAGTGAGAGCCCATAAGCCCTTTTCTAGGCTCTGCAATGTTGGCATCCTCACCTCAGGACTAATCAAAATGAAATTAGTTCAGATGGAAGCAGGTATTAGAGAAAAGGGATCTGAAGTGTGGTTCCATTTAAAATCTACAAGAAGGTAGTTGTTTGGCAAAGAAGAGATGGAGAAGGGACATTTCAGCCCCAACTCATCCTGATTTTGATGGTATAGAAGGTCCTTTAGTAAGGGATGGTTTGGAGATACTGTAGACAGGACCTCCTTTGGAGTGATAGCAGTTACAGTGTGGGGCTTTTAGGCTGAGGTCTCTCAGACTGACCCTTCCTTAAATTTACCAGGGACAAAAAAGTAGTCAACTTTCTAACATCTGTCATTATTTTTGAGTTATGCTCAAATTATTCTGAAATCACAGACATAGATAGTGCAGGATAAGTTTCTTCAGAAAAGAAGGAGCAAAGATTCCCAAGTGTTACAAATCTCGCATTTCCATGTGTGGTTACTAAAGGAACCACACTCTGCCTCTTTGGATTTATTTTGGTATTTTTGCAGGTAGCATTAAAGCTAGGTTTACCGTGTAAAGAGTTTCTGCACCATGCATTGTGAGTTTCTCCATCTGGTCTATGGTGTACTGAGTGTCTTTCAACCTTCTGTATCTTGCCATTTTACCAGTCCCTGAGGGAGCTTCCCACCTTTCTTATTGAGTGTGTTCATTTATGTGCTTCCCTCTCAGTTACCCCTGTCAGTTAAGCTTTAAAGTGCTGTTAGAAGGATCAAGCAGAGTTGCTTACCCAACTTAGTAAATTGTATAAATGCAGTGTTTGGGTTTGTTGAGTGTTTTGCTAGATTTTTTTTTCTTACACTCCTGTTTCTTGGCTATGCTAAAAGGATAGGATGGATAGTTAGTAGCTGTATATTCTGATGTCATTTTATATCTATTTAATATAAGTATACAATAATATAAGTATATATTAGCTAGCTTATAAGATAGAATTCCAATGTCATTATATATAATCCTTTAGAAGCAACTGAATTTTACTGAAAAGTTAAGTTTTTCTGGTTGTTTTTTCAAGTGTTCTTTGGAGTTAATTGTGTCTAATTTTTTTTTTTTTTTTAAATAGGGAAAATTTGTT
This sequence comes from Onychomys torridus, assembly GCF_903995425.1. Lineage (NCBI taxonomy): Eukaryota > Metazoa > Chordata > Mammalia > Rodentia > Cricetidae > Onychomys > Onychomys torridus. The sequence continues at coordinate 69,598,610 of NC_050457.1, read as the reverse complement.
GGCAGATTGCTTGCAGGGCTGTTTTGTGGTGACATGCACACTTTGTGCATTCATCAGCCTGGTGTGGTTACGAGAGCAGATAGTCCATGGGGGAGCACCAATTTGGCTGGAGCATGCTGCTCCCGCCTTCAATGCTGCTGGACACCACCAAAATGAGGTAAGCCCTCTTGTGAAATGTATCTTCCTTGGGCAGCATCTGAAAGTTATTGTCACACTCTACAATCCAAACCCTTGACTTTCATGTGCCACATAAACGTGCTATGTCGTAGAAGAAGACAGTGGGAAAGTTTGGGGGATTAGGAGGACTGGAAGTGAAAAAGAATGTTTCTCCAACTATTCTTCCTAGATTGGAACAGTGTTAGTGGGAATACTAAAACATTCTTCCTTTCTCTTTGCGTGGGTCATCAGCTTAACTTGGGCCTGAAAGGTAAGAAACAATTTCCTATATATAGCTGAGTGGTGGCTGCACCTGGAATCCAGCACAGGAGACAGAGGCAGGCGAAGTTCAGTGGGTTCCAAGATAGCCAGGGCTACAAAGTAGAGAGACCCTGACTCAAAACATGTACATACGAACACATGCATGAGAGACAACTTCCTAGATAGGTTTCTGACTTGCTGCACAACATTTGGGAATGTTATACACCTATCCCAGCATTTTTCTTCGTGTGTGAAATGCCTTTTTGGTTATATAGGAAGAACTTTACCAGAAGTAGCAAACTTGGTCAGTCAGATGGCACAGTAGGAAGATATGCTTGCCACCCAATCCTGATAACCTTACTTTGGAGTTCCCAGAAGCCACAGTGTACAGAGAAGAGTTGTCCTGTCACCTGCATACGTGCAGTGTAGCATGTGCAGATCTCTCCGTGGGCATGTGCACACACAACACACAAAATTAAATTTAAAGAAGAAAAGAATTGTGTGCGGGTTTTCTTATGAGTGACGATGATGTGCTCACTTACAAGGATACTTGGCAGGCTGTTAACAGGAGGGCATAGCAAGAGGTTTTTAGTGTCTTGCCTGCTGGGAAATTGTAGGGCCAAGAATGTCACACAGATACTACTCAGTGAAGTGAAAAGTTCACACTTCATATACTTTTTTCAATGAAATAGTTGGTCACAAACTATTCAGTGGCAATTAATCTTTGTTCCTATGATTTTTTTAATATGTAGATTGATTTTATTAAGTCTGAAATCCTTTTTTACTACAGAGTACACCTTTTCCTTTGAAAAGTATGCATAGATGAACCCAACACCACAAGCCCTGTGGCACATACCCCTTGTTCTGGGGATGGAACCCAGGACCATGAGCATACTGGGCAAGCATTCTGTCACTGAGCCATATCCATAGTTGTTTTGTTAATTTTTAGACTGGGTCTCGATATGTAGCCCAAACTGGTCTCAAACTCACTTTCCTTCTCCTTCCCTAAGAGCAGTAGGGTGTGCCCATGCCTACGCAGGTAATGCTGCTAGAGAAGACCAAGAGCAGCACTGTTGCTGTTCTACCTCGTAGTTTGAAGATTTAATGTAGTTTTGTTTCAGGATTTTCATTAAATTTAATTCATGAAATCCAAGGGAATTGGTTTTTTAAAATAATTTATTTTATGTGCATTGGAGTTACAGACAGTTGTTCTGGGAATTGACCCCGGGTCCTCTGGAAGAATAGTCAGTTAATCAAGCCATCTCTCCAGCCCTGGGAATTGTGTTTGAACTTAAAAATTAAATGGAATTATGTCTTTGCACTTGATTGGTAGCAGAATTTTGATTTTTTTTTTTTTTTTTGTAACTTTTCTGGAATTGAGGATTGATGTGAATCCAAGAATTCACATATGCTAGGTAACTACCCTCCTATTGAGTCACATCCTCAGCCCTTTTATTTTTGGTTTGAGATAAAAATCTGACCACATCCAACAGTAGGCCTCAGACTTACAATCCTTCTGCTTCAAATCCACCTCTTTCCCTATAGTAGCTGGAATTACCACCCTGGGCCACCATGCTTGACTTGGTAGCCCAAAAGAGCCAGAAGAAAATGCATTTGTGAATCAATAAAGGCCAAATATGGGAAATCCTAGTCTCTAAGTCAAACTAGAAATCAGTTATTCAAGTGTTAATAGCAGCAAATTAAGGTGTATATGTGTGTATACATGTGCATACATTTTTAAAAAATGTGTTTTCATCCCTAAGGGAATTAGACATACTTATCATATTTATGTGTTTAAGATAGCCAGATTTGCCCATATTTTATAATGCTTTTGTGTGTGTGTGTGTGTGTGTGTGTGTGTGTGTGTGTGTGTGTATCTATGTTCATGTGTATGTGCCATTGTGTGCATGTGTAGGTCATAGGACAACCTTTGGTGTAAGTCCTTGCCTTCTACCTTATTGAAGACAGACAGGATCTTGGGTTCTCTCTGTAGCTGGTCCATGAGCTTCCAGGGATTCTCCTGTCCCCATGTTGGAGCACAGAATTACAGATGCTTTACTGTGCTCAGCTTTATATGGGTTCTGGGAATTCAAAACCAAGTCCTCACACTTGGGTGGCAAGTGCTTTGCTCACAGAAACCATTTTCCCAGCCCTCTAGTGCTTTCTGAAATGTGTACATTGAAAAGTGAGTTCACATTCTTATGTACCAAGTTGGTTGTAAATGAGATACATTTAAAAGAGATGACCCTGAAAGATACTTCTTTTTTTTAACTTTAGTGGGGTTGTCTTTTTTTTTCTTTCAGCATAAAGTATGATTTGTAACTAGAGTAAAACTGAGCCATGTGGGTGAATTCCTGGGCTTTTCTTTCATTTTAGGCTCCTGTAGGAGGAAATGGTGCAGAAAACGCTGCTGCTGATCAACCAGCTAACCCAGCAGGTGAGAATGCAGTGCTGGGTGAGAACCCTGATGCCCAGGACGGTCAAGCAGAAGAGGAGGAGGAGGACAATGAGGAGGAAGATGATGCGGGTGTGGAAGATGCAGCTGACGCCAACAATGGAGCCCAAGGTAGTGGCTGCTCCGTGCCCTTGCTCACTCTTGAGGACTGCTGGTCGTTCTTAGCTTGCACTGAAAACAAAGAGAGTAGTGCTTTTATGTTTTATGATGTGTCAGAGTTCTGTTCATGACCTATTCTGTTTTGACAAGCTAGCAGTTTTGAATATACATGTGCATAAGTATGCTTTCTATTAAACAGGGAACATTTTGTGTATTACAACCCTTTATACAGGATCTTTCTTTCTTTTTTTTTCTTTCCCTCCCTCCCTCCTTCCCTTGGAAAATAAATGGTTATATGTGACCAGGTTCATGTTTAGAGAAAGGAACTTGGTATAGAATTTCCTGGTTTTTTTGTTTTTGTTTTTGTTTCTTGTATTTTTCTCTTTGCTTCCATGGAGTTACTGCACTTTTCAAATAAAAAAGGAACCCCTGAAGTGTACAGTACAGGCCAGGTGCCACCTCTAGAAACCATCTTTTTGTTTTCTATCAGTGCAAACTCTGGCTCTGCGTTGCATTGTCAGAGCTCATTGCCTGTCCTCTTGTGTTATCATTATCCACTTTGCTAGTGTCTGTGTTCATAGTGCCAGACACTTGAGACCAAGTATTCAGTTGTGAACAGAATGCCTGGCCTGCCTTCCTGGAGGTGCTGGTGGAGGGAAGAAGTAGGACTGCGTTAAGTGTATGTGGGCCGCTCTGAAGATATTTGTCTTATATAAGGTTTCCCTTATATAAGTCAGAGTAAGTGACTTTTGCACTGAGACCTGAAAGATAAGAAGAAACAAAATTGATAATGGGAGCAGTCTGCTTTCTCAGGGAAAGCTAAGAGGCTCCGAGAAAACCGCTCTGGCTGCTGCTGCCCAGTGCGTGGCGGTCACCTGTCTCTTGGTTAGTGCAGGAGCTCTTGAGTAGTCTTTGCTTCTGCTCTTGCCCCATCTAGTGTGCATAGTATTCTTTCACTTTTATTTAAGTCCTGAGTGAAACAGTCCAGACTGCATACTCCTCCTCATGTATTATTTAATCCCTGTCTGTCTTGCATATTGTTTTTAAAACTCTTTTTGAGACAGGATCTCACTGTGTAGTTCAGGCTGGCCCAGATTTGCAGTCCATCTACCTCAACCTACGGAGTGGTAGGATTACAGGCTTTGTACCACCTGATCCAACTCTTACATTTTAAATATATGTATTTATTTCTAAGTGTGTGTGTGTGTGTGTGTGTGTGTGTGTGTGTGTGTGTGTGTGTTTTGTGTTCATGGAGGCCAGAAGAGGGTGATCCCCTAGAACTGGAGTTCCAGGTAGTTGGGAGCCACTTGACATGAGTGATGCTAAATTGGGTCCATTAGAACAGTCTGAGTTCTTAATCACTAACAAGCCTGAGCTTTATAAACTTTTATCTTTCGATAATTTACTCATTCATTAGAAAGTTAATCGCTTGAATTCCTTCTTTTTCCTCAAATCTAGCAGATTCATTTTTGACCCACATTGATTAGATTTGTCTTTGGCCTAATCTTATTTATTAACTTTCTAGTCCTTACCACAATCTAGCATTATCTTATAATCTAGGAAGTAAATGATGTTTGATAAAATTTTAAGTGTGGTTTAGCTCCTCAACAGATTGTAATTTAAAGTGGCTCTTGTTAGAGTCTCACATCTGTCAGTGACCTTGATGTGCACTTGTGTTTTCAGATGACATGAACTGGAACGCTCTGGAGTGGGATCGGGCAGCAGAAGAGCTTACTTGGGAAAGAGTAAGAGCTTTCACTGTCCCACGTCCTTGTGTTTCAGTCCTGTGGTGGGTTTGGAAGTTTGGGTATTTAGCTATAAACACAAATTTCATAGTTAAGTTTGATGAAAACAGTTACTATCAAGATTTAATTTCTACAAAAACCAAGTGGTGTACAGCTGTGGTACAGATGGTGACAGTGCGGTCTTATGTTCTGCCTTTCATACAAACCTCGCTCCATGCGGGAGGCAGTTTGACCTGAAATTGTGGACTTGGGAAAAACTACATAAAAATTTAAATAGGATTTCTACACTGTAATTGAAGAAAATAAAAATAATTCTATAATGACTACTGTAAGAAACTCAGAATGAGTATTTATTTATTTTATTTTTTTCTTTTTTCAGTGTTAGGCATACAAATTCATGGCTTTGGGCATGCTGGGCAAGCACTCTTTCACTGAGCTCCACCTGTCAACCTCTTGATACTGGTTCACTCTGTCTCTGTAGCTGCCTTAACTTCCCTAGGGTTGGGAGCACAGACATACACCTCTGCACACTCAGGATGGACATTTCTAGATGATGTTTTCCATATGACTTAGGGTAAAAGGAGACAAAAAATGTAATATTTAAATACACAGAATTATTATTATTTTTTTTTTTAACATTCTGGTAATGATAGGTTTAGAAAGTAGTGATTGGGAAACGTGTTTAATGATACTGATAGGAAAGCAATCTTTCTATAAGAAAAGGTCCTATGACTCTTAAATTAATGCTTATTATTTTTATTTTAGATGCTTGGACTCGATGGATCATTAGTTTTTCTGGTAAGTGGAAGTATTACTTTTGATAGAAATTATGACTTGTCTCTGTTTTCTAGTAACTCCAAATTTTTGGAGTGTGCTCCTTTTTATACTAAAAGTCAAAATAACTGACTTTTGATTACTTGATATTTGAAAGTATTATTTTGTATGTTGACAATACTAGAAATATTTAAAGGAATGTTATTTAACAAAGTTACTACATACTTAAAAAAAAATCCAAAGTTAATAGTAGTTAAAAGAGGTTGATGTTTGAAGTTGGGTTTTACATGTTTAATGCCTGCACCATTGAGAACAAAACAGCCTTTTCCATGCCACAGGTGGGAACCACAGTCTTATCTGGAAGTCTGCTGTAGGAGTAAAGCTGACTTCATTTTTTATTTTACGGTTTTTAATTTTTAAGTTTTTTCTTTACTAGTGTTTATAGAGGCCAGAGTCTGTTATCTCCTTCCACTGTGGGAGCTGGGATCAAACTCAGGTCATTAGGTTTCACAATAAGCACTTTTACTTGGAGAACCATCACAGTACCCCAAAAGCTACAACTTAAAAGTAGATGGCTAGAGCTGGAGACATGGCTCATCAGTTAAGAATACACACTGCTCTTTCCGAGGACCCAAGTTCTTTGGTTCTTAGTGCCAATGTCAGGTGTAGTTAGAGTTTTCCTGCCTGGCCCAGTCAGGACAAATCTCTCTTACCCGCCAGTCCCACAGTCGCTCAGACCCACAGTCGCTCAGACCCAACCAAGAAAGCACACAAAAACTTATATTGCTTACAAACTGTGTGGCCGTGGCAGGCTGCTTGTTATTTTCCCTTTCTATCTTAAATTAACCCATTTTTGTTAGTCTATACTTTGCCACATGGCTTGTGGCTTACCAGTGTCTTTACATGTTGCTTTTCATGGCAGCGGTAGGCGGTGTCTCCCTCCAACCTTCTACTTCCCAGAATTCTCTTCTCTCTTGTCCCGCCTATACTTCCTGCCTGGCTACTGGCCAATCAGAACTTTATTTACACAGAGCACTATCCACAGCAGTCAGGTACCTCAACTTCCTGTAATTCCAGCTCTAGGGGGTCTGACACAGTTTGGAGCTTCATGGTACTTGTACTAATGTGCACATACTCCCACACAGACAGACAGACAGACACACACACACACACACACACACACACACACACACACACACACAGATACAAGATAATAAAGGCGTGTCTTTAAATGAGGGGTAATTCTTTCAAGAAGTTTATTTTCTTTAAAGGAAAAAATGGTGTTTTTAGGTCGTGTAATGCAAAATATACTTGTTATTTGGGATTTTTCAATAGATTAGGCTTGTCTGCAGTAGCAGAACTGCTGCAGATGGAGATTTGGCAATAACAGGAAGCCCAGAGGAAGTAGAGGCTTAAGGGTTGCATGATCCAGTGGCCCGGCACTGTTATAAAAATGCAGATAATATCTGTCTCTTGTTTACTTAAATATATCCTTTACCTTGTTGGTGTTTTCTAAGAATGGCAGGAGTTGTTAAGGTCAAATAGGAAAGTCGTTTGCAGCTTGACTTCCTTCCTTATACAGTTTCAGGGGAATCTGATGTAGAAATGAATGTAATAGGATTCTGCTTTCAATAAATAACATTTTAAAGTTAATAGTTAAAGATAAGAAAATATGCCAGGCTTAGTGGCATGTGCCTTTAACCCCAGCACTTGGGTGGCAGAAGCAGATGGATCTTCATGAGTTCAAAGCAAGCCTGGTCTACAGTACGGGTTCCGGGATAGCCAGGGCTACATCAGGAAGCCTTGTCTCAGGGGATTGTCTCAGGGGAATGTAGCATGAATCTTAAAGAGTTTTATTAATGAAAACAAACTTGGAGCCAGGTATCAGGGTGAATGCTGGAAGACCAGAGAGAAGCAGAACAAGCCACAGCTACTTCACCTTGCGGTTCCTCAGTTGATCCTGTTTCCTCAGACTGGAAGCCTCTCAGTCCTTACCCAAACGAATCTCAGCTGCACTGTTGCTCAAAATACTAAAAGCTTAACCAGGCTAAATGCTTCTAGTTTCTGGTCCTCACACCTTATATATCTTTCTGTTTTTGCCATCACTGCCTAGGATTAAAGGCTGCTTTTTGGGATTAAAGGCGAGAGTCACCATGCTTGGCTATATCCTTGAACAGATGGATTTCTGCCTCTGAAATGCTAGAATTAAAGGCGTGTGCTACCCACTGCCTATCCTCTATGTTTAATATTGTGGCTGTTCTGTCTCTGACCCAGATAAGTTTATTAGAGTGCACAGTATATCAGGGAACACAATACCACCACAGGGGGAAAAATCAGTTCTAGTTATTTTCAGGATTTAACTATGACTAAGTGAAATTGTTCAAATAAATATGAGATATCACTGACTTACTAATGCTTTCTCCTATAGGAACACGTGTTCTGGGTGGTGTCTTTAAATACATTGTTCATTCTTGTTTTTGGTAAGTTGTACCTATGCTTTTAGTTTTTGTGGTATCATGATAGAAGTTTGGCTTTCTAGGAGTTTTGTTGCAGGTTTTTGTTTTATTTGTGCTTTAGGAATATAAAGGTACATGTTATGTGGACTTAGATGCCAGATTCCTAGTACATTCCTTGAATTTTTACTTAGTGATTGAATCATCCTCTACCCTATTTATCAATGAGGATGTTTATTGTTACTATGGAGAAACAATAATTTATTAAGAACAAACTGAAATTTGGCTAGAAAAGCTTCAGGAAAAGAGAAGCATAAAATTTTTTAATACGAAAAATAGAAGTATACTTTCTGATTAACTATAGTGTCATCTAAAACTTAGAATTCATTGTTTCCCAATAATCCATCATATTTACAAACTCTAAGTTGTTCCCTCAAATGCCATTTTATAGTTGGTTTGTTTGAATAAAGATCCAAATACTGTGCACACATTGCTGGGGAGTTGAAATACTCTCTTCTGTGCTTCCTACCCCACTCTGTTAGGATACTGTGTGTCTACTACTCTGTCTACCATGTTTTCTAAACTGGTAGTCAAATTTAAGGGCCTGATCAGGTCAGGGTCAGTCATCTTTGACAAGGTTATCGGGCATGCATTTTGACTTTGAATGGGACATAGGAAGAGGTAGGTGATTTCTATCATTTTCTGTTTACACTAAGAGAGCAATCTGTGGAATGAGGTTTTAGTGTCAGCCCTCCTTAGGTGCTGAAAAGTGCCAAATGCTTCAAACTCTGGCATTTCAAAGGTCACTCTTGGCTGGCTTTTCTGTAAACAGAGTTCATTTTTATCAAAAGCAACAATCCAGTTAGTGTGAGGTTGGTTCTTGGGAGACGCCAGGCACGTGGTGTCCTTTCAGTGATTAGTCCAAAGTGAGGAGCTGGTGTGCGGGCCACTTCCCAGACGTGAAGTGTTTCTTTTCATGTTGTTGCCCTTTTCCTTTGTGGTTGATATTTGGAGCTTTGAGTATTAAGAAGAAGAGCTCATGGGTTTGGTTTCTATGTGTTCCCATCAATTTTGGTCATTGAATGGTTGTTATTAATTTTTAAAGCTCATATCATCTCTTTAAAAATGCCAGTGACACCCTCTTCAGAATGGCTCCTGTGTCCTTTTGACAGGGCCCTGTTAGACCTCGATGTTTTATTCTGCCAGGTACAGTTTGGTTTTTTTCTCCGAGAACCTTCTGTTTCTCAAAGATGTCCTGATTCCTTTAGTGGAGATTACGTTAAGAGTGCTCATTGGGGCTGGAGAGAGGGCTCAGAGGTTAAGAGCACTGGCTGCTCTTCCAGAGGTCGTGAGTTCAATTCCCAGAAACCACATGGTGGCTCACAACCATCTGTAATGAGATCTGGAGCCCTCTTCTGTATACATTAAAAAAAAAAAAAGTGCTCATTGTTCTAATGATAATTTTTCTCCTCTCTTTTAGCATTCTGTCCCTACCACATCGGCCATTTCTCCCTTGTTGGTTTGGGATTTGAGGAACATGTGAGTATAATACTTTTAGAACATTACTTTTGCTAATTATCCCCAAATTTGTTAATTTTCTAAGGATTTTTCTTTTTCTTTTCTTTTCTTTTTTTTTTTTTTTTTTTCTGAGACAGGGTTTCTCTGAGTAGCCCTGGCTGTCCTGGAACTCACTTTGTAGACCAGGCTGGCCTTGAACTCAGAGATCTGCCTGCTTCTGCCTTCCAAGTGCTGAGATTAAAGATGTGTGCCACCACTGCCTGGCTAGGAATATTTTATTTTTATTTTATGTGTATAAATGCTTTGCTGGCATGTATGTGCGCCATGAGTGTCTTGTTGGATACTGTGGAACTGAAATTATGGGTGCTTGTGAGCCACCATACTAGTGCTGAGAAGTGGACCCAGGTCTTCTGCAAGAGCAACAAATGCTCTTAATTCTGCTGAGCCATGTCTCCAGCCCACTAAGGAATATTTTGAAGAATTCATTTCTCAATTTATCTTGTGCAAAGGAACATTTAGTTAGCACAGTCTTGTTCTTTTTGTTTGAAACTGAACAGTTGCTCAGGAAGTAGCATGTCATATGCCAGCCATTACAGGTGTGCTGCAGAACCTCACAGTATGCTAGGCCTGAGGTTTCCCATAGGTTGCTTTTCCTTCACTTGATGAATGTGTATGTACCTCTCTGTACTTTCATGAGGTGGTCCAAAGTGAATTTTGGAAAGTATCAGTATATTTATCAATTTTTAAAAAGGGAATAGAATACTCTCTTGGGGTAATGGACTATAGTGTTTTCCCAAGAATTTCTTATACTTTACATTTTGTCATTTCCTAATGATAGATAAATAGTTGGATAGATTCTTGCTACTTTTTCTTTCTAAAACATTTTATTAGCTCAGCAAACATCTAGTAACCTGGCATCCTGCAGCTCATTAGCAGTAAAGAGTGTTAATGGGCATGTCTGACTCTGATAGCAATAGGATGGTGATGACACTGCCCATGACTAAGAGACTGTTTTTTGTACTAAGATGGGACTACCACAGCTGGAGTTTCGAAAGATTCATGGAGTATGGCTACTATTTGGACTCTGAGGATTTCTCTTCTAAGAGCTGACTCGGGTCTTTTGTTTCCTTTGTGTGCATGAGTTCTTTGATCACTTTTGGGCACGTTCCATTATCTTCTACTGCTCTGATGCCTCTTACTGGTCGCTTGTGAGAACCTACAGGACTGAGACAAATGGTTTCAGTAGACACTAACTTTCTGAACTGTTGCTACTTATTACATATAACCCAGGAAATGAAAAGATATGAATGAGAACTGTTTGTCATTCTCCAGTTTTTGCTTTCTGCAAGTCTCTAGAACAGTAATGGAGAGTTAGAGAAGCTTAAACAGTTACTTCTAAGGGTATGAGATGATGTGGTCAGATTGTTAGCAGGCTGGTGGCAAGCTGGGCAGTATGCTAGCAATCCGCTCTTAGCAAATGCACCTTTGTGAGAATAAGGGCTGGCTGTTAAGATTGTGGTATTATTGGGAAATTTCATTCACTTTCTTATTTTGACTCTTGATAAAATGTTATTCTTTACTATTCATCAGTCTTTGGTAATATTTAGCAGTCTATCTATGAGAGGGTCTGGTTTCCTGATTCTTCTTAAAGGAGATTTCAGTTTTTAAATTATAAATATCTTGAAGCAGCAGTTTACTGTCTATCATTCAGATCACTTAGTATACTTAAAAACTGGGTTATCAGCCATGAGGGTAAGTTTTATCTTATTTATTTGTTTTATTTTCAGGTCCAGGCATCTCATTTTGAAGGTCTAATCACGACAATTGTTGGATATATACTTTTAGCAATAACGCTAATAATTTGTCATGTATCCTTTAATGAGTCAGCTTGGAGGTACAGTGCCATTCATACCAAAGAGTTCTCACTAACAACAATGCTGCTTTCCCCTATGTCTTCATAAAAGTTAATGTTTGTGAAGGGATGAGTGTAGGAAGAACTCGAATAAATGAAATTTGTTATTACATTTAGTATAACCTGAAGAGTTTCCTGTCTCCCATTCTCAAGTGTTCAGTGTCTCCTTGACTCGATGCTGCAGGCCTTGGCAACTCTTGTTAAGTTTCATAGGTCTCGACGCTTGCTAGGAGTCTGCTATATTGTGGTTAAGGTAATCCAACTGTAAATGAAAGCTCAAAGTGGTTTGTTCTCCATTTGATTGATACTGATGACCTTTATTTTTATTTAATTAAGGTTTCTTTGTTAGTTGTGGTAGAAATTGGAGTGTTCCCTCTCATTTGTGGCTGGTGGCTGGATATTTGTTCTCTGGTGAGTTGAACGCCCACTGTCATAATTTCATTTGAAAGCTTCAGAAAGTCTTTAGAAAACATTCCTTTTAAAGAAAAGGAATTTGGTGATTTACTTATTCTTGGCATATAACACTATTGAGTCTAAATGTATTAATTTGTCTTCAGTTTTGTTTAATGTATGTATTTGAATATCAGGGTATTTTGATTGGAGCTTTTATAACTATTGGAGAATTTCGTTACTCATTCTTCCCTCCTAAATTTTATACTAATGTTGGCCAGTTTTTAAAACTATGATACTAAATTTTAATGGCTTTTAGTTTTGATTTTTCAAAATATATGTAAAAAAGCTGTTCTTGGTTCTAAGATTGACGTTTACTTTTATTCTTTATTATTTAAAACCTTTTGTGAAAGCAGACCTGTAACTAAGAAATGAAGATCTTATATAGTAATTTTTACTAGTACAGGGCTGAAAGCATAGGTCAGTTGGTAGAATGCTTGCCTAGGATGCATGAAGTCCTGAGTTCAGTCTCCAGCACCACATGAAGTCAGTGTGATAGCTAGGAGGTCAGAACGTCCAGGTGTCCTTCAGCTGCACGGAAAAGAAACGAACTAGTGAAACTAGTTATCCTTCATGATTTTTAATTGCAGTATTTATTTTGAGTATTTGCTCATGTGACGGTGAGAGCACACCTTGCAGGAGTCCACTCTCTTTACCACATGAATCCCAGGGATATCAAACTCAGGCTATCAGGCTTGGTAGCAAGTGCCTTTACCCACTGAGCCACATTGCCTGCCCATGCTTCAAGATTTTAAAGTGCTATATACTCTTATATAGCTCTGTGAAATTGAAATGGCATTAAGAGAACTGAAAACCAAAAACATTGACATTACTTGCATTTGGTGGGTGATCTTACTCTTAATGGTGGAAGTACTAAGTGTGTGTAGGTGGCACAGATCTCTAATCTGTTCTGTTTTGGCTCAGGAAATGTTTGATGCTACTCTGAAAGATCGAGAACTGAGCTTTCAGTCAGCTCCAGGAACTACGATGTTTCTGCACTGGCTGGTGGGAATGGTGTATGTGTTCTACTTTGCCTCCTTCATTCTGTTACTGAGAGAGGTAGGTACTATAGTGAAGTGCTGGTGCTCTGCGTTTTTTAGAAGAGATTTGCTTTGACCTAATAAGGGAATCCACGAGAGTCTGTTAAAGGGTATCAAGGACTTGTTAAGATATAAAATGGGAAGCTGGGCAGTGGTGGCGCACACCTTTAATCCCAGCACTCAGGAGGCAGAGGCAGGTGGATCTCTGTGAGTTCGAGGCCAGGCTGGGCAGCAGAGTGAGTTCCAGGAAAGGCGCAAAGTTACACAGAGAACCCCTGTCTCAAAAAACCAACAGATAGATAGATAGATAGATAGATAGATAGATAGGTAAATAGATAGATAGGTAGACAGACAGACAGACAAATAAAAAAAATGGGAGAGGATACAGAACAAAGTAAACAGCTGTCATCCTCCTCCATTCTGCCTGGCAGTCAATGGGACCAATCGTCCAGTTTCTGACCACCCCAAGAGAAGGTGAGCACTCACCTCCTCCTCAGTTTTAAGCAGTCACATACCCAGGGGAAAAAAAAATTATGCTTTTATTGGGCCAGATACCCCAAGGTCATGGTTGGAGCAAGTTCCCACAGCACTGACACCCAGTCATCCCTCCAAGGTTAGGTAGGGTGTTTTCCTAACTAAACCATATTCTCTACTATTCTAAGAGGGAATAACAGAGTTTGGTGTGATTACTTTAAATTGATTTTTATGTCAAAAAATGGTATGTTATAGTTTTAAAAATGATCAAGGCTAATTAAAAACTAAAGTTCTTATTTGATATATGTCATACTTACCCTCTGTTGTAAACTCCTAAAAGTGATATATAATAAACTAGTCTTAGACTTCATCCCAAGAAAAGTTTCATAGAATTGAAAATGTTGGAATATTTAGGAACTGACATTTGAAATACAGAATTACAGTGAGTATCCTTTATGATCCCAGTTTACTTGCCAGGTGGGAACCTTCACAGATCCTGTTCTAACTGGTTTAAAAATGAGGGAAGATTAGTGTTTCCTTAATATACATCTCAAGCTTCAGATTCTATGCTCTATGCTGGGGTAATAATAAGAAACAAAGGCACAATTCCTGTTCTCCTTTGTTTTTGGAAATGAATAAATCCTTTGAACAAATTAGCTTTCTTTATTTACTAAGACTGGTGATGGAGGAGAAAGCCTAACAAAGCCACTGGGAATGGAATGTGAAATCACAGAGGCTGAATGTCATTTGTGCTTTACTCTGTGAAAAATTTGAGGAGGATAGGGGGTGGGTCTGGATCCTTCCCCTAAATACTATACATCATATAGTATGTAGTAATGTTTATATATTTTTACCTCAGTGATCCAGATTTCTTAATAAATTGTTCTCAGTGAGTATTTTCCAGTTTTCTATTAAAAGCATCAAAAGTCATTAAAAGCACAGTAGTTTGATAGAATTTCTGGCTAAGGAACTTCTTTTTCCATTGACAGTTGTGAATTCTTTAGGACCTTATTTTTCTGTTAATGTTCATATGTATAGCATAAAGATGTTATTGGGTATCTATCACCCTTTAAATATATTTGCAGGTACTTCGACCTGGTGTCTTATGGTTTTTAAGGAATTTGAATGATCCAGATTTTAATCCAGTACAGGAAATGATCCACTTGCCCATTTATAGGCATCTCCGAAGATTTATTTTGTCAGTGGTGAGCAGACCTTTTTTTTTTTTTTTTAAATCCAATGCTATCTTTTAATTTCATACAGTGTTTTTGTTGTTTGTATCCTTTTAGATTGGGAGGGCTGGGGGAGCATACTGACTGTATTTACCTGAGCCAGTGGAATGTACTTACCAAGTAGTTTGCTGGACTCAAAGTGGGGTTGTGCTTGTTTCTTACTTCAGATTGTCTTTGGCTCCATTGTACTTCTGATGCTCTGGCTTCCTATACGTATAATTAAGAGTCTCTTGCCTAATTTTCTTCCCTACAATGTCATGCTCTACAGGTAAGAATTTTGTTGTTATTTTGGTGGTTTGGGGGCTTGAACTCAGTGCTAGTATGGTAAGCAAGTACTTTACCATTGAGTGGCATCTCCAACCCTACAGATACATTTTTTTTTTTTCTCGAGACAAGGTTTCCCTGTGTAGCTTTGCACCTTTCCCAGACCTCACTTGGTAGCCCAGGCTAGCCTTGAACTCACAGAGATCCGCCTGCCTCTGCCTCCCGAGTGCTGGGATTAAAGGCGTGTGCCACCAACACCTGGCTTTTTTTTTTTTTTTTTGTAGATAAATTTTTAAAACTTAGAAAAACTATAATGATATGTCACTATGGGGAATTTAATATTCAAATTACATTAAACATTTTATGTGATAGTTTCATTTTGCCATACTCTCATATACATGCTAATAGTTAAATTTTTCAAAGGAAGATTTATTTTTACATTTGTTTAGAAAGTTTTACCACACTTAATGAGAATTAGTGGCATTGTTTTTTCTTTGTTTAACTATTAACTAAAAATAAGACTCAAGGCTTTCATCTTTTTGTGTTTAAACTTTTCAGTGACTTCATTACCCCAGAGTTCTCCTCAAGCTATGGGGAATGAGATTGCTTCCTCAAGTTTACTTCTGTCCTTTTTAAGTTTTGTGGGTTCCAAGTCCTTAAGACCTTGCACTAAACCAACTTCTTACCACTCAGTAGCTTAGTTTCCTTCTCCCTTTGCTCTCCATTTATATCCCACCCTCATCCCTGCTGTCTAGATTTTCTGAAAGTTTGGGTTTATTATTCCTCTGTTAAGAATTGTCAGTAGTTCCTCCATAGTACAGGTTACGTTTTGGGGCAAGGAGAAGGCTTTAAAATAGATAAAACATGTTTTATGATTAATAATCATTACTGCTTTAGAGAAAAGAATAGAGAACGCCCAAAATGGGGTTTTAATTTAGAAGGAGTAACTGATTGATAGACTGCAGTGACAGTTGAGGAAAGCCCTGAAGGGAGATGAGGAAGGGGTGCTAAACCATGTGCATCCTTTGAGACTGACTCAGGTGGGCACAATAGCACCCAGGTCTGTTTGACAGGCTAGTTTGGCTAAGAAGGAGAGAGCACAGTAGTTGGGGATGAAGTCAGAGAAGTCTTGAAAGTCAGCTTTTTGAGTCTTGGAGGCTGTAATGAACACTTTGACTATCAGGCTCACTCTGGCACCTCAGTGATAAGAGAGTGAGAATGATGAGGTTAGAGTAGCCAGAAGAGAATGTGATGATCCTAGTGGAGATGGGAAGGGCACAGAGTCAAAGGAGTCCAGCAGTGTGGTTGTGAAGTGTAAAGAAGGAAGTCAGAAATCAGAAGTTCTTTCTTAGCATGGGAAGTATGGGCTTAATGTACTGAGGTGACAATGGAAAGAGATTAATGGTTTGGTTGGATGTGTATTCTAGGTACACATCAATGTGGAGCACTGAGCTCCATCGTGGATATACAAGTTAGGAGTCAGGGAAGAAATGTCAGTAGTAGATGAAGGTGGTATGCAAGCCACAGTCACAGTCACACAAGGAATAAGCTTAGTTGAAAAAGAGGACAGAATGGGGTCTCATATTTCTAGACTGGAGAAGCAAAGGGGAAGCAGCTGGTTTGGAAGCTGTTGAGGGAGACGTTAGGAGGATGGGTGAGCAGCTCTAACATGCTGCTCTCACAGTGCAAGTGAATATAGTGGCATGGACACCAAGGGACCAGGAACAGCTTCAGGGAAGTCTGGGAGGATAGCCTCACTGACTTGAAGAGCAAGTGCGAGAAAAGCAATAAAGACAATGGGTTCATTTTGCTTGGAGATTTGTTTAATCTGATTAGATGTTTTATAAATTATAATGGAAATAGGACTCATGTCGTAAACCTGTAACTGTTGTAGTGATGCTCCGGTGAGTGAGCTTTCCCTTGAGCTGCTCCTGCTGCAGGTCGTCTTGCCAGCATTGCTGGAACAGGGACACACGAGGCAGTGGCTGAAGGGGCTTGTGCGTGCATGGACCGTTACTGCTGGATACTTGCTGTGAGTATAGCAGCTGACTCCCTGGGCTTCTGTGTTGTCTATCTCTATAACTTCTTTTTTTTTCTTTTTTCTGATACTGGGGATTGAAGCCAGGACCTCATACATACTATACAAATGCTATACCACTGAGTGACATCTCTAGCCCCATATTTTATTTTTAATTTTGAGACAGTCTTACCTAAGGTGTAACTGTAGAGTCCTCATGCCCTAGTCTTCTTGATACTGAGAGTACAGGCATGTGCCACCATGGCCTATCTTGTTTTATAACCTTCCTGAAAGGAGTGAATTCTGCATTCCAGCCAATAAAAAGTAGTTTTAGACTCTGGAGAGATGGCTCAGCAGTAAGGGTTCTTGCTATTCTTCCAGAGGACCAGTTCATTTCCCAGAACTAATGTCAGGCTCCCTCAACTGTCCGTGAGTCCAACTCTGGGGATCTGACACATTTTCTGGCTCTGTGGGCACCTACACACATATGTCATATATACACACATGCACACATGTAAATAAAAACACTTAGAAAACCCTAGGTTTAATAACAGCTGAGTGCTATCCACAGGTTACCCTTTCAAGAAGGGTGTGTACACCCTTTCCCCTCTGGTGCAGGCTCACTGCTGCACCTTTTGTGCTGTTCGCTGTGGCAAACAAAGGGTATTGGGGCCAGCAGCACAGTTAGACTACATGGTGTGCTTATATAGGAGTGTGACAGTCCCATCAATACAAATTAACTTAAAAGTTAAAAAATGTGGTGCATTTAAAGACAAGCTGACTTACCTTTATTTTATTATTTACTTTATTAGGGATTCTAACCAAGTAAAGAAAGTTTTCTAAGGTTTGATTTCTTGCTTGTTACTTAGTTACTTTTCGTGTGGCTGTGATAAATACAAGCATGTTTGTTTTGGCTTACATTTTGAGGGTAGAGTTCATTGTGGTAGGCAAGTCTTGGCAGTAGGAGCTTGAGGTATAACATTTGCATTCAGGAAGCAGAGAGAAAGAAATGCTAGTCCATGGCTAGCTTTCCTAATTTATTCTGTTCAGGATCCTTGGCCTTCACAGTGAATGGTATCACCCACTTTTAGGATGGTTCTTTCCACCTTAGCCTAATTTAGACATTCTCTCACTGGCATTCTAGAGGCCTGTCTCCTAGGTTCTGTCTTAATTAGGAGTTTCATTACTACACTAAAACACCATGACCAAAAGCAACTTTGGGAGGAGAGGGTTTATTTCATCTTACATTTCCAGGTAGCAGTCCATCACCAAAGGAAGTCAGGGTGAGAACTCAAGGCAAGAACCTGTAGACAGGATGGATGCAGAGGCCATAAAGGAATGCTGTTTACTGGCTTGGTTCTTAGGGCTTTGTCATCCTATTTCTTATACTCATCCCATCTCCAAACCACTCACCCAGGGATGGCACCCACCCTCTGTGGAATAGGCCCTCCCTCATTAATCACTAATCAAGAAAATGCACTATAGGCTTAGTCACAGGTCAGTCTCGTGGGGGCATATTCTTAATTTATTATGTTCCTTCCCAGATGACTATAGCCTGTGTCCAGTTGACGCATAAAACTGGCCAACACTATGACTCTAGATCTTGTCAGGTTGATGATCAGGGCTAATCCCCATAACCATTTGTATTTGTTGTGCTGAATTTATTTATTGAGTCTATGAGATAGGGGAAGTCTCTGAAATATTTGGCATACTGTGTTAAATTACTGTGTGGTGTAGACTTGGTTATATTTGATTAAACACCATCCTTCTCTCCAGGGCTACTCTTGTCTGAATTGATTTGTAGCTTGTATGGGAGACACAGCAATCATTTGGGAAGAAGAAAAAGATTTTCACTCTGGAGCCTAATGCCAACTGTCTTATGTTTTCCTCTAATCACTGATTTCTTCCCAGATGTTGGGTGAGGAGACAAAATAGGTTGAATTTGTGGAGTGTCCCACGAGCTAGCTAATATAGTTGGAAGAGTTTAATTTGAAGCAGACACTAGCATTTAGTCTAGATAGCAGAAGCAATGCTCTCTATAGAATCCACATACACGTTTTCTCTCCTTTAAGAAAATACACTATGCTTGTCATTGTCACTCTGACCTGAAATGAGACTCACTGGTGTAACTTCTATGTAGCGACCTTCATTCCTACTTACTGGGAGACCAGGAAGAAAATGAGAACAGTGCAAATCAGCAGGTCAACAATAACCAGCCTGCTCGAAACAACAATGCTGTTCCTGCTGGGGAGGGTCTGCATGCAGCCCACCAAGCCATACTCCAGCAGGGAGGACCTGTCGGCTTTCAGCCTTACCGCCGGCCTTTTAATTTCCCACTCAGGGTAAGTCTATGTAGCCTGATTTCTGTAAATTAGTCTTTTCTTTCAGTTTTCTTTTGAGAATTAATGCTGTTAAATTGGAACTGTGTAGTTATGCTTTATGGTCCCTGGAAACAAACCTGTTATATTATTCATGCAACTTTAATGTTCAAAATACGTTGTCAGATTTTAGAGATGGATACTGTGTGCAATTAGGATTCAATGGACTTTAACTCTTGTTGTTTGAGAAAAAAAAAAAGATTGTAAATTAGAAGCTAGCATGATGGATAACATTTTATGTGTGTGTCAAGAACTGTAATGACATGTTAGTGTTTGCCTCTGATTTAAAATCCCCACTCACAGCTATTGGATTGGAACAGAATTGTGTTCCTCAGTAGGGCAAAGGCCCATGAGGCACAATGCAGTGAGTGTGGAGTAGTGTATGTATGTATGGTCTTCAAGACTCTTCTTTCTGGCTCCTGCCCATCCCAGACCTCTCCTCTTATAGACCATCTCCTAAATAGTTATATGTAATTCCAAGCTTACCATGTCCAGTATATACTTTAGGACCTCACATGTCACAGATGTGGGTGGTTGTCTCATGTTGATATCTAATGAAACTGAAGACCAGCTTGGCTAAAAATATGCCTGTTTCATGGTCTTGAAGCTAGCAGTCATTTTGTGATTCACAATCTTGTCAGAAATTTATCCTGATGATTAGTGCCATTTATATGCAATTTGTTGTATTTCAAATCTTTGTTTATAATGGTTTGAGGTTATGAGTCTGATTATTTTGAAATTTGGGTAGATTTTTTAAAACCTTTTATCCTTAGTCCTTTTTTTTGTAAAAATACTCATCATCATATTTTTCTATTACCTGTTGGTCATATGTAGCCATTATCTAAGCACACCTTGAGTGTCTGGTATTTTTGATGAGTGTTAAAGTTATAGAGATCATGCCCTGAAACCACTTTCAGAGAACTTTGGGAGATTAAAAAGCAAATCCAAATAGTAGCAGATTCGGGTTCTCAGAGTAGATGTTTTCTGAGGGCACTATGACTACTTTTGGGCAGGGGCCACTGGTTTGTAATACAAGTGCATAGAAATCTTCATGGAGAAGGTGATACCTAAGCTGTCTTTAGTGCTGAAAGGGTAAGCAGATTAAGAAGTGGAAAGTAGGAAGGGCATTCCAGGCATATGCCAGGAAAGGGCACCTGGGACATGGTAAGCTTGGAACTGGGGATGACATTGTAATTTAGAGGATGGGGGATGTATGCAGAGGAGAGATGAGGGACAAAGGAAGCTGTGGCAGGCAGGACTCTTGGATGGGCAGCAGCCAAGTGGAGAGTCTTGAATATCATGTGTACACTAGTTGGCACTCACGATTTTGTGCTTCGCCTCACTGAGAACCACATCTATTTTGATGAAACAACTTATTCTAGAAAATGTTGCTTACCGTGATGAAGGAAACAAGAAGGTCTTTCTTCAGTTCCTTTTTCTGTGGATCCTAAAAGCAGGCCTCATAGTGAACACCCTGTCCTTCACGCAGCCCTCTTGCTGAATTAGGGGACAAAAAGGCTATCAGAGACAGAATCACAAAGGCTGTTCGGGCAGGCAAAGTTAGAGTGTTAATGAGGTTTTTCTCAAGACCTCTGCCCTCTGATCTTGGGGAAGGTGTACCTGGTAAGGTAGAAAATGAACTACAGTGCTGCCTTTCAGCCCAGGAAAGGGTTCTCCTCTTCCCTGTGTGCGCTGTTGTTCCATTGATACTTCCCAAGACAGTAGCCACTGACTACATGTATTTATTTATAGTTAAGAGTAATGAAAATAAAATTTTAAATCATTACACAACACTATTCACATGTCAGGAGTTCAGCAGCCACATGTGGCCAGTGGCTGCTGTATTGGACAGTGCAGAATTAGATGTATCTATCACCACACAGAACATCTAATTGAATAGCACTGTTTAGAAGGATGGGTAATTTAAATTTGTTAATACTAAATTTTGGTTGAGTTTGTTTTACTGAGTATAAATATGTTTGCTTCTTTATTGTGGGTAGATCTGATTGTGTGAAAACACTTACTTTCTATAGGCCACCTCTCTCTCCCAAAAGCACAGGTGCGGACCGCCTCCCTCTGCTCTTTCTTTCTCATCAATTCTGGGATTACAGGCATCATGTGTCCCTGTCCCAATGGCAGGCCTTTATAGTGGGAGTGTTATGTGGATTCTTTGAGGAGTATCAGAATACATTGAAGACATGTGAACCACTTACGAACTCTGTTTTTTCTTGCAGATATTTCTGCTGATTGTCTTCATGTGCATAACATTACTAATTGCCAGCCTCATTTGCCTTACCTTACCAGGTATGAGTTTATCCTAGCATTCAGCTATTAAATGTTAAGATTCTTTTCTCAAAACAGGTAATATCTTAGGGAGAAGAGATTTATCATCAAGTAGAAAATGGAAATAGTCCTAATGTTTGGTTCATAGGCTATTGATCCCTTAGGGGTACTTCATTCTGTTGGACTCCACAGTGCATAGGTTCATCAGTTCCAAAAACAGTTATGGGTTTATTCTAGAGCATGGCACTACAGCCTCTCAGTTTTTGTGGTGCATCGTACTGTGGGTTTTCAAAGTTATTTGTAAGACTTAAGACATTTTCTCAGTCAGTATGTAAAGAACTTTATAAAGTTAGACTGTTTCCTCAACTCTGGGATTCACATATATTGATCTTCTCTGGCATTGACTTTGCTAAAATTTTCAACCAAACAGGATTTCTTCATCTAACAAGTAAACCTCTCTGGTTGGATACAGTAGCTTGCCATCCTCTCCAGAGGTCAGTTCTCAGTGAGATGGAGTGTACAAAGCCAGTGACAAATCACAGAATAACTTGTCCTGTAGTTTATGTCCAGTCAAGACTTTCCAAATCATACTGATAGTTATTAACCACTAAATGGTATATTGAGTAATTCTTGATGATGATAATACTAACTCAATAATTTTATACATCAAATTTGTATTAAAATTTGTCTCATGAGTAGTTATAAGGCCGGGAAGGAATAACTAGGGACATTAAAATTAAAGTGATGTTTCTAAAAATTAAAAAATTATTAATTTGGAGAAATTATGATGTTTACCTTCATTTGGTTAAAAGTGAAGTTTTACTATTTCTACATGGAGACTTTTAAAAGATTTTTATTGATTCTTTGATAATTTTATTTTATTTTGGTTTTTCGAGACAGAGTTTCTCTGTGTAGCTCTAGCTGTCCTGGAACTTGCTCTGTAGATCAGACTGGCCTCTCCTCCCAAGTGCTGGGATTAAAGGCATGTGCCACCACCGCCCAGCACTATAGAGTGGTCGACCTGTCAGGAGCCCCTACCCTTAAAGAAAACAGATTCTTCCCTAGAAGCCATCAGCTGTTCCCCAGTTAGGGGTAGGGCTCATGAACTCCTTCCTGATCCATGCCAGCAAACATAGCTGCTGTGAGTTTGTGAGCAGATCTGCTCTGCTCTGTTTGACCGTTTCTGTTGCCTCTTCCTCAATGGTCTCTGGGCTGTGGGGAATGTCGAATGGCGGTATGTGTGATGCAAACGTCCTCTTGGCTGAACACTCTACAGGGAGACTTCTGACCTTGTAAGACTTGAAGCTTCCTTGTCCTTCTTCCAGTCCAGCTGGCTAACTACCTAGCTACAATGTGAACATCCTCAAGGCTTTTTATGTTCCATTCCCATGGTCTTACCAGTATTTAAAACATAAATAAAAGAAAATAGTTTTTATGTTTGAATTTAGTAATATGAAAGTAATTCAGCATCATTGAACATTTAAACATTTTCCTTTAATCTAGTCCTACATCGTAGAAAGAGTAGTTTTTAGTTCATTACAGAAGAGCTTTGACAAGATGCACATCTGAGGTTAATGGGGCCTTGCTTCTTCCCATAGGTTACCTCCCTTAGCTACAACTTAACTGATTGGCCGGAAGCTACCTGTCTTCTCAGAAGCAGAGGGGAGGGAGAGGAGAACAGAAGGAAGAGAGAGAGAATAGAAATTGGCTATTAAATGTAAAACTAATAGAGACATTTCAGAGACAAACCCTAGAGTGGACACTTACATGGAGCACTAAACACTCTGCAGGGTGTCAGTGGTGATTTTGGTGTCTTAGGATGAATATGCACATTTACTTATTTCATGGGACAAATATATCCATCCTCTTTTTTTGTTGGTTGAACCTCAGGCTTATGAATGCTTGACTGTACTCCCAGTGCAATGTTAGTCTGTAAAAGAGCTATTTCCATATTCAGACTAGTTTGTGAGTTGATGAGAAGTCTGCTTATTATGACATGACTTATAATGTTTGACTGTTGAGCTAGCTTAGTTTGACTAGAGGTAGTATACAGTTTACCAAGCAAAAACATGAGCTTTATCATGTAGACATACATTCAGATCTGTCTTCTACTCTGTAACTGATGGGTCAAGGCCTGTGGCTGAGCCCTGCTTCTTCACTTTGAGGTGTAAGTCATGTCTGTGTTGGATGAAGGATTGACCGTCGGAGCATGAATGAAAGGATAGTGAAAATGCGCATGCACTGACCAGCTCTGTGTAGGTCTTCAGACACAGTACTGGGAAGGAAGGCAGTCCACAAGAGAACATCAGAGATCTTAGTCAGCTTTATTGAGAGTCAGTTATGTACACAAAGCTAAAAAATTCTATAAAGGATATGCTTGAGCAGTTTACTGGGTGGCTGTACCTTAGAGTTTATTCCCAACAAGTCTTTCCTGTCCCTGTGACTCACACTGGAGATCCCAGCACTCAGAAAGCTGAGGTAGGAAGGTTGCATTTGAGTTTTAGACCACCTTTGACTGTAGTGTCAAGCCCTGTCTCAAAACAGAAGACAAAGCACAAAACTAACAACCTTTAGGAAGATTTCAAACCTGTGTTTTTGTTCTATTTTGGTGTTGATTTTTTTAAAAGAAAGTTTATACAGTATTCTTTGATACTGTGTTTTGAAATGTTATTGTGCCCACTCCCTTTATTTTATAAAATGGAGTTTTCTGTGCAAATGACAGGATCATTTGGAAGAAAACCTAAATTGTTTGTAATGTTCCTAGATAAAGTGTTGACAGCACAAATAATAGTTCAAGGCCAGCCTAGGTTACCAAGCGAGTTCCAGGAAAGGTGCAAAGCTACACAGAGAAACCCTGTCTTGAAAAACCAAAAAAAAAAAAAAAAAAAGAAGAAGAAAGAAAGAAAGAAAAGAAAATTTCTATCTTTATTCTATTAGCATAATAATTTTACTTGGTAGTAAAAATAATGAAAGCACCAATGCTCATAACTTTCCAGGATAGGAGAAATTAGTAAATGGCATGGCACACCAGGGTGCATATTCTGGGAGAATCAGCTCATTGATTCTCTGTGTTTAGGTATTTCTTAATGAAGTAATTCTGTTTTCTAGAGAATTGTTTTTCTTTATTCTGATGTGAAAGTATTTATAGAATGTCAAGATTACAGTTCTCTTTACCTAGCCACATGTCTCATTTGTCAGCCTTTCTATTTTCAGTATTTGCTGGCCGTTGGTTAATGTCATTTTGGACGGGGACCGCCAAAATCCATGAGCTGTACACGGCTGCTTGTGGTCTCTATGTATGTTGGCTAACCATAAGGGCGGTGACGGTGCTGGTGGCCTGGATGCCCCAGGGACGCAGAGTGATTTTCCAGAAGGTTAAAGAGTGGTCCCTCATGGTAGGTTTCTGTAACCAGAGATTGGTCCTGTCTGGTGGTAGTAAATACTTCAACAGCTATTTCCCATTTATCTTCTCTCTGCCACTATCTTTCAGGAGAGTTTATCTTTTTAACAGAATGACCATTCCTTTAAGATAGTACCCTTCCATTTCACTTGAAAGACAGTTCTGTACCCAGACACACTTGAGTTAACAGAAGAATGCTGCTAAGTGATCTTATGAAATAATTAAGAATTATAGAAAATGCTTTTGGAGATGTGAATGCCCAAGTAATGAACAAGTAATCTCAAAACCCTGATTTCACACAGAATCAAAGACAGTTAGATGCTTATCTGAGTGTGGGGATGCATACCTGTACACACTGTTGGCTGGGCTGGTGAACACGGTAGGGCACTTCTTTGTCTAGTCATTTGGGTAATTAGCTCTGATTTCTGTATCTGAGTTTATATTTTGCTTTCCCTTAGAGTTTATATATTTATATTTATGCTGAAACCATTTTTTATAATTTTTATTTGCACCTACATGCTAACTCACTAATACCTATGTGTATGAGGTGTGTACTAATCAGACTACCATATTTCATTTTTCCACCATTGTATCATTACTGTGTATTGATAAAATCCATGTGTGTAGTGAGAGATTTATTGTAGATTATGAGTGGAGGGAGTTCATTGCTACTTAGTCCTTAGGATAATGAGCAACTTAACAATGTTTAATGCAGAAACCAGCTAATTTTAGTTTTCTTTGGTAGTCTTTCATATCATTACAAATGCCATGTAAAGAGGTAGTATGTGTTCCTCCACCAATCCCTTGTTTGATCATATGTTAGAATAGTTGTGTCCACTGAAACCACCTTGTAAAGAGGTCACCAGAACCCAGAGTCACTGTAAGATTGATTTCATTGTAAATATTTTAAAGTTCCTTTTATCAGTTTGTTCTTATTTTGCTACTTAATCCAAATTCTAAAGCTGCATAGTGAATACACTAGCTCTAATTGCTAATGTATTGATCAGATTATTTATTCATCAGAAAACCAGACTGTTCTAATGTAGTCAGTCTGATTGGCTTGCTTAATTTCTTTAAATAGAGTTAGGATGAACCATCCAAGGGCTCATAGATCAGTTTGAGTTTGGTATAGCTGTTGGGTCAGTGTTTTGGCGAATCAGTAGATTTTTTGCAGGCAGATAAAAGTCATGTACTGAGAAGGATATTTTGAGGAAAACAGCAAAGTCATCTTGTTAATTGTATATAACAGTAAATGAAATTTTTGGAAAAATTTTGTTTTATAGCAATACTCCATAGTAGTGATAGGTTTTGTTGCAGCTAGAGCTCTGCATTCGTGCATTCTAGCAAGTTCACTTCATGGGTTTGGGGATGACTAGTCTGATAAAACTCTTGCCTAACAATCTGAAAGGACCCACATTCAGTCTCCAGGACCCATATAGCATCCTGGATATGGTGATGTATTCTTGTAATTTCAGTTATGAAGAGGCAGAAACAGGAGTACTTGCTGCCTGGGTTCGCTGGCTGACCAGCCTAGCCTAATTGATGAGTTCTGGGCCAGTGAGACTCTCTTTCTTAAAGTAGGGGGTGACATTTGAGATGGTCCTTTGGCCCCCATTTGCATATGATCCAGGACATGTACATAGATGCGTTAAAAAAAGAAACTCCCCTGAAGTATCTAACATAAAAGTGTGTGTAGATGTTGTTTAAAATAGTGCGGTTGCCGGGGGCATCAGGCCTGGCAGTGGACTGGAGTTTGTTACAGCAGCCTTCTCTGTAATGATGAGGTGTCCTGTCTCCTACTAGATCATGAAGACTTTGATAGTTGCTGTGCTGCTGGCCGGAGTTGTCCCACTGCTACTGGGGCTCCTGTTTGAGCTGGTTATTGTTGCTCCTCTGAGGGTCCCTCTTGACCAGACTCCCCTTTTCTACCCTTGGCAGGTATGTGTGTCTTATCCTTGTGATTGTTGCTAATGGTTTGAGATCAGAAAAAATAGCTTTGATTATTTTAGTTTACTTTTTTGCAGTTGGTTTAGGAAGATTGTTTTTCAGTTCTAGGAACCCTTGTAAAGATGTTAAAATGACCTTTGCTCTTGCTTTTAAAATGTAATGGCCATATAAATCCCTCCCTCAGAATACTTTTGGGTTAAAATGTTGCTCTTCACTGAGCTTGCTGTCCAGGACTCACATGTGTGGACTCACAGATTTGTGGAAGAACTGATCCACACATGTGCCATGGGATGCACTTGTTCCCTGTCTCCCCAAAATAAATAATGAAATTTTTAAAAATGTAAGGGAGTATTTCATGTTGTCATGAGGATTTATGTTTCTAAGCAAGGACTAATGCTTGTAGGGTCTGATGTACATTGTTTAAAGTGTCTCGATGGGATGGGAGGAGTGGAGTAGTCACTGGCTAGCTGAAGGGGAGAGGTTGGAGACAGGGTACCATGAGGACCCTGGTTTCAGTGGTACTGGGAGTAGAAAATAGTCTTGATCCGGTAACAGTTCAGGAACACCACAAATACCTGAGCTTGTGAGCCTTTGGAGTAATTTCTTAGGCCCCAAATGTCTTATGACAACATAACTTGGCTCAGTCCATACCAATAACCCAGGACAAGCAACAAGCATTGATAAAATAATAGCATTCATTGCATTCGATTGTTGGGTCTCCATTAATGCCCAGACTTTTCTATATTCTCTTGAGAGAATAAAGTAGGTTTCTAAAAGATTTATCTTCATTTTGAGCTTTTATATATTAACCCCTGCCCTTTGTTTTTTGAGAGTTTTGTACACTTTATTTTGATCATTTGATCATATTCATTCCTTCCCTCCACTCTTCCCAGATTCATCCCCTTCCCTCACTGGCTCTTAACTTTGTTCCTTTGGGAACTTTGGGAAAAGTGTTTTTAATCCATCAATTATGTGCTACCCATATATACTTGTGGGTGTGTGGCCTTTACCCACTAGCGAAGAACTCTTCTTTTTTTTTTTTTTTCTCCCCAAGCCCTGGCTGTCCTGGGACTCACTCTGTAGACCAGGCTGGCCTTGAACTCATAGAGATCTGCTTCCTTCTGCCTCCCTCCTGGTTAGCGTAGAACTCTTAAAGAAAACTCACTCTCTCACTCTTTCCCAGAAGCTGTCAGCATTCCCAGTCCTGTGTAGCTTCTGTCATGAAACTGAACAGCATTGTGTAGACTTTCATCAAAGTCAGTGAAGATGTGTTAAGTGTTGTTGATTTTCTCTAACCACAGGACTGGGCACTAGGAGTGCTGCACGCCAAAATTATCGCAGCTATAACTCTGATGGGTCCTCAGTGGTGGTTGAAAACTGTCATTGAACAGGTAAGAAGCCAGTTTCAGAGAAAGTTATTGGGAAATGGGTCCTGGTTGTATATAGCTAATGGAATTTTAGTTTTCATGTTTCTGCTTTTCTGAGCTCTATTTTCATTAATGTGAACATATAGTGTTTCTCTCTCTCTCTCTCTCTCTCTCTCTCTCTCTCTCTCTCTCTCTCTCTCTCTCTCTCTCTCTCTCTGCCGTATGCATGTGTGTGTTTCTGGGAGTCGGTTTTCTCCTTCCACTGTGGGGTCCAAGAATTAAACTCAGATCATTAGGGTCACATAGCAACTGCTTTTACCCGCATGGCCAACTTGCCGGCCTCTTTTCCCTTTTTAAAGAGGAGGCACTTTTGTTTTCCCATATTATGGCTGTTAAAATAATTTATTCCTTTAGAATAAGTAATTATTAAAGAGGTAGCTTTGAATTCTAGCTGATAACATTGTTTTTTAAGAAAGACTAACAAAATTTTAGATAAACCAAAGAAAAGGGATTTTGAAACTGTAAGCAGCTTCTTGAGAGAAGAGGAGAGATGATAAAGTGGTAGTTACAGCCATGTGTGCTGCTGCGTGCCTACAGTTCCAGCATTTGAGATGTGAAAGGAGGAGCCTGTGTTCAAGGCCACCCTCAGTTATATAGCAAGTGCAGGAACAGCCTGGGCCACATGAGACCCTGGGAAAAAGCTGGGAGAGTGCTAGTGAGGTTCATCGGGGTTGTATCCTGTGGTCCTTTCTAGGTCTCTAAAGGTTCACGTTGTCTCTGCCTTACACATGCTCTTCTTAGTAGGCTCAGGAGGGTGAACCACCCTTTGTACCTTGCTTTTATGTAAAGAGAAAGGGAGGATTTCCTACAAGTACTGCTTCCAGTGCCGCTTGCCATACTTACGCTGAGGGTGTCAAGGCACTTCAGTGCTCATTCTGATTTCACACACTGTGGTGGGTTTTTGTCAGTCACCTATAACTCACCTGAAGGTTAGCCAGTAAATTAAATTACCTACAGGTTTGTCTGAAGTGAGGGAAAACTGACCCTTGTCATTTTTCCACTGCAGACATTCTGATGAAACTTAGTATTCCTACTTTTACACCTGTACTAGACAAAACTCAAATAACAGATAGAGGCAGGCTTGCTTAGGAATACTCTGATTACATAGTGTCTAAGGCTGTTGCTCTATTAGGGAACTATCAGGTAACTTGGTTATCATGGTGCTAACCTTGAAAAAAGTAGATTGTGCTTTTGAATGCTAATCAATAGGATGTACAGTAATTCATTTCAGAAAGATTTCTTCTATCCAAATAGCCTATGAAGAGATTTTAGTACTTGATTTTTTAAACTTTAGTTATCTAGAAAATGTACTCCAGAGTAGCTCAGCTTTTTTATTCTTAGGAAATTGCTAGATAGATAGTCTTACAGGTCTGCAGCAGTTTTAAGACCCACCTCTTCCTGATGTATAGAAATTAAAGGCAGTAGTTCTCTCTGGCCAGTGTATATGAGAAAATCATTGAAGGTAGTCCTGGACCCTCAAGCTGTTGATTCTTAGCCCAAGAGTGGGGCCAGGAAATAGTACATCAGAAGGCCACTATGTGTGTGCCTGTGGCAGCATAACCCTTCTAGTAGACGCAGGAGCCTGTACATTTGGAACTCTCTGACCTCTACAAAGACTTCTGGAAATAGGATTTATTTGTAGCTGGGAGCTGCGAAAGGTTGTTTGTGGGATCCATTTGTCTTTTGCATTTTAGAGTTGGGGGGTCGGACAAGAGGACACAAGATGAGGAACATAATGAGGGCTGACTGAGAAGCACAGGGATGCCTGCTCCTTACTGATAGTACATGCAGGTTGCTTTACTGGGAGATGGACCGTGTCTTTAGAGGCTTAAGCCTGCTTGTTCTTCAGATCTTGGAATAAGGGCTTGGGTTGGGCCACACTCTGGCTTCTAAGAAGCTGTGAAGCCAAGAGAAGAGAATAAAGACAGTTCTGTCTTATCCCTCTGTCTAAAATAGTGCTTTTCATTTTCAAGAGTTCCCACTTTCATCCATTTTTTCCCCTGCAGAACTACATAGTAGCATTTTTCTAAGATGACTAGGTTTTCCTGGGTACCCCAGCACTCATGTGATGGTTAGAGGACAAGTTGGGAAGAGTCAGTTCTCTCCTGCTGTCCTGTGGGTCCCAGAGATCAAACTTGATGACAGTCACCTTTATCCTCTGAACATTTCAATGACCCACACCTTAACCATTACTTTTTAACATTTCAGGTTTACGCGAATGGCATTCGGAATATCGACCTTCATTATATCATTCGTAAGCTGGCAGCTCCGGTGATCTCCGTGCTCTTACTTTCCCTGTGTATACCATATGTCATAGCTTCTGGTGTGGTTCCTTTACTAGGTAGGTAATTCAAAAAGTACATTTATTAGAAGAAGAACAAAACAACAACAACAACAACAAAAACCCCACTAACATTAAATCAAAGTTTGTTGCCATTTTGGCTATTTGGAATATCCTGTTGGCTTTTTTAAAAATATTATTATGTTTATTGAAGTATATTACAGTTTCCCCATTGATAGTATGTAGACTTAAGAATCACTATTTGAAGTTGGGCAGTGGTGGTGCACACCTTCAATCCCAGCACTCAGGAGGCAGAGGCAGGCAGATCTCTGTAAGTTTGACGCCAGCTTGGTCTGAAGAGGGAGCTCCAGGACAGCCAAAGCTACACAGAGAAGCCCTATCTCAACACACACACACACACACACACACACACACACACACACACACACACTCACACTCTCTCTCTCTCTCTCTCTCTCTCTTACTATTTGATTTCCACACCTAAACCTGTCATAGTAAAGGATTAGAAATTTTCTTTTGTAGATTAGAAATTTCATTTTGAAGACATAGGGTGGGTGCCTAATAATCCAAGTACTTGAGAGGCTGAAGCTTGACAATCTTAAGTTTGAGACCAGTTTGTGCTACACATCAAGATCCTATCTCAATGAAAAGGAGAAAAGTAAATTTTATTATACCTTTTGGGAAACTCTTAATAAAAGGGTAACAGTAGTAAATGAATAATAAAGCACTTACTGGCACTGGCTTGGTGCTTTACGTAGTTACTGTTGGTATTCTTCAGGGTGTGTTTGTGTGTTGGGGGAAGCCAGAAAGCAGCTTTGGATATTGTTACTTAGGTAACTATAAGGAACAATCTACCTTATTTTGAAGCAAGGTCTTTCATTGGTCTGGAGCTCACTTATTAGGCAACATTGGCTAGCCATTGAATGCCAAGGCTCTGCAGCAATGTTATTACAAGTGTACCGTCATGCCAAAATTTCCCATGTGGGCTCAGGGGTCAGACCCAGGTCCTCTGCTGTCTAGCCCATCTCCCCACCCCTGTCTCTTGTTCTTAGAAGACCTCTTGAAGGCTTTTTTATCAACTTCAGTTTAGAGGTGAGGAAATTGAAGTTCATAGCGATTGAACATCTTCCCCAAATTGTAAATTTTAATAAGAGGAGAGGGAGCTTCTAGTTGTGCTGGGCTCCAGAGTACGTGATCTTTCACCACATTAGATGAATGATGTTTAGGGTAAACCAGTTGTAAGACTTCCTTCAGAATACTTACTTTCTCTGGTTTTAAAGCCTCCCCTATTCCCAAGGAGAGTTAAAATTCTCAAGCTGTAAGTTGAAAAGGAAGTTTTTGAGTGTTATAAAAATGAATATATGTTTGATTATATACTGTGTTTGGATTTGTGGGAAGGTGGGGTCTCAGGTAGTTTAGGCTGCCTTTGAACTTGCTGTATAGGTGAGGAGGACCTGGGATTTCTGTTGTGCTTCTGTTTCTCTTTGACTGGGAGTATATGTATAGTCCACTGACTAGTTTTATGCAGTGCTGCTGGGTATTGAACGCAGCTGGCCAACCACTGTACCAATTCATCCCTAGTCAGATCTCCTATCTTTTAGGCACAGTGTTTGTTTGTTTGTTTGTTTGTTTGTTTGTTTTCAGTGCTTGAAATTGAACTTAAGGCCTTACTCAGGCTAGGCAAGTACTCTACCATTGAGCCCTATTTCTTGCTCTGTATAAGCACAGTATTTTCAGTTTTTAAATGGTGATACAGGTGAACTACATAAAAGAAACCACCAACTGCTTGTGGAGTCCAGGATGTTTGCATTTGGTGAGACTTGTGAAGTACCTACCTGCACTCAAGTTATTTCACAGAAGAGAAGCAGATGTTAGTGTGAGACTCACTGCCTGTGTGTAGTCCTTGAGTCTGAGAGCATTTGTGAAGTCTCTCTTCCTAGGGAAAGGCCGGACCTCATCGTAGTCTGCAGGCCTATTAGTCCATTTTCTTTTGCTTTAATGAAATTGTCTTTGTTTGGTTGATCAGGTGTTACTGCAGAAATGCAGAACTTAGTCCACCGGCGGATTTACCCGTTTTTATTGATGGTCGTCGTGTTGATGGGGATCCTGTCCTTCCAGGTCCGCCAGTTTAAGCGCCTTTATGAACACATTAAAAATGACAAGTAAGTCCAGAATTCTGTTCATCTAGCTACTCTTAAGGTGATGTCATTTTGTGGGTTTTGTGCTCAATATGATAAATCACGAGAAAAAATGAAGAGGACATACTTTGTATGTCCATTAACAGGGTTTGCTAACAGATTGAGTGCGTGGAGTGTTTGTGGCTGGAGAGGATGGCATCCTGGGAAGGATCAGACTAGGGAACTTCCATGACTTCAGAGCGGTCTGAGTCCTGTGCTATCCTGTGTCTTACAAAGAAAGCAAGTTTATAACTGCCTGAGCCTGATGGCCTGGGAGACATCACATCAGTATTAACAGTGCTGCCCTTCATTTGTACATGCCTGTTTGAGACAAGTCCATAGCCACCTTCCTTATTCTGAGGATACCTAAGAGAAATGTTTTCAGGAAGGAAATTTAAATCGTTCAAGGCGTCTCTGGGAAATTAACGACATAAAAATCCATGCACTGACAGACTGAGTATAAAGGACAGTCCCCTGCAGGAGGGAAGAGGATGGTTTTCAGTGTGGTCAGTTTTGGTAGGAGTACTGCAGAGTTTCTACCTCTTTCCTTCTTCATTCTGGAGACCCCGTCCTCATGTTTACCCTTTTCAGGCTTCTGTGCTCACCTGTCTCTTAATGTGTGTATTATTTTTAATTAGACAGGATACTGCTTCATCATAGTATTTTCAGGCATCCTTTTCGTTTCTCTCCCCTCATCCCTTCTCCCTTCCATCACCACCCTCCTGCTTCCGTGTCACTGAGAGGAGAAGGTTTGGGTTCCAGTGTCCACACTTTATTTCCCATTCCATGGCCCAGTGCACTCTTCAGCATGTGCTGTTTGTCTGTGTATGTACCGTTTGGCATAGCTTGATCTGTCGGGATAGAGAGAAGGAAGGGGACATGGACTTCCAGGAGGGAGGGAGGTTGAAAGTGGGATGTGAGTTCAGAATCTTGTTTCTGTCATTGAATGAGTTTGGGTCTTGGGCAATCACCATCACGTAGTGTGTATTTCTTTGCTTTATTATTGTCATGGTACTGCCCACATTCTTGACATATCCTGATGATGTGACATACATGGGATGATGTGTGCTGGATAGGGCTCCATGTATTCTGCCAGATAGCACCATAGTTTAGGACATTTATAAAATCCTCAGTTTCAAAAACACTGCTTTGTCGGGGAGCAGTAGGGTAAAGAATGATTAACTTCAAGAAAAGAACTAGTCATGAAAAAGGAATTAAGATACTGAGATCATGGATACAGGAACAGTAAGACTTGTGAGCTTTATAAACAGCAGAAGCTGAGTGATGTCTTGAGGATTATGTGCATTCACAGAAAAGGGATGCATGAAATGGTTAGAAGATGATCGTGAGAATCCGCAGCTAGCCGTATTGAGCCTCTTAACATGTGCCAAGCCTTTGTTGTAGGCTTTGTATGCTTTCCTATCCTCAAAATAATCATGTGACACAACATTACCATTCTTGTGTCACTGAAAAATCAACTGGGGTCCCAGCCCTCTGTTCCGGACAGCTCATTACATGCAGGCTCCACTTTGCACTAGTCTGAGCATGCACCTGCATGGCTTTCCTGGCCCACCTCACATCTGCCCCAGAGCCTGCAGTGGGTGCCTCCACATACCCGTGCCCAGCTCTGACAGCTGGCTGCCCTTTGGTTTGGTCTCCTGCCGTCTCCAGGCCTTGGTGCCCAGGACATCTGCTTACTCAGTGAGCCCTCTTTGCAGCTCTTTCTCTGTCCTGCTGGGGGTGGGCGGATGTTCCTCTCCGTGTGGAGGTTCTCCAGCCTCAGCACTGTGTACCTCACGAATAGAGCCCACCCTGTTTGCCCTCGCCTTTCCCTCTTCTCAGCATGTAAGTTAGCAGCACTCCTCTGTTTGTTCACATGAGTCAGTCTCACAGCTACCTTTGACCTTGCTGAAATCTGCCCTCCATTGCTCCTTTGCTCTAGAACCAAAGTATTTCAGGTCCTGTGTTTTTTACATCCCAGCCCGTTGCCCTTCATGTCTGTAGTCTGCTTCCTAAAATCTGAACACTGAGGTGGCTTATGTAGTGTGAACCCTAACCAATGGGAAAAAGAAGATGCTCTTCATCTGTTTGCTGCACCCACTCTGGACCTCTAAGCTCCCCACTGCAGGAAAGGCCCCAGCACTGCACATGATGTGCAGTCTGACGTAAGACCTTGCTCTACCTTGCTCCTCTCTGGCCTGCCTCTTGAAATAGTGCTAGTAAGTGGATCTGAATACATTTAACAAGGAGCCACTGGCTGCTCCCTGAAAGAACGGTTGGTGTGTGTGAGTCATACCGGAAAGTAACTGCCCTGTTTCTGCACTCTAGGTACCTTGTGGGGCAGCGCCTGGTGAACTATGAGCGCAAATCTGGCAAGCAAGGCCCGTCCACACCACCTCCACAGTCATCCCAAGAATAAAGTGCTTATCTCAGCTCCTTGACCTTCTCCTTGCCTTTCCGTGTCCTTTTTTGTGGACTTCTCACTTTGGAGATTCTCCCTGTGATCTCTCAGCGTTGTTTTTAAGTTCATGTACTTGACTTGTGTCCTCAGCGTTCAGAGAGCAGCACGTCTGGCACTGCTGCTCCTCCTCCCTGCATCTGCCGACACCACTGCTGTCTGACATCTGTACATGTGTAAATAGGAGTTCCCTGATGCCCTAAAACCTTGGATTAAACAGAATGTGCATTGTACATCTTTAACAAATGTATATTAATTTATGAAATCTAGTTGTCACTTTATTTTGGACCTGCTGTGATCGCGACAGGAAACGTGCCCCAGAGCAGTAGTGTATAGGCGAGACTCTGAGTGACATCTTGTGGAGGGAGCACAGTTGATGGTGTTACCAGCAATTCTCACCAGGTAACTGCATCCTGTCCTTGGCTGTCAGTCCTTACCAGGAGCCGAACGAGCAGTGGAGTCTGGGAAGGGACGTGGACAGAGTGCCTCACAGACAGTCAGTGTTTGGAAGTTATTCCATGTAACACCAAAGCTGTTGTACATTTTCTACTGCCCGATTGTTTTCATGTGTCTGTGTTTGTAATATTGTATAGTATGTTGTGCTAGATGAGGAAATTATTTTTAATTTTGATAATTTAATATTCCTAGTGATCAGCATTGGGAGTTGGGGTTTTGTGCTTGTTAGGGGCATGTCTATACTTAGAAAGAAACTACCAATGAAGATTTTCATTAGTCTCCTCCCCTTCCATACAGCTCTTTCTTTCTGTCATCAGTGGCCAAAAGCCTCATGCCAGGTGAGAAATCTTAGGGGATAACATCAAACAGCCCACATTGTGACGCATTGTAACAGCTCGGAGGCTAACATTAGGCTGTGGTGTGGGGCTTGGGACACCCAACATGCTGTCGGTGTGCTGCAGCTAAGGCTGTGAAAACGTCAGGAAATCTCAATTTCCAAAGCTTTTTGTTTATGGTAAACTGCAAATAAAACTAAGTTTTATTTGTAGAAAGGAAGCAGCCTGAGCTGGTCTTTTACATAGGAAAGAGTTGCATTGGAGAAGTGCTGTGAGATCATGGAGAACTGAATACTCATGCCTTGAAGTTTAAAAGATTAGGATGGTTGGTCCATCATCCAAGTGTTTAATGGTGAAGGTGTATTGTAAGGGTAGTGTTAGAAGCTTTCATAGACTGTAAAAGAATTCCACGGAGTATTAAAACCCATAGGTGGGAAGGTCTAAGGTTTGGTCCCCCCCCCCTTTTAAGTACAAAAGCCAAACATAAGCTACCAATATTCAGAGCGATGTGTTCTGCTTTTGTTTATTGTTTTTTATTCACTAAGTGATAAGCAAATACTTTGTTTTAAAACTGCAGTATATTTAAAACAAAAACAGTGCTTGCCATGGGATCCAGTGTTAACACTGTTGGTCACTTTGTAACAGTTCTTTCTCCTGTGTGTGTAGAGTAAGGTCCTTCCAGCAACCCCTTCACTCACAGACTTAGTCCTGTAAAGATGCTGTGCCACCTGCCATGGGGATATGTCTATAAAACCCTAATCTTTGGGGGAGAAAGATGTCAGTGAATTGGGCATATAACATTGTTTATGATCCATTTTTAATTTTAAACAATTTATAGCTCTACCACAAAAAGTTAAAGATTATTAATCCTCTGAAATTTTAAATGAACCTTGTTTTGTTGAAAAACAAACACAAACAGTACAGGTTACCAAAATTTGCCCCCATTTTACTGGCAGGAGACTCTCTTACTGTGGAATCCTCCAGGGTTTCCAGCTCTGTTCTGTCCTAGAGCTTTCAGTTAGATGTGTCCTCATAAGGGTTTATTGTGCATAATATTTGCTGGGGTGGCATACAGGTTTTATTCACCAATGTCATAAACACTTAAAACGCTCAGTTCGGAAACTCTGTTCCTATTTGCTGCCTGTTTTTACAGGGAATTTAAAGACTTCTGCTTCATTTTGAATTGGGCTAATCCAGTCTTCAAGGAAGTTTACTAGGAAAGACCTTTGTGCTTTATTATTTGTAATTTGAAGACAAATCACCATTTGGGGTTAGTTTTACATGACCAGTGATCAGATGGTCAGTTTGAAATGTATAGTTGTTCACTATTAACAAATTATGGATTGATTTTTAAACTACAAAGTACTAATAGTTTAGATGAAAGCTGAAGAAAATGCCAGTGTAAAGTTTGTGTGTAGCTAGCCTTAAAGTTGTGTGTTTATAGTCGTGGTCCCCCACCCCCACTCCCATGCTCTGGGGGAGAAGAGGAGATAGGACATCTCTATTGCAGATGTGAACAAGTGACTTTTATTTCAACATTTGGTTTAATACTGTGAAGTCTTAGATCATCCTTCCCCTCACACAAGTAGCAGTAACTTTCCGCCGATGAATTTATCTGTTAGGTACAACGTCTGTGCTGCACAGATGTGCCATTAAAGTATGTTCTTAAATTTAGGTTGAACTGATAGATTTTTAAGACAAACACAGAAACTGCATTTGGATGTTTCTACACTTCTGTGTTTACAGACACAGGAGCTGGTGCCCTCAAACAAGAACTCTGGCACTTGTCAGCACGGTGCTTCGAAGTAGCTCACTCCTTTCCTCTCCAGGATGGAGGGTATCAGGCTCGTCTGTGATGCCTCGCTTTTACATTGTGACATTCAAAGTTCTTGTTTAAAACAAGCCTAGAATCTTAACTGTTCAGTCATCAAGGGAAAAGATGAGAGCAGAGTACCACTGAAGTGTTACTAAAGACCTCTCTTGTGAAGGGTCTCTAAGTTCTTTGCTTAAGCTGCCCTGTATCCCCACACTTAATTTGCCCTGCCAATCAGATGTTCTCTTTTCAGCGTATCGCTGCTGTGTCAAATCTTTAAACAGCTGTCATGAGTAAGGGCTTTTCTTCAAAGACTCCAGCAGTAGCTTTGGCATTAGTATAAAGATAGACAGTATATGTGGTTGTGTGTGTTTCCATCCCTGTCTGTGGGAGTGCCTCACTTTGTAATCATGACAGTCCTGTTGTACCTTATATGGAAAGGGACGACTAAGGCCTCGGCGTGTCTGGTAGGAGTGAAATAGGACACTTAGTGATGTGGGGTCAGTTTTCTATCGCCGGGAACACCTGTACCCAGACCAATTTTATGTATATATATTCAAAAATGCTCCTTTTTATGTGGTCATCTGTTGCCTTCTGAGTTAAGAGAACAGAATTGAATAAAGTGAACGTTAGTTGTAGCCTTGTTTTCTTTTTGGTTGTGTGTTTTTACTTTGAACCTAAGTGGAGAGCGTGCTGCTGGATTGAGTGAAGCCTCTTTGCTTACCACAGGCTGAAGCTGCCCCCTTCCTACATCTTCATGCCATGAGCCTTCTCTTTGGGATGGAGACCGCTAAGTACATGTCCGAAACCATTTTATATTGTTGTCCATATACCAGAGAAGGAAAGCTTTTCTCCTTTAGAGTGAAGACATCTTTTGATTTTAGGGGCCGTTTCTAATTTTTCTATTTCTAAGTTCAATTTTTTTCTCAAAAGCATTCAACATTTTTCTTATCTCCCCCTAATAAAATACATTGTTACTTAAAGTTGGAGTGGTGAGAGAATGCTCTCTGAATCACACATCTTTAATCTGTTAAATTGTAAGTCTCCATCAAAGGAAATGATACTCAAAAAAATCGGCTGTTAATTGTCCTTATCCACTCATTGCAAACACAGTGATTAGGAGACTCAGTGTGTCAAGGGACTGAGATATTAGTCTCTCAGGGAAGATGGCTGCCTTCAAGGACCACAGTGACCCAAAGTTGGGAGCGGGGAGTCAGACACCTGGGCCAGTACACAGGACTCAAGGAGACTGCTGGGACCTAGCTGCTTCCTCCATGGCATCTAGTTCCTCAGGTATACAAACCTAGTTCCTCCATCAGCCTTGTGCTGCCTGCTGCCATTTGGCGTTCACCAAGTCACCTTTGCATCCATTTACGTTGTTTAGCCATTGATGAGTGCTTTTCTTCCTTTGCCTCTATAGTAGAGGCTAAGTTTCTGTCGCCATTCAGTTGTTGTTAGGACACCCTTGCAGCAGGGGCTGCTTGCTCAGGAACCACATGCTTTTTCTTTGCTTAGGGGCCAGGTAGAGCAGACTCTCCCGTAGGTAGACAGTGGGTTCTTCACTGCCGAAAAAAACTAAAGTAATTTTAAGGAAAAAATATCACCAAAATTAAAACCTCCATGAGACTTCTTGGTACCCCAGTTGTTCTACAGTATCTCCAACTTTACCGGTCATGTGCCTAATTTTTTTGTGGGGGTGGGAACAGACCTGGTTACTTCTTGAAACACTAAAAGTTGCCCAGGCTGCTCTCCCGACTCTGAGCCCAGATGAACCCCAGCTGAAACTGCTGTGTGCCAGTCCCCTCATCCAGCTTTATGTCGATTTTACCTAAAGTGTGTTGCATTCCTTTGAATGGAGACCATGATTTAGGTGTTAATGAAAGTTGACCTACTTAACTAAATATTGGGCATTTCTATTTACTCTTTAAACCCCAGCTTAAGTTCTTGCATAGGATAATTTATATTAATAGCTAATTAGCATTATAGCTAAGGCATCAGAAAATTCTGTTGTCCCCAGATATGTGAGCACGTCGGTCAACACTGAGAGTTCTTAACCATTCTATCAACTTAAATGGTTTTTTGCCAAAACTGCTTTGGTTTGGAAACGTGTATTCATGGGGGGGGGCGGGGTACAGGCTGTGTGTTTGGACCAAATAGAGCCTAGTCCACACCTAGAGGGCCGAGCAAAGGCCCTGGTCTCATCAGAAGACAGCTGGCGACCTCCTGGGGTCCTGACTGGCTCAACCTCCGTGTTTTAGGAAAACAGCGCTCTCCCCTCTGCAGGGAGGTGGGTGGGGCGGGTAACACACTGGACGCTTTGTCTAGGCCCAGCAGCCACCCTTCGCTCGCCAAGGCCGTGCGCCTGCGCAGCTCGGTTGCCTGGATACCGCATGCCACAATCGCGCGCTCTTGGGCGTTGGGCGGTTGAGCCTCAGTTCCCCCGGCGCGGGCAGAGGAGCCGGTAAGAAGCGGAGACCGGCCGCTGCGCTGACTCCTGCCTCTCCTCCCCGCAGCACACCGGATCGTCCCTGGCCGCCGCGGTCTGCCTGGAACGATGCCGCTGCCCGACACCATGTTCTGCGCGCAGCAGATCCACATCCCCCCGGAGCTGCCCGACATTCTGAAGCAGTTCACCAAGGCTGCCATCCGCACGCAGCCGGTGGACGTGCTGCAGTGGTCGGCGGGGTAAGCGCCGGCCGGGAACCTCACCCAGCTACCGAGTACAGATACCTCCGTTGTGGGTGTAGACTAAAGCTTACTGGGTTTATAAATGAAGCCGCCTAGAACAATGTGCTTATGCTGCCTCCTCCCCAGGTTGAAGTATGCATGCAGAGGCTGTCATCCACGAAAACTGGACAGCACAGCTCACAGCTAGCAAAACAAACAAAGAAACAAACCACGAACCATCTCCGGGGACCAGATCATAATCTTACTACTCATTCTTTCCGTTTTACAAGACAGATAGCTCTTCGCTACATTTAAAAATCACGAGAAAATTTTGCTGTCTCTGAACCATATAGCTAAGAGTGGATTCGTTTTGTTTCTTTTCTTTTTTGGTTTTTCGAGACATGGTTACTCTGCATAGTTTTCTGACCTGGATCTCCCTCTGTAGACCAGGCTGTCCTGGAACTCAGAGATCCGCCTGTCTCTGCCTCCCCCCACCCCACCTCCGTAGTGCTGGGATTAAAGGCTTGCGCCACTGCTATCCGGCATGTCGGATTCCTTTCTTTTAGCTATTCTAACAACTTGACTTGCTTTAAAACAACAGAGGTGAAAAGCCCCTCATCAGTTGAAGCAGGCAACAGGTGATTGGGGTGGCTTTGGGAGGCTGCCTGCTTCCTTACCAGAACTGTGTTCTAATGGCCCTTCTACGTCCATGGGTCCACTCTGCCTTCCTTTCCGGAGGATCCCTTTGGGAGCCATTCAGTTTATTCGGGACAATTTCCCCATCTAAAGTCCTTAATTGTGCAAAGACTTGTGGAGTACCATGTACAGGCTCCAAGAGTTGGGGCCGGGACATATTTAACTCCATCAGGGTTACCTGTGAACCCAGCACCTGCCCTTTCTCACAAGGTCCCCAGTACAATATCATGGTCCCTAGCTCTCACCATTGTTCAAGCCTTAGGAAAGACAAGAGTTTTATTAAAGCTTCTTTATAGCACTCCAAGACCCTCCCCCCACCCTGGCCCATTTGACAACACTTCACAGTTACTTTGAAGGACTTTCTCAAGGACTTCATGATTCCTTTGATTGATGCTAAGGAACAACTATGAAATGGGTGTAAATCCTGCTGAGGCACAGTAGTGCAAATGCCTGCTCCTCCTTATTTAGCCTTTAGCCATCGAGGGCGACTCCTCTCTTTCCTGTCCTCACACTCCTCAGGGGGACACAAGTCTTAGCTGTGTGGGCAGAGTTGACCCTAAGGGGCCAGGAGAGAGAGTTGAATTTGGACTCCTGTCTCCACTGTCCACATATCCACCTATGTTACAGATTTAGATGGTTTCTGGTGACTCGTACATACCTATTGGAGGAGGTATTAAGGCAACTCCATGTAGTTAAGAGGGAGGTTTATTTGGGGGTACCTTACAACAAGTAAAGGGATAGGTTTCAGGATCCAGAAGCGAAGTGCAGTCCCAGGGATGTTCTCTGGAGAACTCTGCTCAGTCTACATCCAGCATCCAGGATCACCAGGAACCAAGAGAGCAGGCACATCCGGATATTGGGTCTTAAGGGCTCCGGTCTAGCCCTGCCTCAGGGGCAGGCCATAGGTAGGTGTGATAGTTATCAGAAGCCTCAATGGGGGTAATACTTCCAGGTCAACACTGGAACAGCTACCCACTACACATACCTGTTGCTCTAGTGCTTAATTTCATGTTTTTTCCCCCTGGCTACAAGTTCTTTGGTTAACAACCATAGCCCAAGACCCTGCCTGGCACACCTCCCTCTTCTGGCCTCTTGAGTTTGCGGTTCCTGAGTTTGCCTCTAAGCATTTTCAGTGTCCTTGAAGGGACAATTGAGAGAAGTACCTGTCAACATAGGGAAAAATAGAAAATGGAAAGTAGGTGACCTTTGTATGCCTAGATGTTTAATGTCAAATACCTCAGAAAGCAGCTGTCCAAAAAAAAAAAAAAAAAAAAAAAAATCCTTAGGCATGGGGCCTGGAGAGGAGTCAACTTTAAGAGTATTTGCTTGCGCCAGCACTTGGGAGGCAGAGGCAGGTGGATCTCAGTGAGTTTGAGGCCAGCCTGGTCTACAAAGTGAGTTCCAGGACAGCCAGGACGGTTAGACAGAGAAACCCTGTCTCGAAACGCACCCCCTCCCCCCAAAAAGAGTATTTGCTTGCTTTTCTAAAGGACCTGAGTTAAACTCCTAGCACACTGTCACATAGCTCCAGGGCACCTGGCACCTCTGGACTCCAAGGACATCAGCACTCACACTTACCTACCCACATGCAGACACTATAATAAAAATAAAGATCATTTTTAAAAAAGTGAAGTAGCACATCATTGGATTCTGGTCCCTTTGTCCACATCTTCAAGGCTCTTGGAGGAAGAGGACCGATCAAAGAGACCAACAATGAGATGAACACAGTTGAGTGATTCCCCCAGCTCCCACCTGAGTTCTCGGTCACTTGGTGCCTCCAGGAGCCTCAGACACCAATCACCGCGTCTGCCCTGCAGCTAGAGAAACCAGAGTGCACAGTGAAGGTCCAGGGGATTGCACCGGTCCCTCAGCTGAGGGACCAGGGCCTCGGTGTCTCCCCAGCATTTGCTGGGCTGTCAGACTCTGCGTGCCCTGGGTGCTGCCTGTGTGTGCACGCTCTTCAGTGATGTCTCTCATTCCAGGTATTTTTCAGCCCTGTCCAGAGGAGACCCACTTCCTGTAAAGGACAGAATTGAAATGCCTGTGGCCACTCAGAAGACCGACACAGGCCTGACCCAGGGACTGCTGAAGGTCCTGCACAAGCAGGTGGGTGAACCTCTTCACTGTCTGTACTTCTGTTGCCACTCTGTGCTCCACGCAACGATGGGACAGCTGCCCCTTGTCCCCAGGCCTGCCCTGCCACATTTGAAGATGACTTTGATTCTTGGAAAGAACCCAAGAGCTAGCTTTTCATGTATAGATTTTACTTTTCATTC
Source organism: Onychomys torridus (assembly GCF_903995425.1). NCBI lineage: Eukaryota > Metazoa > Chordata > Mammalia > Rodentia > Cricetidae > Onychomys > Onychomys torridus. Next base: position 69,555,145 of record NC_050457.1, on the reverse strand, counting down.
TGTGAACGTGTACTGGATGTGTGTATGGATACGTCTGTGTGTATGCAGGTACATGTGCTGTATGTGTGTACCAGAGATCAACAAACCCCACAGGAACTTGCTATATAGTCTAGGGTATCCTTGAACTTCAGATGACCTCCTGTCTCTGCTTCCTGAGTGCTATGATTACAGATGTGCATACTGCTCTGGTTTTGAAGTCAGTTTTGTACTGGGTAATAGTCTGGACAGTAGGAGACATGTACTCCGTATCTTCTGCATGTTCATTTCAGGAGGCCAGAGTAAAACATTTTTCTTCATTGTCCTTCTCTCTTTTCCTTAATTCCCTCCTCCTTCCTTTAGAGTGTGTGTGTGTGTGTGTGTGTGTGTGTGTGTGTGTGTACATGTGCCTGCACACTTGGTTGCCTGTACATGTGTGTACATGAGCCTGTGGTGTGTGTTATGTGTGTGTTTGCCAGAAGTCAACTCGCACATCTTCCAATGTTACTATCTACCTTATTTTTTGAGACAGGGACTCTGACGAGTCCTGGAGCACAATGTTTCAGAGCAGCAAACACTGCTAATGCTCCATCCAGCTGCTCCTCCCTGTGTCCGAACCCCTTCTCACCTTCATCACCAGGGTGGGTACAATCCACCATCGTGCAGCCCACATCTCCCACGCACATGACGGTTACTCAGTGCAAGATTTCAGTCTTCAGAAGCATCATTTTAGTTTCACATGCTTTTTCTACTTACACTTAGTATGTCATAATGTGTTTTCTAAACAGTGTAGCCATAAACAATATGTGGAATTGCCAGACCTTGAGAAGAAGTGGAAAAACTTGTGTCTGCCAGTAGAAAAGTTCAGAGCTATCCTGGAGCTGGATCCATGTGAAGAAAAAATGGAGTGGATAAAATTTTTAGCTCTTGGATGTAGCTCCCTGGGTGGGGTATGTATCTACCAATAGCACCTTAATATTACAATTATTATCTCATAATCTGTGTAATTATGTACCTGACCTAAAAATAATCTGAGTTTAAGTAGCTACAGAAAACACTTTGATTGCTTTATTAACTTTCTCTTGGAAAAGAGTTATTTTTTTCTGGAGACCAGACCTTAGTTATGTGATGAAGACCCCAATTCAAAAGATGTTAAGAGCAGAGCAAACATGTGAATACTCTTGGAAAATGTTTAGGTTTTCAAAGGGGATGTACCAATGAGTTCTTTTTTTTTTTGAACAATATAATTTTGAAAACTGGTAACATTTTCTTATTCTGTGGGAAGAGACATAAATTCCGTTGTGTTTGATTTACTATGCAGTATTAAGAAGTAGTAGATACAGTGTAACTTTCCTGCCCTTACAATATAACTCCAATAATTTAGGAATAAGACAGCAGGATGATTGATTGTTTGGTCCTCAGGCCTGAGGTGGGCGGGGCTGGAGTGGGAGGGAGTGGGTGGGGCTTCCTCGGGAGCCGGAGTGTGAGGAGCCTGTGGTTGAGCGAAGGGGGCCTTGGTGTTGGTGAAGAAAGGAGCTTGAGGAGAAGCCTTCTGCTGTCCAGATGAGCACAACCCTTGCTCAACGTCCTACTCATCTTCTAAAAAGGGTTTGATTTCATTCTTTATCAGTTGGGGATTGTAAACATGAATGAATGCCTGTGGAGGCCAGAATAGGATGCGGGATCCCTTGTTAGCTCCTGACGTGGGTGCTGGGCACTGAGCTCAGGTCCTCTGGAAGAGCAGTACATGCTGTTAACCACTGAGCCACTGCCTCTGTCCCTTCCTTCCCCCAGCTTTGGTCCATGTGCACGTTTCTTATTCAGTTCTACTTCGAATAAAAGCTATTCTTGTTTTCCGTTTCTGATGGGATAGTATACAGGTGTCTCCTGGAACTTCCCTTCATTCCTAGTAGCGTAGCTGTGTGCCTCTGTCTGCTGTAGCACATGCATGTCCATGGTTGGCCAGGTGCATGGATATCTGCAGTTCGGGCTCCAGAAGGAAGCTCTGTCCCTTGAGAGAAGGCAGGTAGCAAGCTGGTGGCCTCATGTCCAGCAATGGTTGGGTATGTGGTTTCTGGTCAGCTCTTGACGTCATTGTGCTGAGGCATGGACACTGACAAAGCAGGTGTCCTCACAGGGCTGTGCTGCCCAGTGGGGTAGTCTCTGGAAAGACAGAGAAACTGTTGTTATTAGAGAAACTGTGTCATTGTGCTCGCCAGGGGCTCTGAAATGAACATTTTCATAGCATGGAATTAATATCTAACATTTGAGGTTAATGTTGATGGCTTATGCCTTTAAAAATAGGCATGAAAGTTTAATATTAACAATGAGAAAGAACAGGATAATTCACGATTTATGGATTATTCTGTCCCACCTCTCCAGTCATGAAAATAAATCCGAGATGTATATACAGTGAGTGACACTAGGTGGCGCCATTTTGTAAAGAATGGAGCCTTCATCTTCTACCGCGACAATGTCAAAACAAGTTCCTGTTTTCTTCTATTCTATGTTGTTGTTAGGAAATAAATTTACATCAAAAAGCTGCTGGTCACAGAGGGTTCCTCTGTCCCCTAACCTAGGTCATTTTTTGGGATTGACCTTGTGGCTTGCCTTTAATTCCCTTAGGTGATAGATGCCTTAGAAGCTTAAGTGTAATTTGGGCCAAGTGCAGCGGGGCGTGGTGAGCCTTTTCTTCCATCATCCCCATACAGGGGTCTGCTCAGCCCGTCTCACCCACCCCACAGTGTGTGCAGAGTGAGCTCTGTCTCAGTCTGGGCTGTGCTTGCAGGGTGGTACCCAAGCCCCCACATGGTCACTAGTACACTGATAGTACCACAGCTGCCTGTGCAGGCACCTCTGTGGCCTGGACATGCACTAAGAACACATCAGGGATTGCAAGGGAGTACATCTCATTTTCTGCTTTTGAAGCACTACATTCCAAAAGGAGAAATGAAGAAGTGAGCTGGTAAGTGTGCTGGGTGCGATTATTGCCATACCAGTGCCTGTCAAGAAGCAACTAAGGGGAGCATGTACAGATGCTGGCTCCTGGCTTGAGATGCTATTCCACTGTGGTAGGCGAGGCACAGTGGCTCCAGTGGCTGGCTCCATGGTGGAAGGCAGGTAAGTGGTGAGTGCTCACACATCCAAGGATCAGAAAGTGAGACTTCAGCCTCAAACTGAGCCCTCTCAGAAACCCACTTCCTCTACCTCAGTCCCACAAGCCCCTGAAATGGTACCCCCAGCTGGGGATCCAGTGCCATACAAGAAGTGAGGAGTCATGGCTTACTGCCTGCTCACATGTGTCCCTTCGGATGCTGCGGAACTGGTACTGAGACTCTTCTAAGTTCTGTATTTGCTGACTTCTGCCCAGCACACACTCTGTGCCCTCAAGCTTCTCTTGGGAGCCATTATAGCCCAACTTAGTGAGGTTCTATGAAGGAACAGGGACCTGAAGCCTTCTGTGTGAGTAAGGTCGAAAACCGAGCAGCAGGGGTATTGGTAGATACACAGGGCCATCTGCCCTGCCGGTCAACCCTCTTCAGAGCCAACTCTGGTGGGCACGAGTTCTCTGTGTACCGTGGCATGGTGCAGAGTATGTTTCTGGATCTGGTGGGGCTGCAGTACTAAAGTTCATGGTTAAATGGTGCCAGACTCCAAACCCAGAGCTACATGGAGGAGGTTCATGGTTAAAAATGGTATGCTTATTGCCTTAGGGTTCTGTTGCTGAGAGGAAACACCATGACCAAAAAGCAAGTTGGGGGAGGAAAGGGTTTATTTGGCTTACACTTCCATAATTGCTGTTCATTGTTGATGGTTGTCAGGACAGGAACTCAGACAGGGCAGGAACATGGAGACAGCTGATGCAGAGGCCATGGAGGGGTGCTGTTTACTAGTTTGCTTCCCATGACTTGCTCAGTCTTTTTTGTTTTTGTTTTTTGGGTTTTTTTTTGTTTTGTTTTTTTGAGACAAGGTTTCTCTGTGTAGCTTTGGTGCCTATCCTAGATCTCACTCTGTAGACTAGGCTGGCCTTGAACTCACAGAGATCCACCTGGCTCTGCCTCCTGAGCGCTGGGATTAAAGTCATGCGCCATCGCTGCCCAGCTCTGTCTACTTTCTTATAGAACCCAGGACCACCAGCTCAGGGATGGCCCCACCTACCATGGACTCTGGGCCTTCCTCTATTTATCATTTACAGCTGGATCTCATGGAGTCATTTCCTCAACTGAGGCTCCTTCTTCTCTGATGACCCTAGCTGGTGTCAAGTTGACACACAAAACTTATCTTGTCTATGGCAGTCATTCCCATTTGGGTATAAAATCCATGAATTCATTGTGTCCTGGTCAAACCTTCCTTCCCACTTTATGTTGTGGAAGCTATGCATCCACCTGGATCTTCACTAAGATGGAGAACACACTCTGAAGAATGTCTACAGAGCACACTTGTGTTTCTGTCACTGGTGTTGTCTTTAAATCTCAGACTCCAAGAGTGACTGTGTCCCATCCTTGTCCCATTCCCTGCCTAGACACTGAATACCGCCATGAAGAACGTCTGTGAGATCCTCACTGCTGACCCAGAGGGTGGGCCTGCTCGGATTCCGTTTGATACCTATGCTTACATCTACCAGTACTTGTCTGAACTGGACCCAGAACTCCCGGCCTCAGAGACGGAGACCTATCTTGCCACTTTAAGAGAGAAGTTGTAAGTATAGCTCTCTGTGGGTTTCTTGTGGACTGAGCTGGAGTCTCCTCTGTCCACCTCCCTTTGCTGAGAACTTGCCCTGGCAGAAGGCAAAGGTGCTTGCCTTGATTCCAGCAGGGGAGCTGCCTGTCAGAGACCATCAGGAGAAGAGCAGCAGCCCCTCAGCCTGTCTTCTCAGTGCCAGACACGGGGAGTCCATCTTCCTAGACTTTAGATGGAGAAAATGTCACAGGAAAAGCTTAATTCTAGCATGTACTGTCAGGTAGTTTAAATGATAGCTTGTTAAAAAGTCACATTGATATAATTAACCTCACTAACACATGAAACATAGAGATTAATTGCCACCAGTGGGCAGCCTGGCTACAGCCCATAGATGCCAAGTTACCCACAGACTGTCATTGATGTCACTCACACAACTCTTGAGTGAGGAGCTGGCACATGACACGTGTGCAGTGTATCTTCACGCTGTTGGCACTGATAGACTGTCAAGGTGCTCGGGGCCTTTTAACTTTTCACTCACGGCTACCTAGGGCTGGTATCTTCTTTCTGTAGTAAGTGGCCAAGGTGCCCACATCTGGGATGTTCTCTCTGGATGTGGGAGCACTGACATCTTGGTCTGGAAGGCTTTGGGAGGCTGATAGGTCCTTTGCTGATATCTCAGGATTATCCCTGGGAGTAACTCCATGAGAGTGTGTGGGTGTGTGGAGGAGGGGGCCTGACAGCAAAGCCAAACATGGCAGCTGAGGAAAGCTGGCAGAAGCCAGACTGCAGTACTGGCTAGGAGATAAAAGAGTCTGTGGCTTGCCACGTATGGCTGGAGGACAAGGATAGAGAGGTGGGCAGAGTGTACGAGTAGGGAGAGGTTCTGAAGATGGGGCACTAAATGCCAGGTGGGAGAGCTCAGCTTGGTTCTCCAGGTCCTCATTTGCACCCACCCTGGAAAATCCTGACTGGACTGGTTCAGGGAAGCCTGAAGGACCCAGCTGCCTAAGGAACCGTGTGCTGGGGGCTAAGCAAGGCATGGGCTGGGCTTATTGGGATCTCCCAGCCAGCGCTCTTTGTGTGCTTAGAATGCATCAATATTGGGCAGCATAGCATGTGAGCACCCAGAAGCTGAGGCCAGGCTTCCTGGGCTGCTCTGCCTCTCCTCCTCCCTCATCAACTTTTAATTAGGCTTCTTTTCCACAGAGGGAACTGTTGCTTATATGTCTGCCTACTAGAGATTCATTTCTCTAGCCCACAATCCATCTATCCACTCATTCGCTGTCTGCTTGGTTCTGACAGCATTTGATAGCCCTTGATATCTATACCTCCATGACAGTGATGCTGCACTCGATCTGTCTTAGCTGTTGAGGCACACCAAGCCATGTGGGCCCTGCAGTCCTGGTTGCCTCTGGCCCATGTGCAAGAGAGGGAGTTGGGCTGGAGTGGGCAACAAGAGCACTGTGGGAGTCGTGGGCAGGTTAGAGTGGTCCCTGGCTGTCACGAGAACCGTGGTGTGGTGTGTTCTGGGCAACTTTTGCCCACTTGCTGACCTAAGAGTGGTTCCCCGACACTGATGTTTTACCTGGAAATAAACATCCATTGTTGTACAAGAAGATAGAGCTCAGAACTGTTGCTCACTGGCAAGAGTCTGTGGTGAGGCATACCAAGTACCCAGTACTTGAGATACCCTTGTCAGTTAAGTGACATCCTAAAAAAAAAAAAAAAATCACATCTCTAATCGCATCTCTTTCTGTTCTCCATCCAGAGAATCTAGAAAGAATGGCATGATAGGACTTTCGGACTTCTATGTTGCACGGAAGTCAGTATAGGAAGCCTTGAAAAGAAAGCTCTGAAGAATTGAAGAATAGACCATTAATACAGAGAGGAACACATTTAATGTGGTGCTTTTGAAAACCTTGGCGCCAAATACAGCTTGTCATTAACCAATTCATGTGACGTGTGTTTGTCAGTGGAACTGTAGTGTGGCAGGTGCTCATGGCCCACTTAGCAACTGCTTCTCACTGCGTCTCAGAAGGGCCATGAAGGGGGTCTTGGTGAACTTATCTGGTGAGTACCGGGAAGGAAGTGAGGCGGGAGCTTTGAAGTACCCAGCCTTGCTGCCTAGAACAGGAATCACAGACACTTGGCTCCCCAGTGCCCAGGCTTCCCTGGAAGTGAGCCTTCTGTGACAAGTGTATTCACAGCTGGAAACATGTTCTAACATGGATGACATGTGCCCATTTTAAAAACTGTAACTTATGAAGAACTGGCTCAAGAAAGAACAGGGGTGGAATGGGGCTGGGGTAGAAACAGAAACGGTAGTTTTGTTTGGGGATGTAACTGGGTGGTAGAATGCTAAAGCACAAAGGACAGATCCCATCCCACCTCCAAGAAGGCAAACACCGCAAGTGTTGAGTCTGCCTACTGTCAAACGCCACACAAAGAATTCTAGCCCACAGTCTAAAGGCAAGTCTCGCAGTTGATACAAGATTGTCTTGAAAATGCGCATGTGTCTCTATCCACGCATGAGAGAGTGTTCTCTGGAGTCACGGGTGACTGTGACCTACCCACTGTGGTGCTGGGAACTGTACCCCAGTCCTCTGCAAGAGCGGCAGTTGCTCTCGTCCTCTGAGCCACGTCTCCAGTCTAACTTTTTTTTTTAATCAAGCTCTCACAGGATAGAGCTGCCCTTCCCTGCTTATTCTGTACAACCAACAGATCTTCTCAAGGCCAAAGACTGTGTTTGAGTCAGGGTCAAATGCATCTCGAACTGGCCTTGAGCTTACTATGTAGCCAAGGATGACCTTGAACTTCTGTTCCTTCTATCCCCCACCTAACAAATCACAATTTAACATGAAATGTAAGGCAAATATTTGACAGGGGCAGAAGGCGAGTGCCTTCCTGAGTTTGTGTGCTTCCTGGCAATTGTTCTTGAGTCCCTCCCTCCTGGCTACCCTCCGACACCACTCTTCAGAGGTGGGACAGGATGTTAACAGTCCTGTTACTTTCAGTGTTTATACTGGCACTGTCCCTTCTGCCTGTCCAGATACCGCTTCCCTGACCCATGCTGTGCCTCTCAGGCTGGCTTCATGACCTAAGTGACAAGAGCTCAGGTCTGTGTCCCAGGCCTTCTGGCAAGGCTGCCCAATTCAAGTCATGGCTTGCATTTCCAAATGGACTCAGCTGGGCTCCAGTCCTAGCTCGCACTGTCCCTGCCCCTAACTGGTTTCCTAGCACATGACCGTGAGCCCTGGCCCTGGAGCTTGTGGGATCCAGTGCTTGTGTGGGTCTCCTCAGGTTGATGGTCCCTTGGCCATGACACAGGAGGATGTACCACACAACCTCTGCCACCACAGTGTCTAATTCAATGTCAGTGTCATGGTTGGCCTGGTCCTGTGGGCCACCAACCCCTGCCCTAGAGGACGGCTGCTTCGCAAATATCAGTTCGGAAAGCAGCTGTGAGACCTGAGACTAAACAACTCATGTTCCAGAGAGAAAGCCACAGGGCCTGGTCCCTTAGAGCGCAACTTCCAAGGCCTGTTTGCTCATACTGCATAATGTGCTATCACCACAGGCAGGCTAAGCCCTGGGTGTCTGAAGTGCAGAGCTCAGCTCAAAGTGATCTCCAGAACTCCAGAGGCTGAAACAGGATGACCCTGATGGAAACCAGTGTAAGGCGGTGTGTTTGTTTTTAAGCCAAGAAAGTGGGGTCCTGAGAGCTGATGTCATTTTTTTTTTTTTTTTTTTTTGTGGCCTGTGTTATTTATGCGCTCTTACCCTGAGAGGAACACGTCCCGAACATGACAAATCCACAGAAGAGCTGTTTATTAATATAGAATAGAAAGAGAATGTGACAGGCCTGTGTGAAGCACACACGTGAGTGAGGAGAGGAGAGAGAGAGGAGAGAGACCTGTGCAAAATGGCGCCGGCTTTTTAAAGAGTGGGCTGCGCATGCGTACAGGACTGCATGTGGCTACTCCACGCATGCATGTAGATTACATGGCCGTGCGCTTTTCACAACCATGTAAAGCCACGGAGTCCTAGCCACGTGAGATGTTCTGACCTGGAAATGGCTATTTTGAACCAGAAATAATTAGGCGGTTCGCCAGGCAAGCCCAACCGTGTGGACATGTTGTGATTTCCTATTAGCCTGGAACTCCTTATGTAGACCAGCCAGCCTTGAACTTGCTTTGATCCCCCTGCCTCTGCCTCCTGTGTGCATCTCATCATGCCTGGCAAGTTCATTTAAAGTTTCTTTTTTAAGAACTGGGCTTTGTTCTGCTTTCTAGATGGTTCCAGTGTGTGGTTTTTGGAAGGCTCATGGGCTGGGGCTGGGTGCCATGTTGTGGTGAGGTGGCACATGTAAGAGGGCAGGAGATAAGGTGACAGGAGCTGGAGCAGCTAGTCACATGCATGGCCAAAGCAGACTGGGAATGGGCAGCTTGCCCAGCTACCTCCCCCTTCTTCATGCACTCCACAACCCTATTGGTGAAATCATTAAAGCCATGCCACGTAGTTAAAAGGGAGGTTTATTTTGTGGGGTAACTTACAAATGAAGGGGTAGGTTGCAGGGTCTGGGAAAGGTATCACACCGTCTGGCATGTTCTCTGGAGAACTCTGCTCAGTCTACCTCCAGCGTCCAGGGTCCAGGAACCATGAGAGCCCCCACATCCAGATCTCAGGTCTTCATCCTCCTCTCTCAACCCCGCCTTGTGGACGTGACCATTACCGAAGCCTCAATGGGGGTTGGAACTTCCAGGCCACAGCTGGAATGGCTACCCACTACACAACCCAAACCCAGGGAGTGGTGCCTCCCACTTTGGGGCTAGATTTTCTCACAGCAGTTAATGTAATCAAGACATTCCCCCACAGACATTGCCACAGACTAACTTGGACTAGACCATCCCTCATGGAGACTCTTCCCAGATGATGCTTGATTGTGTCAGGTTGAGAGAACTAACTAACCATCACAGATGGCTTCACAGAGTTAGTCCGCAGAATACTGGGGCTACTGTAATTGTCATTTCTTGTATTGTTTTGGTCAGAGGGTCTAGGTACATCCTAGCACAGGCTGGTCACAAATTCGTGATCCTTTTGTGTCAGCTACCCTGGTGCTGGGATGCCAGGGTGCTGGGAGAGTTGCCATCAAATGAAGCTGCCATATGTGCTGCTCCTCTGCTTCATCATGCTGTGCCGCAGCCAGGGGACCCTTGGTCCAGAACCAGAAACCAAACCAACCTTTTCTCTAGTAAAGGACTAGCTTGGGGCATTTTGTTACAGCAATGGAGGGTGGCAAAGCTGGAGTTATCAGTCGAACAGAAGCTGCATGTCAGCCAGCAGTTACTGGGAAGCCTCTACTGATGGGAGAGCACACCATCAGCAGGACAGAAAGGCTGCCTGTGTGCCTGGATATCTCCTCCTTCAGGGTTCCTCTTCTGCTTTCCTGTGCCTACTGCAGCAAAGTAACACTTGAACACTTGGGTTGAAGATATTTTTTATTACGTGTGTGTGTGTGTGTGTGTGTGTGTGTGTGTGTGTGAATGTGTGTGTGCATGCATATGTGAACATCAAAGGACAAGCAGCATGAGTCCTTCCACCATGTGGGCCTTAGGGATGGAACTCAGGCATCAGATTTGGCAGCAAGAATCATTACCCACTGAGTCATCTCTCTGTCCCTCATCTCTTGATTAGCCCTTTTTAAAGACCACAATCATAGGATCTGGGGGTCAGGATATATACATATCTATGGGGGATACTCTTTAATACACTCTGTTCCTCCTTAACTGTACTTAAACCTTTAAAACAGCTAGCTTCCTCTCTTCCTCCAGGCCAGAAGCCCTGGACCTCTCCTAAACCCTGCCTGTTGGAGATCCCTTTGTCAGCATGCCAATAGAGATGGTGTCTGGATGCACCAGGCCACTCCATCTTCTCCCTTCCCTCTCTGAAGGACTCTGCTTCAGGGAATGTGCTAAAAATATAGCCAGATTAACTTTGGTCAGGTATAGTAAGATAGCAAAAGAAATGATTGTATGAAGAGACAAGCTTCTAGATACAGGAGGCACATTGCCCACACAGGTCCACAAGGATCTGGAGGAAGCAGAAGAGAAGAGAGCTGTGATCTGGACCAGTAGGTCATTCCTCAGTGAAAGATCTGAGAGAGAGAGAGAGGGGGGGGGGGGGGGGCCAGGGGTGAAAAGATGGAGAAGACTGGAAAGTTTTGGGTCAGGAGGTCTTGCATAAGTGGATGGCTCATGCAAGCAAGTTTATTAAGAAATGCAGCATCTTATGTACAGTTTTCCCAAAAGAAATGGAACAGTGTCAGCAAAAGCGATTATACAATGGGACAAAGTCAGCAAGAAGCTAATTAAACAGTGTTGCACAAAGAGAACACAGGATACCGCAAGGGCGTAGAGACCAAACACACAGCAGCCTCGGGACTGATAACCATAGCACCTTGGGGTGAGAAGAGTTGGGTGCTCAGGATTCAAAGACACAGCTCCCCCAGACCCCAAGGCCACTACTGGCCTTACCAAGAATATTCCTGGCCTTAGACAAGGAACTAAGTTCCTTCTCCCTGCATCAGGGCCTCAGGAAAAGCCCCAGACCGCCCCAGCCCTCAACAGACTGAGCCAGATCCAGCCTTGAAGGAAGGAGGAGGCAAGACAGGGACACCATGGAGGTTTAGGGATGGGGTGTTGGGATGATTTCAGTGGGCTCTGGGATTCAAGTGTGGTCCCTGGAGCAAGGGTGCTAGAAGACCAAGAACATGGACTGGTCTCCAAATGCCTGGTCAGCCAAGTATAGAAGATAGATGGAATGTGGCACACGCCTGTGATCACGGCACATGGAGGCAGAGGCTGGAGAATCCTGAGCTCCAGGCCTGCTGGGCTATATATTGAGACCTGGGTGAGGAGAAGGAGATATCAGAAAATGAGAAGTAGAATCTGTGCAGGGAGGAGATAGCCCTCCTGTGTAGTGGCTTCCTAGGAGCCTGGAGCTCCTTCTTGCTGGGCTATGATCAGGCTTGTGAGATCCTGCAACCTGGCCCACTAGAGGGCTGCTATTCTGGTCATGAGAAATCAGCAGAAGTGACCTCATTCAGTGGCTGTCAGGAGCCAAGAGGACCTAATGGATGCCTCCTGAGCCAGGAGCATAGGTTACACAGTGCCCACAGGACTTGCTTGTGAATTCTGTTGGGCAGAATTTGAAATGATACTTGATTCCATCTGTCTTGTCAGTGTGGGTAACAGAAACCCACTTCCTCTCCTCCTTGGGCCTACACACAGGGCTCAGAACTGCTGGTCTGCCAGACTGGCTCAGTTCTACTGGAGGCACAGTATCTCTGGGCTGGGGAGGCAGATTTGGCTAGGAGCTTTGTAGACCCAAGTGCATACCAGCCAATAGCCTCCAAGATGAAATTCTGGACAAGGAGGTACTTGCATTCTATTTAAAAAACAAACAACCCCTCTCCATGCCCCCCTCAAAAACCTATGGCAGAGCATGGTGATGCATGCATTTAATGCCAGTAGATCTCTGTAAGTTTGAGGCCAGCCTGGTTTACATAGTAAGACCATGTCTCAAACATAAATAAAAAGAAGAGAAGAGAGTGGCTTTGAATAATAAGACATACCTATCCATGCCAGCACTGGCATGGTTAAGTCAGCACCTGCTGGTTGTATCTCTTAAATACTTTTGCTTGTGAGGGTGGATCTTAACAATGATATCGTTGGAGCTGGAAATCACATCCTGTGACCATTTGCTTGGGCAGCCATAGAAAAGTACCAGAGTCTGGGTAGTGCAGACACCAGAAATGTGTTTCTCATTTCTAGAGGCCAGGAAGTTTCTGAAGTTGGGCAGGTCTCGTTTTCATGGTGCTTTGACTTTTCCTAGGGAGATTTGAACAAATGTCTGTCCCCACTCCCCAGATAGGACAAGTTCAGCTTGGAAGACCAGTGAGTTTCCTGGGTTACTTACAGGAGTATGGGTGATGAGTCACGAAAGCACCTCCCTGGAGCTCCCATTCAGGCAGCTTGGTCGGTTGGAGTCTCCTATCCCCAGTAATAACTTATTACTTTACATAAATAAATTATTACTTTACATAAGCCTGAGGAGAGGCCTCCTGCGTCCTGTAAATTTCAGGAACTCTGTGTCTTGTAAGTCTCTCTTACTTCCTGGATTTTCTCCTAACAAGAGTCATTCTGGATCAAGGATCTATCCTGATGACTTCTTCTGAGCATCACAACCTTTAAAGCCCTTTAATGCACATATGGTCACATTCTAAGGTATTGGGGGTTAAGACTTTCAACACAAGGATTTGGAAAGAAACACAAATGAGCCAATATCACATTCCTTTGTTTTTAACTCTCCCAAATTGTTTTGGCCTAACTTAGCAAGTTAGGTCATGAACTGCTAGTAGAAAAAGACACAACACTGGTGTCTTAGGGTTTCTATTGCTGTGAAGAGACACCATGGCATTGGCAACTCTTACAAAGGAGAACATTTAATTGGGGTGGCTTACATTATCAGAGGTTTAGTCCATTATCATCATGGTGGGACATGACAGCATGCAGGCAAATATGGTGCTGGAGAAGGAGCTGAGAGTTAATACATCTTGATCTCAGGTAACAGGAAGTGGTCTGAGATACTGGGTGTGGCTTGAGCATCATAAGCCCTTTGAGACCTCAAAGCCCACTTCCACAGTAATAATTAACTCAATCCTATGTGTACAATAAAGCTGAGACATGACTACGTAGAAACTTTGTAAAGTACATCATATGACATCTTCCATAAAGATAGGTTCTATAGATTGACAAGCTCATTTTAAGGGACTGGGGGAAGATCTGGTATGGTCTTGATCACACAGTGACCAAGGTGAAAAGGTCACCAGGATATTATCTAACAGCTCCCAGCCTCCTGGGCAGAAAAATAAAGGCTGTACCTCTCTCTCCCTTTGAAGAGACAGCCCTGTGTGTTTGACATTCCTGGTTTCCTAGTACATATCTGTGAATACAAGGACCTCTGTGTCTCCTGCTCTCTGGCTCATGTGGTGATGTGATCTCTCCCTCTCCCATGTGCTCCTACATCTATATCCTTACCAGAGTCAGACTTGTGTCAGGGTTACCATGTCCTTGAACTTTCAAGCCTGTGAACTAAAGAAATCTTTCTTTCTAAAAGTCATCCCACTTCTGATATTTTACTGTAGCAACAACAACAGCAAAAATGGACAAATACCTGTAGCTTTGAAAAATATCTGGCTAATATCACAATAATTAATTAATTGTAGTTGGAGATGGGGTATTGGAAAAGCCAGAAGTAACAAGTGTGTGTGTGTGTGTGTGTGTGTGTGTGTGTGTGTGTGTGTGTGTGTGTGTGTCTATGTGCTTTCCTTTGCAGGCACATGTTGAGGCCACAAAGTTGATGTCAGGGTAAACTACAAAATTTTGAGGAGAAAAGGAGCACCCAGAAGTGGAATGGAGCTAAGTCCTGTGTTCAAGGAGAAAAATGGATTAAGAAATGGAATAAAGGGAGTGGTGACCTCAGGGCAAGATCTTACCCAGCTAAGTTTCCAACTTGTGAAAAGGAATTAAAGAAAAGGTTAGAGCCAGTGTGGTCATGCACGCCTTTAATCCCAGTACTCCAAAGACAGAGGCTGGCAGATCTCTGAGTTTGGGGCCAGCCTGGCTGATAGAGGAAGTTCAAGCTTAGACAGTGAAGGACAGAAAGCTGGTGAAGATGAGAAGGTCCATGTTCCAACTCCAGTAAGCAGCAGAACTTGATGGCTTCGGTCATGTGGTTCTGGAGTTAAGGATAGAAGGAAGGAGCTATGGGATTTGCCTCTGAGACCAAGGAAAGCTGCTGAGGCCAGGTATGTGTCAGGGGTGTCTGTACTGTGAATTCTAATTGCTAATAATAATAAAACCCGAAGTTAGGTATTGGGGTAAGTACTGAAAGATCAGAGAAGTAAAGGAGCCACTGGAGAGACTTCTTAGCTCTGCTGAATCTGAATCCTCAGACCAAAAGGGCCAAGCTCCTGTCTCCACCCACCTTATCACTTCCTCTCTCTGCCCAGCCATATCCCTTCCTGTTTCCTTCATACAAGTGCTGGGATTAAAGGTGTGTGCCACCAGTGTCTGGCCTCTACAGTTAACGAGTGGCTAGCCCTGTCCTCTGATCTCTAGGCAAGCTTTACCTGTTGGAGCACAAACAAAATATCACCACAGGTGTCCCCGAATGGAAGCCTAGAGAGGCTATACCATGAAGCTATGAAGTTGAAGCTTGGATTACCTTGGAGATTCCAAGATGTTAGAGATTCCAGAACTGTGGGATACCTGCTGAAGAAAGCTGCTAACAGAGAATGGAACCAGCATACGAGAAAGATGTGTGTTGCAGTCAACAAAGCTGAAGGGAATTGGAGATCTGGAGAGCCTTTTGACATCAAATATGGAGATGCAGAGTTTGGAGTTTGTCCAGATGGTTTTCAGTCTTGCTTTGGTCCAGTATTTCTTCACTATGCTCCCTTTCCTATGTTTTGGAATGAAAATGTATATGCTTATATGTTGGAAGTGTGTGATCTGTTTTTTATTTTGATTTTATGGGGGTTACAGTTAAGAGATTGCAAGAATCTCAAAAGAGACTTTGAACTTTGGACTTTTAAACATTGTTGAGACTGTGATTGATTATAGGAATCTTTGAAGTTGAACTAAATGCATTTTATTATTCTTACAAGATATGGGGGTGGAATGTAGTAGTTTGAATTTAATTGGCCCTCATAAGCTCATAGGGAGTGGCATTATTAGGAGGTGTGACCTGCTAGGATAGGTATGGTGTTGTTGGAGGAAGTGTGTTACTGTGGAGGTGGGCTTTGAGGTCTCATACATACTTAAGCCATGCCTAGTGAGGCAGTTGCCTTCAGAATAAGATGTAGCAACTCCTTCTCCAGCACCGTGTCTGCCTGCATTTGGCCATGCTCCCTGCCATGATGATAATGGACTAAACCTCTGGAACCACCTTAATTAAAGCCACCACCTCAAGTAAATGTTTTCCTTTATAAGAGTTGCTGTGGCCATGGTGTCTCTTCACAGACATAGAAGAGGTGATAAGGAGGGGCAGACACACAATCACCTGGTGTGAAGGAGGGCTGAGGAGGCAGGCAGGCCCAAACATTTGCTACTGCAATGATTTACTTCCAATCACTCATTTAATTCCTGATCAGCTGTTATTTCCTGTCACTTGCTAGTACACTTATGATTTCTTGTAAAGTGAGAAAATCTGACTTACAAATGGTTTTTAAATATACTCGGATTTTTATCTCAATTTGGCAATTAATGGAGATGAATATATAAATTAATCATTTGAGCAGAGTGACTCCGCTTCTTCAGTAACTTGTAGTCATTCTTTTCAAGAGTCTAATCATTTCCACAGGTTCTTGAAACACTTGCAGGTCTGAATCTCTGCCCTAGTGTCTGGAAACTGAACCGGGCTTAGAGACCTTGAAACAGAACCCCAGGTGCTCATCTGCTCTAGGCAGCTGGCTCTCCTTGGCTGTGAAGAGATTCCTCACAGATCTCCCTGGGGCAAGCCACCAAAGAGTTTAACATCTTTCCAGGAAAGAGCAGGGACACTCCCGGGCTTCCTGCCCCAGATTCAGGCCTACCCACCAACCCCACATGTCTGACCCTCTCTAGTCTCTCTATACCAGCCTGTGTTCCTGGTATCTGCTCCCCTCTTCCCCCCTCTCCATTGCCTTTTCATGAAATCAGAAGATCCAACAGGTAAAATACCTTGAGCAATGTGACATGTTGATGCCGGTCTTCCTAGGGATTTCTTAAGGGTGGCTGTGCCCAGCCATCAGGAGGGAGCAGTGGTCCTGTGCTATTCTGTGCTGATTTGTAGCCAGTCCCCTCACATGGAGCTTCTTTTGGGCTCATGCCCCAGCCAGCCACCACTGCAGCCCTAGCCTGGTATTCAGATCAACACAGAGTGGAGTAGCAGAGCCATGACCAGGAGTGGGGGCAAGAGCGTGCATAACAAGGGCCTGGAAGATGCTCTTGAGGAAAGTCTGGAGGCTGGAAAGACATCTGGGACAGAATAGCACTTAGGCTTGGGTGAAAATACATGTCCCTAGCACCCGTTATGGGCTGGATCCTGGGTCAAGTGAGAGCCTTGCATCCATCCCACTGAGTTCTCACTCAGAAAGAGGCTCCTGTCATCCACATTTTATGGATAAAGACCCAGCTCCTTGTCCAAGGTCATTTAGTTAAAATGGGGATGAGGGTAGTGTGACTATAAACCTGGGGAGCCTGCTCTCAAAATCAAAGGGGAAGAGGACCTGGCTCCTGGGCAGCGGGAGATGACAGTCTGGGGGAGGGGTTAATTCCTTGGTTTCCAATTGGAAGCATGTGTAGAGCAGGCTGCCTGCGAGGAACACTTGAATAGAACTGAGAGGAAGGTTTCATGAAAGACTGCTCACCAAGTGTGGGGGAGGTGTTGGTCCGATTTCATTGCTATAACAATCCCACAGACCACATTGCGCACAGAGCATGCAGATTTATCCCTCTCATGGTTCTGGGGTCCAAGGGAGGGCATGCCTTACTGAGGGGTGCCTCTCCAGGGTCCCAAGGCTGCACAGGAGCTTCACCTAGCAAAGGGCCTCCAACAGCCCCCCAGTCCTCCCAGTTTCCAGCTGCTGAGCTGGGCCCTGGACTCTGCTTTTTCCCTTGTCTTGTTTTCATGATCCATGTTATGGACGGGTTTGTGCCTTGAATAGACTCACACATTACTCTAAAAAAAGGTCGAAAGCATCTAAAGAAAATACAGGCAGAGGAACAAAAGCTGATCATTGGTTATACAAAACTGTGTTTGAGATGTCTGCAGAAATGACGTGCTCAGACTCGTGTGGACAGAGGTGGCCCAGTGGGCTTCACAGGGGGGTTGTAGCAGAAAAGGTCTGTTCATGGGCAGCTTTCTCTGGTGTCCTAGAGGGCAGATTTCCAGCAAAATGAAGCCACATCCTCAGACTTTCCACATGACCTGGGCTGTAGGCTCCACCCTCCCAGCCTCCAGGACTTCCATTTTGAGCCCTTCTTCCAGTCCTTGGGGCAATGGCTCTTCCTGGCATCTTTTAATAGATGCTGCAGGATTCCTTCTCTTCTATGCCAAACATTCATACTCCAATCCTGTTATAGTTATTGAGTCTGTATTAAACGTACCTTGTTCAAATCACTGTGTAGTCTCTTTCTCCTCTCTGGGTTCAGACTGTCACGTTGCCTGCCAGCACACCACAGACAGCTGCAGAGACACTGCTCGGTCTCTAGACGGCAGACAATACTGAAGGTACGTGGGCAGAGCACAGGGTTTCAAAGTGGGATTCTAGTTTTACAACTAAGTATGGGGTTTAGGGAATGGGACCCTCTCAATCTTTGCCCTCGTCTGTAGTCTGCAGAAGATAAGGGAACACATGGCCTTTGTGCAGACAGAGCAAACAAGCTATATCAAAGTCACACTGTGCCTTAAAGCACATTCTCTCTCTAGGGACCCTTGGACAAGGGCTCTTCATAGTAGAGCCCCTGTGCTCCACAGGTCCTTCAGGGAAGAAGGTACCTCCATCCTCTTGCTTTGCTGCCCCAAGACTGTCTCCTCTCTGCATGGGTGCAGCCCACAGGAAGAGGGAGCAGCTGGAAGAGGAAGAGCACACGCTCATGTCTTGATTCCCAGACTCAGAAACGCTGCCTGTCACCTCCATTTGCCTTCCAGTGGGGGCTGAGGCAGGGTGCACCCAGTCACGTGACCATGCTGACATGCTCATCCTGCTGGGCAATGGGATCTCCAGCAGAGCAGTCCTGTGCCAGCCCTGCTCTATCCTGTGGCTGGCAGCTGTCAACATCCTCTATCCCATTCCATCTCTTTCTCCCTGATCACAGAGCAAGGGTCCAGGTGTACACCCCCACAAACAGTTCAGTAACAGCTTTGGCTTGGGAGGAAACCCATGCCCCATCACCTTGTTTTAACATTTTAGAATGAAGACCAATAGAGCTTGAAAAAAAATCTTTCCACGCTGCAGAGTCGGAAGTGGTGGTAAGATGGATAAAACAGTGCCTGTGCATCTGCGAGGGAATACAGAGTTTTCCTCCCACGTAACAAATTAGAAGCCATCTGAGACTTGAGAAATCCGAGCTCAGGTTTCCTGAGTCTGCTTGCATATGGAGCAATGGTGGGAAGTTCAGAAAACGATGAGTCAGTTTTGAAGAACTTCTGTGCATGAAGTAGGGAGGCGGCTGAGGTTTTTGGTGATGATCTGGAAGACCAGCATAGGGTCTTCAGGATTTCAGGAGAATGAGGACCCAGATCATGCCCGGAGAGTCATATAGTCCATCAGCTGTACTCTGGATCCATGTTAATGCCTGTCCACAGGTGCTGCTGGGAGATGATGAAACCTGGAAGAGGTGGGGCCTATGGGGGTGTCTTCCTTAGGTCTTTGGGGTTGAAGCCACATCCTTGATATCTTTTACTTCCTAGCTATGAATTAAGCATTTTTCTCTGCTTCATGCTCTTGGCTAATGTCTTCTGCCCCTAGCAGAAGCTTAAAAAGAAAAGGTCTGCTCAGTCATGGAGTAGAACCCCCAAACCGTGAGCCGAAACAAACCTTCTCACTCTATACGTTTGTTATTTCTGGCGTTTTGTCATAGTTACAAGGAAGCTGGCTGACACACCCTCTATGATAAGTCAGGGCTTCAGGCACCATGGGAAGAGTTTGAAAATACTAATCTCCCTAAACCTCGTTAACATATCTTGGCAGGAGACTATCTCGGCCATTCGGAGCTGGGGAAATGGAGGCAGAATGTGAGGGATGACTGACCTATAGCTACAAAGCCAGTCAGAGAGGATTTCAGACTCAAAGTCAGACAATTTGGTTGCTGGAGTCCAGCAAGTTTTCTCTGTAGATCATCGATCAGAAAACAGTTTAGGCTTTGCAGGTCACATGTCCCCTATCATGACTATTCAGCCATCAACAGTGTGAAAATGAAAAGTGGACCTGTGTCCCCATGAAACTTTATTGTTGGGGCTGGAGAGATGAATCAGTGGTTAAGAAGTGTGCACTGCTCTTGCAAAGGGTTCAGTCCCCACTCCCTACATGTGACTCACAACTATCTATTCCTTCAGTTCCAGGTGGCCCAAGGTCCTCTTCTGGCCTCCAGGGTCACCTGGTACCCATGTGGTGGACCTACACACATGCAGGCAAAACACTCACACACATACTATGACAATATATCTATGATATCTTTTGTTGTTCTCCCCCAAAGTTACAAGTTCATGCAAGTTTGCAGCAATAAGCATTATGCTTCACCCTTTCGATTATTTAAATATGGATAAAATCATTCTTAGCTCACTGTTTACGCTTCCCTCCCACCCAGTGAACTTTATGTAATTGACCCAGATGCTCTTTAATTTTCTTAGAGATATCTCCCAACATGATAACATCTGAGCACTGCTGGTCCCAGGTGCCACACCGGGGGCTCTGCACCTTCTCCTGGGAGGTAAGGTCTGTTTCTGTCATCCACACTATATAACACAACTGTGCATAGCATAAAGTGGAGACAAGGTCATGCAGACATCAGGAAAGGAAGGAAGGCTTGGGCTTGGCTGGGCACTCACAGGGCCTGAGGATGTGGGATGATGCTCCACTGGTCCCACTGTCAATAGAAGTGAATGACTGAGGGCATCCACCACTCTGCCCAGGGAAGAGGGTGCTTATCCTGGTAGTCTTGGTATCAACCCTAAGAGTGATCCCACTGTGGAGGGAGCCCTGGTCAGACAGGAGCTAGCTGCTTGTCTCCTCACTGGGGCCTTCTGTTGTCCTGCTCAGGTGATTCTCCTTCCAGAGCGTGGCCAGCAGCGTGTGTCTGCCTGGCCATCCAGGCTGGGGACTAACACAGAAGCCTGGGTTATGCCAGCCTCATGACTGTGCAGTGCTGGTCCCTGGAATTCATGTCTCTGGGATTGAACAGGTGAAAGTGAGCGGAGGGGACCTGGCTGCTTCCAGGAATCTGCATCCTCTGTAAATTGAGTATTTTTGCGTCTCGGACTCCGCCATGACTGTGCATCTGTCTCTGTGGAGAGAAAGCAGCTGTCGGCACTGGGAAGATGAACAGTAAGGCTATGAGTGTGACTGCCCAGTCACAGTCTCTGGAGCTCCCTCTGAGCCCTCTGACCTCAGTTCCTGTCCCACATTATCCTCTCTGGTGATAGGGCTCAACTTTGAGACAGCAATGAGGCTGGGCATCCAGACCTGGTGTTGGCGAGTCCCCTTCCTCCCAAGGCCCCAAGGAAGATTCCTTCCCTGCTTCTCCTAGATGCTGCTGGCCTCTGGCAGTCCTTAGTGGTCCTTGGTTTATAGACACACCATTTAAATCCCTGCCTCCCTCTTCATCTTTATCCATCAGCTTTCATAAGGATGCTCACCTTACCCATATAGCATCATCTTAACCAAACCAACAAAGATTTGCAAATAGGGTCTTGTGCAGGGGTTCTGGCTGGGTACAAATTTGCAGAAGCCAAAGGAACACAGTGTAATCCAGTGCTCACCTCTGCATACGTGTTGGACACCCCTACCCCCATTTTGACAGAGTCTCACTACATAGCCCTGGCTGGCCTGAAACTCACCATGAAGACCAGGATGGCCTTGAACTCACAGAGCTCCACATGCCTCTGCCTCTCAAGGGCTGGGATTAAAGGCATGTGCTACCTTGTCCTATTGGGTTGTTGGATTTCTTAAAAAATTTTCAATTAACAAATTTATTTATATATGTGTGGGTGTAGGTGAGAGGTCACATTTTGGGAGATAGTTCTCTCCTGCTACCATGTGGGTGCTGGGAATTGAATCTGGGCTGTCAGGCTTATCAGCAAGTCCTCTTCCCAGCTGGGCCACCTTCCCTGGCCCACAGTGTTGGATTCCTGAGGCCGAACGGTAATATAAATTAGAGACAATGGAGCAGCTTCATATTCACCTCAGGAGAGAAAAGGAGAGAGAGAGAGAGAGAGAGAGAGAGAGAGAGAGAGAGAGAGAGAGAGAGAGAGAGACAGAGAGAGAGAGAGAGAGAGAGAGAGAGAGAGAGAGAGAGAGAGAGAGAGAGAGAGAGAGAGAGAGAGAGAGAGAGAGAGAGAGAGAAGCATGCTCAGTTCCGAGAAGAGCACAGTGCAGAACGGAGCAGTGCAGAGTGGAGCGCGTCCTCAGCACCAAGGACAGCACCAAAGCGGCTGTTTCACCCTGGGATTTTGTTGTGTTTCCTGTTCTTCCTGTTTCTGAGGTGGTGAGGATAATGATGGCAACAGCTGTGAGTGCACACTGTGCCCCTTAGCTGTGGGTGTGAACAGCATCGCTAGGCAGATTTGTCATTGTGCAGACATTAGAGTGTGAGTCTATAACGCTGGATGGTGTACCTGGCCCCACAGTGTAGTCGCCTCCCTCTACACACTGCCCAGTACTTTACTGTCATCGTGACTACGGGTGCAGTCATTGTGCAGTGGTATTTGTGTACCCAAATGTAGAAAAAGACCAATGAAAGTAGTAAGGGGACAGGAGTTCTCAGCTCCACGGTCCTGTGTTGGGCCCACCACCTTATAGATAGTGTGTTGACAGAAAGGTCATTAAGTGATGAGTAACTGTGTTAACAGACATTCATGGTATGGCTGAGGGTGTAGCTTACTTGGTAGAGTGTTGGCCTGGCACGCATGAAGTTCTGGGTTCAGTCCCTAGCATGCATGAGCCAGCATCAGAAGATAAAGGCAGGAGGATCAGAGGCTCAAGGTCACCTCAGCTACATAGCAAGTTCTCGCTTAACCTGGGCTACACAGTCTGTCTCAAAAATAAAACAGTAACTCACCCTAAACTGGGAATCTCACAGGGCCCCATCCTTAGACAAAGACCATGAGTAAGTAATGACTGCTGAAGAGGAAGAATTAGTCTTTCCCGGGGAGGTGCTCTCCATACCAAGTGGTGAGCCCTGAAATAATATACATACATGCAAGCAATACTAGGCATGTATGTATGTAGATCTATAAATCACATAATAAAGAACATATGCATATAGCTATATATTATGCATACATACAAACAATACAGCACACACACACATATATAAAATAAAAAGAGGTCATGAATTTGAGAGGGAGCAAGGCAGGCATGGGGAAGTTTGGAGGGAGGAGAGGAATGGGGAAATAAAGTAATTATATTTTAATTTTTAAAAAATTGCCACCTGTGCCAAGAAACCAAAGTGTAGGTGATGGTCCCGAGACTTGCTGCCAAGCTGGGCACCAGGGAGATGGCTGAGACAACCCCAAGGCCATGCAGGACATCACCTTGGTGGTGGAGGTGCCCTTGCAGCAGGTGTGAGACAAGTTTCAGATCACGTTGGAGATCATTGTAAGGAGCGAAGACATGAGCAGTTGCATTGATGATCTGGAGAACAATATCTCAGACCTCATGACAGGCTGGAGTGGAGAACTGGAAGGTGAAAACAGGATTCCTACCACACACGAGAGGTGAAGGCTGCTGATGTGCACGCTGAATCCAGAACGTCATTTTCCCAAGTGGCTTTCTGCAACTAACTGCTGTGTCGACGGGTTTTAAAGCGTGCATTCTTACCACAGCCTGCGTAGTCTATGGAGTGTCCCCTTATCCCTTCACCCTCCCAGTCTCTCAAACTTGATATTTTCACATCGTGATCAGACTTTTTAAAAATTGCAAAAAAATTCATTAATCAAAAGTTTTTAAAATAAGTATTAAAAAATCCCAAATGACAAATTCAAAACAAAACAAAGAAACTAAACAACCAACTGAATAAATAAATGGACTTCATGAGTGGCTAAGCCATGAACCAGTCGTTTGGAGTGTGTAATAATAGCTCTTTCAGCTTCTGGGAATACAAGTCAAGGTGGGGATGGTCTGTAGAGGTGAAGACATTGCCAGGCAGACACTTCAGAGTCTAGCCCATCCTCTCAGAGTCAGAAAAACCTTGTGCCAGGCCCTGGTCATATGTGTGGTGACTATCCTTCGTCAAATGCGTCTCCAGCATTAAGATGGGGTTTGTGCTCCATTTGGATTGCCCCACAGTTTCCAGAGAGCCTTATCAACTGCTATTTGGACAAGATGGTTTTGCAGAGCTGTAAATGGAGGTGGGAGGAAGGGACTGGGGCCTCAACACCCACAGGCTTTCTCTTTGCAAGCAGAAGAATATCCAGGGAGGCATATCTGCCTCTCAGGAAACCTCATGGAGAGTACAACAGAGGTGGCCAAGGTGGGGAGCTGGGACAACTCTACTGCTTCTATGGCCACTGCATCTGCCTTAAGAATCCTTGGTATGTGGGGAGAAGAGGCTCCTGCTTCACTAACTCCTCTTGGTGGAGAGACTTTCTGGAAGAGCAGCCAGTGCTCCTAACCAATGAGCCATCTCTCCAGCCCTTGCTTGCTTATGCTTTCTAGGTCCATTCATTTTTCCTAGAAGGTTCATGACTTCATTGTTCTTTATAGCTAAGAGTGTATAGCTGAACGATATTCCAATGTGTATACATATCACATTTTACTTATCTGTTCATCTGCTGATGGACGTCTTGGCTGGTTCCATCTCCTTGCTATCATGACTGGAACAGCAATAGATATGAATGTGTAAATATCTCTGCTGTGGGGTATGGAGTTCTCTGGGTACATGCCCAGGGATGGGATGGCTGGGTCATATGGTAGGTAGTTCTACTTTTGATTTTTTGAGCAATCTCCAAACTGATTTCCATATTGGCTGTACTAATGTGCACTCCCACCAGCAGGGAATAAAGGTTCATCCCCTCTCCATGTCCTCTTCATTATGTGTTGCTGGATTCCTTGATGACAGCCGTTTTGGCTGGGGCTAGGTTAGGTGGCATCTCAAAACACCTTTAATTAGGGCTGGAGAGATGGCTCAGAGGTTAAGAGCACCAACTGCTCTTCCAGAGGTCCTGAGTTCAATTCCCAGCAACCACATGGTGGCTCACAACCATCTGTAATGAGATCTGGCACCCTCTTCGTATACATAATAAATAAATAAATAAATCTTTAAAAAACAAAAACAAAAAACACCTCTAATTAGCATCGCCCAACAACTGAGAACATTGAACACTTCTGAAAACACTTACTGGCTACTTGCATGTCTTCATCTGTGGCATTAGCCCATTTGTGAACTGGCAGCTTTGCTCCTTGGGCGTTTGTGCTAGGTTCCTAAGTTCCACATCATCCCTCTGTCTGAGGCATAGCTGCTCCAGACTCCCCCTCCAGTGGGCTACGGGCTCTGCTGTTTCTCCCCCTGTGCAGAAACCTTTGAAGGTAAGGCAGCCTCATCCACCACTTCTCGGTGGTCCCCATGCTGTGAGGGTCACACCAAGGTCTTTCTGACCCAGGACATTGAAGCTCATCCTTGTTTTCTCCTAATAGCTTCAGGCTTTACATTGAGGTCCTTGAGCCACTTCAGATTCAGGCCCCCACCCCCACCCCCGCCACGTGCACCTCCTGTGCACCTCCTTTTTTTCCTGTCTCTTCTTTTGAGAGCAGTTCTCACTAGGTATCTCTGACTGGTCTGGACCTTGCTATATAAACCAGGTTAGCCCTCGAACCCAGAGATCAACCTGCCTCTGTCCCGCGAGTTCTGTTACTAATGGCACGTGCCACCACTCCTGCCTTCTGAGCTGATTTTTGTGTAGGATGAAAAATAAAGATCTGATTTCCTTCTTCTGTGTGGGGATTTCCAGTTTTGCCAGCAGGACTTGTATGGCAAATTTCCCACTGTGTGTTTTTGTTACCGCTGTCAAAAGTTAGGTGGCCACAGCTTTCAAATGTCCACCCTTCCATTCCATTGGTCAATCTGTTTCTGTTGTTGTTTTTATTTTTATTTTTTATTTTTGGTTTTTCGAGACAAGGTTTCTCTGTGTAACATTCCTGGCTGTCCTGGAACTTGCTTTGTAGACTAGACTCGAGCTCACTGAGATCCACCTGCCCAAGAGCTGGGATTAAAGATGTGAACCACCAACCTGGTTTTAATGCCATAACAGGCTGCCATTGTCCCTATAGCACTGTGACATAATTTGAAGTCAGGTATATGATACCTCCAGCTGTGATCTTTCTCTTTAGGATTGCTTTGACTATTTGGGATTTTTTCATTACAATAAGCAGTGGAATTAATACTTTTATTTTGTTCCCCCAAACTGGTATAACCTACTTCACAGTAGTTCACTTACATTTTATAAAAATTAAGCTTTTAAGTGGCAAATATAGTGAAGAAAATTTTGAAAATGTAACTTAAAAGTTGTTTCAGGAAAAAAAAAAAACCTTTGCCAGAATATACTAACGTCTTAGTAATACTAGTGTCTACTCCATGTAAAGAAGCAAAGTTTGCAGAGACTGAAACCTTGAAGTTCAGTGCTGCCTTAATTACAGATGAAGATATGTAGCCCAGTGTCCTTCCACTTATGAAAATATCTGTTTTAGATTTTTACTTTTGAATAGTGTGTGGATGTGTGGGCTTCCATGAGCGCAGTTACCCTTGGAGGCCAGAAGAGGGCATCACATCCCATGGAGCTGGAGTTAACAGGCCGCTGTGAACTGTCCGCTGTGGGTGCCGCAGCTAAACTCTGGGCCTCTGCAAGAGGAGCAGGCGTTCTTCACCACTGAGCCGTCTCCATCCACCACTTTCTGAAAACATTTTAAAAGAAAATGTGTGTAGTAGAGCATGGTTCTGAAGTACTCATCGTCCACAAACATTTACTACAGCACAGTTTGTTCACAGACACTGAGTTTAAAAGCCTCAAAGGTGAGTTTGGATGCTCTGGGTGTATTTTGTTAGAGACGTCCTGGGATTCCAAAACTGCTGTGACTACAGGCTCTCAGGAAACACAGATGCAGCCGATTGCCATGCGAGAGAACGGTGCCATGCGAGAGAACGGTGCAGCTGCCCGGGTGCAGGTGCGGTGGCATGCAGAGGGAAGCGGGGACCAGAAGAGCCCAGCAGGCACGTACACCTTTGCAGATCAAGGGCAGGAGCTGCATTTCCATGGGAGGAAAAACAGGGCACGAGCCGCATTGGGAGCTTGAGGTCCTGTCCCCGCCACGGCAGCCACGGAAAGACTTCCACCGTGGGAAGGTGTTAGAGCTTTTTAGTGACAATCAACTTCAAAGCCGTTCTGACTGAAAGGGCAGTGATTTGAGACTCTGGGGAGCTCCGAGCCCGGGGCCTTCAGGCCTGGGACAGGCTTCAGAAGTAAGTGAAGACTTCCTCAGGGTCCGACTTTGATCTGGGGCCTGAGATGAGCACAGCTCCTGTGGGTGTACAGGAAACTGCTGAATAGGAGACAACGGGGCGGTGCACCTTGAGGTGGGGCGCACTCACTGATGTCATTGCAGTTTACAAATCCCTCCGACAGACAGACTCCATCCAGCCTCAGTGCAATCCCCTCCACAGACCATAGAGGGGGCTAGTTTCAGTTCCGTGTCAAACGCTGGGCCAACCACCACCATGATCAGGAACACAAATCCCAGCACAGAGGTAGGCCCGAATCACGTGACTGCCATGTGACTTGCACGGAGTGCTGGAGGGAGGCATGGCGTGCTGGGAGGAGAAGGAAGCCCTGCTCCACCCAGAAGAGAACTTTGCTAAAGGAAAGGGCAGCGCTCTCTTTCTTTTTTGAGAACAACAGATACGGCCATGGGAAGGGGCTGACCCAGATGGTCCGCATCGATTACCGATTACCGGGCAGGCAGCCAGGTGGAGACTGGGCCTGCTGCTGGGCAAGCCTACCACCGCCATGAACAGGCACAGAAATGTTAACTTTCTCCCCACCCTGAGCAAGTATAACAGCCCAAGCCTTCTCAGAATGGCTGAGACCCAAAATAGACGAAGCTCCAAGAAGATAAATAAACCAAATGAGCACCGCTTGGCTTCCAAACCACACGCTGGTTCCTAGGCAGCCTGCGCTCTCCTGCTGGGAGAGAAAAGAGCAGAACTTGTGTGGAGGAGGGGAGGGGCAGACCCTGCAGCTGTTTCTGTAAGCTCCTCTACCTGTGGTGGGTCCCGGAGGTCTTAGGGGAAAATGGAGACTACTTCTGCAGGTCTGGAGCAGGCTTAGAATCTGCTTCCAACTCTAGGTGATGCTGACGGTCCTGGTGCCCCAAAGAATGAAGATCAGCGTTTAGAATCATCCAGGCTGGGGGACAGATGAGATGAAGAGCTGTGAGCCAGGGGCAGGCAAGGCGCCAAGATGGCCAGCCCTCACGGTTACCAGTGAGGCCGGTAGAGAGGGGTGGTGAGCCAGCCTGACAGGGAGATCTGCTTGAGCCCTGGACAGGCTGAGCTCTCTGAGTTCACACCCCAGACACGCAGAGAACGTGAATCGGAGTCAAAGAGGACGAGAGTAGACCACTCAATTCGTCCTGGAATCAGCACAATTATCTCAGTGAGGTCCTCCTCGGGGAGCCTGAGAGGATGGAGGGCCCACATGCCAGCTTGATCTAGCAATGAGGACAGACACTAGTCTCTAGCCCCTGCTCTCTAAGTCAAACAAGGCTCTCTCCTCCCGATATGCAGGCTTTACTTCCTAGATACTGTAGCTGATCTTTAGCGACAAGATTCTGCAGACATTGTTGAGGAGGTTTTGCTCTGGACTCCCCAGGGCTCTCTGGTTTTTATGATCTCCATTGAAAGAATTCAGAAGAGATCCACAGACTGTAGCATAGCAAAGGGACAGGGCTTATTACAAAGCAAAGCGCTGTCATAGACAATGGCAGACCACTGGGTAGGAACTGAGATGGAGGTGGGAGACAGTGGGAATGTGATCATTGGGGACCCGAAACTGTCCTCACTCAGGAAGGTGGCAACCTGCCGGAAGACACAGAGATGTCATGTTATTTGCTACATTTCAGATTTAATCTCTGAGCATGGAGTTTAGTTCGGTCACCCACCGTAACCAGCTGGCATGGTTCTGAATAACTTCTGGCCATTTCCAAAAACTGGGGTCCAGATCAGGGAAGTAAAGGCTCACTGTTGTGCCTTGAAAAGGAGAGGAATAAGTTTTATTCCTTGGTGGCTGCCCTCAGGGCCACCAGGTTCTGGCTGACCCATGTCATTCCCGTCCTGCAGTCTCAGAAACAGGAAGAAGCATGACTTTTGGCCGAGGGGTTTCTTCTGACTTCTGTCATCTCACAGGACGCTGGAAGCAGCCAGCACCGAAGAGAGTCGAAGGATGCTCATATCTCTCCCCATGCTGGGCTGAACTGTGTGTGGCTGATGCTGCTGATAGCAAGTGGTCCATATTTCCCCACAGAGTATCCTTTTCTTTTCTCCATACCTCTCCCGTCACCAGCCCTGAATACTGAACACGGAGCCTTGCACATGCTCGGAAAGTGCTCTATCATTTAGCTACACCCAGGTCTTTACGCTTCTTCAGTCACTGTGCCTGCTGCCCTCAATTTAACAATTCTCTCTCTCTCTCTCTCTCTCTCTCTCTCTCTCTCTCTCTCTCACTCACATGTTAGGAGCCAAACCCAGGGGCTTTGTGCACACTAAGCAAGTGCTCTGTTACCGAGTCCCGCTCCCCCCTCCAACTAGGTATTTTTTAATCAAAGGGATGAGAAGAGAGCACCCTTTGATTGTATTTTGTAGCTTCTTAATCCCTGTGTCTGCTCTTTCCTTTCCATGTTTTTTGGACTTTGTGCCTGGATTACGTGTACCGGGGTGAGGGACCTTTGCACGCAGCAGCCTGCAGTCATCAGTTTTTGGAGACACAGGGAGTTTTTCGGGAGGATGAGCAAGCGGCAGCAAGAATGTGTTTGCATAGCTGGCCAGCACATTTCCTAGAACGTTTGAATTAAGTCCATTTAAGAGGCTTGGGCTGGAGCAGGTTGCTCAAGCTTGCCCATGTGTCCATCCTGCAGATCCTGGGTGGGAAGTGAGATTCTGGGGATCTCACAAGTTCCCAGGTGACAACCACCCAAGGATCCCACTTTGCCCAGTCTCAAGCACCTTAGGCCAGCCTACCTTCTGAGCTAGGACCTGTGTTTTCAAGGACCTTTGGGTCATTTCAGTGTGTTGGAATGTAGGAGACTACCCCTACCCAGTGGTGTCCAGCTGCACCCAGGCAACCCCTAGGGAATGTCCTAAATGAGTGATCTTGGAGGCTGCTCGAGCCCCAGATTCTAATCTGACACCATTGACTTTATTGTGGTGATTCTCACAGCCATGTTAGGTCAGAGCCTTTGTTACTTTTTTATTGCCATGCCAAAACACCATGACGAAGGCAACTTATAGAAGAGTTTATTTGAAGCTCACAGTTTCAGAAGGTCCATGGCCATCATGGTAGGGAGCAAGGCAGCAGGCAGGCATGATGCTGGAGCAGTATCTGAGAGCTCACATCTGATCCACAAGCAAGAGGCAGAGGGAGGGTGAGGGAGAGGGATAAAGACAGAGACAGAGACAGAGGGCTAGAGAACTAACTGGGCATGACATGGGCTTCTAAAACCTCAAAGCCCACCCCTAAAGACGCATCTTCTCCAATAAGGCCACATTTCTTTCTCAAACAGTCCACCAACTGGGGACGGAGCATTCAAGCACATGAACCTGTGGGGGCCATTCAAACTGCCACCGTCAGGAAAGACATCTGGACATCTGGGAAGTGTCTGTGGCATCTCTTCTTGAATTGGGCCTGAACCCTCCTCCATCAGGACCTGGTTGGTAGCAAATACAGGGTGATATCATGGACCGCAGTCCTCTCTCATTTCCTTTTCCTGTCTGTAACTGCCCAGGTGGGAGAGAAGACCCCCGCCGGCACTCCCTAACTGTCCGAATGAGACAGTGCTCCAGGGACAGAGACCAGCAAACTCTTCCCTCTCCCACAGGCCTTCCCAACACGTCTGCACGCTCTCCTTCAGGAGGCAGTCCCACGTGGATGGTCCGGGAGGAGATGTCACTGGTCCAGGCAGCCAAGTGCAGACCAGCAGTGGTTTGACCAATGAATAAGGAGCAGGCTGAGTGTAGCAGAGATGGTCTTTGTACAGATGCCCCTATAACTGAGTGGCAGTATCTACACCAGGAAGAGTGAGGCAGGATGGAACCAGGAAAATTAAGGGCGCATGAGAGTCTGATCAAACCCTTTTGCCAGCTGAGTCAAGAATATTGGCTCAACTAATGCACTATGATGACTGTTTACATTGAGGCGGCACTCCGCACACAGAGACACTTCAGTAAGAAGGTTAAAATAGCAGCAAAGAGCCGGGTGGTGGTGGTGGCGCACGCCTGTAATCCCAGCACTCAGGAGGCAGAGGCAGGCGGATCTCTGTGAGTTCGAGGCCAGCCTGGTCTACAGAGCTAGTCCAGGACAGGCTCCAAAGCTACTGAGAAACCCTGTCTCGAAAAAACAACAACAACAACAAACTAGCAGCAAACATGCTTAGGACTGAGCTCACACGATGAGTGAGCTTAACCTTGTTCTTCCCCAGCTCTAAATCTGTGACTTCCTGAGAATCTCCCCAACAAGCTTAGCACCTTGTTTCTGGTCCACTTCCTTGTGTAGGCCATGTCGTGAGGGTCCCTTTGGCCCTTGACCTCTGCTTTATCCTATTAGCCCGTACTCTTATCCAGTGTACACCAGAAGTCACTCAGGATCTCATGTACAGACACACACACACACACACACACACACACACACACACACACACTCCTTAGCAACCCCCTGAGCAATGTAACTTCAGAAGCCACCAAGTTCGCGCTGCTGAGACACTCCGAGCAGCACCCATGCTCTGGATGTACAACGTCCTTTCTCTAAGCCCCGCCCTCACTCACTTCATGCCTCTACTTTAATTGATATTAAAATCTTTTCCTCTAGGCTGGGGAGATGGTTCAGTGGTTAAGAGCATGTACTGCTCTTGCAGAGGACTTGAGTTCAGTTCCCAGCACCTACAATGGGCAGCTCAGCACACCCTGGACTCTGGAGGCACTGCATTCAAGTGCACACCCACACACAAATACACAGACACACAGACAGGTAATTAAACACAGATAATAAAAGTAATCTTTAAACCCCTTTTATTTTTCTTTGCATTATTATTATTTATTTATTTATTTATTTATTTATTTATTTTATTACTTTTTTTACAGTCTTGGACTAGCCTCAAACTATGTGGCTGTAAATACCTCTTGACCCTTCTGCCTCTGTCCCCTGGGGTGACAGGAGTACATCACCACTCCCAGCTTAGAAACTTTACTCAATAAATCCCAAGTCTGCTTCACACAAACTCACCCTGCGATGATACTGCCCCGTTGCAAAACTGCCTCTGAAAGGAACAGGCAGGAGGAAGCCTGAAGCTAAGCTTCTTATCTCTCCTCCCTCCCATTGCCACTGACAGGAGGGAGGAGAGGCCTGGAGACAAGCAGGGTGTGGGGGAGGAGAGGAGGGATAAAAGGGGGAGGGGAGAGGGAGGGAGAGAGGGAGGGGGAAGGAAGAGAGGGAACACAGGGGGAAGTTGGCATTGCTATTAGGGGGTCTGCTTCCTGGTGCATCCTGCCCATGTCCGGAGTCTTCACTTCTTCATCCTTTCTTTCTTTATCCAAGTACAGGGGCCTGTGGATTAGCCCGTTTGGACCACCATAGCTAGCTCATAGGCTGGCCATCTCAAGCCACAGAAACACACTTTCTTATAGTGCCAGAGACACTTAAGACACTATAAGACCCGTTTGAGATGATCACGTGTCAGCAGGTACAAGGCTCCTGGACCATCTCTCCTTGACTTGCAGATGTCTGACTTACTACTGAGTCCTCATCTGGGTCATCCTCTTAGGACAGCAGCCATATATAGGATTAGGGCTCACCCTAACCCCTACCCTAAACCCCCCCGTTTTAGCATAACTACCTTCCTGAAGACCTGACCCACTCACACTTTGAGATCCCAGGACTTGGAGCCTCAATATACCAATGTGGAGAGAACATGGTCCATCCCACAGTGGTGTAGCATGGGTCACTGTTTTTCACCTCACCAGTTGTGGAAATGTGTGGAAGGGTTGTCAGACACAATGCCATCCATCTAGTTAAATCTGAGCTCCACAAAAATAACCTATGTATCTTAAATACACACACACACACACACACACACACACACACACACACACACACACACACTGTTGCTGATCTGCAGTTTGCATTTAACCAGCATCCTGTGTTTTGGGCTCTTGCCTGGCACTTCCCATGAGCCTCTTCGCTCATCTTCACAGGTATGGAATAGACACCATGAGATGGGGAAGAACTGGACACAGGAGCATCGGGGATCTGGGAGGCCCTCCAGCAGTCTCTGAAGCCATCAAGACACTCACAGGTAGGGCAGTGGAGGTCAGTGCATCCGTTAAGGGAGTCCTAGGAAGTACAGTCTGCTCCTCCTCAGGCTCAAGTCTTTGTCAGATGGGAAACATTACATAATACTAAAAGGGATTCTGAGCATCCCTGGATGATCCGACTTCCAGTTGTACAAACACATTACATCAGCCATGAGTGTAACCCAGCACTCAGGATGCTGAGGTGGAGGATGGCCGCAAATCTGAGGCCAGCCTGATCTGCACAGCAGATTCCAGACCAGCCAGGACTACACAGTGGGACTCCAACCCCCCCCCCCAAAAAAAAAAAAAAACCAGAAAAACAAATGACCTCTCCAAACAACAAAAGAACCAACATCTTCCAAAACATCACATCATCCCTGTCAGGAGGATGAGAATCTAGTGCCCAATTCTATAACTGTAGTTCTATAAGCCAAATAACTCAGGAAAAGTTTAAGGGGGGAATTTGGAGATAAGACCCACTTGGGGGCAAAACAGATCTGAACTGATTTGTGTCTACTTACAATCTTTCTTTACTCACTACTGTGGATCCTTTTACCTTAAGGCAGGAGAGCCATCAACCAGAAAGGGGGTGTGGCCTCATTGTTGTGACTCAGCCAACACTCACCTGCACCCTTCCCACACCTGCGTCCACCAGAGGCTTCCCAGCTGTCCTCAGGCAAGCTACTTCCAGTACCAGGCTCCCTCTGTGAGCTCTGTCACCACAGGGCAGAGCAACAGGCCACTTGCCCATGAACTGAAATCTCTGAAACTATGACCAAAGAGACCTTCCACTTTTTAAGATGAGGGTCTCAGGTATTGCTGCAATGATGGAAAGCGGCATTCTCATGTCAACGTTCTTACCTCTGTTTAGACTCACAACCAACTGACCCTAAATTGTTCTACTGGGAGTCAGCAGAGGTGAGATGGTGCTGCTGTTCACTTTTCCTGCAGCATAACACAATTATGCACAAGTAATTACAGATTCAGAACAGCACGTTTTCTTCACAAACCGAATACACACTCTCAACTAATATCCAAAGAAATAGAACCCCAATCTCATAATTCCTAGCCTCCAGATCCCAAAGGACCCTTTGTGACTGCCCAATCCCAGAGGTCAAGAGGTCACCACTGCTGTGTCTACCCTGGCATCTCTTGCCTTCTCCTGCACAGCACGTCACTGGGATGAGAGATGTGATTCTTGGGCGTCTGGTTGTCTCAGTGTGGTGTTCCTTAGCTGCTGCTGCACTGGCCTGCAAAGCTGGGGTTTGCTCTGCTTTACCGTGGAGAACTCCGCCAGTCTAACTCTACACAGTTTCTCACCCACCTCCTGCAGTGATCACAGGGCACACTTGGAGTTGTCAGCAGCGGCCTGTGGTGCTGTTCTCTGATGTCTGGCTGCATCGTCCAGGGAGTACACACACACACACACACACACACACACACACACACACACACGTGCACGCACGCACGCACACACGCACACACACACACACGCACGCACACGCGCGCGCACACATGCACGCACATGCACGCATGCACGCGTGTGTGCGCACACATACACGCACACACATACACACACACGCACACACACACGCACGCACACGCGCACACACACGCACAAACATGCACACACACACACACACGCACACACACACACACACACACACACTTCTTGCTGACAGTTCTGGAGTGGATGTGAGGCAGTGTGTGGTGTGGGGAGTGGATCTGAGGCAGTGTGTGGTGTGGGTATGCATAGCTTTTGGAAAACTTGCAGTATTTGAAGGTAATTATGTCACTCAGATATTTCCACAGCCCTCACTGTTACACAGATGAAACCCACTCAAGGCTACACGAATAAGCTAAGGTGCCGCTTTGTTGCTGTTGATGGTAGTGGTGATGTTTTGAAACAATGTAGCCCAGACTGCTCTTAGACTCCTTGCTTAGCCTCGGAGTGAGTGCTGAGGTTTGTGCCACCACAGAGCTTATGGGTTGAGTTGTGTCTCCACCAAACTTACGTGTTCACACCCCAGGCTCAGAGACCTCAGAGCGACCTTTTTTGGAAATAGGGATACTGGACCAGGGTGCCAATTCTTTAAGTTGGGAAGAGGCCATACTGGAGAAGGGTGCCCCTCCCTGAAGGAAGGGGCAGACAGCTACACAAAGTGGAATCCACACCATGCCTCTACAAGCAAAGGTATGCCAGACATCGTCTCCAAACCACCTGAAGCCAGCAGAAAGACCTGGAGCTGACCCCTGGGACACAGAACTCTAACTGCAGTGTATGACACTCAGTCAGGGCAGCCCTGTGAGCAGTGCTCGGGGTGATGGTTCCTGCAGATGTCCGTTGACTAGATGCTCCTCCCAGCAGGACTGGGGGGGCCTGATTAGACATTGTGCTTTCAGGAGGTTTCCTTTTAAATCTCATTCCGGAAGCCATCTCCTGTATAATTTGTCATCTTTCTAAACACTTACAGAGAAGGTAAAAACATGGCTCAGAGGACAGTCAAAAGCTTGTTGGTGGTGGTCAGCCCATTGCCATCACTACCCACCTCATTGGACAAGTGAGGGCCCAGGCTGATCACAGGCATCCACACTGGCAGACTGGACCTCCCCACTTACCTTACAACACACACACACACACACACACACACACACCCCACACATACACACATGCATGTGCACGTGCGTGTGCATGCATACACATGTCACCTGATGCGGCCGAGAGGAATGAAGTCAGACCTGGTCGGAGGGGCCACAGCAAAACTGAGGCTGTGACAATTTTATGGAGAACAATCATATTTTTTTATACTTTTATCAGAAACAGAATATAATGACAATTTCCAGGATCGATGCAGCTGTAGTTGCCAGGATACAATGATGTTTGCTAACATACAGGGTACACCAGATGAACACCTAAGAACACTGGTCTTGTTGAGCCTTCATGCTTCCTTGACTATTAAGGAAACAAACGGAGAAACACAAAGCAGCCTGAATGCTTCACTGCCTGAGAGAGTGCATCGGTCTCTCAGGAACTGGAAAGCACATGCCTGTCAGGGCAGCTAGGCCAAGCCAACCCCACAGTTCCCAGCAAAAACTCCGTAGTTGTCCAGCATTAAATATTTTTGCAGTCTTCCCTGGAGCTTTGATTATTTCATCCCAGACTCCTCACCAATATAAAGACCATTGCTGGGCAGGGTTTTGTCAACTGGACACAAGCCAGGATCGTCTGAGAAGGAGCCTCGAGTGAGAAATTGCCTCCATTAGATTGACCTGGAGTCAAGCCTATGGGAGATTTTCTATCTATTTATTTATTCTTTTTGTCTTTCACATCATATATCTCATTCATTTCCCCATCCCTCCATATCCACCCTCTGCCCTTGCAACCTCCTCCCCCGAAATAAAATAAAATTTAAGAGAAAAAGGAAAGAAGAGAGAGACGGGAAAAATCAGTCTCGTCATGGAAGCTCTTGTGTGACACAGTGAGTCACTCAGTAGACTTTTTCTCCACACACCTTTACTTGCAAGCGTTCATCACAGAATCATCGGTCTGGATCGAGGCCTCTGGTCTCTGCTACACTATGGATGCTGGGCCCTCACTGGGACTCCTCCTGGATATCCCGCTGTTGCCCTGTGTTGTGGAGATCCTGCAGCTTGGGACTTCAGGACCGGTTCCTTCATGTGCTCCAGCAGATCACAGATGGGGTGGATGTTGGGGTGGGCCCACACATTACCCTGGTTCTACGCCTGGGTAGTTGCAGAGTTGGTCAGCCTGTCAGCTGTCCCTTGTCCTCACCACCAGGGTGAGTTCTCCTGAGTTGTCCTGGCGAGTTTATCCCTTGCAGCAATGAGCAGGGGGAGGAACCAGTCCTCCTGCTTTTGTATCTTCAGGGTCAGATCCCCCACACCCACACCTTCAGGGCCAGCTCTACTGTGTTGCCCAGCTGTGGTGTAGGGGCCATTCTCCTAAGTGCTGCAGCTGATGAGGGGCA
This sequence comes from Onychomys torridus, assembly GCF_903995425.1. Taxonomy (NCBI): domain Eukaryota; kingdom Metazoa; phylum Chordata; class Mammalia; order Rodentia; family Cricetidae; genus Onychomys; species Onychomys torridus. The sequence goes on along the minus strand of NC_050457.1, from coordinate 69,518,127 downwards.
GGGGTTGATGGAGGGTGGGGGTGGGGTGGGTGGGAGGAGTGGGGTTGTGGGGGAGCAGGGGGAAGAATCTCTCCCTTGCCCATGCCGCCACATGACAGATGAGTAATGGGAACAGCTCCCCCATGCTCACAAACTTTGGGGCTGGCTCATCCACAATCTGCCAACAGGATTGGCTCTGTTGTGCTGTCCAGGTGAAGTGCGGGAACAGCTGGTGGTGGCCAGGGACAGCTGGGAAACTTCTCTAAAAGTGATTGGTGTGGGAGGACCCAGCCCACCGTGGACAGGACCACCCCTAGGCGGATGGTCCTGAGGTGTTTAAGAAAGGCTGGGCCAAGCATAAGGAACAAGCCAGGAAGCAGTGTTCTTCCATGGCCTCTGTTTTGGTTCCTGCCCCTTTCGTGATCGACTGTGGCCTGTGAGGCTAATAAACTTTCCTCCTCACACTGCTGCTGCTTTTGGTCATAGCGTCTTTCACAACAGAGAGCAAACTAGAGCATGGTTGTTGAGCAGTGAAATAAGAAACGTCATGGGGCTCTTGATGAGCATCTACACTTTCCCCTGGGCTGCTCCTGACTTCCCGTTATACAGCCGGACTGGAGAACGTTTGCTGGTCATTTCAAACTGGTTGAGTGACGTTTATTTTAATGGGCATCTTAAGAGATTCCATGTGATTAGCGGAAGCCATCTGCCCAGTGGAATCAGCCTAGTGACATCAGAACAGCCCATCTAGGTCCTCAACGCTGAGATTAAGGGAGAAATCTGGGTCAGCAGGACACAGGGCAGCACAGCTGTGGAGGCCACCAGGGAGCAGATCCCTGGGCTCAGCTGAGCTCAGCCGTAGTCGGGAAATATCAGAGGACACAGTCCCAGTAACAGGAAGGAATGGAGGGAAGGAGGAAGAGAGGGAGGAGAGGAAGTAGAGGGAAGGAGGGAAGTAGCGGGAAGAAAAGGAGGGAAGGGAGGAAGGGAATGAGGGAAGAAGAGGGAGGGAGGAGAGAAGAGGAAGGGAGGGAGGGGAGGGGAAGGGAGGGGAGAAGAAGGGAAGAGAGAAGAGGAAGGAAGGGAGGGGAAGGGAGGGAGGGGAGAAGAGGAAGGAAGAGGAAGGGAGGGGGAGGGGGAAGAGGAAGGGAGGAGGGGAGAGGAAGGGAGGAGGGAAGAGGAAGGGAGGAAGGGAAGAGGAAGGGAGGGGAAGGGGGGACGAGGAAGGGAGGAGGGAAGAGGAAGAGAGGAGGGAAGAGGAAGGGAGGAGGGAAGAGGAAGGGAGGAAGGGAAGAGGAAGGGAGGGGGAGGGGGGAAGAGGAAGGGAGGAAGGGAAGAGGAAGGGAGGAAGGGAAGAGGAAGGGAGGAAGGGAAGAGGAAGGGAGAAGGGAAGAGGAAGGGAGAAGGGAAGAGGAAGGGAGGAGGGGAGAGGAAGGGAGGAGGGAAGAAGAAGGGAGGAAGGGAAGAGGAAGGGAGGAAGGGAAGAGAAGGGAGGAAGGGAAGAGAAGGGAGGAAGGGAAGAGGAAGGGAGGAAGGGAGGGGGAGGGGGGAAGAGGAAGGGAGGAAGGGAAGAGGAAGGGAGGAAGGGAAGAGGAAGGGAGGAAGGGAAGAGGAAGGGAGGAGGGAAGAGGAAGGGAGGGGAAAGAGGAAGGGAGAAAGGGAAGAGGAAGGGAGGGGGAGGGGGGAAGAGGAAGGGAGAAGGGAAGAGGAAGGGAGAAGGGAAGAGGAAGGGAGGAGGGAAGAGGAAGGGAGGAAGGAAGAGGAAGGGAGGAAGGGAAGAGGAAGGGAGGAAGGGAAGAGGAAGGGAGGAAGGGAAGAGGAAGGGAGGAAGGGAAGAGGAAGGGAGAAGGGAAGAGGAAGGGAGGAGGGAAGAGGAAGGGAGGAAGGGAAGAGGAAGGGAGGAGGGAAGAGGAAGGGAGGAGGGAAGAGGAAGGGAGGAGGGAAGAGGAAGGGAGGAGGGAAGAGGAAGGGAGGAGGGAAGAGGAAGGGAGGAGGGAAGAGGAAGGGAGGGAAAACTAGGTTTTTCTTGCCAGTCTAAAAGAGAGAACAGTTTGGTGCTGCGTGCTCCATGTCTATCAGATGCTGGGAGCAGAACTAGGGAGCAGGTGTGTGTTTTGCTAAGAGATACTCTGCTCACTTAAACCTTCCCTTCGAGTAGAAAACCCACACAGCCTTCCATGGAAACATCTCAGCGTGAGAAGAGCCATTGCAGCAGAGAGCAGAGGCACATGTGGAGGGCCACAGGCCAGGCAGTGCTAACACCCATCTGGTCCCTGTGAGGCACCGGCTAGCACTGTGGCTCTGGGGAGTGGACCTGGAGCTGAACCCTCCACAGCCCATTCGTTGGCTCTGGAGCTGCAGGCTACCTTCCTCGAGATGTAAACCCTTCCTGGGGCTGTTGTGACAAAAGACTGAGACCCAGGGTAGCTTGATGTGACAGAAACATACTCTTTCAGCTTTGGAGGCCAGGAGTTCGAAGCCAAGGTTTTTGCAGGGGCTTGCTCTTCGAAGGTTCCAGAAAAGAAAAGGGCCACCAACTTGTTTTGTTTTCCCAAGATCAGTTTCTGTAGTGACACTCCCACATGGCAGGACAGGTGGCCTCCCTCCTCAGCAGACAGATGGACAAGAGCCTTGTCTGCCTAATCTGCTTCGACTACTGTCTCCTTGTTAGTGCCTCACTGAGTATACACATCCAACAGATAGTTGCTGAATGAATGTCCCTCATCCATAAGTGAATAATTGCTGTTAATATTACTAATATTGCCATTACATAGGACAAATTGGACTTGCAGCTTGGTCCCAGGCATAGTAGAAATTTTGTGCTAGTACACAGAGCCAAGCAGTTGAGCAGAGTGCCTGGGGTACTTCCTGCATGCTTCAGACAGTTTGCACAAACGTCTGGATCCGTCAAGTACTTATGGTCTCATGGCCGGGTCCTGAGTTACAGGAAGCCATGGCCGACAGTTGAGCAGGATGCATTCACCAGGCTAACCCTCATAGACGCCTTGACCCCTGGGCAGAGGACTTCTGCATATGCCTCTGGAACTATCTGACAGTATCTGACAGAGAGAAAGCTCTCCTCAGTGAGAGACTCAAAGGAGCCTGTCCTGGGCCCCCCCAGTTGCGCCCCGTGAGTAGAAGCTTCCTGGGAAAGCCACACTTTTGCTGAAGAGCTTTCTGACTGACTGATTAGTTAGAACTCTGTCATTGTAGAGTTGGAATGTGGCAAGTCCAGAGCCAAATTATCCTGGACGTCTTTAGTCTCTTGACAGCCACTTCTGTGTCTGAGCTGACATTCCCGTGACTATCAGTGAAGCCTCTGAAATGAATTAACTTAGTGGGCCTGGAGCTGTCCCCAACCCCCAAGCTAAGAGGCCATGAGAGGCCTGCTGTAACTTGCCTACCTGTCATTACACTGATGTATCTGGTGAAACTGCTCAGCTGTGCCTTTCTTTGGTCCTGTAACTTAAAAGGCTCATGCAATTGCTTCCAGAGGGGGTGTGTCATTCTGGGGCACTTGGATCCATGTTCCTGTGGTCACTCATATTCAGATTCATAATAAGACAATTTTAAAATTTTTTTTTTTTTTGGGGGGGACAAAACGCTTTGCATCAATAGTCACTGTACATCTTTTTCTCTGAATAAGTCTTAGCTAGGAGTGTAACCCACAAATGCATCTGGTCAATCCTTTCAGAGACTCACCAAGCCCAGAACTCCAACGCACAGTCAGTAGAGATGCCTGGCACTGCTTTCTGCTCCTGGACACTGCCAGCCCTGGGGCTCAGCCCTCCACACTCGGCTCTTGCACTCCTTATCGCTGACTCCAGAGCCAGCCCTCTGGGAGAGTGCGTCAGAAATCGTGGTGCCTCAGGTGGCCCGGGGAGGGAGGGGAGCAGATCTCAGGGCTGACTGCTCTTTGGAATCTCTGGGATGTGTGGACTCAGACCAACTTATGTAAGGAGTCAAGGCCCCAGGGCCTCCCTCTGTTACATATTGGGTGGTTGGCCAACCAACTGCCTGGGTCAGAGTCCCTTGCAGTCCTGAAGTCTCTCATAGGTGCCCAGAGTTTGTTCCACAGTCCAGAGGCGCATTAAAAACCCCTCTTTTTTTCACTAGTGTTTTACTATTTTTCTATATATAAAGTGATGAGTACAATCATGGGCAGAAATGTCAATAAAATAGTTACAAAGTATGAGGTCTAAAGAAATTCCAACTTATTGCAAATTTAAAAAGTGATCTGTTTCACCAGCCTGGGCTACAGACTGAATTCCAGGACAGCCAAGGCTACACAGAGAAACCCCAATTTGAAAAACCAAAAAAGAAAAAAAAAAGTCATCTGTTTCAACAGACAGACTCAACATCGAATTTAACACATTGTAATTCAGACAAACCACTGGTATCTATGTCACATTAAAAGCTGAAGGAAGCAGAGAGATGGCTCAGTGGGTAAGAGTGTTTGCTATGTAAGCTTGAGTCCCTGAGTTCAAATCCCCAGCACCCCTGTAAACCGCTGCATGTGGCTGAGCATAACTGTCACTTGAGTGTTGGGAAGTACTGGATGGAACACAGGGGGCAGAGCAGAGACAGTAGGGTTGCTGGGACTTGCTGGCCAGCCGATCTAGCAGGTAAACTGAAAGCCTTAGGCTCAGTGAAATCCTCTCTCAAGTGGATAAGACAATAGAGCAGAGCACCCAGTAGGTCTTCATCTGGCCTCCACATGTGCACACACAGGAGTTTGCACACACACCGCGGGTGCACACACTCATACACCGCACACAACACGTACATATGCCCCCCCTCCCCTGCACAAAATGGAGGGATTGTCCAGTACACTAAAAGGATCCGGAAGAAGGGTAGGGCAGTCCTCATTCCTGGATTCTGACCACATTCCACAGCGATGAAATCAGACAGTGGGGATGGGTGTCAGGTGGATAGGCAACCCAGAGGAACGGAGCTGAGGGCCTCCAAGAAGGGCTGCAGGCCTGTGCTCTGGAGAGTTAACAACAGAACCAGAGCAGTCTTGGGAAAAGAACAGCCTTTCAACAAATACAAGAGTTCTAGTTCCACTGAAATTGGATCAAGATCTAAATGTAAAATTCATGATGTTACATTTGGCTTCTAAGATAAGGCACCCGAAGCCGAAACGCAGGCTAGGAAGATTCGGTAAAACTGTAATTACAATTTAATCTTCAGCAACCCACAGAATGGGAGGGAAGGTTTGTAAATCATTTATCAGGGAAGAGTCTGATGCCTAGAAAAATAATACAGATGCAGAACTTGCTCAGCTCAGCAATAATCAGAACTCAATTTAAAAATGAGCAAAGGGCCTGGGCGGTGGTGGCGCATGCCTTTAATCCCAGCAGAGGCAGGTGGATCTCTGTGAGTTCGAGGCCAGCCTGGGCTACAGAATGAGTTCCAGGAAAGATGCAAAGCTACACAGAGAAACCCTGTCTCAAAAAAACAAAAAAACCCCAAAAAAACAAACAAACAAACAAAAAAACAACGGGAAAAACAAATGGAGCTGAGCATGGGCAGGTCTTGTACCTAAAATCTCAGCACTTGGTTGGCTGAGATAGGAATGCAGGAGGCAAGCCTGGGCTACATAGATAGTTTAAGAGTAGACAAGGCTACAGAGCCAAACTCTGTCACAGGGAGGGGAGGTGGAGAAGAAGAGGAGGAGAGAAGAAAAGAGAAAAGAAAAAGGAAGGGAAATAGGGAAATGTGGGCAAAGGACTCACGTAAACATTTTTAAAACAGTGTTTGTGAATCTCCTTCCATATTGAAATTTTAAAAAAAAAATGGCCCAGCCAATTGGCATTTCAGGAGGGCCCAAATTCAGATTCAAGGGGCTGGAAAGATGGCTCATCAATTCAGAGCACATGTCGCTCTCCCCGAGGGCCCTGATTTGATTCTTGACACTCACATGGTGGCTCATGAGCCTCTGTAACTCCAGCTCCTGGGGATCCTATGCCCTCTTCCGGTATTTGTGGGCTCCAGGCTCCTAAGTGGTTTATAGACATACATGCAGGCAAACCACTCATACACATAAAATAAAAATAAATTCATCTGTAAAAAAATTACTTGTTTAAGTGTGTGCATTTCTGTGGGAAGGTTGCTGCCAGACACACACCATTCCCACACTCCTGAGGATGGAGGAGGGAACGCCAGAGACATGGACCTTTTCCACACTGCTTGAGCACTGTGAGGAGGAGGGAGCCTTAGAACGGAGAGGCTCCTTCCTTCATCTCTGGGGACCAGCTGACGGCAAGCTGCCCTTGGAGTAGGACTTGGTTCTTGACCCTTGACTTTGCTGCTGGGCTGCTGTATACAGTTAAAGCACACAGCCAGCTGCGTCTTCCCATTGCGTCTGCTGCTCACCACAGAGGAGCTCAGGCCCTAACCAAGAGAATCCACACCGTTTTCTTTTCATGTGGCTGAGGGTGACCCCGTGTTCCCTACATTTTACAATTTACTTATGTGTGTATGTCGGGGGTACAGGAGTGTGGGAGTCAGAGAACAACTTGTAGGAGTTTGTTCTTTCCATCTTGTGGGTCCTGGGCATTGAACTCTGGATGTGGGGTCTTGGCAGCCTTTACTCCCAGCCCCTCCTGTAGGTGAAGTTTTCTCTGGTCCTGCCCAGCCTCATGGACCCTGTAGCCACTTGTAAAACAATCACTCAGAAGTTTACATTAATTAAAACTGCTCGGCCATTAGCTCAGGCTTACCACTGACTAGCTCTTACACTTAAATTAACTCATAATTCTTATTTATGTTTAGCCACATGGCTTGGTGCCTTTTCTCAGTTCTGCCTTCACATCTTACTTCCTCTGTGTCTGGTTGGTGTCTCCTGACTCAGCCTTTCTCTTCCCAGAATTCTCCTTGTCTGCTTATCCTGCCTATACTTCCTGCCTGGCTACTGGCCATCAGCTTTTTATTTATCAACCACTCAGAGAAACACATTCACAGCATAGGGAGCGATATCACCATCACCCTCTTCCACCTCCTTAGCTTGATAGTGGCTTGTCCGTGGCCAATGGGCAAGTGACAATTCAGATGCCCCAG